>NC_135816.1:29591866-30303900 GCF_964213995.1 Mustelus asterias | reverse complement strand
TCACATTTACCAACATTGTACTCCATCTGCCAGACACTCGCCCACTCACTTAGACTATCTATATCCCTTTGCAGACTTTCAGCATCCTCTGCACACTTTGCTCTGCCACCCATCTTAGTGTCATCTGCGAATTTTGACACACTACACTTTGTCCCTAACTCCAAATCATCTATGTAAAGAAGCATCAATGACACTTGGTGAGGATGTAGTTAGGTAGTTTTCCCCTTCTTGGTTCACATAGCACCAATCTAATGGCTATGTTCTTCAGGATTCAACTAACTCAGTCAATAGTGGTGTTACCGAGCTACTCATGGTGATGGACATTGAAGCCTCGCATCCAGAGTACATTCTGTGCTCTTCCTGCACCCCCGTGCTTCTTGCAAGTACATGGAGGAATATCAGTTTATCCTCTGAGAGTGGTTGGTAATCTGCAGGAGGCATTTTTGCCCACATCTGAACTTCTGCCATGGGATTTCTTTAGGTTTAGAGTCAATGGTTAAGACTCCCAGGGCCAGTGCATTCCAACTGTATACCACTAGCCACCGCCATCTCTTGGGATTATAATAGAGGAGTCTGGAAATGTACGATGGGTTGAGTATGTTTATGTCAGGTAATTGCTTGATTAATTAGACTTTTTGTTAATGGTTGATACAACTGAGTGTTTGCTAGGGCAATTCAGGAAACAGTTAAGAGTCGGCCATATTGCTGGGGGTCTGGAATCACCAGGTAAGGATTGCGGATTTGTGAAGGGGCTGGGTTTTATGGTGCTCATTTCTTTTATTTGTTCATGGGATGTGGGCATCGTTGACTGGGCCAGCATTTGTTGCCCATCCCTGAGGGCATTTAAGATCCACATTGCTGTGGATCTGGAGTCACATGTGGGCCAGGCCAGGTAAGGGTAACAGATTTCCTTCCCTAAAGGACATCAGTGAACCAGATGGGTTTTTAAGACAATCGACAATGGTTTCATGGCCATCAGTAGACTTTGAATTCCAGATTTTTATTGAATTCAAATTTCACCATCTGCCATGGTGGGATTCAAACCAGAGTTCTCAAAGCATTCCTCTGGGCCTCTGGATTGCTAGTCCAGTGACAATACCACTACGCATCCCATTACTGATTATAGATTTTTACTCCAGATTTATTCAACTACCTGGAATTAAATTGTACAGCTGCCATGTTGGGGTTTAAACTCACATCCCCTGATCATTGGTAATCCACTATGCTACTCTACCCTTAGATGTAAAACTTGAAATGGGCCCACAAGAATTGCAGGTTAGAATGGTAAAGCACTCAATTGGACATTTGGGCGGCACGGTAGCACAGTGGTTAGCACTGCTGCTTCACAGCTCCACGGACCTGGGTTCGATTCCCGGCTTGGGTCACTGTGTGGAGTTTGCACATTCTCCTCGTGTCTGCGTGGGTTTCCTCCGGGTGCTCCGGTTTCCTCCCACAGTCCAAAGATGTGCGGGTTAGGTTGATTGGCCAAGCTAAAATTGCTCCTTAGTGTCCTGGGTTTGCATATATTAGAGGGACTAGCGGGTAAAATATGTAGGGATATGGGGGTAGGGCCTGGGTGGGACTGTGGTTGGTGCAGACTCGATGGGCCGAATGGCCTCTTTCTGTACTGTAGGGTTTCTATGATCTATCTATGATTTCTACCAATCAGATCAAAACCTGGTTCAGAGCTATATATCTGACTACCAGAGAGTGTAGTTGTATTTGTCCAATGTCTACTGTCCATAACAGATAACGTGATAAGGTAAGATGACTAAGTGACAGGCATCTTTAAGTAACATCTCCTTTTCTGGAATTCAGGATTCAGCTGCATAGTTGGCATAATTTCAGGAGCAATGATTCGCAAATCTAAATTAATCGATGGTGGATATCCGGTGAACATAATTTATTTGGATTTTTCCATAAGGTTTTGTGCGTGAAACTTTTAAAGTTGAGCAAGACTTATGAATTGATGTGATTTATTCAGCAAGACAGAATTGATTCATGAATAGGAAACAGAAGGTGACTATAAATGGAGAAGGTTTAGCAACTAATAGAGTTCTGCAGCAGTGTTTTACATCTCCTGCTGTCTATGCTAGTCATAAACTATTTGGGGGAGAACACATGCAATATTTTAAAGCTTTTGATGATAGCAAGCACTTGGACCTGTTGACAAATAAAAAGATCATATGGAAAAAATGCTGAAACTGCAGGTGAATTATAATGTGAATAATTTGAACAGGAAACCTGAAATATATGCACAATGTATAACTGTAATTTAAAAATAGACAAGTAGATAATTGAAGTATAATTTTTGATGACGAACTGAAAATTTCCAACCAATTTGAAGGTTACATTTAACAAAGCTTATCAAATATGAGTGTTTCTTGAAAACATTTGACAATGGGATTGTTAATGAAATGAGAATGCCTTTGATGCACTATAGTACATTGAGTGCTGGCTGCTTCCATTGTGGGATGTGCAGACAGTAAGATAGTAATAATATTACTGGAATAGTAATCCAAAGGCTTGGGCTAATGCTCTAGAAATGTGAGTTCACAACAGCTGGATGAATTTAAATTCGATTAATAAAAATCTGCAATGAAATGGTGGCTCATTAATAATGACATGAAATTAGATGATTGCTGTATAAACCCCTTTGTTTCACTCATGTTCCCTTCTGGGAACATTTGGAATATTGTGTCCCGTTTTGGTCTCCTTATTTGAGGAAGGATGTGGTGGCATTGGAAGCAGTTCAAAGGAGGTTCACCAGATTGATTCCAGGGATGAAAGGGTTGACGTATGAGGAGAGATTAAACAGTTTGGGCTTATACTTGCTGGAGTTTAGAAGGATGTGAGGGGATCTGATTGAGGTATATAAAATACTAAAAGGGATTGATGAAGTAAATGTTTCCCCTTGTGGGACAATCTATAACAAGAGGTCACAGGTATAGGTTGAGAGGTGGTAGATTTAAAACTGAGATGAGGAAGAACTACTTCTCGCAGAGGGTGGTGAATTTGTGGAATTCGCTGTCCCATAGTGTGGTGGAGTCTAAATTATTAAATGGTTTCAAGAAGGAGATAGGTATATTTCTATTTTTTAAAAAAAGGATGAGGGGATATGGGGAACAGATAGGGAGGTGGATTTGAGACCAGGAAGAGGTCAGCCATGATCTGATTGAATAGCAGTACAGGCTCGAGGGGCTGAATTGCCTATTTCTGCTCGTAATTCCTATATTCCTTTGAAATTTGCTATCTTTACATGGTCTGACCTACATGTGACTCCAGACTCACAAAAACATTATGACCGGCATGGTGGCACAGTGGGTCAGCACTGCTGCCTCACAGCGCCAGGGATCCAGGTTCGATTTCCAGCTTGGATCACTGTCTGTGTGGAGTCTGCACGTTCACCCTGTGTCTGCGTGGGTTTCCTCCGGGTGCTCTGGTTTCCTCCCACAGTCCGAAGGTGTGCCGGTTAGGTGCATTGGCCATGCTAAATTCTCCCTCAGTGTACCCGAACAGGCGCCGGAGTGTGGCAACTGGGGGATTTTCACAGCAACTTCATTGCAGTATTAGTGTAAGCCTACTTGTGACACTGGTAAATAAACTTAAACAAAAACATTGTTAACTCTTGAATGGCCTAGCAAGCTACTCAGTTGTACAGAACCACTACAGCGAAAAATACTAGAAATCTAAACACCAGATGGAATGCAGCTGTTCACGAAGGCAGCTCACCATCACCTTCTCGAGGTTAATTTGGGATGAACAATGCAGTTCTTGCCAGTGACACTCACATCCCAAGCACTAATCATAAAATGGCCTTTCATTTTGCATGTGCCTCGTGTACTAGTGACTGAAGAACTGAGACCCTACATTCATTTTACTTGGGAGTAAGACCATAATGTAACTGGAGCCAGCTAGCAATGTTCCAGTCAATCAACACCCGTTTGGGACAGGCTTTTCAGTGGAGACCCTGAAATAGGGGCAGGCATTTTGTAAATGGTTAATTCTTTCCCTAATATTTGGTCTTCAGTGGAATATATCGCAGATAAACTTATGCCCCCAGTGCCTGTAATTGTTGACAGGTTCATGAAGGTTGGCCCCAAAATAATTTATAATAGCTCAAATGTTGAAAAACAGATCTATGCAAGATCAAAGTAATTTAATTTGACCTATAAGGGTTATTAAGGAATTTCCCATGAGATATTGCTTTCAACACCCTAATAGTAATAGTGTCCCAAGATGTGTAGGTTAGATGGGATTAGCCATGGTAAATGTGTGGGGTTACGTGGATAGGGCAGGGAGATGGCCTGGGTACAATACTCTGTCAAAGAGTTAGTGCAGACCCGATGGGTCAAATGGTCTCTTCTGCACTGTAGGGATTCCATGAATAAGTCTTACATTCAGTTTCTGTACCAGCTCACAATGATTTAATCACTGGTCAGCTACAATGCTTCATCAGGGGAACAGTGGATGTGTGGAGTGGGTGTCAATCCACCTTGTGCCATAATGTAATCTAGGCAGCTGGAAGCCAATGTGTTTCAGTGCACAAAATGCACCCTGATTACAGTATGATCCCTACCTGTGCCACCTTCCTACCAGCTTGGGTCACTGTCAGTGTGGAGTTTGCACATTCTCCCCGTGTTTGCGTGGGTTTCCTCCGGGTGCTCCGGTTTCCTCCCACAGTCCGAAAGACGTGCTGGTTAGGTGCATTCTCCATGCTAAATTCTCCCTCAGTGTACCCGAACAGGCGCCAGAGTGCGGCGAATAGGGGATTTTCACAGTAACTTCATTGCAGTGTTAATGTGAGCCTACTTGTGACTAATAAATAAACTTTAACTTTACCTTGGCCTCTTCTATGCCATTACTGACCTGTCGTAAGTATACATATCGGTAACGCCATTAGCTTGAGTGAACTGAGCTGACATTTTGCGGAGGTCAGCTGAAATGTGTGTCGCCACACAGTGCACCTTAACAGAGCCCGACCCAGCAGCACTGTGCAGGGAATATATTATTTATTACCTTAACCTTTATAAAGCTGCATCACACTTTGAACCACAACCTCTTAACGATGAGGCAGAGCGATGTCAGAGAAAGAAAAGGAAACTATTAACTCTATTAATTAAGGATGACATGAGGACAATATTGAGCAATCCCCTTAGTTCTAAAGATCAAGGTGTAGAATCAGTTTGGGTGGAGAAAAGAAATAGCAAAAGTAAGAAGTAACTTGTAAAGTGCAGTTTATGGGCTTCCTAAAAGTAACCACAGTATAGGAAGGGGAGTTGGTGGGGTTTTCAAGGTGGCTGGGTACCGTCAGAAATTTCAGAATTACAAGTCTCACGAAGCCAGTGTCTCAATTTAAAGACATAACCTTTATTTTGACCAGCAGCCGCAAGGAGAAACCATCAAAGGGTTGGAGCAGCTCCTGAGATGGAGAGCTAGACCTCTCCAATGAATTCTAACATATACAATTCAAAGCAGATCAATTGTAGATTTTCTTATCAATTGCTCCTGCCTTTCATTAGCTTTAAATCAATCATCTTCAACACACATAAATCAACGATAATACCTGTCATATACTTCAGCCAATTGCATCTTACCCTCCAGCATAAAGGCATTTCATTAGTCCTTAAAATCTGGACGCTTCCTCCCCTCTTGGCTAACCCAGCTTCTTGTATCACTTAGCAACCAGATGCCTGGGGGGGTGGGGGTGGGGTGGGGTGGGGGGGTGGTCGGGGTCAGGAGGGGAGGGGGGAGGTTGTTGCAATCAGAGTGAAAATGAGAACTGGAGTGAGGCTTGAGGCTTAGTCGCACCTGGGTGCCGGTGCATGGCGAGAGCTGGAGGAAAGCAGTGTGAAAGCCAGAGGAAAGGTGACAGGAGGCAGGAAGGGTGGTGGCAGCAGGCAGGGAAAGGCAGACTAGTCAGCCTAGCAGCACTGGGGGAGAAACAGACAGTGACTGGAGGAGCAACCCCTTGCAGAAATCCTCAATCTCATTGACCTGTCTTACTGGCAATTTGAACAATTGTTTCAGGGGCCACAAAGATGGGCTTTGTAGCCACAGGCCCTGGGTTGGACAAACCTGAGCTATATTCAATGAGTGGCAAAAATTTGGCAGATTGAGCATGATGTGGGAAAATGTGAACCCGCCCACTTTGGTCGAAAGAATCGAAAAGCATTGTATTATTTAAATAGCGAGACTGCTGATCTCCACAGTACAGAGGGATCTGGGTGTCCCAGTCCCTTAATCACAAAACATTAGTTTGCAGGTACAGCAAGTGATTAGGAAAGCAAATGGAATGTTACGGTTATTACAAGGGGAATGGAATACAAAAGTGAGGACATTTTACACATCTGAGATGCTGTGTTGTTCTCCTTACTTAAGAAAGGATATCATTGCATTAGAAACATTACAGAGATAGTGCACTTGACTGATTCCTGTGATGAAGGGTTATCTTATGAGGAAAGGTTTGACAGGTTGGGCCTGAATCAATCAGGGGTAATATTATTGGAAAATATAGGATATTGAGGAGATTTGACAGGATGGATACTGAGAGGATGATTCCCCTTCTGAGAGAGACTAGAACAAGGGAACACAATTTAAAATAATCTCCCATTTAAGATGGAGTTTAGGAGAATTTTTCTCTCTTTGAGAGTTGTTAATCTGTGGAATTCTGTTCCCCAGAGAGCACTGGAGTTAGGAACAAAGTTGAAAGTTTATTTATTTATTAGGATCACAAGTAGGCTTACATTAACACTGCAATGAAGTTACTACGAAAATCCCCTAGTCGCAACACTCCGGCGCGTGTTCAGATAATTGAATATTTTTAAGGCTGAGTTAGATAGATTCTTGATTGACAAGAGAGTCAAAGGATAGAGGGGGTAGAGAGGTAGTGTTGAGGCCACAATCAGATCAGCCATGATCTTGTCAAATGGCAGAATAGACTCCAGGGGCAGAATGGCCTACTCCTGATTCTAATTAACATCTTCATATGAAACAACTCATGCACACCGGATCACACTATCTCGCAAGACATCCTGTCCTGCCTGCCCGAAGATGTGTGGGTCGAGAATTGACCTGTTCAGTTCATAAAGATCCATGGCTCAAATTCACGGCCCTGAGTAGACATCATCCTCCAATCGAAAGGCAGCCACTGCCCATGATGAGATTATGGATGAGGCTATATTTGGCATATCAGTCTTGATGTTAATTGTTGTTCCTGTCCAGCTTCAGAGGAATCTAGAATGGGTGTTTGACCCAAACCTACTCTTTAGCTGGCAGGTGCATTGAGATAGCATTGGGCCTATTATTTGCTATTTTGAGGATCTGACAGCTGAAAAGAACAATGGTGCAAAGAACAATGACAATTCCAGGATTAGGGCTCTACATTCTGGGCTCACAATACCAGAGTGTAGCCAAGCATTGTTGATATTCCTAGCCCTCAGGCATCAATACTGCACAGCAGCTGGATACCTTTAAAAGCAATGCAGAGTGACATCAGTGATATGCAAAGTGGCAAAAGTGGTAATGTGTCAAGCTTGACTTTTGTGTCAGAAGTTTATGGCTTAAAGTTCGATTCCTCTGGAATAGACTTGGGTACTTAATCTAAGCTAACTAGTTACATTAGTTGCACCTTTCCAATCCCAAAATGACCCATTTATCCCTACTCTTCGCTTCTTGTTAGCTAACACAATCATCGATCCGTGCGAATATGTTACCCACTACACCATGAATTCTTATTTTGTGTCGCAATTCTTGATGTGACACATTAATGAATGCCGTTTTGGAAATCCGAGGGAGTGCTGCAATGTCAGAACTTGTCCTTGGAGGGAATGCAGTATAAATTTACAAGATTGATACCTGGACACTCGTGTTAAATTACAAGGAGAGATTACAAAACATAGGATTGTATTTGCTCGACTTTAGAAGGTCATGGGATGATTTAATCAAAAATTTCAAGATATTAACAAGAAGAAATGGGTTAGATAGAAAGAAATAATTTCACTAGATGGAGGACTACAAGAAGGGGGATATTTGAAAAATTAGAGCTGGACATTTCAGGAGTGAGATTTGAAAATATTTCAATAGTCAAAATCTGGACTTGCTTGGACATTTCTTCACAATTCATCCTCAACTAATTGTTAATTTAAAATCTGAGATTGTTAGATGTTTTTCTTAACCGGAAGTATGCAGGGGTTTGGGGAAAAGACAGGTATCTGGAGTTAGGTCACAGATTTAATTGATCTCCATGCATAGAGGAACAGGTTGAAGGGGCTAAGTGGTCTATTGCTCTTCCTATATGCCTTCTTTTGAATGCAACACTAAACAAAGACCCTGAGTGCTCATCTTAAGCACACAGAAATACCCCACAGCAGAATTTCAAAAAATTAATTAACTATGTAATCCTGACCAATATTTATCCTTCAACTGACATGATTTAAAAATTATCTAATCATTGTTAAGTTGCTGCTTATGGGGGACTTTAATCTCCATATTTGGGAAAGGTGGTAGCCTAGTGGTAATGTCAATGGACTAATAATCCCGAGGCTCAGGCAAAAGCCCTGAGGACATGGGTTCAAATCCCACCAAGGCAATGGGTGGAATTTCAATTCAATAAATCTGGAATTAAAAACATATAATAGTCACCTTGAAATTATTGTTGATTACTGTAAACCCATCTGGTTCACTAATGCCCGTCAGGGAAGGACTCCGGACCCCATAACCTCAGACATGGATAAGGAAACCTCCTGCTGATTACCATGTGCTGTCCCTCCTCAGCTAATGAATCAGTACTCCTCCATGTCGAACACCACTTGGAGGAAGCACTAGGGGTGGCAAGGGAGCAGAATATCCACTATTCAAAGTCCATCAGCAAGAGTGGCGCCACTATTGACCGAGCTTGCTGAATTTTAAATGATATAGCTGCTCAACTGGGTCTGGAGGAAGAAACCTACTTGGCCTCATCCTCACCAATATACCTATTGCAGATGCATCTGTCCCACGGCAGCCTTTTTGGAGTGACCACCACATAGTCCTTGTGGAGACAAAGTCCCATTGAGGATACCCTCCATTGTGTGGCGCTATCCCCATGCTAAATGGAATAGACCTCAAACAGAAGTAGCAACTGAAAACTGAGCATCCATGAGGTACTGTGGGCCATCAGCAGCAGCAGAACTGCATACAACCGCAATCTGTAATCTCATGGCCTTGCATATCCCCCACTCTACCTTTACTATCAAACTGGGAAATTAACCCTGGTTCAATGAATAATGCAGAACAGCCTGGCAGGAGCAGCACCAGACATACCAAAAAATGAGATGTCAGCCTGGTGAAGCTACAACACGACTTGTACGCCAAACAATGGATGTAGCAAGGGACAGAGAGAGCTAAGCGATTCCACAACCAATGGAACAGATCAAAGCTCTGCAATCCTGTTACATCCAGTCATGAATGGTGGTGGACAATTAAAAAAACTAACTGGTAGAGAAGGTTCCACACATACTCTCTTCCTCATATTGTGTAAGCCCAGCACATCGGTGCAAAAGGTAAGGCTGAAGTATTTGTCATCATCTTCAGTCAGATGTTCAGAGTAGATGATCCATCTTGGCCTCCTCCTGAAGTCCACAGCATCGCAGATGCCAGTCTTCAACCAATTCGATTCACTCCATAAAATTTCAAGAAGCAGCCGAAGGCACTGGATACTCCAAAGGCTCTGGGCCCTGACAACATTCCAGGAATTGTACTGAAGATTTGTGCTCCTGAACTAACCAAGCCCCTAGCCAAGCTATTCCAGTACAGCTACAACACTGACATCTACCCAGCAATCTGGAAAATTGCCCAGGTATATCCTGTCCACAAAACACAGGACAAATTCAACCTGGCTAATTACCACCCCATCAGCCTATTCTCCATCATCTGCAAAGTGATGGAAAGTGTCGTCAACAATGCTATCAAGTGGCACTTAGTCAGCAATAACTTGTTCACTGATGCTCAGTTTGAGTTCCACCAAGACCACTCAGCTCCTGACTTCAATATAACTGGATGGTATCCAGGCTTGGGGCTGAGAATGGCACATTCGCACCAGACAAGTGCCAGGCAATGATCATCTCCAACAGGAGACAATCTAACCATCGCCCTTGACATTTAATGGCATCACCATCACTGAATCCCCAGTATCAACATTCTGGGGGTTACTGACCAGGAACTGAGCTGAACTAGCCATATAAATACTGTGGGCGCAATCTTACCTGATGTCCACGCCACACCCCCGCTGCAGCTCGGTCGGAGAATTTGACAGCCAGTCAAATCTCTGTTCACTGCAGGGGGATGGGAAAATCCCGCCAGTGTAAACGATGATAAGATTTTGGCGTGTGGTTAGCAAAGCTGGTCAGCAGCTAGGAATCCTGCAGCTTGTAACTCACCTTCTGATTCCCCAAAGCCTTTCCACCATTTGCAATGCACAAGTCAGGAGTGTGATGGGATACACTTCACGTGCCTGGATGAGTGCAACTCGAATAAAACTCAAGAAGCTTGACACAGTCCAGAAGAAAGCAGCCCCCTTGATTGGTACCTCTTCCAAAAACATTCACTCCCTCTACCACCAACACACAATAGCAGCAGTGTGTACCAGCTACAAAATTCATTGAAAGAATTCATCAAGGCTCCATAGGCTGCAGCTTCCAAATCCATGACTGCTACCATTTAGAAGGCTAAGAACAGCAGATGCCTGGGAATGGCACCACCTGGAAGTTCTCCTCGACGCCACTCAGCATCCTGATTTGGGAATATATTGCTATTCCTTCATTGTTGCTGGGTCAAAATCCTGGAATTCCTTCCCTACCAGCATCGTGGCTGTACCTACACCACATAAACTCAAGAAGGCAGCTCAGCACCACCTTCTCAAGAGAAATTAGGGATGGGCAATAAATGCTGGCCAGCCAGTGACGCCCATGTCCCATGAACAATTTTTTTTTAAAATTAAACTGGACCAATCAATTTGGCAGAGGTGGTCTGGAAGATGACTTTGTAGAATTTGTTTTGATAGTTCAGTACATTGTGGAACCAACCTCTGGCTCAGTCCCTTCATTGCCTCTGCAGAATATTTGGCACCCGGTAATGTCTTTTACCTTGACACATGCTGGACATAACATCATGGTTACAGGAATGTCTGCCTGTCCCCCAACAATGGTATTTCATATAATGACTGCATTTTACTCTTTGCTGTTCCCGAGTGTGCAGTCTGTTCTCTGTTGTTGCAATGGTCTGCACTGCACCCTTCCAAGGTGTTATCACTCCAAGCAGTCTTCAGTGCTGAGTACCAGTTTGAGAGTGTGAAGCAAAGGTTATAATCTCCTCACTTCCGTCTTGGGATCCCTACAGTGCAGAAAGAGGCCATTTCGCCCATCGAGCCTGCACTGACAACAATCCCACTCGGGTTCTATCAATGTAACCTAACATATTTACCCTGCTAGTCCCCTGACACTAAGGGGAAATTTAGCATGGCCAATCCACCTAACTCGCACATCTTTGGACTGTGGGAGGAAACCGGAGCACCTGGAGGAAACCCACGCAGACACGGGGAGAACTTGCCATCCTTCCAAATGGCTACCTATCCATTATCCTGAACTCTCACTGCCTGTGTGGTGATACTTCCAGGAACTGTCATCCACCCTGTCCCAGTGACTCCAGCTCACAAATCCCGAACTTAAGCACAAGCCGCTGGAGACACTTCCTGTAAACAGAGCTTCGTCCACGACACATGAAATGTTCTGAAGTTCCCGGACGTGACACGAACTGCAAGCAACTCAGCTGCCCGATTATAATCTAGCCAATCCTGTTTTAGGATTTAGGTACTTTGTTTAAAATATTAATTTTAATTAATGCCTCTGGACCTGCTCTGTAGCGCTAATACTTCTATTAATTCAATCAGCGGTATACTTAACCCGATTGAAAGCTTTAATTTCCAAACTCTGAATTTAAATGAAGTCCCGAGTTTAGGGAGAAATACTCAAATGTGCACTTCTCTGCTTTCCTCTTCGATCATACTTAGATTTTCTTCCTCTTTTTTCCCCAAACACATTCCCTTCATCTGTAGGTCTCCATCCCTGTTCCTCATCAGGTTCGCTCTTTCTGTCTAAATTTGTTTAAAAATGTACTCTTTCACAGAATGTGGGTGTCACTGGCAAGGCGAGCATTTGTTACTCATCCTTAATTGCCCTTGAACTGAGTAACTTACCATTTCAGAGGGCATTTAAGAGTCAACTACATCACTGTGAGTCTGCAGTCACATGTGGGCTAGATTTGATGGCAGATTTCCTTTCCTAAAGGTCATTGGTTATGACAATTGATGATAATTTTATGGTCACTATTGCTAAGACTAGCATTCAGTTCCAGATTTTATGAATTGAATTTAAATGCCACCAGTTGCGGTGGTGGGATTTGAACCTGTGTTCCAAGAACATTGGGCCTGGATCACTTGCCCAGTGAAATTACCACTACACCACTATCACCTCATATCACAATGTAACAACAGTGACTACACTTCAAAAGTACCTAATTGACTGTAAAGCACTTTGGGATGCCCTGAGATTGTAAAAGGTGCAATATAAATGAAAATCTTTCCTTTTGGACAAATATAGTCCAAAACTAACATCAGTAAACTGTTGGAAAACATTGGGCAGAGTGTAATGTTGGCAAACAGTTTCTCACCTGCCGGTGGACAATCAGCAGGAGCCCTGAGTTACTGCACTGGGGAAGGCCCGACAAAATTAAATGCCCATCAAGCAATTAACTGGCCAACACTGAGCCTTCCCCAGAGTTCAGGATCCCAGGGGCCAACATCAAGCCCTCCCCAGGGGCAGAACCCCACCTTCGGAGAGCTGCCAGACAATCAAAGCCAGCAGCTCTCCACTGTCCATTTGTGCCACTGGGAGCAGTGGCTGCTGCTGGAAATGCGCCCAGCAGAGGTCCACGATCGATGACAGACCACTTTCCCAATGCCAGGTCTCTTGATCAGGCACTGACCGCTTTTGAACGAAGGCTCCCCATCCCCACACCCCGGAAGTCGACAAGCAAACCTGACAGAGTTTGCTTTTCAGTCCCCATCCGGTTAAATACCAGCACGGTGATTTAAGGCTGTTAAGCGGGCACTAATTGCCCACTTAGTGGCCTCAAGTCTGAGGTCACATACTAACCGACTCAAGAACAGCTTCTTCCCTGCTGCCATCAGACATTTGAATGGGCCTACCTCACAGTAAGTTGATCTTTCTCTACACCCTAGCTATGACTGTAACATTACTGTAGTAGGCAAAAAAATACCTCTGAGGCTGGTATGAGTCAAAATAGAGTAGGCTTTATTTTCACAAGCTTGCGGGAGAACTTGACCCCTTGAAAGCGGAAGCCAAAGTTCTCTCTGAACACAGAAAAGTGGGGATAAATATACATTATGGCTCCCAGCACCAGTCACGACACAAACACTGGTCTGGTCATGAATCAAAGTCCATACAAAAGTCCTTGATCACGAAGCAGCAGTTCTCTGGCAGCTGTAGTCATGATACAGTCTTAGGTTTCCTGCTCTCCCACGGCTCTTCCTTTGAAGTTACCGGCACAATTGTAACTGGCCCAGCGGGAGTCCTCCTCTAAACAGCCATTATCATGCCCCACATCTTGTAATTGCCTTCCTTCCTCAAACCACACACAAGCTTGTAGAAAAGGTAAGACTTTACAAACATTACATTTATATTTAGCTGTCTGTCTTTATAAGAATGAAGTTAAAGAATGAAACCGTGAACAAATAACTTATATTCATGCCAGAAGCAGTATAAACAAGGGGATTAGCCATAATGAGGGGTCACGCTTATGATACATTCTGAGTACAAAGTTCAACCTTTTAGGTACAAAATACATTAACCCTTTCCCTTTAGGTACAAAATACATTGAGTACAAAAAACATTAACCCTTTCCCTTCTTCAATTACATTCTGCACTCTCTCCTTTCCTTCTCTATGAATGGAATGCCTTGTCTGATGGCATGCAAGAAACAATACTTTTCACTGTATACTGACACATGTGACAATAATAAATCAAATCAAATCAAAAATTAATTAGTATGCAGGTGGGAATGCTGTCCACAGGCTTTCCCACCCAGTCTTAATCATAAGGTGGAAAGGTAGAAGAGGTCTTCACCTGGCACCCTCCCCCCACACCCCCCTCAATTAAATGCACCTCTCTGCCTCCAAACCCTTTACCAGCAAAGGCATTAAATCCCACCATGTTTTTTGCTGTTTCTGAGACCATGAGCGGGATTTTCCGACTGCGTGCGCCCCAAGACCAGAAGCTCCCGGCACACCTTGAGGTAGAGATAGAGCTAGCAAAAGCTAGCAAACCACTTGACCGGTCAATCATTCTGCCCCCCCCCCCAAAAAAAAATTCCAAAAGATCAAAACCTCCAGCAGAGTGCATTAAGCCCAAATTAAAAATAAACAAAAGGCCTATTATATTACCCTAGCAACAATAAAAGATGCCACTACAGACCTCACAGTGCCAATAGCAAAAAAAAGGCTTGCTTACAAACTGCAAAGAACATGATTAAAAACACACTTCTTAAAGGCACAGTAGCATCACAGTCTGTTATCATTGAAATCCATCTGTCCTTTAGGGAAGGAAATCTGTCATCCTTACCTGGTCTGTCTGACCTATATGTGACTCCAGATCCACAGCAATGTGGTGGACTCTTAAATGCCCCCAGTGATCGGCAATAAATCCAGCCAGCGACGCCCACATCCCACGAACGAATAAAAAAATTGCTCCTTCACATCGTGCTGAACTAATTTTCCCCATGAGAATGAGGGATTATTTAGAACCTTCCTTCAGGAAATTAAATGGATGGGATGTTAGTGATGATGTGGATTGCACATGGTCTGCTGTGGAAGAAGTAGACTTCGCAGGTTAAATTACCAACCCTCATTCTGCCTAACTGGTGCTTCTTACAATTATGGGACAATTCAGTATAATACGTTTGTCCTTCAAATATAAGTTGTTTGAAGTTACGAATATCACAAATGCTGTATACAAAAAGTACTGTGAGATTAGTATTGGTCACCAAATGGTTAAGAGCCATTTTGACAAGAAAATAAAGTCTAGCCTGTGGGCAGCATGGTATATGCTAACTTCTATTGCACTCATTTTGTGATCTTTATTCCTGGGCATGGTAAATCAATGTGCGTTTCTCCACCATGGCCTGTTTGTGGATGATCCAAGCGCTGACCGCAATTACATAAAAGTCCTCATCCCAATATTAAACGTTGCCTGTAGCAGGCTGCAGATCACAGCAACCGAATGATTTCCATGTTAAAACAGCATGACAAGGAATAACTGCAAAGATTAACGTTGAATTCAGATGTGGTTGGTATGTAGGGTGCAGAAAAATAAATATCCAATAGTCTCATGAAAATAAACATCAGGTTTGATTCAATATGGGAGAGTAGCAGGAAAGTCTGCAATCAGCCAGCCTTGTTTTACAAGCACCCCATGTTCAAACAGTGCCTCTTTAATTGAAGCATTCATTACTTCCCTATCTTATTGCAAACGTCAGGAGCTTTGAGAAGTATCTTTCAGCATTGTCTGTTATAGATTTTTCCTGGAATAACAGGGTTATATTAGGGTGGCACGGTGGTTAACACTGCTACCACACAATGCCAGGGACCCGGCTCGGGTCACTGTCTGTGCGGAGCCTGCACATTCTCCCCGTGTCTGCGTGGGTTTCCGCCGGGTGCTCTGGTTTCCTTCCACAGTCCAAAAGATGTGCTGGTTAGGCACATTGGCCATGCTAAATTCTCCCTCAGTGTACCCGAACAGGCGCCGGAGAGTGGCGACTAGGGGATTTTCACAGTAACTTCATTGTACTGTTAATGTCAGCCTATTAGTGACACGAATAAATAAAATTTAAGCTTATATTAAGAGAGAAACTAGCTCGCTATTACTAACACAAACTATTGTTCGAGAAAAATAAGCAATAACGAATGTAAAACACGAACCTGGAGAGGGGAGCAAGAATAAGTAACCAGAAAGCACTGAAAATGTATTCTAGCCTCTACCTGAGTATCAATGACTGGCAAGATATCTGCCAAAACTCTCCATACAATAATTAACATGCACTTTGAATTGGACCAAGTATTTTCTGAAGTGTCTTATTGTGTATCGTATATACAGGGGGATTCAGTGAATAAACCCATCCAAAGTTGAGTTGAGGATTATCACGTCAGATCAACCATGATCTCATTGAATGGCAGAGCACCCTCAATGGGCCAAATGGCCTACTTCTGCTCCTATATATTATGGTCTCTTCCTTTCTTATCATCACCCTCAAAATGGCCATTGGGTGACAGCACAGTTACTAAGATAAACAACGTGGGAAGTTCAGCCTTGACAAAGAGTTATCCAGGCTCGAAACATTGGCTCTAGTCTCTCTCCACGGATGCTGTCAGACCTGCTGAGATATTCCAACATTCTGTGTTTTTGTTTCAATTTCCAGCATCCGTGGTAATTTGCTTTTACCTGTATGGGAAGTTCGGTGTTTGCTGAGGGTGGGACTTCAATGCAGATGGGGAAGGAGATGACCCTTTCAGCTAAACTGATATGTTTTAAATAAATCAAGCGAATTAATTATGTAAAAGTCAAATTAAATATATAAAACGAGGTAGCTAGAGATGGCAGCGCATGAGGTGTGCCACATTGCTACGCGCCTGTAGTCACAGAGTGATCAAAGTTGAAAACTAAATATTCCAGAACACTTGACTTTTAGGAAAGTCGGCAAGATGGAAAAGGAGGTGATGTTTCCTTCATTACATAGGATGAAATAATGACAGTAAGGAGAAATGCAATGAAGAACAGAATGTAGAACTAGTATTGGGGGGCTGGGGTGCATGGTGGCACGGTGATGATCACTGCTGTCTCACAATGCCAGGGACCGGATTTGATTCCAACTTTGGGTGATTGTGTGAAGTTTGCACGCTCTCCGCATGTCTGCTTGGGTTTCCTCCGGGTGCTCTAGTTTCCTCCCACAGTCCAAAAATGTGTAAACTAGGTGGATTGGCCATGCTAAGTTGCCTCTGAGTGTCCAAAGATGTGTAGATTGGCTGGATTAGCCATGCTAAATGCATGGGGTGATGAAGATATGGCGGGAAGTGGATCTCGGTGAGATGCTCTTTTGAAGAGTCCATGTAGAGTCGATGGGCCAAAAGGCCTCTGTCTGCACTGTAAGGATTCTATGGAGTTACAAAATAACAAAAAACACTGCTGAGACCCCCCCTCAACAATAATCATAATATTGAGAAGAATATAAATCAGAAATTAGAGAAGCAATTAACAAAACTAATGTAATAATCCTGGGGGATTGGTTAGGCTAGGCAAACCAAATTAGCAAACTAACTTGGAGAAAGAGTTCATCGAATGAATTCAAGAGACTTTTTGAAGGGTCAGGTAACTTTCAGGAAAGGAGTTTTGGGAGGACTTTGGATGCACAGAGTCTCCCTGACCTTCCCTGTAAGCCCTGGAAGAGTACTATTATACTGAGCCTCACAATGGATCATTTTACACTTATCTCAATGCAAGCTGCAGATTTGCTTCTGCCCAATTGGAAAGCTTGGCTACTGAACTCAGGCCCCAGTTAAAATGTAATTGGGACTGGCTTTGCATATAATGGATCAATTTGCATATGTTTGAGGCCCCCGCTTGCTTTAGCTTCAGTTAAAATCGTGAATGGAGAAAGGATTGAGTTGCAAGCTGGTAAGAAACCCCTTTGCTTTTAACTGCCTATGGACCAAGGCCCCACCAAGCTGATGGGGTTGAAGTTGACCTCCTCATAGACTCATCAAATGAAATGGGGAAAGAACAAGGGGTCTTGCAATTTGTCCAAGTGTTCCAGGAAGGGAGAAAATGGAAATAGGAATTAAAACAGGAAACAGGAAAACAGGATAGGGCAGGAGCTCAAATGGGTGAGAGGGAAATGAAAAATAGTGGAGGCAGCAGAGATACCTGAATGAATGGTGTTTACCTTTGCAATTAAATAATCCATGAGTTCCTCACATTTGGTGTTGGAAGTAAGTCAAAGAAGTAACAATCTTGCAAGCTGGGAGATTCGGGGCATTATCATTTTACAAAGGTTTTCTGTGATCCAAGAAGTTGTGGATGGCACCAACATTACTTGGTCAATACCAATATGCACATTACGAAAGGATGTAGTGCATCGGATCTCAAACAATAATGAGATGGAGTACAGGAAAGAGATAGACAATCTGGTGAAATGGTGTGAAGACAATAATCTGTCCCTCAATGTCAACAAAATGAAGGAGATAGTCATCGACTTCAGGAAGCATAGTGGAGGACACGCCTCTGTCTACATCAATGGGAAGGAAGTGAAAATGGTCAAGAGCTTCAAGTTTCTGGGGGTCCAGATCACCAACAACCTGTCCTGGTCCCTCCATGCCGACGCTATAGTTAAGAAAGCCCACCAATGCCTCTACTTCCTCAACAGGCTAAGGAAATTTGGCATGTCCACTACGACTCTCACCACCTTTTATCGATGCACCATAGAAAGCATTTTTTCTGGTTGTATCACAGCTTGGTATGGCTCCTGCTTTGTCCAAGACTGCAAAAAAACTGCAAAGGGTTGTGAACGAAGCCCAGTCCATTGCGCAAACCAGCCTCCCATCCATTGACTCTGTCTACACTTCCCGCTGCCTCAGAAAAGCAGGCAGCATAATCAAGGACCTCACGCACCCCGGACATACTCTCTCCCACCTTCTTCCGTTGGGAAAAAGATACAAAAGTCTGAGGACACGTAGCAACTGACTCAAGAACAGCTTCTTCCCTGTTACCATCAGACTTTAGAATGGACCTACCTCATATTAAGTTGATCTTTCGCTACACCTTAGCTATGACTGTATGTGGTGAACCATTGTTGGTTCCCACTAGGTAGTGCTGAGCCATGGTTTGGCCAGTACTATGAGTCTGTATATATGTTACTGTTGGGGTTAGGGTTGGGCTGTTCTACCTGTTAATATAGTTGTTATGGTACACCCCAGTCGGCTCCGCCTCCTGGGAGAGGTATAAAGGTCACTGCTCTGCCTGGTGACCCTTTAGTCTGGGATCGTGTACTGTATATGGTAGCTCTGTTATTGTTGGCAATAAAAGCCTTTATTTCCCGAGTACATCACGCCTCTCGTGTGTTATATCGCGCATCACTGTAACACTATATTCTGCACTCCTTTCCTTTTCTATGAAAAGTATGCTTTGTCTGTATAGCATGGAAAACACAATACTTTTCACTGTATACTAATGCATGTGACAATAATAAATCAAATCAAAACAAAAAGATACTACTTTGACAGGTTGGAGCTCATCTGTGTTCAGCAACAGAACATCATCCAAGTGCCTTTTATGATTTCAGGATGTCTGAAAGCTCTTTAGGAACAATTAAGTACTTTTAAATTGTAGTCATTTTTATAATGAAGGAAAACATGGCTACAAACGTACACTCAATGGTCAATGGGCATTCGATTTTCAAAGTAGGGCCCTGAGTCCTGGATATTTATTCAGGCAAGGGACAAGCTCTCCTGTTTGCAAATCTCTCCCAGCTAATAGGACATGAATTTTCCTTTTGAAAGAAGTGTCGAAAGTATGAATCATCTTTTGTTACCAATAGATATGCTAAGATATAGACATCAGTATGCAGCTCAGAATTCACAAGATGGGGTTGACAGGTACATGTACCAGATTCACAGTAAGCAGTCTTAGGGACTGCTTCTCTCAGTTGATGTTGTAAATCGATGAACTCTTTGTTAAAACTAGATAAAATGGATATTCAGGATTATTTCCTGACTCCCCGCAGACATCGTGATTCACACACTGTGCCTGATTCTCTGACCACTAATGCTTCTGAGCAAAAAAATCATGCACAGCGGACAACCAAATCTATGATATGCCCTGAATCTCCATTCGGAGATCCTGTGAATGAGGCTTCCTACCAAGAGTGCAAAATCAAAGAAATGCTCCAGATTAATCTCAGGATTAAATGCCGCGCCATTTACATTTCAACATGATGGTGTATGATTAAATCCACTCATACCTCAGTATCCAATATCAAGTGTAGATTATCATGCAATCCTGCTTTATTGTAATCTCCATTGAAAGGATTGGTAACAATTCATGCTGTGGCTATATATACTGACAGGCTAGCTAACTGGCCAGATGCAGATTCTCCCTATGGATTCCTACACAATGATTCCAGCAGGATCATCTGTGACCCACACTGACCTTAGAACAATTTCTCTCTCCATCTTGGTCACGAAGGCTGTGGCCAGGCGTAACCCCAAATATATAGATCTTTCTGAAAATAAATCCAAAACGCAATAATACCAATGTTGATTTTTATATGTCCCCAGTTATAATCAAATGATACAAAGAAACAAAGAAAAAGCAAAGTACGGTGCGGGAATAGGCCCTTCGGCCCTCCAAGCCTGCACCGATCATGATGCCTGCCTAAATTAAAATCGTTTGCACTTACGGAGTCCCTATCCTTCCATTCCCATCCTATTCATGTATTCATCTAGTTGCCCCTTAAATGCCACTATCGTGCCTGCCCCCACCACCTCCCCGGGAGTGATTTAGTTTCTGGGTTCTCAAGAAATTATGGACTAAATCCGCTTATTTTTGAATCCACATTTATCAATGTTGCTCAACCCTGTTTGAAATCTTCAGTGCTGAGCTTCATGGATTGAAACATATTGTCCCACATGCAATTATCATATCCGAAAGTTAAATTATGATGTTATATAATTCAGCTTCATTTAATAATCCTAATTTACACATCTCGGTCATATCATCAAAAACTATAGTCTCTGGTGAATCTTAATCCTCCTACTTAACTTTGCCTTTTTCTCTTTTTGCTGATAAACATAATTTCTTATTAGATAAAAATTCTTTGAATAAAGGCTATTTGAAATGTTAGATAAGTTGATCCAAGCTGAGCCTTGGGCTGATTGCAGACATTTTATACAAGAAGCTGCATGTTCGCTTCAATGAAAGAGTATGTCATCTTCATCCCACTGTTGTAATCAAATGGTGGGCTATAGATCTAAGTAAATGCTGCAGACATCTGTGCAATTAGAACATGTTAAGACAGTTTAATGGGTAGTAACATTTCGCTTTGAGATCCGTACGAATTCTGAGCTAGTCAACCAGAACAGACAGAGGATCCTTGAAGTAGAACCTATTTTGAATTCAGCGTCAATCCAAAGAATGAAACATTCCAGGGGAATAGATGATTTAATGAGGTAACAGATTGTTCTTTTACCTCTGCGCCTGTGATCCTACTCACCATAAATTGATGGGATGCAAATCTCTGCTTTCTGTCTAGGCCAGATGAACTGAGTTCAGTCAGCTTCAATTTAAGAGTGGATCCACGGAACAAAATTGCCCTGCATTCAATATTATTATGCATTAGTAAGTAGGTTAGTTACAATTAGAAAGATCATAAGGCAGATAGAATAAGGGTACTCCAAAAGCACATTTTCAAAGGAGAGCAGAGGGAGATTCTCTCAGCAGCAACTATATTTAACCAGATTTTGATTCCAACACTAACGCAAATAAAAATGGAAAAGAGTTCCATACTCGATGTGTTCAACAGCACTCTATCTACAGTTTGTCCTTTGGTAGCTTCAATATTTACCAGAACATAGGAACAACAGGAGGCCATTCAGCCTGTCAATTCAATTAGATCATGGCTGGTCACCTACCCAGAACCCCTTGCCTGCATTATCTCCATATCCCTTGCTGTCTATTGATTTCTGTTTTTGAACATGCTCGATGATTGAGCTTCCACAGCCCTCTGGGATAGAAAATTCCAACCATTCAACACACTTTGAGTGGAGAAATACCTCCTCATCTGAGTCTTAAATGACCTATCCTTTGTTCTGAGGTTATGTCCCCTGGTTTTAGACTCACTAGCCAGTGGAAACATCATCTCTACATCCATCTGTCATGCTCTTTAAAAATTTCATAAGTTTCAATGAGGTCACCGCTCATATTTTGAAACTTAAGGGAACACAGACCTGTCTTCCCAATCTCTCCTTATAAAACAATCCCTTCATCTCAGGGATCAATCTGGGGAACCTCCATTGCATTCCCTCTGTGGCAAATATATCCCTTCTTAGTCAACAGCATCGAACTGTACACAGTACCCCAAGTGAGGTATCACCAAGACTTTACATAACTGCAGCAAGACATCTTTAGTCCTGTACTCAAATCCCCTTGTGATGATGGTCAATGTACCATATGCCTTCCTAACTGCTTCCTGTACAGACTTGCATGCTAATTTTTAGTGACTCATGAACAAGGACACTAAAATCCAGATCCCATTTGGACACTCATACTTCCCAAACTTTAACCGTTTAAGAAATATTCTGCCTTTGTGAAGTTATTCAGTTTGTTAGATTAATCACATTAGATCATAGAAGATCACAGAAACCTACAGTGAACAAGGAGGCTATTCAGCCCATCGAGTCTGCACCGACAACAATCCCACCCAGGCTCTATCCCCGCTTAGTTACCCTGCTAATCCCTCTAACCTAGCACATCCCGGGACATTAAGGGTTAATTTAGCATGTCCAATCAACCTAACCCGCACATCTTTGGACAGTGGGTGGAAACCAGAGCACCCAGAGGAAAGCCATGCAAACACAGGGAGAATGTGCAAACTCCACACAGACAGTGACCCAAGTTGGAAATCGAACCCAGGTCCCTGGAGCTGTGAGGCAGCAGTGCTAACCACTGTGCCACCATGCCGCCCACATTATATTCCATCTGTCCTGTTCTAGCCCATTCACTTAGCCTGTGCAAGTCCTCTTGAAATATCCTTGCATCCTCCTCACAACTTACATTCACGCCCAGCTTGACGTCATCCATCTACATCTAGAAACTCAATTTTTACTGAACCATATTTTTAGATGGTCGTATACTTGTACAGGACATACCCATAAGTACATGCCCATACACCAAGTAGGCATGATTCTTCACTTAAAATAATTTCATAGAACAGTACAGCACAGAACAGGCCCTTCGGCCCACTATGTTGTGCCGAGCTTTATCTGAAACCAAGATCAAGCTATCCCACTCCCTATCATCCTGGTGTGCTCCATGTGCCTATCCAATAACCGCTTAAATGTTCCTAAAGTGTCTGACTCCACTATCACTGCAGGCAGTCCATTCCACACCCCAACCACTCTCTGCATAAAGAACCTACCTCTGATATCCTTCCTATATCTCCCACCATGAACCCTATAGTTATGTCCCCTTGTAATAGCTCCATCCACCCGAGGAAATAGTCTTTGAACGTTCACTCTATCTATCCCCTTCATCATTTTATAAACCTCTATTAAGTCTCCCCTCAGCCTCCTCCGCTCCAGAGAGAACAGCCCCAGCTCCCTCAACCTTTCCTCATAAGATCTACCCTCCAGACCAGGCAGCATCCTGGTAAATCTCCTCTGCACTCTTTCCAGCGCTTCCACATCCTTCTTATAGTGAGGTGACCAGAACTGCACACAATATTCCAAATGTGGTCTCACCAAGGTCCTGTACAGTTGCAGCATAACCCCACGGCTCTTAAACTCAAACCCCCTGTTAATAAAAGCTAACACACTATAGGCCTTCTTCACAGCTCTATCCACTTGACTGGCAACCTTTAGAGATCTGTGGATATGGACCCCAAGATCTCTCTGTTCCTCCACAGTCTTCAGAACCCTACCTTTGACCCTGTAATCCACATTTAAATTAGTCCTACCAAAATGAATCACCTCACATTTATCAGGGTTAAACTCCATTTGCCATTTTTCAGCCCAGCTTTGCATCCTATCTATGTCTCTTTGCAGCCTACAACAGCCCTCCACCTCATCCACTACTCCACCAATCTTGGTGTCATCAGCAAATTTACTGATCCACCCTTCAGCCCCCTCCTCTAAGTCATTAATAAAAATCACAAAGAGCAGAGGACCAAGCACTGATCCCTGCGGCACTCTGCTAGCAACCTGCCTCCAGTCCAAAAATTTTCCATCCACCACCACCCTCTGTCTTCGATCAGATATGATGTGGAGATGCCGGCGTTGGACTGGGGTAAGCACAGTAAGAATTCTCACAACACCAGGTTAAAGTCCAACAGGTTTATTTGGTAGCAAATACCATAAGCTTTCGGAGCACAGCTCCTTCGTCAGATGGAGTGGATATCTGTTCTCAAACAGTGCAAACAGACACAGAAATCAAATTACAGAATACTGATTAGAATGCAAATCTCTACAGCCAGCCAGGTCTTAAATGTACAGACAATGTGGGTGGAGGGAGCATTCAACACAGGTTAAAGAGATGTGTATTGTCTCCAGACAGAACAGCTAGTGAAATTCTGCAAGTCCAGGAAGCAAGCTGTGGGGGTTACTGATAATGTGACATAAATCCAACATCCCGGTTTAGGCCGTCCTCATGTGTGCGGAACTTGGCTATCAGTTTATGCTCAGCGACTCTGCGCTGTCGTGTGTCGTGAAGGCCGCCTTGGAGAACGCTTACCTGAAGATCCAAGGCTGAATGCCCGTGACTGCTGAAGTGCTCCCCCACAGGAAGAGAACAGTCTTGCCTGGTGATTGTCGAGCGGTGTTCATTCAGCCTTACTAAAATCCATGTATATGACATCAACTGCCCTACCTTCATCAACACACTTAGTTACCTCCTCAAAAAATAAAGAACAAATAAGTATTCAGTAAAGAATAAATAATTTTCAGGAAAGGATTTTAGTTATAACACTGAGGTCAACCCTGATTTATGGCTGATCTTTCTCTGGACTTAAAAAATTGGGGTGAAGAATCCAGTAGGGCCACTCCATCGGAAAATGTGAGAAGAGTCATGCTATATCTGCAATGCTAAAAAAGTAAAAGGCTTTTCAAGGATCAATGTGAGAGACTCAATGGATGGAGTAATTGGTGCTGGTTCACCAGACAAACTTACTTCCCTGTCAAAATTTGGACAACCACTGATGAAGGTTTGCCGGATGACTGGCAAAAGGAATTATTTCACTTTTCAGGTTTTCATTAATTGTGCCCAATCAGCTCACTGATCTGCTGAAGGACAAGTCCTTTCCTCATTTCTCTGTGCCTCGCAATCATTCAGTTTCCTCTTCAGTTGCTCCTGAGAGCCTCCTATTTCAATTTCAGTTAGCAATGAGGAACCTGAGTAGGGAAAAGAATACATGAGAATACAAAAGAATACATGACGCATTAAAGGAAATGCAAATCCTCTTCCCAAAGGACCCTCGTCCTTTAAACAAGAATTGTCCCTGGAACTTTTAGCTCTTCTGCCTTCACCATTGCCAGTTCACTGGTTCCCCACTGTTGCACATGGCTCTCATCTGGGCCTGGAATGACTCGCAAAAGCGTAGGAGTGACCACTTCCTGAAGTCTCAAATGATCCTGGTGCCCTACAAATCACTCTGTCCATACCACGTTGGTTATGGGAAAGGTGGATAATGTTCCAACAATTACACTGTTGAGGTCGCAAGTCAATTAGAATCACTGACATGAGAAGGTCTGGCAGTTAGAACGCTTGCTATTGAATTTAGTTTCCTGTCTCACCATTGATGTTAATCTGAGGCGAATGATGATTTTCAAGCATAAAATCATGCCCAGAAAAAGTCCCCTTCAAGCATCTGTATAGTTGATGAAAGAGAGATTTATGCAGATGTTGATAGCTAGCTAAATGCTGGTTGATGCAGCCTGCTTGTACTATAGATACCTTTCTGTGCAATGATTTTATGACTAGGCACTATAAAATTAGAAATGTCTGAAAATAGACGTGATGATTGTTGTCACTGGTCTCATTTACAAACTGCAGTCCTTTGATGTTTTAGTTAACTATTCCTTCCAAAGCGATCCATGGGCGCAGTCACCACACTCCGGCACCTGTTCGGATACACTGAGGGAGAATTTAACATGGCCAATGCACCTAACCAGCATGTCTTTCGGATTGTGGGAGGGAACCAGAGCACCCAGATGAAACCCACGCAGACACGGGGAGAACGTGCAGACTCCGCACAGTGACGCAAGCCAGGAATCGAACTCGGGTCCCTGGCGCTGTGAGGCAGCATTTCTAACCACTGTGCCACCATGCCGCCCCACAGCTGATGTAGTACAACTATAAGATGAAATTGATGACCATATAGCAAACAGTGGCTTGGTTTTCTATTCAAAGTACGAATTTCGCCAAGTTATTTTTCACACAAGGCTGACAAATGTTCAGTCAAATAAAACACACGTAGTCATTTTCTACCAGTTCCCTTTTATGTCTGTTGCTGAAATCAGATTTGCAAATAGAGTTATTTTGAAGCAACAGTTGCAAATCTAAAAACCATGCAAATATTAACTGCACCCGGTGCTTTAAAATAGAAAAGTATGGTCTAATTTGAAGCTTGTAGTCACAAAAATGTTTAGTTGTAAATTGCTTATTGGTACTGACACAAATAGTTCATTGCCTTTTCCTATATGTCCTGATTTGCTTTGTGGTAGAGGATGGTTGGTTGCTAATTTATTGACCAATTCTGCAGTGAATTAAACAAGGATTAATCAATAGAAAATGGGTAACTGTGTACTTAGCATTCCCGTTGTGTTGCAATGATGACCCACACTGACTTCTGGTCCAGGGGCACCTCCATTTTAAAATTCTCCCGTGTTCTTTGGCACGTTCATACTAATTGTTTTTCTTGACAAACGAAATGGTGTGTACTGTGAGAGAGAAGACATTAAGGGCAAATTTCACCATCTGGGCAGTAACTTGGCAGAGTAAATCAATCGCAGTATGTATTCATTTCAAGGGAACAAAAATCAAGCAGGTTCTACAACACTTTGCTCCTCCAGGTTGCTAGGTAAGTGCTGAAGTTGAAAGTAATTATTCCCATTATTCGAGAAGGGATATTATATATGACCTTCCTTCCTATATTTCTAACAGAGTGCTTTAAATTACATGGCAAATTACTTGCTCCCAGACTTCTACAAAAGTGTGCCATTAGTAGGGAGCACACAGCTTCTGATTCTGTCCCGCTGACCATTAATGGATGGAGTGTTACGTGCCTGTGATTTCTTGCAATGAGCTCTTGAAAACATGGCTGGGAATACACATCTTTTTAGCCTGTCTTGATGCTCTCTCCACTCCCATTGTTTTGTTTCTTCAAGACTTGATTAGTTGTAAGTATTCGCATTCCAACCATTATTCATGTAAATTGAGTCTGTGTCTTTATAAGCTCTGTTTGTGAACAGAATTCCCACTCACCTGAAGAAGGGGCTTAGAGCTTCGAAAGCTTGTGTGGCTTTTGCTACCAAATAAACCTGTTGGACTTTAACTTTAAACTTCTTACTGGGATTATAGGAGTACAGAATTGGCCATTAAAATTGCTTCCCACCTTGATGATTGTTCCTCTTTAACAAAGGACTTCTTTTAACACTGTGTCCAATTGGGCCATCTAAAATGGCGATTTGTAAAGCACTCTGGGACAATTGGGCAAAACGACAGGCTGCAGTTTAAAAGACCAGAGACAAACAGGCTGCAACCCGGACGTGTGAATCCACAGGATATGGGTCATCTCCAGGATCAAAGAGACTTTCTGGTCATACTGGGTTGTTTACCAGACGTAAGGGCACCGTGACCCCTTATTTGGGAGGGAGGTATGTGACCTATGTGCCTCCAGCACCTACAGGCATGGCCGTTGGGTACGCACCCAGAGATCGGTGTGGCAGCACCTGATTGGACTCTTATCGAACAGGGTGATCAAGCCCTGATCGATTGATTGACAAGAATCTGGAGACCGCCCAAAAGGACACGAAACCAGGCAGGGATAAAAGCTGCTGCACAACAGAAGAAGCTCTCTCTCTCTCTCGCTCTCTCTCTCTCTGACCCCATGAACGAGCTACAACAACAGTGACCATTGCCAGTGACGACCAGCACGAGGAGAGCCACCACACCCAAGAAGGAAGGAAGACCAGAGCCAGAGTGTCAGACCAGACCAAAGGACCGGACTACGCAGAGGACTACCGAGACCAGCGCACAGATAAAGGCCAATATCTGCTTGGGTAGTTGCCAGTCACGCAAAGTTAAGTCAAGGTCTTGTATTGGAGTTGAACTTTAGTATTTTCCTGTAAGATAACTTATCGTTGGTTGGGTGGGTGATTATTGATTGTGTGGGTTTAAATAAATATTGGTTGTACCAATAAGACGTCTGCTCGTAGTTATTTGTCCACCGTATAAGGGTTAAAACAGACTGTGCGGCAGACAAGAAGCAACAATACTTTTCATATTCATACGTCACGTGATCTCAAGGTTCAACAAACTTTAATAGCATTGGACTTCCAAGACTAACTCAGAATCTTGAATAAAAGCAAAGTACTGTGGATGCTGGAATCTGAAACAAAAACAGAAAATGCTGGAAAATCTCAGCAGGTTTGACAGCCTCTGTGGGGAGAGAATGGAGCCAACATTTTGAGTCTCGATGAACCTTCATCAGAGCTAAGAGCAAAGAGAATCAGCAGAGATTTATACTATTGGGGTGGGGAGGTGGGTGGCAGGGAGCAGGTGTGGAGTCGGATATTCTTGGCACCTTCTCAGCCTTCTGTATCCTCATTTGCATTCCCTTTGTTCAATTCCACCCCCACTCCCCCCCGCCCACCCCAATAGTATAAATCTCTGCTGGTTCGCTTTGCTCTTAGCTCTGATGAAGGGTCATCTAGATTCAAAACCCTGGCTCCATTCTCTCCCCACAGATGCTGTCAGACCTGCTGAGATTTTCCAGCATTATCTGTTGTTGTTTCAGCATCCTGAACGACTTTTTGGTGTCTGTAGTTTTATACTATAAATCACTTCAATTACTTGTGAGCACTTTATTCACTTTTAGGACTATTGTAAGGCTGGGTGAGAAGTTCTGACAATAATGTCCTTGTTGTTGGTGAGCAATGACACTCACTCCACAGGACTAACGATTAATCTACTGCTGATGAGATGATGCAGTTGATTGTTGGGAATAGGAGGTGATATTAGAAATTCATTAGCAAGAAATTTATGAAAAACAACTCACCCTTTTGTGGTACCGAATGTGCCTCTCCTTCTGTGTAATTTTGTTTGCTTGATTCTCAAATTTATTGGGCGACAAATTTAGACAGGACCTGAAAACAGACATGGGTAGCATGGTAAAGGATCACTCTGCGCCTGTTGTAATTCTGTTTATTTGAAAGATTTCAACATGAAACCAGTGCTAAGTGAGCTGTTGAGTGGATGCACACTTGGGTGAGGGATGCAAAATTGCGTGAGGGAATCATGAACTAAAGCTAACCTGCACCATTAAAGCCAGCTTCTGAAAGGGAAGCTGCACCCAAGCTTTAGAATGTTCTGAAAGGGAAGGCAATGGCCTAGTTGTACGATTGCTAGACTATGAATCCAGAAACTCAGCTAATGTTCTGGGGACCCGGATTCGAATCCCACCACAGCAGATGGTGGAATTTGAATTTAATTAAACAAATCTGGAATTAAGAATCTACTGATGACCATTGTCGGAAAACCCCATCTGGCTCACTCATTATGAACGGCAGGGTGGCGCAGTGGTTAGCATTGCTGCCTCACAGCTCCAGGGACCTGAGTTTGATTCCAGCCCCGGGTCACTGTCTGTGTGGAGTTTGTACCTTCTCCCCATGTCTGCGCGGGTGTCATCCGGGTGCTCCAGTTTCCTCCCGCACTCCAAAGATGTGTGGGTTAGGTTGATTGCCCCTTAGTATCAGGGGGACTAGCAAGGTAAGTGGGTGGGGTTAAGGGGATAGGGGCTGGGTGGGATTGTGGTCAGTTCAAACTCGATGAGCCTCCTTCTGCACTATAGGGATTCTATGATTCTATGTCCTTTAGGGAAGGAAATCTGCCGTCCTTACCTGATCTGGCCTACATGTAACATTCCCTTACAAGCAAATAACACATTTCTATTAAATACAGAACAGTGCCAGGTAAAGTCACATTATCTTGTCAATATCATTTAATCATACAAACAGAAAATAAAGGCTTCCTTCTGGTACAGATCAATTAAAGCAATATGTGGGTTTTGTTTATGTCATTCTAAGTTCAGACTGCTTTAGTCTTTTAATGATTAAAAAAAACATCAAATTGTCTTGTGGCAGAACAGCTGTTCTGCTCAGGAACTTAAAATCATGAAACAATTCTGATTCTCACAAGCAACTGCCTGCCTGTAATGAATTCCAACTAGCAGAAATTCAAACTGAGCCATTGAAGATAAATTATGGTTAAAGATTAAACTCCAAATATTTTACACACCCTAAAAATTAGTAGAATTTTCAAAATCTTAGCGTATTGGTCACCTTATTTAAGGAAGGATGTATTTGCATTGGATGCAGTTCAGAGAAGATTTACCAGACTAATTCCCGGATTGAGTGGATTGTCTGATGATGAAAGGGTGTTCAAGTTAGGCTTGTATCCGCTAGAATTTAGAAGAGTAAGAGGTGACTTGATTGAAACATAAGATCCTGAGGGGTCTTGACAGGGTAGATGTTAGGAGGAAGTTTCCTCTTGTGGGAGAATCTAGAACTACGGGCTCACTGTTTAAAAATAAGGGTCGCCTACTTAAAATGGAGATGAGGCAAAATATTTTCACTCAGAGGGCTGTGAGTCTTTGGACCTCTCTGAAAAGGTGGTAAAAGCAGAGACTTTGTATATTGTTAAGGGAGAGGTGGATAGATTCTTGGTAAACAAGGAGATGATAGGTTATTGGGGGGTTGGTGCAATGCAGATTTGAGGTTACTGTCAGATCAGCCATAATCTTATTAAATAGTGAAGCAGGCTCAAGGGGCTGAATAGCCTACTCCTGCTCCTTATTCATATGTTCACATGTTTCTGTTCGTTCTACTCTATCATTACATCTACCCATTAAAATAATTACCACTAAATGCCTCAAATCTCTGGGTGGTTGCGAGAGAGATCTAAGATGAAGATATGATATTATCTAAGGGTCTCCCACTTGCCGGGATGTAGCTCCAACAACACTCAAGAAGCTCGGCACCATCCAGGACAAAGCAGCCCACTTGTTCGGCACTCCTTCCATAACATTCACTTCTTCCACCACTGATGAACAGTGGCAGCTGTGTGTACCATCTGCAAGATGCTTGGAGGGAAATCACCTAGACACTTTCAGCAGCACTTTCCAAATCCATGACCACTACCATCTAGAAGGACAAGGGCAGCAGACTCATGGGAACACCACCACCTGGAAGTTCCCCTCCAGGTCACACACCACCCTGACTTTGAAATATATCAGCATTCCTTGACTCCACTGGACCAAAATCCTGGAAATGCCTCCCTAACAGCACTTTGGATGTACTGTGGGACTGCAGTCATTCAAGAAGGCAGCTCACTACCACCTTTTAGGGATGAGCAATAAATGCTGGCCTAGCCAGAGATACCCACATCCTGTAAATGAATTAATAAAAAATAGAGTTTGATGACACGGTATTATCTAAGCATATTGGGGTATGATGTGTCTCAGTAAGATTCTACTTGTTGCTCTATAAACCTACTGAAGATACTTTCTGCAAGTAACCTAGTCAGGATGTTGTCCCCTTGCTGTCTTTATTAGGTCGCGGAACAGTATTGTAATGACAAAATAAAATCCATTCAATGTGTCCTGAGAGACACACTCTGTACATTGCGGCAGACAGTTTTTGATTGACTGAAAAAGCATTTGGACTAAGCTGTAAAGAGTGACCGAAGGAGACTTTGCAAGCATGCGTGTGCACCATATTTTATGATCTTCAATTGTTCTTTAGAGAAAGCACCATCTCTGTTATGGTGCCACTGTTATATCAAAATTGGCATTTCAGCTACCCATGCCAGACACCGTCAACCATTTAAAAATAGAAGACTGCAGATGCTGAAAATCTGAAATAAAAGCAAATGCTGGATAAACTCACCAGGTCTGGCAGCATCTGTGAAGAGAAAAGAGAGTTAATGTTTCACGACCATCTGACCCTTCTACAGTATCATTTTCCTTGTTTGTTTGTTTGTTTAAATAAGTGTTTCTCAGTCAACAGTCCCTTCATCCCTGGAAAATTAAGATTGTTGGCTCGGTTGACCACTTGTTAAGAAGTTCCAATGTGTGCTTAAAATCCTCTGTGAGTTAGGATTACTTTTGATGTACATATTGTTTTTAAAATTGCTTGAGATTGTAAAAGAAAATGCTCAATTTAATGAGATCTCAATGCTATCTTTTTTCAGAGGTTATTCAGCTGATTCTCCCTGAAGATAAGAAGATCAGTGTAACCACAGTAACCGTGGGACTGAGCGCCGTATTATCGTGTGCTATTCAGGGCACCCTGAGACCACCGATTATCTGGAAGCACAACGGGATCATATTAAATTTCTTGGATCTAGAAGACATCAATGTACGTGACCTACTGAACTTGCCCTCAGTGGAATTTGTTTGCCTTTTTCACATAAGACCACAAGACATAGGAGCAGAATTAGGCACCTCGGCCCATCGAGTCTGCTCCACTATTCAATCATAGCTGATTTTTTTTCTCATCCTCATTCTCCTGCCTTTTCTCCATAACCCCTGATCCCTTTATTAATCAATAATCTATCTATCTCTGTCTTAAAGACACTCAATGACCCGGCCTCCACAGCCTTCTGTGGCAAAGAGTTCCACAGATTCACCACTCTCTGGCTGAAGAAATTCCTCCTCATTTCTGTTTTAAAGGATCGTCCCTTTAGCCTGAGGTTGTGCCCTCTGGTTCTAGTTTTTCCTACCAACGTGGAAACATCCTCTCCACGTCCACTCTATCCAGGCCTTGCAGTGTTTTGTAAGTTTCAATAAGATCCCTCCTCATCCTTCTAACTCCCAACGAGTACAGACCCAGAGTCCTCAACCGTTCCTCACACAGCAAGCTCTTCATTCCATTTAAATGAATATAACACATTCATTTAAAGCTTTGTTGATAATGTAAAATGGACAGTGTGAAGTTGGCTGTCCATTATATATCTTGCCATAGTTCAACTCCCAGTGAAGTCGAAGGAGATACAAATGAGGAGTGATATATAATGGATGACTGATCTAATATAATCTGTTTCAGGCCATCCTCAAAAGATGGTTATCAAGTGAGATGTAAAACTGACGGCCGAGTCACTATCGCCTGTTTTACCCCTCCCGACAAGGTTGAAAGTCCTGCTGAATGTTCCATTCTCTAATGCTATCATTCATCTCTTAATTGTCTATGCTTTCTTCAGTCACTGTGCATCAAAGCAACCAATTATTTTAAAATAACCGCAAGGCTTTAAGGAATATTAATTTATTTGCCTTATAGCTGTACAAGTATTTTAGGACTACATCTCATTTACTTTTCTATGTTTCTACATCCACAATAATAGGATCAGAGCCATGTAATTAAGTCCCAGTTGTTCTCCCCTCACTTCCCCGAAGCAGGTACTGCGGCGCTGGAGCTCTGTTTTTGCAAACATTCTAAACCCGTGGGTTGGCATGGTAGGTTAGGATCAGCATCTGAACTGGTGGGATTATTCTTTCCCAAAATACCTCCGTACCTAAAATGTTAAATGAGCTTCATAGCAGGATTTAAATGACCTCAACACAGACATCAAGCAAAAAGGAAGAACGTATTGGCGTAGGCTTCACGTCAAGACATCTCCTAGGGTGAACAATTGCCCATTTTCATGCAGAGCTATCATTAATCAACAAGTCATAAAATGTGAGATAAGTGCTGATAAACTGTATACTTCTGGCACCACTTAGAATAGAATCCCTACAGCGCAGAAGGAGGCCATTTGGCCCATTGAGTCTGCACCGACCACACTTAGCTCCAAACAAAATACCACAGCTTGCACAACTGCAAGGTGGGTTGACGCAGCACGGTGGCACAGTGGTTAGCACTGCTGCCTCACAGCACCAGGGACCCGGGTTCGATTCCTCGCTTGTGTCACTGTCTGTGTGGAGTTTGCACATTCTCCCCATGTCTGTGTGGGTTTCCTCCGGGTGTTCCAGTTTCCTCTCACAGTCCGAAAGACATCTGGTTAGGTGCATTGGCCATGCTAAATTCTCTCTCAGTGCATCAGAACAGGCACCAAAGTGTAGCGACAAGGGGATTTTCACAGTAACTTTATTGCGGTGTTAAGACCATAAGACATAGGAGCAGAATTAGGTCACTCGGCCCATCAAGTCTGCTCCTCCATTCAATCATGGCTGATATTTTCCTCATCCCCATTCTCCTGCCTTTTCCCCATAACCTCTGACCCCCTTATTAATCAAGAACCTATTTATCTCTGTCTTAAAGACACTCAATGACCTGGCCTCCACAGCCTTCTGCGGCAAAGAGTTCCACAGATTCACCACTCTCTGGCCGAAGAAATTCCTCTTCATCTCTGTTTTAGCCTGAGGTTGTGTCCTCTGGTTCTAGTTTTTCCTACTAGTGGAAACATCCTCTCCACGTCCACTCTATCCAGGCCTTGCAGTATCCTGTAAGTTTCAATAAGATTCCCCCCTCATCCTTCTAAACTCCAATGAGTACAGACCCAGAGTCCTCAACCGTTTCTCATACGACAAGCTCTTCATTCCAGCGATCATTCTTTTGAGCCTCCTCTGGACCCTTTCCGAGGCCAGCACATCCTTCCTTAGATACGGGGCCCAAAACTGCTCACAATACTCAAAATGGGGTCTGACCAGAGCCTTATTCAGACTCAGAAGTACATCCATGCTCTTGTATTCTAGCCCTCTCGACATGAATGCTAACATTGCATTTGCCTTCCTAACTGCCAACAGAACCTTCACGTTAACCTCAAGAGAATCTTGAACAATGACTTCCAAGTCCCTTTGTGTTTCTGATTTCCTCAGCATTGTCCCATTTAGAAAATAGTCTATGCCTCCATTCCTCCTTCCAAAGTGCATAGCCTCACACTTTTCAACATTGTATTCCATCTGCCACTTCTTTGCCCACTCTCCTAACCTGTCCAAGTTCTTCTGCAGCCCCCCTGCTTCCTCAATACTACCTGTCCCTCTACATATCTTTGTATTATCTGCAAACTTAACAACAGTGCCCTTCAGTTCCTTCCTCCAAATCGTTAATCTATATTGTGAAAAGTTGTGGTCCCAGCACTGACCCCTGAAGCACACCACTATTCACCGGCTGCCATCCTGAAAAAGACCTACTCTTTGCCAGTCAGCCAAACCTCTATCCATGCCAAGATCTTACCATTAACACCATGGGCACTTAACTTATTTAACACTTCCAAGTATACTGCGATGATAATAATAATGCTAATACTTTAATAATGGACTCTAAAATCTTGCCAATGACCGAAGTCAGGCTAACTGGCCTATAATTTCCTGTTTGTTGTTTCCCTCCCTTCTTAAACAGCGGTGTTACATTCACTACTTTCCAGTCCTCTGGTCCCCTTCCTGCCTCCAGTGATTCCTGAAAGATCACCACCAATACCTCCACAAGTGTTAATGTAAGCCCATTTGTGACACAAATAAACTTAAACGTGGATGGGATCCTGGGATGGCCAAATATATCATTCTTGCCTACAGTCTATTCGCCCACGTCCTCCATGCACCGTCTTGCTTATTTTTAACAAAACCATGAGATTTGCAATTGTTTTCTTCTAGTTTTCTCTCACCATAATCAATTTATATTAAATCACTGCAACAAGTAAGACAATTCTCAGTGCTTTAGGGCTTTCTATTGATCAGCAGTGTTGTACTTTTCTGAAGAGCATATTTCACTTTTGTGCTTATTTCATGCTTGGGCTACCTGCTGTTCATTATAAAACTGTGGGTTTTTCTGTTGACTTTGCAGGATTTTGGGGATGACGGCTCCCTTTATATTACTAAAGTTACAACGATTCACATGGGGAATTATACCTGTCATGCTTTCGGTTATGATGAGCTTCTCCAGACCCACATCCTGCAGGTGAATGGTTAGTAAGTGTCTTACCTGACAGTCATAGACAATCTTCAAATATCACATAGCATGTAATCTGATTATTTTCTAATCACAAATTAAGTTTTATAACACCTGGATTACCTGCAATGGCAACTTGACTCTTCTGGTATTTATAATTCACATATACCTTGAAATGGATCAAATATGTAATAAAGAGCAAGATAATTGATTTTATTTATTATTGTCTCATTTATTAACATACAGTGAAAAGTATTGTTTCTTGCACGCTGTTCAGACAAAACATACCGTTCATAGAGAAGGAAACGAGCGAGTGCAGGATGTAGTGTTACAGTCATAGCTAGAGTGTAGAGAAAGATCAACTTAATGTGAGGTACGTCCATTCAAAAATCTGATGGCAACAGAGAAGAAGCTGTTTTTGTTTCGGTTGGTACGTGACCTCAGATTTTTGTATCTTTTTCCCGATGGAAGAAGATGGAAGATGGAAGAAGATGTCCGGGGTATGTGGGGTCCTTGATTATGCTGGCTCCTTTTCTGAGGCTGCGGGAAGTATCGACAGAGTCAATGGATGGGAGGCTGGTTTGACTGATGGACTGGGCTTCGTTCACGACCCTCTGTAGTTTATTATGATCTTGGACAAGGCAGGAGTCATACCAAGTGTGATACAACCGGAAAGAATGCTTTCAATGGTGCATCTGTAGAAGTTGGTGAGAGTTGTAGCAGACATACCCAATTTCCTTAGTCTCCTGAGAAAGTAGAGGCATTGGTGGGCTTTCTTAACGATAGCTTCAGCATGGTAGGACCAGGACAGATTGTGGGTGATCTGGACACCTATAAATTTGAAGCCCTCGACCATTTCTACTTCATCCTCATTGATGTAGACAGGGGCATGCCCTCCACGATGCTTCTTGAAGTCGATGACCATCTCCTTTATTTTATTGACATCGAGTGAGAGATTATTGTCATCGCACCAGTTCACCAGAATCTCTATTTCTTTCCTGTACTGTGTCTTGTCAGTGTTTGAGATCCGACCCACAATGGTGGTGTCATCAGCAAACTTGAAAATCGAATTGGAGAGGAATTTGGCCACACAGTGAGAGGTGTATAAGGAGTACAGTAAAGGGCTGAGGACATAGCCTTGTGGAGCACTGATGCTGAGGATGATCATGGAGGAAGTGTTGTTGCCTATCCTTAGTGACTGCGGTCTGTGGGATAGGAAGTCTAGGATCCAGTTGCAGAGGGAGAAGCTGAATGCCAGGCCACGAAGTTGGAGATGAGTTTCGTAGGAATAATGTTGTTAAAGGCTGAGCTGTAGTCTATGAATAGGAGTCTGACATAGGTGTCTTTGTTATCTAGGTGATCCAGGGTTGAGTGTAGGGCTTGGGAGATGGTGTCTGCTGTGGACTTTTTGTGACGGTAGGTGAACGGTAATGGATGCAGGCAGTCTGGGAGGAAGGAATTGATTTGTGCCATGACTAATCTTTCGAAGCACTTCATGATGATGGATGCCAGAGCGACCGGACAACAGTCATTAAGGCACATTGCCTGGCTTTTCTTTGGTACCGGGATGTTGGTCGTCTTCTTAAAGCAGGTAGGGACCTCAAATTGGTGTAAAGAGAGTTTGAAAATGTCTGCGAATACACCCGCCAGCTGGTCTGTGCAAGACCTGAGTGCTCGTCTGGGTACTCCATCTGGGCCAGCTGTTTTCCGCAGGTTGGCTTTTGAGAAGGTTACTCCGACATCAGCAATGGTGACCGCGGGTACCAGTTCGTCCGAGGCTTCCGGGATGGAGGGCGTGCACTCGCTGACCTCTTGCTCAAAATGGGCCTAGAATGCATTGAGCGCATCGGGGAGGGGTGCATTAGAGCTGGCGATTTTACATGCCTTCATCTTGAAGCCTGTTGTGTCTTGCGGACTTTTCCATATTCGGTGGGAGTCCGTGTGCCTAGCCTGGGATTCTAGCTTGGTCCGTACTGTCATTTGGCATCTTTGATGGATCTCCACAGATCATATCTGGCTTTCTTCTATAGGTCAGGGTCGCCTCAGACCTAGATTTCAGCAAACGGTGAATATCCCTGTTCATCCATGGTTTCCGGTTGGGAAGCACGCGGATTTGCTTCTTCGGCACACAGTCTTCTACACACTTACTAATGAAGTCAGTTACTGTAGTGGCGTACTGGTTGCAGAGTTTTTAAATATTGACTCTAAGCAGTCCTGTAGGAGATCATCCGATTCCTCAGACCAACATTGCACGATTTTCTTTGAGCAGATTGTGACAGACCTTGAAGGAAAAGTAATATTGTGTTAATGATGTACACCATTATTAATGTGCATAAAAGAAAAAACTACTGTAGATGCTGGAATCTGAAACAAAAACAGAAAATGCTGGAAAATCTCAGCAGGCCTGACAGCATCTGTGGAGACAGAACAGAGCTAATGTTTCAGGTCTGAATGCACCTTTGTCAGAGCTAAAGAGGTCTGGAAATAGGTTGAGATTTATACTGTTGTGGTGGGGGTGGAGCAGTAGGGGCTAGAAAGAGGCCAGCAATAGGTGGAGGGTAGGGAAAGATTGACAGAGATGCCATGGACAAAAAGACAAAGGAAATGTAAATGATCACGATCATGGCTAAGAAGAGTGCTAATAGCGTCCATTAGCATCCTTAGCCACGACAGCTGCCATTTCCATTTCCAAGAGATCGGAATATGTCAATGGCAGAACAAAGACAAGCAGTGTGACTAAGTACAACCTGAAATGGGTAACAGTTGTAAGGGAAGAAAAAAATGGAAAGGGGAATAAAATGGGATGGGAAAATTAATCAATGGAAGAAATCAAAATAAATTGATAGAAATAAAAAATAGGGTGAAGATGAAGGAGGGAATTCACTGTCTGAAGTTGTTGCCAACACAAACTGGAGGAGCAACAGCTCATCTTCAGATTAGACATGTTCCAGCCTTCTGGATTTAAAAGTGAGTTCAACAATTTCTGACAGTAGCATCATTGTCAATCTGTCCCTACCCCCCACCTATCGCTGTCCCTCATTAATGTGACTGACTAATTCAGGGGATTAAGAAATTAAGAGGTGGGTAAATCGACTCTGCCCCTTTGTTTTCAAAACAGACATTTTGCCCTTAGTTTCCCCATTATTTTAAAAACCTGTTAGGTTCTATTATATATTTAAGTGGTTGCAGATTGCTTTAAGAGCTAGTCACATGATTTGATGTCAATAGGGTGTTTCACAGGTTGCTGTTTTACTTTCAGTTTGTACTCTGTACAGGCAAAAGCTGCTAGAATAAATCTATTGCTGTTAGTTTAAATCTATGCATGCAAACCACTTCCTTTCTTTTTGTTAAAACCCACAACCCCTAACATAGTTAGGACATCACAGGTTCCCACATTAATTGCCCATTAGACCCACCACAGATTAAGAACTGTTCTAACAATGTGGTATTTGTTAATGCAGTACCAGCTAAACTCTCTAATAAGGAAATTAAGTCATTTAAACTCATTCATTCAGGTGCAAAATTGTTGTTTTGAAATTCTTAAAATCTCACTTTTTAAATGCTTACTTTTCTTTCTTATAGAGTCAAAGAGACACAGAGGTTTACAGCATGGAAACAGGCCCTTTGGCCCAACTTGTCCATGCCGCCCCTTTTTTTAACCACTAAGCGAGTCCTAATTGCCTGCGCTTGGCCCATATCCCTCGATACCCATCTTAACCCATGTAACTGTCTACCAACGCTTTTTAAAAGACAAAATTGTACCCACCTTTACCACTACCTCTGGCAGCTTGTTCCAGACATTCACCACCCTCTGTGTGAAAAAATGTCCCTCTGGACCCTTGTGTATCTCTCCCCTCTCACTTTAAACTTATGCCCTCTGGTTTTAGACTCCCCTACCTTTGGGAAAAGATATTGACTATCTAGCTGATCTATGCCCCTCATTATTTTATAGACCTCTATAAGAGCACCCCTCAGCCTCCTATGCTCCAGAGAAAAAAGTCCAAGTCTATCCAGCCTCTCCTTATAACTCAAACCGTCAAATCCCGGTAACATCCTAGTAAATCTTTTCTGCACTCTTTCTAGTTTAATAATATCCTTTCTATTATAGGGTGACCAGAACTGTACACAGTATTTCAAGTGTGGCCTTACCAATGTCTTGTACAACTTCAACAAGACGTCCCAACTCCTTATTCAATGTTCTGACCAATGAAACCAAGCATACTGAATGCCTTCTTCACTACTCGTCCATCTGTGGCTCCACTTTCAAGGAGCTATGAACCTGTACCCCTAGATCTCTTTGTTCTATAACATTCCCCAATGCCCACTGGCCCAATTGATCAAGGTCCCACTGCAATCCTCGATAACGTTCTTCGCTGTCCACTATGCCACCAATCTTGATGTCATCTGCAAACTTACTAATCATGCCTCCTAAATTCTCATCGAAATCATTAATATAAATGACAAATAAAAGTGGACCCAGCACCAATCCCTGAGGCACACCGCTGGTCACAGGCCTCCAGTTTGAAAAACAACCCTCCACAATCACCCTCTGGCTTCTGTCGTCAAGCCAATTTTGTATCCATTTGGCTACCTCACACTGAATCCCGTGAGATTTAACCTTATGCAACAACCTACCCTGTCAAAGGCCTTGCTAAAGTCCATGTAGACAACATCAACTGCACTGCCCTCATCCACCTTTTTGGTTACCACTTCAAAAAATTCAATCAAATTTGTGAGACATGATTTTCCACTCACAAAGCCATGCTGACTATCCCTAATCAGTCCTTGCCTCTCAAAATGCCTGTAGATCCTGTCTCTGAAAATATCTTTGAACAACTTACCCACTACAGACATTAGGCTCACTGGTCTGTAGTTCCCAAACTTTTCTCTGCAGCCCTTCTTAAACAAAGGCACGACATTTGCTACCCTCCAATCATTAGGCACCTCACCTGTGGCTGTCGATGATTCAAATATCTCTGCTAGGGGACCCGCAATTTCTTCCCTAGCCTCCCACAACGTCCTCGGATACACTTCATCAGGTCCCAGGGATTTATATATCTTGAGGCGCTTTAAGACTTCCGCCACTTCTTTCTCTGTTATATGTACACTCCTCAAGACATCACGATTTATTTCCCCAAGTTCCCTAACATCCATGACTTTCCCAACTGATGAGAAATATTCATTTAGGATCTCGCCCATCTCTTGTGGATCCGCACATGGATGACCTTGTTGATCCTTAAGAGGACCTACTTCCTCCCTTGTTACTCTTTTGCCCTTTATGTATTTGCAGAATCACTTTGGATTCTCCTTTGCCTTATCTACCAAAGCAATCTCGTGTTCCCTTTTTGCCCTCCTGATTTCTCTCTCAATTCTACTCCTACACCCTCTATACTCTTCAAGGGATCCACTTGGTCCCAGCTGCCAATGCATGTCATGTGCCTCCCTCTTCTTCTTGACCAGGGCCTCAATATCCTGAGTCATCCAGGGTTCCCTACTTCTACTAGCCGTCCCCTTCACTCTAAGAGGAATATGCTTACCAGGGTAGCCTCCCACTTACCAGACATCCTTTTGCCTGCCAACAGACTACCCCAATTAACTTTTGAAAGTTCCTGTCTGATACCACCAAAATTGGCCTTGCCCCAATTTAGAATTTTAACTTTTGGGCCAGACCTACCGTTCTCCAGAGCTATCTTAAAAGTAATGGAATTATGGTCACTGGTCCCAAAGTGATCCCTCACTAATGCTTCTGTCACCTGCCCTTCCTTATTTCCCAAGAGGAGGTCAAGTTTTACCCCCTCTCTAGTCGGGCCATTCACGTACTGAATGAGAAATTCCTCCTGAATACACTCAACAAATTTCGCTCCATTCAAGTCTCTAATACTATGGCTGTCCCAATCAATGTTGGGAAAGTTAAAATCCGCTACTATTACCACTCTACTTTTCTTGGAGCTATCTGTAATCTTCTTACATATTTGCTCCTCAATTTCCCATTGGCTATTTGGGGGCCTATAGTACCACCCTATCAAAGTGATTCCCCCCTTCTTATTTCTCAGTTCTGCCCATATAGACTCAATGGGCGAACCCTCAGATATATCCCCTGTCAGTACTGCCGTGATGTTTTCCCTAATCAAAAGTGGAACTCCCCCTCCTCTCTTACCTCCTGCTCTGTCCTTCCTATAGCATGTGTACCCTGGAACATTGAGCTGCCAGTCCTGTCCCTCCCTTAGCCATGTTTCAGTGATAGCTATCATATCCCAGTTTCAGGGCGGCATGGTAGCACAGTGGTTAGCACTGCTGCTTCACAGCTCCAGGGACCTGGGTTCGATTCCCGGCTCGGGTCACTGTCTGTGTGGAGTTTGCACATTCTCCTCATATCTGCGTGGGTTTTCTCCGGGTGCTCCGGTTTCCTCCCACAGTCCAAAGATGTGCGGGTTAGGTTGATTGGCCAGGTTAAAAATTGCCCCTTAGAGTCCTGAGATGCGTAGGTTAGAGGGATTAGCGGATAAATATGTGGGGGTAGGGCCCTGGGTGGGATTGTGGTCGGTGCAGACTCGATGGGCCGAATGGCCTCCTTCTGCACTGTAGGGTTTCTATGATTTTCTATGATGATTTCATGTTCCTTTCTGTCACTTTTCTCTTTCTCTTAATGCAATCTTTCTTTCCCCCTCTTTATTTCCCTTTCTCTACCTGATTTGGCTAAAGTACTCCCCCTGCCAGTTGTTCCTTTGTTTCTTTCTCCTTCCTTATATCCTTGGGTTAAGTATCCCCATTCACTGAGGTCCCAACTGATCTGTTGCCCTCCCCAGGCACATTATAAGATGACTCGCTCCGGCAATTAACGGTTGAGAAAAAGCTGAGATAAGGATTAATAACAACAGCCGTCATCTTCTATATTCAGCCTAGTGACTCATGATAGATTCCACATCTGCTTTTACCATCTTAATCACAGCAGAAAACTGACTTGGAAGTTTTTTGGGTTAAATTTACACAGAATAATTGTCAGAAGAATGACTTCAATGCTGTAGCATTGGTCGCTCATCAAATCCCAACTTCAGCTCGAATTTGCACTGGTTTTCTTTAAAGATAATTTTCCCACGCATACTTCCAAAATTGCTACAAGCATGAAAATATATAACAAAGAACAGTACAACACAGGAACAGGCCCTTCGACCCACCAATATCAGACTGCAAAGGACCATTCTGGTCTAATGCTAAAGCAAAATATTCTGGATACTGGAAAACTGCAAAAACAGAAACTGGTGAGAACACTCAGCTAGTCAGGAAGTCTGGCAGCGTTGGTGAAGAGAGAAATAGAGTCCATGCTTCAGGTCCCATCATAGTCATTGGACAATCCAAACCACAACTCTCCAAGATCTCTGCACTCCTCTGTTGTTCCACTATCGTTGGCATGCCTTCAGTTCCCTCGGTCTCAAGCTCTGGATACCCTCCCCACATCTTCCTGCCCCTCTACCCCTATTTCCACGTTCAAGGCACTCCTTAAAACCTGCCACTTTGACAAAGCTTTTGGTCATCAGAACTAACACCTTCTTATGTAACTAACTCAGTGTCATACTTTGGGCTGATCATACCCTCCCCCGTCAGTGGGTTTCGTGATGAGGAATACATCAAATCCAGTGGGTGCCCTTCCTGCTGCCTACTCACCCACCCCTGACCTGCCTGGGGTCGAGGAAGAGTTGGGTGACTCTCCTGCCATTGGGAAATGGGCTGTCCCATTCCACACAGAACGACTGGCAGCTTTAGCTGCTCAGTCAGGTATCGGGCAAGGGGGAGGCACCTCCTTTGTGAGCCCCCTTGGTCCATCTCCATCGGAGGAACGTCCCTCGCAAGACCATTCAGCCCCCCCCAATCTTCCCTCTAAGCTTCTCGAACCTGGCCCCCTCCCCCCAATGCTCCTTACCACCCCCCTCGCTGAAACCCTGGCCCCTGAATTACCTGGGCTGCTCAGCATGATGGGACTGCCTGCAGTCCCAGCAGTGACCACCAACCTGAGCTGGCACTGCTGAGACTACAGAGCTGCCGGTCATCCAATTGGCCGACGGCTCTCTAAGGTGGGGCCGATTCCAGAGAAACTTGCAGCATTCTGCTCCCGGCATTAAATTGCTGCGAAGCAGCCCATGGGATTGTGCTGGGCTATCCCACAATCTTTAAGTTGGGGGTGGAGTTGGGGACCACACCACCCCCTGAAATCCAACTCTATGTTTTGTAATGTTCCTTTATATCGCATCTTGAGACATTTCATTACATGAAAGATGCTTTATAAATGTAAGTTATTGTTGTAAGTGCTTCCCAAATTGGCTTTTGCTACTGGCTTATTGCATGAAATGTAAATTAATCAGCTATTATCTGGATTCCACATCTTTGCTAATGCCCCAAGAGTGTTCAATTTAGTTTGCACCCACGGCAAAGCTTCTTTATCTTGACTAATTTCCAGTTCAATAAGTAAGAATGAATACTTCCACAGGGAGTAGTTGAGACAAGTAGCATGAATATATTTAAGGAAGGGCCTGATACGCATTAACGATATGAGGGAGAAAAGAATAGGGGGTTATGCTAATAGGTTTAGATAAGGGAAAATGAGAAGAGACTCAAGTGGAGAATGAAACCAGCATGAACTACAAACACATCAAATCTGAGCAGAGATGGGCCATTCAGCCCCTCAAGCCTGCTCCGCCATTCCATAAGATCATGGCTGAGCTGTTTGTTTATCGAGTTCCACATTCCCATTTACCCCTGATAACTTTTGATTCCCGAGCCTAACAATAATCTGTCTACCTCTGCCTTAAAAATATTCAATGACCTCCACCACCTTCTGAGGCAAAAAGTTCCAAAGTCTCACAACCCTCTGAGAGAACAAAATTCCCCTAATCTTGGTCCTAGAACGGCAACTCCTAATTTTAAAACAGTGACCTCTAGTTCTGGACTAACCCACGAGAGAGGAAACTTCCTTTCCACATTCACCTTGTCAAGACCATTTGGGATCTTATATACTTCAATCAAGTCACCTCTCACTCTTCTCAACTCTAGTGGAAACATGTCCCACCTGTCTAAACTATCCTGATCAGACAACCAACTTCGTCCAGGTATTTGCTTGGGCCAAGTGTCCATAGTGCATGGTAATATTATATCATAATCTGTCTTGGTTCCGACAGAAAACTGGTTCCTATTTTGAAACATATTTAAAGACAAGGCGCAACAATTTGGACATCTGGGGATAATTTTAAGCAATTGTTACCATCCTGACTACATTTGAATAACCACCCACTGAAAATATTGCACAATTTTAACTGGGAAAGCTGTGAAAAGACGCCAATCAAATTCCATCAGTTTCTAGTCTAGTTGGTTAAATTAATATCCAATAGTTTCATTTGAAGTTCCCTAATTGTTACCCGAGAAACTGCGATGATCCAGCAGGTGGTAGTTGCCACGCAAACCAAATCCCAAACAGAAACTTGGTAAGCTTATCACATCTATTTTCTTTCTGTATGTTGACCATGAGAAGATACATGTGCTGAAGTCAGAAGCCACAAGTTCCAGTAACGCTTTTAAGGATTTAAAATATTAAATTTATTAACAAAAGAAAAGAAAACTTGAACACAAAAGATTACATTTACACAGGTGAAATTAGTCTTACAGAACATTCCGCCAAAAATCTACTGGGTTGGACTCAAAATAAATACCCCTTTAGGCAACAATCCCTTATGTTTTAAGTTTAAAAATGTCAGTAAAATGACCACAAGGCAAAGCCAGCATTGCTGTAGGGAAGGGATGTCACTGGGCTTCTCACCTCCCACTCGGCTGTGGAAATTTAAGAAACTGTAAAACAAAACACTGCTTTCTGAAAAAAAAACAGAAATTTTTCTGGGTTAGCTGAAAGGCTGCTCATTTTCTCTACAACGTTTTCCAGCACAGAGCAGCATCCCAGGACGTCTTACTGGTCACTTACTGGTCACTTCCAAAGCAGTTCTCAACCTCCTTATTTTTTTCTCTTTCATCTTTATTTCATGGTCCTTAGCTCTCTTTGAAACTCACCTTTCCCAGAATCTAATTTCTTTTATGTTCCTCCCGTACTACCCCCACTTTCAAGTAAAATAAAATTTAATAACCTTGTAGTAACCTTGTTACTTGTAGAAAATTCAACTTGGCTATATTTAATTCAAATGCATGTCTTGCACACCTACAACCCTTTGATGTCCTAAACCTTGCAACTAACTGCCTTCTGTTTAATTAAATTAGGCAGACATTGACACACACTCAGACAAACAAGTCTACTTCAGAGAATAACACAATAAACCCCAAAATATTGAAAATAAACTATATTTCTTCACAAAACCAAATTTGAAAGATCATTTTTAATTCACCCATGCTTGACTTTTCAGGTGCAAATCAGAAAGCAGCATTAAGGGTCCAAACCCACTTCAGCATAACAGAGCATTACATACAATGTATTTATGCATCATAGTTTTATCAGATAATACATTACAATTAATCCAAAAAGTTAAACTTTCTCTTTGAACTTTATTGGCTGATATAGAAAATCTAGAAAATAAATAAAGAACCTTGCAACATTGAGTAAGGAAGGTTTAATGACCATTTGCAACTTGTTCAGTCAGAGTCCCTTTGTAGCGTCATAGAGTTTCACAGCACAGAATGAGGCCCTTCAGCCCATTGTGTGTGCGCCGGCCATCAAGCACCTATCGATTCTAATACAATTTCCAGCACTTGGTCCATAGCCTTATATGCTATGCCATTTCAATTATTCATCTATATGCTTCTTGATGCAGTGAAGGTTCCCACCTCTACCACCCTTTCATGCAGTGAGTTCCAGATTCCCATCACTCTCTGGGTGAAAAGATTTTTCCTTAACTTCCTTCCAAATCTCCTGCTCATTACCTTAAATCTATGCCCCTTGGTTATTAAGGGGAAAAGTCCCATCCTAAATCCATCCCTCGTAATTTTGGACAGCTCAACCAGGCACCTCCTCAGCCTTCTCTGCTCTAAGGAGAATAGACTCCAGAGCTACCAGCCTCTCTTCATAGCTGAAACACTCCAGCCCAAGCAACATCCTAGTGAATCTCCTCTGCACCCTCTCTAGTGCAATCACTTAAGTTAAGGGGTTTTATAATTAGTATCAGTTTTGTCTCTCATGAGAGGCCAATTAGCTCAGTTGCTTAGATAGTATTAGTGCCAACAGCGCAGGGTTTGATTCCTATTCCGGCTGGGCTAGATTCAGGGCCTGCCTCCTCACCCTATCTGCACTATAAAAAAATCATGGCCTTTTGTTGCAACTCAACGAATAATGGCCAAGGACCTGCCTTCAGGCAGAGGACTGAACAAGAAGAATGTCTTGCGCAACCTGTTCTGTTCAAATCCCACCACGGCAGATGGTGAAATTTGAATTCAATAAGAATCTGGAATTAAAGTCTAATGATGGCAATGAACCCATTATCGATTGTCGTAAAAACCCATCTGGTTCACGAATGTCCTTTAGGGAAGGAAATCTGTCATCCTAACCTGGTCTGGCCTACATTTGATTCCAGAGTCACAGCAATGTGGTTGACTCTTAATTGCCCTCAGGAATGGGCAATAAATGCTGGCCCAGCCACACCCACACCCCATGAATGAATAAGATAAAAATGCAGTGCGCGCAACCTTCTATGAGAAATACTATATTATCATGATGTGATAAGGTAAATTCTGTCATTACCTGTTGTTTTTACACTGATCTGAGATATTCATTGAGTAACTCTTTTTTTTCATGTTTCTTTAGTCCCTCCAGTGATCAGAGTGTACCCAGAAAGCCAGGCACAAGAGCCTGGTGTGACTACCAGCTTAAAGTGCCATGCTGATGGAATCCCTAACCCCAAAATTACCTGGCTGAAGAATGGTCTAGATATTACTTCAACATTACCTAACCAACTTCTGCTACTAGGTAGTATCTAATGGCATGAGCTGTTCGCAAACTTGTTTCAGCAATTAGTCTTATAGTAGAAATATTTCAAAGATATGAATTGCGAATTAATCATCATATTTGTGTCACAATGAACACTGTTTATTGATACACTCTGCATTTTAATACTAATGTACATGCAGAATCAACAACAGAAATTTAAGTGTAAGCATTTGGCAGTGGAAGTTCCCTGTTATAAGTTCCCCATATAGTTAGGTCATTGCCATTATCTAAAAGGACATATGCCCACTGAACCACCAGCTAAATGGAAGAAGTGAGCCATTATCTAGAAGGACAGTGGAGGCAGTGGCATAGTAGTATTGTCACTGGACTAGTAATCTAGAGACCTAGAGTAATGCTCTGGAGACACGGGTTCCAATCCCACGATGACAGATGGTGAAATTTGAATTCAATAAAAATCTGGAGTTAAAATTTTAATGAAGACTGTGAAACAATTGTCGATTCTCATAAAAGCCCATTAGGTTCACTAATGCCCTTTAGGGAGGAAATCTGCTGTCCTTGCCTGGTCTGGTCTACATGTGATTCCAGATCCACAGCAATGTGGTTGACCCTTAAATGTCCTCAGTTCAAGGGCAACAAATGCTGGCCCAGCCAGCAGTGTCCACATCCCATGAACTAATTTAAAAAAACCTAACCACTAAAAAAAATACCTAAATAGGCACCTACAGGAGCATCATCTGCAAGGCCACATGCATAATGAACTCTCACCCAAAATTAATTAAATCTTAAAAGCAGCTAACTTTGCAAACCATCTCAGTGCCAAATTGAAACATAGGACTGAATTCTACAAGGTAAATCAGGACCCTGATGTTGGAGTAAAATGTGGGTTCTGAGCCCACACTTGCCGGTAATGGAACCCACTCAGCAATTTTACCACTGACAGCCTCTGAAATGGCCACCTGTGGGCAGGCTTCTGATGCTGCTGGCCCAATAACAGGGCAGAAGCTCTGAAACCTCAGCAATGCCACCAGTAGAGGTGACTACTGCTGAGGAATGTAGGCCTTAGGCCTACGGTGGGCAACTACAAAGAATCTTGAACATTCACAGGGCTAAGGGTCAGAAGGGAAACCATTGCAGGGAGGTCGTTGGTGCAGGAGGTGCTATTTTCCCTTCCTGCGGCCCCTTCTTTGTTCCACATAAACCATCTCCACCGGATATTGCAACAAAGAGGCAACTTCCATTTATCTGGTGACCTCCCTACACAGCAGGGGGGATTGCCCCACCCCTCCTCCCCAATTATGAAAATGCCAACGAAACTCTGAAATTGTCTTTAATTGGGCATTTAATTGTATAAGTTGGCTTCCCCTTTCCTTGGAATTGGCGGCATTTTAACATCTGCTGATGCCATCCCTGATGGCTATGATTTTACCAGGCCCCCGACACCTCCTTCCCTGCCTCCCGAGGCAGTAAAGTCCTGACCAAATTGGAGCAATGGACAACAAAATAGAGTTTTCAGTGCTTAAAGAGATCAACAGATCTAAACCCAATCTAGTTTGAACTCAGCGAAACAGAAGAGTTTTTTCTTAACTATACAATAATCAACCAGAACATCTGAATCTTAATTGATTTGCATTGGAGATATTTCCTCTAAATAATTTCACTTCATTGTAACACATCTCTTGGGAATAGCATGTGATACATGGGAGTATAAAGATGCTGCAATTCGATAACAATATCTTAGTTGTAATAAAATGTAAATGATGCACTTTCAGAACCACATTGCAGCTTTAAAAACTAATGTATGAAACTCATCTGATGGGCAATTGTGTCATTCAGGGTAGTATAGGCTGGATTCTCAGGAAGAGCATCGCATTGCAGTGTACCTGTTGATACTGTGTGCCAGTGCTTTATCATACAAAGCCCCAAAATTCTCCAATTTCAATCAATTGGAGAATTGATTGAAATTCTCAATCCCGACAGAGAAACTGGACCACCCTGCTGCTATACTAGATTTTACTAGATTGATGAGTACCGACAGTGTAAAGAGGCAAATTAATATTTATTGAATCATCATTAACCCAGCATGTTTCAGCTTCAACTGCGTGTGCCAATCAACTTGTACCACTGGTGCCTGTAACTTCCCGAAATCCACCTTCAATTATTGCATTGGTTCAAACCTAAAAAGGGCAGAGATCAAAAAAAATTGGATGCATGACTGAGGTGATTCCAAATCTCTTCTAACTTGTTAATATTTGAATTATGATCTTGGGTGGCACGATGGCACAGTGGTCAGCACTGCTGCTTCACAACACCGGGGACCCGGATACGATCCCCCCCTTAGGTCCCTGTCTGCACGTTCTCCCTGTGTTTGTGTGGATTTCCTCCGGATGCTCCGGTTTCCTCCCAAGTCTGAAAGATGAACTGGCTAGGTGCATTGGCCGTGATAAATTCTCCCTCAATGTACCCGAACAGGCACCACAGTGTGGCGACTTGGGGATTTTCACAGTAACTGTATTGCAGTGTTAATGTGAGCCTACTTGTGACACTAATAAATAAACTTTATTGTGAGACTGTCACTTTACAAAACAACACCTCATTTTAAAATTCTCACCCTTAATATCAATCCCTCCATGGCATCATCCCCCTATCTTTGTGACCTCTATCAACCATACAAATCTCCAAGGTCTTTTCATTACTACGTTAAAGATGCTATGTAAATAATTGCAATTTCGTGTTAAGTCCGTGTTTCTGAATGAAGGCTATCAATGCAGAATCACTTTGTTTTGTGCATTTTTGTTTGTGTTCCAAATTTCTCTAGCAAATGGAGGTGAAATTCACATTAATAGTGTGCGTTATGAAGACACAGGGGCGTATACTTGCATTGCGAAGAATGATGCAGGAGTTGACGAAGATATCTCATCTCTATTTGTCGAGGATTCAGCTCGAAAGACTCGTATGTCTAAAACGCATGAAATCACTTGTCATTATTGAACTTGCTCTGAGCTTAATAGGTGCACGAAAGAAACTGAATTAACACCAATTCTTGATCGTATTGATAGTTACCATAAGGGAAGTGAATGTCACAGAGAGTTGGAGCACTATTTTTTCCAGCAGTCCAGTTTGGCCAGTTGAAAGTCTACTGTCTTTGCCAACTGTTTGAAATGAGTTTAGAAAATTTCCTCAGAGTCCACAGTACCAATTGATATAAAATTCAAGTTTTCAGTCCGAATCAGAGACAATTTAAAATGGCTAATGAAGGGATAGCAGTGTGATAGAGGCAGAATTTTCTTTTAGAGCTATTAGGATGTGAGTTTGTCAATCAAAACAGCACTACTTCAAAACATGTTTTTTTCAAATTAATATTAACAGTAACATTCAAATAGGAAAAATCATGACTTCCACTAACACATTAAACTGGGGGAAGTAAAGTCTCACGTTAAAATTCAAAAGCACAAAGTCAAATCTTCTGACTTCTTGAGCTGCAATTTACTGCCCCCACCCCCCACCTGCTGCCCCTCCCTCCCCCCTTGTGTGCATCTTTCTGGCGGGTGGGGGGACATGTAAAATAAGAGGGCTAATAAACTCACCACCTTGCCACCCACCCTCAGGCTGTCTCCCATAGTATGATCGGTGGGCACTCACCAATACTGACAGCCTACCTGCCCTTTTTAAATAAATAATTAACTTGCAATTGAACTTGTTACCAAGCCAATTGAGCCGAAGGATATGCCGCACACACTATAAAAGCAAAGTGGTTAACAAGCCGGATGGAAAGGGGGGCATCCTTCAGAAGGTGCCCCGTGTACATTGGGTGTACCCCTGCTCCAAGATGTTCCCCCCCACTTTTGTTCCTCCCCATGCCCTTCACTTTATTCCTCCCTGCCTAGCCTCCAAAACTGGCCCCCTCACAACCCCCGTACATAGGCTGCCTGATCCCTCCCTGCCCTAAAAGCAAGGACTTACCTGTGATCCATCAAAACTCTGCATGGGCCTGCTTGCTGTCCTAGCAGCAACTACTGCTGAGCTCTGATGCTAAAACAGCTTCCTTCCGTTGAGGGTTGGAAGTCACACTCTCTCAGCCTATTTAAGAGTGCATTCTGGCTTCAGGGCGGGCTTTTTTTAGGTGGGTCAGTTGTCAGCCATTTCTTGCAACGTGGGGATGAGGCAGGCAATACATCCCAATCCCCCATGAAATCCAGCCCCAATTTCCTACACAGAGACCAGATTATTTCCCTCTCCATAATGTCTTCTGCGTTCATCAGACTAGACCCTATCCATTCTTCTGTTAACTCCAGATTATTCCTTCTGGTTGACTCCCCATCATACACCCTAAACTTGCTTAAAGTTCAGCTGAATTCCATACCAGGTCATAATTACCAATTACCCCAATAAATGGCACCCAACCACATTGGTTTCCAACCCTCCATGCCTCCAATTTAAAATTCTGATCAATATGTTTAAGTTCTTTCATAGCTTTGCTACTTTTTATTCATGCAACCTCCCCTCTTCAATAATCCTGTCAAACTCCTCCAGGGAACATCCTATCTCTCAGATGTAGAACAGAGAGCTGTTAGTTGGAAATCTGAAGGAAGAGCCTCAACCACCCAAGGCCCTCTTGCAATTTTCAAGTGGGTCTGTAAATGGGACAGCAGCATACCGACCCAGTTCAGGCAAAAGGCCACTTGCATACGCTAATCAAATAGAAACTAGAAGCAGGAGTAGGCCATTCGGCCCTTCAAGCTTGCTCCGCCATTCATTTTGATCATGGTTCCCCCCTTCCCCCCCATATCCCTTGATCCCTTTAACCCCAAGAGCTATATCTGATGGTTACTCTTCTGTTTTTTTTTACCTGATGTAAACGCAATGCTCATTGATCGCCTTCACATTAACCCTCATTTTTGGATGTGGTGGGTGGTTTTAACAGCCAAATGTCCTTGCTGCTTCAGCTCCCTATCTAATAGTTGCAGTCTCCCATTTGCAATGAGAGCAATATGTGTTAAGCATGTTTTTCCCATTTACACTGGGTAGTCAGCTGTTTAACCAACAGCCCTAAAAGGTATTTCCACAAAATGCCCAGAATTTCTTTGCAGGGGGTATTTTTGTTGGGCCAGAAGGAACAAGTCTGCTCGTCCGAAATAAGAAAAAAATACTTAATCCCACTAGCAACCTGATCTCGGTCCCTCGCAGATTAGCTTCCCTGACCAGACCCAGTGTGCGAGCTGAGGCTGCCTTTTATTTTACATTGCCTCTCCCCATTCTTCCTGCAAAATGAATCCTTCGCATTTCTCTGCATTAATTTTCATTTGTCTACCCATTCCATCAACCAGTCCATATGCTTTTGAGATTTAACACTATCCTCCTCATGGTTGATAATACTACCAAGTTTCACAGCACCCACAGTAGACAAGGTACAATGACAAGGTACAATCAACTCCACATCATTACAATGAGATTGTACCTTGTATGCTTTACCAAAAGGTCCTCAATATATATCAAGAAGAGCAGGGGCCCTAACATTGACCAACGGGGCACGTCACTTACAAACCTTCCTCCAGTCTGAAAAACAACCATTCGTCACTACTCTCTGATTCCTGTCACAGGATATTGAATTCGATGATCAGCCATGATCAAAATGAATGGCGAAGCAGGCTCAAAGGGCCGAATGGCCTACTCCTGCTTCTAGTTCCTATGTTTCTATGTTAAGTAAAGTTTGTATACAATCAATAACATCCTCCGAGCAACTGTATCTGAACCAAAATATTCCCAATTTTTGCCAATTTCATATCCATATTACCACTATCCTTTATATTCCATGAGCTTTAACTTTGCTCACAGGTTTGCTGCATTTATCAACATTTATGGAACTCCATATGCTCCATCTGCAATCCCCTCATCTACCTTCTTTGTTACCTCATCAAGAAGCTCAAGGAAGTAAGTTAAACATGAATTACTCTTAACAAATCTGTGCTGGCTTCCTTAATTAATCTCCATTTGCCCAAGTGGCAAATTATTGTTGCTAAAAGTCTCCCGACCACTGAGATTAAACTGGCCTGGCCTAAAATTTCTGGGCTTATCCTTGCACACTTTTTGAACAAGGGCACAACATTTGTGATTCTTCAGTCCTCTAGAGGTTTGGAAAATTAATGCCGGGGCATCTGTAATTTCCACCCATCCTTCCCTCTGTATCCTTGGATACATCTTACCTGTTCCTGATGACTTATCGATTTTAAGTACAGCCAACCTATACCTCCTCCTTCTCAACTGTGAACTCGTCAAGTGTCTCAAGTACTCCCTCTTCATCATGATTTTGGCAGCATTTTCTTCTTTGGTAAAGACAGATGCAAAGTATTCATCACCTATCCCAGCCCTGCCTCCATGCAAGGAGTCCCCTTTTTCAGTCAATGACATCCTCCTAGCAACAGCTTAAAATTAATTCGATGGAAGATTTTTGGTTCAGATAAAATTAAGGGTGTGACAAGAATGCTTACTTGGACAATCAGCTCCAATCATCCTTTGACCACCTTTTTACTCTTTATATGCCTATCAAAGATTTTTGGATCCCATTTTATGTTTACTGCTGGTCTCTTCTCATGCTCCCTCTTTGCTCCTCTTATTTGTTTTTTTCAATTCCCCTCTGAACCTTCTATTTTGAGCCTGATTCTTGATCGTATTATTCACCTGATACCTGCCATATGCTCTCTATTCCTGCATCACTTTTCTTTCTATCCTTTTCCTCACCCAGAGAGGTCTGGATCTGTTTGCCTTACCTTCCCACTCTTTGACCAAGCTTTTGGTCACACTTCCTCATATCTCTTCCTTTGGCTCAGCAACATTTGTTTCTTTGATTGCACCCCTGTGAAGGTTCTCAGGACATATTTTACACATAGACAGTGCTATATGAATCCATATTGGTGTCACTGTTAAAACATGTTACTCAACTGGGTCAACATTCATCCAACTGGGCAGGACCTACATCCACATCTTGTCAGTGCTGGGGAAGGATTCAATAAAGGGAGCTAACAATTTTCTAAATAAAGGAAGAATCCGGATGAAGAAAATTCTAACCTCATAATTAAAACAAAGTACCAGTTATGTTTTTATATTATGTGTAACTGCTCTGTACATTGCCTTTGTTTTCTTACTGCCTATTAGACTTGAAGGCTTTTCATTTAATTTTGGTTGTGGTAGAATTTAATTTATTGATGTTTTATAAGACATGTTGTTCTATGGCTTATAATCTCCACATGCTCAATCCGAGGAAGCATTCTTTGTCACACCCTTAATTTTATCCGAACCAAAATTTTCCATTGTATTACTTTTAGGCAGGTGTTAGGAGGATGTCATTGATTGTATATCAGCTTTACTTAACATAGAAACTAGAAGCAGGAGTAGGCCATTCGGCCCTTTGAGCCTGCTCCACCATTCATTTTGATCATGGCTATTATCGAATTCCATATCCTGATCCCCCCCTTTCCCCCATATCACTTGATCCCTTTAGTCCCAAGAGCTAATTTCTTCTTGAAATCAGACAACGTTTTGGCCTCAACTACTTTCTGTGGTAGTGAATTCCACACATTCGCCACCCTCTGGATGAAGAAATTTCTCCTCACCTCAGTTCTAAAATGTTTACCCCTTAACTGATGGCGCTTAATATTGGTTGGAGAGTGCAGCTGATTCTTGATGTATCTCACTTTGTTTTCGATGACTGGCAAATACATTGATTACAATCAACAGGTCTGATTAGAAATGTGCATGTTTGGTAATGCTGCAAGTAGCTTTTAAGGGGACATTGTCACTACCATCTCAATTAGAGAAGTCACAAAGTTTTTCGTAAGTGTTTTCATTGTAGTGATCACATATTCAGACTGTCACTCTTTCATCATAGATGTCATGAAATTCAGAAATGTAGTAAACCGGGTGCCAGTCACCAGGAGAACTAAAACAGACTGGTGAAATGGGAAGAGGTATCGCAGATAAGGTTTAATGTGGAGAAATGTGAAATGATGCACTTTGGTATAAAGAATGAGTGGAGGCAATATAGACTGAATGGTACACTAGTGAAGACAATGCTGAATCAAAGAGATATGGGGCATATGTACACAAACATTTGAAGATGGTAGGCTAAGAATGTTGTTAATAAATCATTGGCTTTATAAGCAAAAATGCAATGAGTACGGAAACTGTTAAACTTTTATAAATCACTGCTAAGGCCCCAGCTGTCATGTTGTGTCAAATTCAGGGTGCTACACTACAGGAAGAATGTTAATTCCTTATAGAAAGTGTAAAGGAGATTCACAGGAAACATACTAGCGATGAAGGATTTCAGTTTCTTCAAGAATTTAGAAAAGCTGGAGTTGATCTTAGAGGAGAGAAAATATAAAAGGGAAGTTAAAAGTAACTTTAAATGTGTATCTTCTGGTTACTGGCTCTTTGCCAATGGAAACAGTTTCTCCTTATTCTAAAATTACTTATAAAGAACTGAACGTGACACGGAGGGATTTTCTTTTAATGTAGCAAGTTATGATGATCTGGAATGCTCTGTCAGATTGGGTGGTGGAAACAGATTCAATAATAACTTTTGAAAGGGAATTGTGACAGGGGAGTGGAGCTAATTGGACAGCTCTTTCAAAGAGCCAGCACAGGTATGATGGGCCAAATAGCCCCCTTCTGTGCTCTGTCATTCTGTGATTCTATGATCCATGGAATTCATTTGATACATTTTTGTTGAAAGACTTGGGATTAGAAACATAGAAACATAGAAATACTACAGCACAAAACAGGCCCTTCGGCCCCACAAGTTGTGCCGAACATATCCCTACCTTTTAGGCCTACCTATAACCCTCCATCCTATTAAGTCCCATGTACCCATCCAGGAGTCTCTTAAAAGACCCTATTGAGTTTGCCTCCACCACCAATGACGACAGCCGATTCCACTCGCCCACCAATTGTACGGAACAATTACTATGAGCAGTGAAAGGAGACTCTCAATATGTCATACTAGGCTGAATTTTAACCTAAGTTTCCAGGGTGATAGTGTACTATACATCACCTAGTTCCCACTTTTTTAACTCTTGTGAATATTTCCTATCTTGCTTCTTCTCCGTAAAAGGGCACCATCTTCTTGAAAATGTGTATCACAACGTTTAGAAAGAACCAGAGAGAACAATATCATTTTTATCATTGCATCATAAAGGACAAAATATATTTCCGTGGGATATGTATCACCATGGCTTTTGGGTATCAATAAGAAAAGATTTTCATGAAACGAATAGCTCTTTTTGTAAAAAAAAATTTCTTTTGTTCTCCAGATATCCCAAGACAATTCCTTAAAACTGCTGTGCAATGCCACATGGGAGTTTCCTTGCTGTGGTATTTCCCCACAGTTTGATAGCTCTGTAATCATAAAACTCTTTGCAGATAGACAGCGGCTCCAGTTGTCTGAATGCAGTCTTCAAACTCCAAGGCACCATATTTATCAATGACTGGCTAAACATTTCATTCCCAATAAAAATCAAAAGGAATATGGCCAACAAAAGTCAATTACCTGTAGCTTTATGGCAATTTTACATTAATACTATGAACATTTGAGAGTGGTTTAAAAAGTTTTAATATTGCTGCAGTTTTGAGTAATTCAGTGGTATTCCTTGAAGTGCTGAAAAGCGATTATAACCTTGAAATAATCCTCTGGTCCCTTTTTTAACAACATTATAGACTCAAAGCTTCATGGTGGTTTCTGGAAACATCATGGGTATTTTTAGTTCTTCACTGTTTCCACAGCAATGACTGAGTTGTGATTCAGCAGTTAAAAAATCGGGAAGGCTTTCATGTATATATCCCTTCAGGAGCACAGAGCGTCTCAAAGTTCTTAAAGCCAATTAAGTACTTTTGAAGTGTGGCCACTGTTATAATGCAGGAAATCTACACTTCAGTTTGGCGATTATCAGGGAATCAAGATGGAAGGAAAGTCTAGTGAGAATGATTTCACTTAAAAGAAATGATGGATAAAAATATATATGTTACAGTATATGGCAAAAAGTATTTGATAAACTTGTTGCCTCAGAGGGACCTGACATTTGGGCTCTCCTGCTTTCCTTGGTTGGCTTTGACACATTTTACTGTGCATCCGAGACCAACTCCATTCACACTTTGAACTCCATCCACAATATGGTGGACTGAGCCAGATGACCCCAAGCGATCTAATAATCACTAAGTGTATCGCAATACCCAGCTGGCAATATGCAGCATCCTCCTTTCATGATGCTTAAATTAAAATTCAATTCAGCAAGTGTCCTTCCCCTTTAATTAAGTCTGTTAAATGGGTGGCATGGTGATACAGTGGTTAGCACTGCTGCCTCACAGCTCCAGGGTCCCGGGTTCGATTCCGGCTTGGGAGTTTGCACATTCTGTCTGTGTGGAGTTTGCACATTCTCCCTGTGTCTGCGTGGGTTTCCTCCAGGTGCTCCAGTTTCCTCCCACAGTCCAAAGATGTGTGGGTTAGGTGGATTGGCCATACTAAATTGCCCCATAGTGTCAGAGGGACTAGCTAGGGTAAATGCATGGGGTTATGGAGATAGGACCTGGGTGGGATTGTGGTCAGTGCAGCCTTGATGGGTCGAATGGCCTCCTTCTGCACTGTAGGATTCTATGATTCTAAACAATTGATAAATCACTTTGGTTTCGTGCGAAATGTGATGAAGCCAGGTCATTGTTCTGAGCCACATGGCTGAAGCTCTTTGGAGGGATAGTAGCCCACTCTATATCCATTAGTTCAGAGCAACATTTGCATCCAGCCAGGAACCTGCTTCCCTTTCCCATCTCTCCCCTCCAATCTATGGAAGATAAGAGGCGTGTTAACGAATTTGAATAAGGGGTTAAAACAATCATAAATGTATTTATGGTTAAAATTGATCTTATTTTAAATGAATATATATATATATATATAATATGAACAGAATTTGCATGTGTGAATGAACTGAAATTTTTGACATTTTTTTCCCTTTTTTTAAATCATTTTCTGGCTTTCTCCAATCTCTGATGCTGCAGTTGCAAACATACTGTGGCGAGAGGAAGGTACTGCAGTGCATTGTTGTGTTGTAGTGATCATGTGCTTGTCCACTGTTTGTAGCACAATTTATTACTTCTAATAACAGGTCCTTCTCCGTACTGTGCCTCCAAGTCTAGTATTCTCACTACCTCTGAGACAGGCTGCATCTTTTGAGAACATCATCCTAAATATTACTTGCTCTTTTAGATACAAAGAAACTCTAGATGAACCTTGGATCTACTAACAACTGAGCACCTTGCAAGGGGATATTTCTGTTACCCTGATATCAAATCTAAAATCATAGAACCAGTCTCTATCTATAAACAGTAGATTCATTCATAATAAATGGATGCTTACTTTAATAAAATAAGAAGTTTTATTAGCAATTTTGGATTAAAAGTTGCATATGTTTTTATCACAATTATGTAGAAGATCTTGTGGCTCAGTTGGTAGTGTCCCTGCCTCTAAGTCAGAAGTTTTGAGTTCAAATCTCACACCAGGACTCAGTGCCCTTAGGTGGAACATGTATGATCTGGTTCAACAGCCTGATAATTCTTCCAACACTTCCCCACTATTCATCATTCCTACTCATGTCATTGTGTGCTTGCAGATGAACCAAAGGCTTCCCAAATTCTTCAGTGACAACAGTTTCCATTTAATTGAATAGCTTTAGTGCTTAGAATGCATGTACCATGTTTGCAGCCCAGATAGTGCCCAGAGTCACCGGAGAATGGCATTTGTCTCCAATACTACAAAATCAGGGCAAATGGAAAGAAATATCTAGCTTTCAAGTGGACAATTGTTCAATGGCCCCAGATAGTCAAAGAAATAAAATCAAGCTGCGTTTCTGATCCAACTCAGTAACCAGTGCCCTTTTCGGGCAAGTAAATGCCAGTATGGGACAGATTGAACTGTAATGTCATTCCCATGGCAAACAACATGCCATCTTGGGTAACTTAAAAAATATGTAGCAGAGTCTTATCAGAATTCATAGAATTATAAATCAACATGAAAGTAAGAAAGGGGAAGGATGCAATCATTATTCATAGAAATATGCTACTTCTTGAACAATCGTGTTACAATTAAGACGAGGAAGAAACTATATTCCGCACTTAATTTGACAATATTATTTATAGTGCACTGCAAAATGCAAAGATCCAAATGGGTAATGAAATGAGCATTAATCAGTCACATGGATATGTAAATAGGCATTAGTTGGCTGTAGTACTGTTTCAATTCCCTCGGTTGTTGCTGAGGATATTGACCAGACGCCAAAATTATGGCAACAGCTTTGAATGAGTTTTCCCCCATGATGTGGACAGTATCTCTGAAATCAAAGCTGGCAGCTGAATCAAAAACCTTTATGGTAATGGTAACCTTTATTTTCAACTTTAAATTGATTCTTACCTCTTGGGTTTTGTCATCTTCCTGCACTTAGATCCCCACACTATTCCCCTGCCAAGAGTTTGGATGAGTGACCTGCTGCCAAACCCTGATTTGGAGCTAACCATTAAAAGATGCAGCAGAAAATCTCCTGACGTCTCCCTTCCAATTTCCATCATTTTCCAATGCAAAAATGTCGAGTTTCATTACTTAACCGCTCCCTTGACAACATGCCTTAAGTCTTAGGAATTGTTGCCATGCGGGAAATCATGGGATAGTACTCTGTCCCATATCCCACAATTAAGCAAAATGTAGACACAAACCTCCAAGGTTCTGATCTTGAAGACAATATGCTTCTTACCTGTGGTAATTTAACATATATCTTAACGAAAGACAGAACAGTAATGGAATGTCAGTAATTCTTAATCGTATCTGGCAACAGAAGAATGGGCATCCCAAGATATGGATGGGAATGTGAGGCAAGTCATTCATAGATGCATCTGTCCACCTCCTCATGCATATTTTTACAAAGACATTGGCAGAGGTCTGAGAACAGACTCTACAACTGGCAATGGTGTATTCCACAGAGGGAACAGGGAGACACAGAAGCCAGCTAAATAAAGAAGGATCCTGACCTTCACAAAGTAGGAAAAATCTATTTTTGATTTTCGGTTGGTATAGAAAGGAGTGTTAATAAAATCTATCAGCAATATTTCACACTATTGGCAAAATGTCATTTTAGATGAGAAAAACATAATTTTTTTACCTTCTCTGCCCATTCATTAAGGTGGTAAATCACTGTTGATATAATTTAATGGGTAAAGGTACCTTTCTAGGATCCTGGCCAAACAGTCATTCTGTGTGTGTGGAGCAGGGGAGGCAATGGTCTCATGGTATTATTGGTAGCTTATTATTTCAGAAACTCAGCTAATGTTCTGGGGACCCGGCAGCTAGTGGAATTTGAATTCAGTAAAAAAATATCTGGAGTTAAGAATCTACTGATGACCATGAAACCATTGTCGATTGTCGGAAAAACCCATCTGGTTCACTAATGTCCTTTAGGGAAGGAAATCTGCCGTCCTTACCTGGTCTGGCCGACATGTGACTCCGGAACCACAGCAATGTGGTTGACTCTCAACTGCCTTCCAAGGTCAATTAGGAATGGGCAATAAATGCTGACCAGCCAGCGTGCCTATGTTCCACGAATGAATTATATAAAAAAGCAATGGACTATTTTCCCACAGTGAGATTTTAACTAAGCCTCGGATAACATCCACACACATCAATCTCCAGCAGAATGGGTAACCCTGAATATTTTTTTCCTCAGACCTTTGATGACAGAATGGTCAGTTATTTGCCCCTGACTGCCTTCACGGATTAGATCAGCTAACCATTTACCTACTGAACTGCGGGGACAGTTGTACTCTTAAATACACTGTACTTTATTATTTGTATCATGTTCCATTTGAAGCTCTTCAAGGAGTTTCATTTGATTTCCAAATTTCCCGTTGACTAGGTCAATGAATGATTTTGTTTTAATGTCAAGGTACATGAGATATTAGCTGAAGATGTATTGGCAAAATCAATTGAATCTATCAACCAATTCTAGACAAAGTATGACAATCTGTCACTTACATCTTAACAAATCATTGCAGAAAACTAGCCTCTGCCATAAATCAACAGTTATTTCATAGCATCCTTGGGTTTCCTTGTTTCAAATACATTAAAGATCTGGGTAAATTACAGAATTATTGATAGTCTAAGAATTACTTTTAACAAATGTTGATGAACTTTTTAAAAACAGTTGGGGACAAAATATGAATTACATGAGTTACATGAATTTTCATAATTAACAACTGACAAAATATCTTATTATGCAGGTTATATATATACATTAATACTATTTGAATTTTATACAATATTACAGGTTGAATATAGTGTACAACAGTTAATATGTATATAACACAACCCATATTAATTAGATAACATCAGTCTGCATTAATAGCAATAGTTCAAACCTATTACATAAATCAGTAAATTACTGGTACAAATTCCAATATGTAGTACATATATAATTGCATGTAACAGTATATTTTATAAACTAAAGCTATATATGGTTTGGACAGTATAAGTTTTGCACATGTCATCTAATAGTAGCCCACTTATACTGTCAAAAAGTCTTTATATCTTCTGCCTGTTATATATACCATATTTTTGGCGGGGGGGGGGGGGGGTTAAGACTGAATTATCATTAATAATTAACCTTCTTTCTGCCCCCTCCCCAATGAAAGATGAAATCCAAAATTATGGTTAACTGGGTAAACTTGGAAAACTCAGCATCAGAGTCATGCATTCTGGCTACAAAGCATGCAGCCATTTGCTCTGCCTGATGTCTGACCTCATCTTCTCTTCCAACTAAAGGTTAGCATTAATGTAGACAGTACTCTTGGTCACCTAAGTTGTTTATAGGCGACTGAGCCATGTCACAGTAACAAGGAAGGGTTGAGGCTGCTGCTGCATAATTAAATCCAATTAGCAATTACTCTGTGAAGATACTTAATTCATTTTTTTTCACTCAAGATTCAAGAAATAGTTTGCACCTTTGTTCATCCTATTATTTGACCAAATTTCAGGGGGGAAAATCCCTAAATTAGAAAGCCCACCTTTACAATAAACCATCCTTAAATATATATAGGGCTTCCTTCAACAGTTTACATCTCCCAATGCAGAACTATGTATGACAGAAGAACATAGCAGAAACTTGGACAGAGAGGCAAGAAAGCTTGCTTGCAGAATTTCCCATCCACCGTACAGGTGTAAGTTCATGGGTAATAATACAAGGAAGCTGACCTCTGCTTCTGAATCACCAAACCTGCCCCAACACTGTGTTTGAAGCACTAAATCATAAAATTTGCCCCAGAATACATAGTACTAAGGCAGTCAATAAGAAGACGGCGTATATGGACTGTGTTATATCAAACCCATGTCGATCTCAAAATAATTTGTCCATAGATTTGCAAAACTTTCAATAAGGGTTAAACTTTTAGATGGTCAATAATACAAATGAAAATGTTCTTAGAGCCTGTCATCGAGGTATTGTGGGTGTGTTAATGTTATGCCTTGAGATTGCACTGATGGAAAATGACCCAATTACATTTTCTCACAAATTCACTGAATGCAGTTGTTTTAATGCCTTTCTGATGCCAAGTGAGACTTGCCATAGAAAGTTGTTAAACTGACAAACACATCTCTGTGATTTCTCTTTTTCTTTGGAGGCTGCATTTCTGGTGCCTTCAACATTGCTTTTCCTTTTTACCACTGTTTCCAAAATCGTTTCAGAATTTTTGTAAAAGATTATGCTGTCTAAAAATTTCTACGTATTTCATTTTACAGAAATGCAAATGAAGCATTTTTGTGTTTTGTCTTCAAGGACTAAGTGTTGGAAATATGTTCTATGTATTCTCTGATGATGGAATCACAATAATTCAGCCCACAGGATGTGAGATTCAAAGACAGATCAAAGCCAATGACAGGATCATTGCGAGCTTTGTAAGTTTTAAATATTTCTACGTTGCAATGCCTTGATCTTGTACATGCTGTTTGTATTCACCCTGTTGCTTAAACATGCTGCTTTGTTGACTGACCTTTGCAGCCCTTTGTTTTAAATCCCTGCTGCAAGTTTGCTTCATTCCTGTTTACCTAAGCAAGTTGATTGGCACTGGCCGAATGTCTGTTCCACTTGAATTATACCTGACCACAAAAATTGATCTGGCCTCCCGCCAACATTATCAGGTGGGTGGAGCTATTGTCCGGTAACCTCCTGCACAATGTATGTTAAAGTGAAAATGAAAATTGGATGCGTGCTTGTTAAAGGACATCTTCATAGAATCCCTACAGCGCAGAAGGAGGCCATTCGGCCCATTGTGTTTGCACCGACCACAATCCCACCCAGACCCTATCCCCATGTATTGACCCTAGCTAATCCCCCTGACAGCAAGGGACAATTTAGTATGGCCAATCCACCTAACCCGCACATCTTTGGACTGTGGGAGGAAACCGGAGCACCCAGAGGAAACCCACGCAGACACAGTGAGAATGTACAAACTCCGCACAGACAGTCACCCAAGCCAGGAATTGAACCAAGCCCCTGACACTGTGAGGCAGCAGTGCTAACCACTGTGCCATCGTGCTGCCGATGATGCAAGATGGGCAGTTAAATGTGTGAATCCTTCCTCCACTGCAGTACTGCTTTTGGACAATTATATGCAGACAATTGTGGTTTCTAAGATGCAGGAGGAAATGTAAGCGTTCGGGTTTAAAGAATGAGAGTCAAGTTTAGCAATTTTATTAATGCCTTCTGAAGCTCAAATAATGTCAGTGCTTCTAAGCATGGTTAGAACTGTTTGAGAGGTGACTTTTTTCATGGGATCTTCTGCAATTTTTATAGAAGGCAGGTGGAAGGACCCCAAGAAAATTCTCCCCTTGTTCTTAAGGCAACAAGTGTTGTTGGTGTCATGGTTTAGAATACGATTCCATCAATTGCTGAGTACTGGCTCTATCCCCAGCCATGTGGGATTTAAGTTTCACTCTGCCTACTGCAGGCTTTCAAACATAAAGGAGATTAGCTTCAAAGGCAAGATTAGCCCAACCTATACTTGTATAAGCCTAAATGACAGCCTTTTCCCCATTGTATCATACTTGCCCAACAATTGATGATGTATCAGCTCTTCCCTTTCTTCCTACATAGAACATGTACACAAACATTCAAAGGTTTTAAACATTTATCAGGTTCCTGCCCCATCTATTGCGACTATACTTTACAGTGTCTACTTAATTAGAAACCAGAGCTGATCAGGCATTAGTCAGGCCAAGTTCCCAGATGAAGATTTATTTTGTAATAAAAACATCCCCAACACCAACAGCTTCAAACATTATCTTTCTCCACAGGAAGAGATTTGTCCCTGCAATGAAGGGAAAAACACTCCGCACTGTGTTTGGGCCTCTGCTGTAAACATCAGAGATAAGTACATCTATGTCTCCCAACCCACGCAGAACCGCCTTCTTATCGTTGACATTCCGTCTCAGAAGGTGTTGCAGGTAACTTTAAGAAATGTATCTAATGTATTGGAAAATAATTACAGGTTTTAAAAAGTGGTTTAAACATGCCTTAACCTCAGGGGCATGAGTCTGAAGGCGGATCACTCTGACAATAGGAAAGCCTGTTCTTTGATGGCTACAATGATCCAATGTCAAATTGATTTGAACAGCCTTGCTCCAGTTCCTAGTAGGTGGTGCACACCATAACATTACTCTTCAATTGGCCATCTGATTCAGAGAGACCACAAGCAAGGCTGTTGTAGGAAGTGGAAATGTCACATCATGTGGAAGGATCCACACTCTTTTGAGGTTGTGTCTGAATAGAGGGACAGAATATTCATCATTTAATTTGTACCGTGAGAAGTATTTGATGCTAAATCTGATTTTTTTATAAAGTGACAACAGTTCCAAATCCATTAGCACCTAACATCAGTCGGGGTTTGAAAGCAATCTCAAACTCAATGGGTGCAAGCAATGGTAAATTTCATACAAGTGAAACATTAAAAATAGGGGGCACAGTAGCAGAATGCCCTCTTCAAGCAAAGGACTTACGTTATTTCCTCCACCCTGAAGTTTATATTTTATATTGCAAAACTGACAAATTACTTCAATTCAGAAAATAACATAGAAACATAGAAGATAGGAGCAGGAGGAGGCCATTCAGCCCTTCGAGCCTGCTCCGCCAATCACGATCATTGCTGATCGTCCAACTCAATAGCCTAATCCTGTTTCCTCCCCATAACCTTTGATCCCATTCACCCCAAGTGCTACATCCAGCCGCCTCTTGAATGCATTCAATGTTTTGGCATCAACTATTTCTTGTGGTAATGAATTCCTCAGGCTCGCCACTCTTTGGGTGAAGAAATGTCTCCTCATCTCCGTCCTAAATGATCTATCCTGTATTCTCAGGCTGTGACCCCTGGTTCTGGACACCCTTGCCATCAGGAACATTCTTCCTGCCCTGTCTAGTCCTGTTAGAATTTTGTAAGTCTCTATGAGATCTCCCCTCATTGGTCTGAACTCCAGCAAAAACAATCCTAACCTAGTAAATATCTCCTCATACATCAATCCAACCATCCTCGGAATCAGCCTGGTAAAACTTCGCTGCACTCCCTCGAGAGCAAGAACATCCTTCCTCAGAAAAGACCATAAGACATAGAAGCAGAATTAGGCCACTCGGTCCATCGAGTCTGCTCCGCCATTCAATCATGGCTGATATTTTTCTCATCCCCATTCCCCTGCCTTTACCCCATAACCGCTGATCCCCTGATTAATCAAGAACCTATCTATCTGTCTTAAAGACTGTCAATGACCTGGCCTCCACAGCCTTCTGCGGCACACAGATTCACCACTCTCTGGCTGAAGAAATTCCTCCTCATCTCTGTTTTAAAGGATTGTCCCTTTAGCCTGAGGTTGTGCCCTCTAGTTCTAGTTTTTCCTCCCAGTGGAAACATCCTCTCCATGTCCACTCTATCCAGGCCTCGCAGTATCCCGTAAGTTTCAATAAGATCCCCCCTCATCCTTCTAAACTCCAAAAAGTACAGACCCAGCGTCCTCGACCGTTCCTCATGTGACAAAGCTCTTCATTCCAGGAGACCAAAAGGAGACCAAAACTGCACACAATATTCCTTAAATGTAAAATAATCTTTAATTCATGAAAAGATAGTTTGGTTCAAACCATGATCTGTAAGAAAAACTTCGATTTTCTTTGTTTTAGCTTTTTGTAGTCTTTTAGGTTGCGAGGATCCTGTGACTGGAAGGCAGTTACTGACCATCTCAAAATGAATGTCAAGCTCTCCTAATATGTACCCAAGAAGCAGAATCTGGGACTGAATGTATATAACTGTCTGTCATTGTAATTCTTTTCTAGGCTGTATCGACAGACCCTGTCCCAGTGAAATTGCAATATGACAAGTCACATGACCAAGTTTGGGTCCTTAGCTGGGGAGATGTGAGCAAAAGCAATCCTACTCTGCAGGTATGAAAGAGTTAATACGTCTTCCTTTCCTGAAGAATAGTAGCAGGTAGGCCACCGACTTTAAATTAATGATTAACTAATTTTGCAAGGAATTTTTAAATGTAATGACAGATTTTTGATTGACCAGGGAGTCCAGTGGTATGGGGGTCAGACGGGAGGGTGGAGTTAAGACCATAATCAGATCAGCCGTAATCTTATTGAGTGGTGGAGCAGGCTTGAGGGGCCCAGTCATCTACTTATGCTCCTGTATCTTATGTTCTTAATATTTAAATGTAGAAAAGACCCTAATTCTTCCTAATTAATTTGCACACATTTATTCCGGAGTCTTTTTCTTTCATTCATTAATGACATGTGAGTGGCAGTGATGATGCCAGCATTTGTTGTTTTATTTTATTTATTCATTTATTGTATTAAACTTTGTTCCAGGAGGCAGTCACACCCCTTGGGCTGGATAGAACTTTAAAGTTGACCAATGGTCAGGGGCAAAAGATTGTGGCCGTGATCTAATGGCCCAGTTGACCACGGGCACAAATTCCATAATGGCCACTAAATCTCGCGAGAGCCCAGAAATGGGATTTGTGCCAGCGAGGTCTCAGAATATGTTCTCCTCCTCCCCTGACCTCCTCCCCCCACACCCCCTCCACCAGCAATTTAATCAGGTTCCCGCCCAGGAAGGGCCTAAGCCTGATTTTCATGAAATGGCACCACATCAGCCGGCTTTCAAAAACAAAAACCAGTCGAGATGACCATGCCGGGGGCACAAGGTAACCATAGCCCCCGGGTAGTGATTTGATTTGATTTGATTTATTATTGTCACATGTATTGGTATACAGTGAAAAATATTGTTTCTTGCACACAGTACAAAGCATACTGTTCATAGAGAAGGAAAGGAGTGCAGAATGTAGTGTTACGGTCATAGCTAGGGTATAGAGAAACATCAACTTAATGCGAGGTAGGTCCATTGAAAAGTCTGATGGCAGCAGGGAAGAAGCTGTTCTTGAGTCAGTTGCTACGTGTCCTCAGACTTTTGTAACATTTTCTCGACAGAAGAAGGTGGAAGAGAGTATGTCCGGGGTGCGCGGGGTCCTTGATTAAGCTGGCTGCTTTTCCAAGGCAGCGGGAAGTGTAGACAGAGTCAATGGACGGGAGGCTGGTTTGAGCTTCATTGGGCTTGGAGTGGGCTTCATTCACAACCCTTTGTAGTTTTTTGTGGTCTTGGACAGAGCAGGAGCCATACCAAGCTGTGATACAACCAGAAAGAATGCTTTCTATGGTGCATCTGTAAAAGTTGGTGAGAGTTGTAGGGACACGCCAAATTTCCTTAGTCTCCTGAGAAAGTAGAGGCGTTGGTGGGCTTTCTTAACTTCCGCATCAGCATGGAGGGACCAGGACACCTGGTCCCTCCTGAATGTTGGTGATCTGGACACCGAAAAACGTGATGCTCTCGACCATTTCTACTTCATCCCCAGTGATGTAGACAGGGACATGTCCTCCACTACGCTTCCTGAAGTGAGAGACATGCCCAATACCCTTTGGTACTGCACCCTGGCACTGCCCCCTGGCAGTGGGGGGGTTTGCCCTTCCGCATGTGGTGGGGTGCCTTTATCCGAGGGGAGTCTCAGTATTCATGGGCGGTGGGGGAGGTGCGGGGGGGGGGGGGGGTGGTTCAGTGTCTTTGTGAGGGGGTGGGGTGCCTTTTATTGAAATTGGAGATCAACTCAAGATTCCCAGTGTTGCCAGCTTCCTCAGGCCCTATCTCTCCAGCTGACTATGTGAATCTAATTTCCCCTTTGAAATTGCAAAGAGTGTTATTCAATGCAGCGAGAACAGCCAGCTGTACAGCCTGTGAGCTTCACCTGGCTCTCTCGCATGATCCAACTCTCTGTACATTTTTGGGAAGATTGCATCTGTATGGGATCCGGTTCGTATTGATAGAGGAACTTTAACCTTAACTTTGCCCAATCGATATGAAGCACTTGCTATCTGTGTGGATGAGGAGGAGGAATGCTGGATGGATGAACCAACTGACAATGGCACTATGGTGCCAGATGCCATTTAAGTGGTGGGGAGGGAAAATGAAGTGGTAGAGATTGGGGACAATATAGTTAGGGGGATAGTAATGTTCTGTAAAACCATGACCAGGAGTTCAGGCTTGTGTGGCCTGACTGGTGCCAAGGTTAAGGACATGTTTTTGCAGTTAGAACAAAACTTGGAGTGGAAGGGGGCAGGTCCACTTGTTGTTCTCCACATAGGAACCAACAACATCGGTAGAATTAGGAATGATTTTCTGTTGAGTTTGAGAAGTTAGAGTCCAAGTTAAAAAACAGAACATCAAAGGTGATCCATTTGCCAATTGGCATATGGGGTTAAACAGATTAGAGAAATAAACACCAGGCTCAAAGAGTGGTGTCGTTAGAAGGGGCTTCCATTCGTGGGGTACTGGCACCAGAACTCAGGAAAGAGATAGCTGTTCAAATTGAAATGGGCTTCACATAAACCAGGCTGTGATCAGCGTCCTGGCAAATCTTCATTGTGCTTAGAGTTTTAAACAAACAGGGGTCAGGGAGTATTCTGGGTGAAGAGTAACTTGAAAATCCAAAGAGAAAAGTTGAGATCAAGTGTATGGTCGGCACCCCATTGTCGGCCGCACTTGGTCGAGGTCATTGGGTTACGCTGAGGCTTCATATGTTTCATATGAAGCAATTTTTAAAAGCGGCATCTCGGCCTTTTGGCTAAGATGCAAATGAGCTCAAGTCTTGGAGGAGGAACCTCCCCCTTCTCCAATCAGCTTGGCTCATGTAGATAGGCCCAGGACAGGGTGGTTTGGTCGCTCGCCCTGTCTTGTCAGCCTGGATCTGAAATGTCTCAACTTGTTGAGACTTTGAATTGGATTTGATTTGATTGAATTGGAAAAGTATTTAAAAAAACAGTGTAGCAAAGTGAGTAAAGAAAAGTAGAATGGGATAGGAAGGGACAGAGAGTTTAACAATAACTTTGCATGAGTGAGTGAAATCCATGCAGAGAATAGCACTAAAACACAAAATTAAAGCACTTTATCTTAATGTGTGCAGCATGTGCAGTAAGATAAGCTAGTAGCACAATAGAGATAAATGGTTTAGATTTAAGAGCCATTACAGAGACAGATTGCATCTTCACCAAGGATGGGAAATAAATATTCCAGTGTACACAATATTTTGAAAAGACAGACAGAATGGCAAAGGAGTGAACATAGAACATAGAACATTACAGCGCAGTACAGGCCCTTCGGCCCTCGATGTTGCGCCGACCAGTGGTACCAATCTAAAGCCCCTCTAATCGACACTATTCCAATATCATCCATATGTTTATCCAATAACCACTTGAACGCTCTCAACGTTGACGAGTCCACCACTGCTGCAGGCAGGGCATTCCACGCCCTTACTACTCTCTGTGTAAAGAACCTACCTCTAACATCTGTCCTATATCTCTCACCCCTCAATTTAAAGCTATATCCCCTCGTGCTAGCCAACACCATCCGAGGAAAAAGGCTCTCACTATCCACCCTCTCTAATCCTCTGATCATCTTGTATGCCTCTATTAAGTCACCTCTTAACCTTCTTCTCTCTAACGAAAACAACCTCAAGCCCCTCAGCCTTTCCTCATACGATTTTCCCACCATACCAGGCAACATCCTGGTAAATCTCCTCTGCACCCTTTCCAACACTTCCACATCTTTCCTATAATACGGCAACCAGAACTGTACGCAATACTCCAAATGCGGCCGCACCAGAGTTTTGTACAGTTGCAGCATGACCTCCTGGCTCCGAAACTCAATCCCTCTACCAATAAAAGCTAACACACGTACGCCTTCTTAACAACCCTATCAACCTGGGTGCCAACTTTCAGGGATCTATGCACATGGACACCCAGATCCCTCTGTTCATCCACACTACCAAGTATCTTATCATTAGCCCAGTACTCTGTATTCCTGTTACTCCTTCCAAAGTGAATCACCTCATACTTCTCCGCATTAAACTCCATTTGTCACCTCTCAGCCCAGCTCCTCAGCTTATCTATGTCCCTCTGTAACCTGCCACTTCCCTCCGCACTGTCTACAACTCCACCGACTTTAGTGTCATCCGCAAATTTACTAATCCATCCTTCCACGCCCTCATCCAAGTCATTAATAAAAATGACAAACAGCAGTGGCCCCAAAACAGATCCTTGCGGTACACCACTAGTAACTGAACTCCAGGATGAAAATTTCCCATCAACCACCACCCTTTGTTTTCTTACAGCTAGCCAATTCCTGATCCAAACCACTAAATCACCCTCAATCCCATGTGTCCGTATTTTCTGCAAAAGCTTACCATGGGGAACCTTATCAAACACTTTGCTGAAATCCATATACACCACATCAACCGCTTTACCCTCATCCACCTCTTTGGTCACCTTCTCAAAGAACTCAATAAGGTTTGTGAGGCACGATCTACCCTTCACAAAACCATGCTGACTATCCCTAATCAAATTATTCCTTTCAAGGTGATTATAAATCCTATCTCTTATAATCCTTTCCAATACTTTGCCCACAACAGAAGTAAGGCTCACCGGTCTATAATTACCAGGGTTGTCCCTACTCCCCTTCTTGAACAAGAGGACAACATTTGCTATCCTCCAGTCTTCTGGCACTGTTCCTGTAAACAATGACGACACAAAGATCAAAGCCAAAGGCTCTGCAATCTCCTCTCTAGCCTCCCAGAGAATCCTAGGATAAATCCCATCCGGCCCAGGGGACTTAACTATTTTTGCCCTTTCCAGAATTGCTAACACCTCCTCCTTATGAACATCAATCCCATCCAGTCAACAGCCTGCATCTCAGTACTCCCCTCGACAACACTGTCCCTCTCCAGTGTGAATACCGACGAAAAATATTCATTTAGTGCCTCTCCTATCTCTTCAGACTCCACGCACAACTTCCCACTCCTGTCCTTGACTGGCCCTAATCTTACCCGAGTCATTCTTTTACTCCTGACATACCTATAGAAAGCTTTAGGGTTTTCCTTGATCCTACCCGCCAAAGACTTCTCATGTCCCCTCCTGGCTCTTCTTAACTCTTTCTTTAGGTCCTTCCTGGCTAACTTGTAACTCTCAAGTGCCCTAACTGAGCCTTCACGTCTCATCTTAACATAAGTCTCCTTCTTCCTCTTCACAAGAGATTCAACCTCCTTAGTAAACCACGGTTCCCTCACACGACTGCTTCCTCCCTGCCTGACAGGTACATATTTATCAAGGACGCGTAGTAGCTGTTCCTTGAACAAGTTCCACATTACAATTGTGCCCATCCCCTGCAGTTTCCTTCCCCAACCTATGCCAGCTAAATCTCGCCTAATCGCATCATAATTTCCTTTCCCCCAGCTATAACTCTTGCCCTTTGGTATATACCAAAGGCTGTAGCACCATGCTGAGGAGCAACATGCCTACTCTGTAACCTGTTTAGATGCAACTTTGGTATAGGGCGGCACGGTAGCACAGTGGTTAGCACTGCTGCTTCACAGCTCCAGGGTCCCGGGTTCGATTCCCGGCTCGGGTCACTGTCTGTGTGGAGTTTACACATTCTCCTCGTGTCTGCGTGGGTTTCCTCCGGGTGCTCCGGTTTCCTCCCACAGTCCAAAGATGTGCGGGTTAGGTTGATTGGCCAGGTTAAAAAAAAAATTGCCCCTTAGGGTCCTGGGATGCGTAGGTTAGAGGGATTAGCGGGTAAATATGTGGGGGTAGGGCCTGGGTGGGATTGTGGTCGGTGCAGACTCGATGGGCCGAATGGCCTCCTTCTGCACTGTAGGGTTTCTATGATTTCTATACCTATCCTTTTCCATCACTAAAGTAAACGTAATCGAATTGTGGTCACTGTCACCAAAGTGCTCACCTACCTCCAAATCTAACACCTGGCCTGGTTCATTACCCAGTACCAAATCCAATGTGGCATCGCCTCTTGTTGGCCTATCTACATACTGCGTCAGGAAGCCTTCCTGCACACACTGGACAAAAACCGACCCCTCTAAAGTACTCGAACTATAGCTTTTCCAGTCAATATTTGTAAAGTTAAAGTCCCCCAGTACAACTACCCTGTTACTTTCGCTCCTATCCAGAATCATCTTTGCAATCTTTTCCTCTACATCTCTGGAACTTTTCGGAGGTCTATAAAAAACTCCCAACAGGGTGACCTCTCCTTTCCTGTTTCTAACCTCAGCCCAAACTACCTCAGTCGACGAGTCCTCATCAAATGTCCTTTCTGCCACCGTAATACTGTCCTTGACTAACAATGCCACACCTCCCCCTCTTTTACCACCTTCCCTGCACTTACTGAAACATCTAAAACCTGCAACCACCGTTCCTGTCCCTGCTCTACCCATGTCTCCAAGATGGCCACAACATCGAAATCCCAGGTACATGAAGGAGACATGGAAAACGCAGTTATGGGGGATGGTAGCCCTGATAGTAAATGATAACATGAGAGATGCTCCTTCAATAACATCTTCCAAACCTGCAACCTCTAACATCCAGAAGGACAAAGGCAGCAGATGGATTGGAACAGCACCATCTGCAAGTTCCCCTCCAAGCCACACACCATTCTGACTTGGAACTATATCACCTTTCTTTAGCTCTCGCTGGGTCAAAATCCTGGAACTCCCTCTTTAACAATGTAGTTTAAAGGATAAACAGATGGGCTATGCTAATCTATGATGTAGATAGAAAGAAAGAAACCCTACAGTACAGAAAGAGGCCATGATTATGTATCACTGTCATCAGTCAGTTGAGAGAAAGAGAGAGGCTGTAGCACCATGCTGAGGAGCAACATGCCTACTCTGTAACCTGTTTAGATGCAACACTAATAAACAAGAGTTGAGTCAAGTACCAGGGTATGACTACAGTCTGTCCAGAAACCAAGTACCACCTCTCGGGCAGAATTTTCCCGTCCCGCCTGCCACGGGAATCATAGTGGGTGGGACAAGGCAATGCAAAGGTCTGTTCACCTCGGGCAGGATTTTCCGGCCTTGCGGCGATCACAGCCTGAAAATCTCACCCCTGGAGTCTACAAATTAGAGGCACCAGCGCAGAACAAAAAAGACAATGGGTGTACCTGTACCATATGGACTGCACCATTCAGGAAGATGGGTGACCATCACCTTCTCAAGGGCAATTAGGGACGGACAATAAATACTGGCCTGGCCAGCAACACCCACAACCTGTGAAAGAATAAAAAAATAAGGACATTAGTTATGAAATATCTTGGCTCAGATGATCATGAAGTGGAATCAGTATAGGTGGCGATTAGGGATAGCAAGTGTAAGAAAAAATGGTGGGAGTAATTTTTAGGCTGCCTTATAATAGTCATACCACTAGACAGAGCATTAAGCAAGAGTATGTACCAGAGGCAAGGGAATAATTGAGGGAGACTCATGGGGCACGATCTTACCAGGCATTCGCACCACGCTACAAGCCAAATCTCCATTCACTGCAGTGGGATGGGAAAATCCTGTCTGCGTGAACAGCCGGAAAATTCCAGCCTTCATATAGACTGTCCAATCAAATTGGCAAGGGTGGTCTAGAAGGTGAATTTATAGAACGCTTTTGTGAGAGTTTCCTGGAGCAATGTGCTGTGAAACCAACGAGGGATAACGCTATTTTAAATCTAATATTGTGTAATGAGGCAGGGTTAACAAGCAACTTCAAAGTAAAAGTTCAACTGCGAAATCGTGATCACAATTGAATTCTATGCTAGGTTTGAAAGTGACATACTCCAATCACAAACAAGAACCTGAAACTTAAACAAAACCAATTGAATAGGTATGAGGGGGAGAAGTAAATACGGGTTATTTGGGTAAATAGACCAACGGGTATGGTGGTAAATAAACAGTGGGAAACATTTAAGCAAACAATTCAAAAGGTTGAACAAAAGTACATTCCGTAGTAAAACAAAAAAACAGCCGCCCCTGACTGCCTACCCAATGATTGTTGAACTGCCCGGTATTCAGAGAGCCAGTGTCAGTGAGCTGTCTCTGAGTGCCTGATTTGGATTGACAGCTGGTCAACCAAACATTGATGGAGCCTGGCCAGTAAAATGGACCAGGCCTCCCAGTTCAGCTCCCAGGCAGGTGGCACAAATGTTTCCCCAGCTTTCCACAAGTGGAATTAAAAGTCCCTCTATTGTTTCATAGAATCATAGAAACCCTTCAGTGCAGAAGGAGGCCATTCAGCCCATCGAGTCTGCACCAACAACAATCCCACCCAGGCCCTGTCCTACAATCCCACACATTTACCCCGCTAATTCCTCTAACCTACACATCCCAGGACGGCAATTTATCATGGCCAATCAGCCTAACCCACACATCTTTGGAGCGTGGGAGGAAACCGGAGCACCCGAAGGAAACCCACGCAGACACAGGGAGAACGTGCAAACTCTACACAGACAGTGACCCGAGAGGGAATCGAACCCAAGTTCCCGGAGCTGTGAGGCAGCAGTGCTAACCACTGTGCCACCGTGCCGCCATCTGTGGGTATTGTGAGTTGGACACTTAACCGCACAATTTGGGTTCAGTAAGAATTATAGAATCCCTACAGCGCAGAAGTAGGCCATTCGGCCCATTGAGTCTGCACTGACAACAATCCCGCCTAGGCCCTATCCTCTATACCCTGCTAATCCATCTAACCTACACATCCTGGGACACTAAGGGGCAATTTAAGATGGCCAATGCACCTCACCGGCACATCTTTGGATTCATGGTTGACCTGCGGATCTCCTTTCAAACCAAATTGAATAACTTTGGGCCAGAATTAAAATCAATGTATTCTGAGATGATAATTAGCTTGGTCAGGTAAACGCAGATCCTAAAAAGAACTCATGTTCAATTGGAGGTTCAATTGGAGTTAGGAAACACATAACTCATGACCATCTCAACATATTCATTTTCCAACTTAATCAGTGAAGTTAATTGAAGATAAACAGCTAGAAATTCTGTACTGTTACTAAAGAATTAACTGTTGCCTAAAAATTGTGCATACAGAAATGTCTTAAGAATGCATAGAGAATTTGTACACGAACTTTGCCACTGGGAATTTCTATTCTCTGTTGAATAGATACATCAGAAATGGTAACTTTCTGAATGTGTGCTGCCGGAGGGAGCCTTGACCATCAGTAGCACGTGTGGGGAATTAAGTTGTCTGAGGCATGTCATTTTCTGCTCCAAATTGTTTGCCATGCGATAATGGCAGGTGAAACACAGTTGAAAAATGGACTCCAGTAGAAACCAGCTGTACCCTTTCTGGATCATTAACCTGTGTGCCAGGGCCTGACAATGCAGTTGTTCAGTGGCGTGGGCCAACATTAGAAAGTACAGGACTTAATTTCCTTTATCATCAACAGGAATCAAACCAACTATCTCTCAAAGAGCCAGCATAGGCACTGTGGGCCAAATGACCTCCTTCTGTGCTGTGGGTTGCTAAGATTCTGTGAAGTTAATGAAGTATTTAATTCACTGATATTTCTTTCTGTGGTGGTGATATTTCATGCATATTTTCCAGCTAGACTGATAAATTTGGCTTCAATGTATTTCTACAGCTGCATTTTCAACTAATGCACTCAGCTATGTTGACCTATTGGCCAAATACCCTGCTCACTATGGAGACTTACAATTGAATGTCTGTTTGGGTTAGATAGTTGAATGATGTCAATACCTATTTACATTATAACCCGGAGGAAAATGGAAAATATCTGTAACTAAGTCAAGAACAAAAAAATGACCTACAAGAAATCAAGGTCACATTAGAGTGATTAGAGTTTTCAGGTAATAACATTGGAATTCCAGACTTTAATTTGGAGACACATAGCTATGTGACTATGTTGATTATTCTGGCTCTTACCTTTACAGATCATCACCCAGGCAAGTGGAAATGGAGGCCATCACACCATCCACACACAACCAGTTGGCAAGCAGTTTGATCGGGTGGATGACTTTTTTATTCCTCCAACTAACCTAATCATCAATCACATTAGGTAAAATTCTACAGACTTGTTTTACAGAGAGATACTCGTGACAATGCAACAGCAGGGTATGTTTCTCATACAGAGTGTCTTGTGTGAGAAATATACTATATGCTGTACGGTTGTGTAATTTCCTCCAAATACTCGAGGAAGAATGGGGAATGTTCTGTTGGAATAAACATGAGGCAGTGTTTGCATCATTTGTAGCACTTGAAGGCTATTCTTCCAAACAAACAGAATAATTGTGCGACCACACTAGTTCCGAATAGCAATGAGACGTTTGTGGATGATATTTGAGGAATGTAAAATGAGTCCAGAAAGTGTGAAATGATTAATTAACACCTGTACAAGCTTCACTCAGCTTTAAGTTCCAGTCCATGATAGATTCAGTAAGAGCTCCCCCTTCCCCCACTGCCGCACATCTATATCCATTTATCACAGTTCTACTAGTAATACGGTCTTGTGGTTGGCGTATACATCCCCATTTAACATTTTAAAGCAACCCTACTACAGCGGGAGAAATGGGTAAAATAGTTTCATGTAGTAAAAAGTCTCACAACACCAGGTTAAAGTCCAACAGGTTTATTTGGAATCACAAGCTTTCAGAGCGCTGCTGCTTCACCTGAAGAAGGAGCAGCGTTCCGAAGCTCGTGATACCAGATAAACCTGTTGGACTTTAACCTGGTGTTGTGAGACTTCTTACTGTGCTTGCCCCAGTCCAACGCCGGCATCTCCACTTCACAGTTCCATACAATCATGGGTTTTAATACCACCAATATTTCATTAAAAAGAGCAATAGTTTTTTAAAATGGAGGGAGCAATGAAAAGATATACCCAGCGTGTTGCATAATACAGATTATAACATGGCTAATTTATTTATTCATTTCACTCCAAAGCCAAAATACAATGGGTGGGACTTTCCTGTCATTCCTGCAGGTGGGACCTTCTGGTCCTGCTGACAGTCATCGCCCCCCCCCACCCCACCCCACCAACAACTGTGGGTTCCCCGGCGACAGAGGGTGTGAACAAAGGGAAACAATGTCGACAGCGGTGGGACTGGAAGATCCCACCACCGGCCAATAGTGGGCACCCGTCCCATGTAAGAATCAATCATGTTTCATTGGGATATATAGAATCCTAGAATCTCTACAGTGCAGCAGGAGGCCATTCGGCCCATCGAGTCTGCACTGACTCAGCACCTTATCCAGGCCCATACCCCCGCCTATCCGATTCCCATAACCCCCAATCCATCTTACTTACACACCTTGGGATACTAAGGGACAATTTAGCATGGCCAATCCACATAACCTGCATATCTTTGGACTGTGGGAGGAAAGCAGAGCACCTGGGGGAAACCCAAGCAGACACAGGGAGAATGTGCAAACTCCACACAGATAGTCACCCAAGGCTGGAATTGAACCCTGGTCCTTGAAGCTGTGAGGCAGCAGGGCTAACCACTGTGCTACCATGCTGCCCCACATGAGAATTAGTCTGTAGATTGATTTTCCACATTTTTGCATTGACCATAAGCCAAACATTGTTATGCTAATGCGGCTGATAAAATTAAATTATAGTTTATGGAAGATTATTTGTCCAATATTTGGCACTGCTGAGTTCCAGGGAAAGAGTGAATGTTAGATTAGATTTTAGAATGAGCCAAATGTCATACAGCAGGTGTAGGAACCAAGCAGCAAGTCCAGATAAACTTCAAGCTCTAACTACATCATGCCAAGATGGAACATTGGTCAGGTTCGCTCCACTGTGTATGCTTCCTATGGTGATTGCCCAGCAACGGCCAAGGCATCTTATGCCTATGAACACATGTAACATTGGCCTTGCTGAAGCACTTTGGTTTTTTTTTAACTAGATAATTGTATCTAATACCTATGTAATCCAGTGTTAAATCTGTATATGACCAATAATAAAAAGACAGATAAGTAACTGTTAATATAAAAATAGCTGACAAATGGGTGGCAGAGTAGTTAACACTGCTGCCCCACAGAGGCCTGGATTCAATTCCCAGCTTGGGTCACTGTCTGTGCGGAGTTTGCACATTCTCCCCGTGTCTGCCTGGGGGTTTCCTCTGGGTGCTCCGGTTTCCTCCAAAGACGTGCAGGTTAGGTGCAATGGCCGTGCTAATATTCCCCTTAGTGGCAGGGGGATTAGCAGGGTTACAGGGGTAGGGCCCGGGTGGGATTGTTGTCGATGTAAGCTTAATGGGCTGAATGGCCTCCTTTTGCACTGTAGGGATTCTATGATTCTATTCTATGATTCTATGGAAATGATCAATGATAAATTATTAGCATTGTATAGGCATCCTCTCACTGACTATCTCAGGACTCCATCCAATTGTATGAAATGCACAGTCCTAAGCATCCTCTCTGCATGCGGGAAATTATGTCACTCATCCCAAGTGCTGTCCTTATATCGCCACCAAAACAAATTGTTGTTGAAAAATGGTAACCCAGCTACATATTCACAGCAGCATAATCAATCCAAACTGCATAATCTGCAGCTGATTGTTAAAAGAGTCTATATGTGGAGATGATGCATATTTATTCTCTATGTCAGAGCAACACAGAACCAATTTATTAATCTGCATTCACCTGATATTAGAATAATATTTGTAAGGTTACCTGTTCAACTCATCACTAATTCTGGGTGTCCACAGGATGTTATTGTTGAAGCCAGTCACCAAGCTATTCTTGCTGGTTCTGAATCCCAAGTGAAACTCCATTACATGCTCGTCCACTTATTTCCCTCTGATACAAAGCATCTCTTTCATTGCTCGGTAAATTTTATGTTCATATCTAGCTCAACAAACAAGCGGTCTCAGCTGATGTATTTATCATGAGCAGAAAACTTGGTTGTTTAGTTGACCTAAATACAATACTAACACAGCAACTCATTAGTCTATCCTTTATACCAACATCAGAGGAGGCTATTTTTGTTACATTTTCCCATGCAATTGACAGTAAAGCCAATGTGAAGGGCACACAGGCCAAACTGTTTAATTGGTAAATCTATCATTCCTATTGCTCAGCAGTATAAGATACCAAATCCACGATGTATAAAAGTTTAATCAAAACTACTAAAACGTTGAAAGATGGTGATATAATTGAAGATGGAAATTGTAGAATCAGGGTCTGGCACATACAGGGTTAATGTGGGACTGGTGATAGTACCCTCCACACAGTAAGGCATATGACCCAGACCCGAGGTCAGTGTGGTGTTGAGCAGAGACTGATAGAGACCTAAGTGTGGAGATAGCTCCCAGCCTTTATTCCCTTCACTGTATATACCCTTTACTGTAAACCCTTTATAAACCCCTGACTGTACATGTGTAATAGTTCTACCTGTTAACAAAGACTTACAGTTAACCTACTGAAGGCTACAAAGACTCCTTTAAAGGACATTGTTCTGTATCCAACCCCCTTCCAACACGACGGCAGATTGGGAACAAAAACCCTCAACCTGGCTAAAATGCTGAAACAAGCCCAGATGCTGGAAGATTTAATGAAAACGTCATCAAAAATTCTGAGCTGAGACAAGCTCCCAACAGAAGCTGAAGGCACAAGTCCAGCTTCAGAGAGTCCATCGAACCTGCAATGCTGAGCTAAATCTTTTAAAGTTCCAGGCTGAAGCAAGACCTGAGAACCCTTTAATGTATTCAGTGTCAGAGGCACCATTGAAAAAAAACACTGCGAAAACCCAATTCCCTAGTCAGAGCCCCAACACATGGCCTCTGAACTCATAAGAACAAAAAACAAAGAACAAAGAAAATTACAGCACAGGAACGAGCCCTTCAGCCCTCCAAGCCTGCACCAATCATGCTGCCCAACAAAATTAAAGCCCCCCTAACCTTCCGGGGACCATATCCCTCTATTCCCATCCTATTCATGTATTTGTCAAAATGCTCCTTAAAACTCACTATCATATCTGCTTCCACTACCCGCCTCCACCCGCTCCCCCCACCCACCCCCCGCCCCCCCCCCCCTCCCCCCCGCCACCCCGGCAGCGAGTTCCAGGCACCCACCAACCTCTGTATAAAAAAACTTGCCTTGTACATCTCCTTTAAACATTGCCCCTCGCATCTTAAACCTGTGCCCCGTAGTAATTGACTCTTCCACCCTGGGAAAAAGCTTCTGACTATCCACTCTGTCCATGCCCCCCTATAATCTTGTAGATTTCTATCAGGTCGCCCCTCAACCTCCGTCATTCCAGAGAACAAACCAAGTTTCTCCAACCTCTCCTCATAGCTAATGCCCTCCATGCCGGGCAACATCCTGGTAAATCTTTTCTGTTCCCTCTCCAAAGCCTCCACGTCCTTCTGGTAGTGTGGCGACCAGAATTGAACACTATTTTCCAAGTGCGGCCTAACTAAGGTTCTATAAATCTGCAACATGACTTGCCAATTTTTAAACTCAATTCCCCGGCCGATGAAGGCAAGCATGTCGTATGCCTTCTTGACTACCTTCTCCACCTGCGTTGCCACTTTCAGTGACCTGTGTATCTGTACACCCAGATCCCTCTGCCTATCAATACTCTTAAGGGTTCTGCCATTTGCTGTATATTTCCTACCTGTATTAGATCTTCCAAAATGCACATTTGTCCGGATTAAATTCCACCTGCCATCTCTCTGCCCAAGTCTCCAACCAATCTATATCCTGTTGTATCCTCTGATGGTCCTCATCATTATCTGCAAATCCACCAACCTTTGTGTCATCTGCTAATTTACTAATCAAACCAGTTACATTTTCCTCCAAATCATTTATATATATTACAAACAGCAAAGGTCCCAGCACTGACCCCTAAGGAACGCCACTTGTCACAGCCCTCCATTCAGAAATGCACCCTTCCACTACTACTCTCTGTTTTCTATGACCGAGCCTGTTCTGTATCCACCTTGCCAGCTCACCTCTCATCCCATGCGACTTCACCTTCTGCACCAGTCTGCCATGAGGGACCTTGTCAAAGGCCTTACTGAAGTCCCATGTAGACAACATCCACTGCCCTTCCCTCATCAATCATCTTTGTCACCTCCTCGAAAAACTCGATCAAGTTAGTGAGACACGACCTCTCCTTCACAAAACCATGTTGCCTCTCGCTAATACGTCCACTTATTTCCAAGTGGGAGTAAATCCTGCCTCGAAGAATCCTTTCCAATAATTTCCCTACCACTGGTGTAAGGCTCACCGGCCTGTAATTACCTGGATTATTCTTGCTATCCTTCTTAAACAAAGGAACAACATTGGCTATTCTCCAATCCTCTGGGACCTCCCTTGTAGCCAGTAAGGAAAATATATGATTATTTAAATCTCTTGGGTATGTTGCAAATGTCCAGCTCGGAAGACAGGGAGCATAAGTTTGAATCAGACCATTATTACTTGGCAAACCATTGAGAACAAAAGCCAGCAGACAGCCAATGCTAAAGATTTTCTTCAAGAAGCACACCATCACCATTTTGTGGAGCCCAGAAAAACCGGCAGAGTTAAAGGTTTTAAAAAGAACACAAACATTCCACAGCCATTCTTAAAAGGAAAATTACATAAAAAGCAGTTCCTGCGAAAAAGCAGAGAGGAAAAGGTGGTTACAGCACAGCCATTCTTAAAATGACAACAACATTTAAAGCTGCAACTGCGATATTAAATGACCATAGATCAAAAATCTAACTTACTAGATCAGTTTGAACTTATCCAAGGGCCAAACCCAAAGGGAAATGTATGCAGCATCCTTGAGAAGCAACTTTTCTGCCTTTCTATCTTGGTTTTGTGATCTTGCAAATCGTATTATCCTAATGCAAGGCATTAATGAATCTGCAACCAGCCTTGAGGAACTATTAACAGCCTTTGACAAATATTTTAATCTTCAAAATGAGGAGAATGTGGAGCTTAAAAAAAGGAATAGAAAATCCCTGGCAAAGCGATGAAAGACATAAAAAAAAAGGTCCTGAGCATACCACACAACGGTGGTATGGGAACTTTCTAGAAGTCCCAGATGAATAGGTTTTTGAAGGCCCTGACATGTTTCTAGAACTGTACCTGCAGCTGCTGGTTAACAGCAAAGAAAAATCCTACAACCGGTAGAGGAATTAAAGCAGGAATAAAATCAGAAAATGTTCATATCAAAGCAGAACTGGAAGATTTGAAATGCAAGATGCAAACTGAGTATACCTTTGAAAACATTCGATAAACTGAAGTCTTCAATGAACCGACTGTGCAAGATCTGAACAAATAAATTTCAGTGATATCACAAATGTACCAGGAAGAAATAATTACCCTCGATTTTACAATTGGCAAATCAAAGCTGGAGTTGGGAAAACTCAGTCAGCTGTACAAGCAAGGACAAAACAGACAGAAGAGATACTCAAAGAAGTTACGGCCTTGAAAGACTCTTTGAAGAATACATACGGGCCCCTTGAAAAATATGAAGAGTTAAAAAAAGGCATTAAATGCTCCTTCAGAAAAATCTGTGATGGAGCTATCAGCAGTGACAAAGCAAGACACTGAAGCACAGAGTGAGAAGACAAAAGCTGAGCAAGAAAATAAACAGTTGAAAAAACAGCTAATTATCCTTCAGGATAAAATTCAAAAACACTACATAATCCTTCAGCAGCATGGTGGAATAAAGAATACATTGAGCAGCAGAATGGCACAACATCAGAACAAGCTCAATGAGACTCTGATAAATTACAATGCAGAGCTGTCTCAAAAGATTCGAGCATGTCTGAGGTTAATTTAATGTTAATAAGGCAAGCAAGATCAATGTTGATATCAGATCTGTGTGATGGAATGCCAAGAGGCCCATAGCTAGTTCCTCTAATTCTCTCATGTTCTCTGAAGAGCCATCAAGGCCTCCTTACAAGTAGTTGCCTCCTTACAAGCAGTATCGCCCCAGCTTTCCCATTCTGTTCCCATCACTGACCTTTTCACCCAGCATGTCCACTGAGGGTTACCTTACCAATCTACTTCCCATTCTGCTCACCACTACTTCCCTTCTGAGCTTTGCTAATAGATCAACAATCACCACCCCTTTCATTTTTTTCCCTCCAGGATGTCCGATGATTCATTAATATAAATATTCGAGCTTTGAGAGAAATGGGTTCACTATTGGTGACACCTTGCCTTTTACTGAAGCCTCCACACCTGGCTATGGGTTTCACCACCTGCCCTACCTACATCACTGGAGTGACAGTGTAGCCCTTATCAACAAACTGTACTTTGTTCTCTCTCCTAAATCCTTTAATATTTTCCTCTCCTCCAAGCACAGTGACACAGTGGTCAACACTGCTGCCTCACAACACCAAGGACCCAGGTTCAATTCCGGCCTCAGGTCACTGTCTGTGTGGAGTTTGCATGTTCTCCCCGTGTCTGCAGGGGTTTCCTCCAGGTGCTCCAGTTTCCTCCCACTATCTGAAGATGTGCTGGTTGGGTTGATTGGCCATGCTAAATTGCCCTTAGTGTCAGGGGGATTAGCAGAGTAAATATATGGGGTCACGGGAATAGGGCCTGGATGGGATTGTGGTCGGTGCCCCCATGGCCCCCATCTGCACTGTAGGGATTCTATGATTCTATAAAGCACCTCATCTTGTGCCAACTCTGACTCTTTTCTTTACCATGTTTATTGTCGACGGTAGACCTGTGCACATTAAGGACACTAAGTAAGCTCAGTTTGTTGCTGTAATCAAAGCCAGTTTTGGTCCACCTCACACCTGTTATTTATGCCTGTTGGTAACTCAGTTCCAGTGAGCAACATCAAGAATGAGTCCTGGTAATTAGATGGGCTGGGCAAAGATGTTATCTAACTATCTATGATTGGCAATTTACTGCACTTGCAGATCATAAGCCTTTCATCCCCGTATTCCCCAAGGCACAATCTAAACCTCTCAGATTCAATGCCAACTGCTACAAATCCAGCATTTTGATATGATTTTTAACTTCTGACCTGAATCTGAAAATCTTGCTGATCAAAAATCAGTCAATATCTCCACTATCATCCAGATGCTTCCTCAGATTATTATTCAGGGAAAGCTGAAGAATTCATTCATTTGGTCAGGTGATATTCTGCACCCGGGTGAATCGTTCTAGCTGATATCAAACAAACAAGACAGGAGAATCGTACACTGAAAACCATGATAAGGTGTTTACACTTAAATCAATGGCACCAGTTGAAAGCAGCTTTCTGATAGCTTTGGGTGAGTCAGCTTGAGATATTTGTCACTGAAGATGATATTCTACATGGTGAATATAAAAGGGGCGATTTTCTATCCCCCAACTAAAGCCTCCCTACCTTTCACGGTGATGTAGGTGAGGCTGTTATAACCAAATCTTAACTTAATCAGTCCCCTGCTCCTCTGAACAATTTTTCTCCCTTTGAACAGCACCCTGTGTTGCACCCCTCACCCCTCTCACTGAAAATACTGGTTCACTGCCACACTCCGCACCCACTTAGTGAGAAAATAGCCAATTTTCTCACTAAGTTAAAGGCAAAATACTGCCGATGCTGGAGTTTGAAACAAAACCAGAAAATGCTGGAGGCATATCCACAGATCTCTGAAGGTTGCCACTCAAGTGGATAGAGCTGTGAAGAAGGCCTATAGTGTGTTAGCGTTTATTAACAGGGAGTTGGAGTTTAAGAGCCGTGGGGTTATGCTGCAACTGTACAGGACCTTGGTGAGACCACATTTGGAATATTGTGTGCAGTTCTGGTCACCTCACTATAAGAAGGATGTGGAAGTGCTAGAAGGAGTGCAGAGGAGATTTACCAGGATGCTGCCTGGTTTGGAGGGTAGGTCTTATGAGGAAAGGTTGAGGGAGCTAGGGCTGTTCTCTCTGGAGCGGAGGAGGTTGAGGGGAGACTTAATAGAGGTTTATAATATGATGAAGGGGATAGATAGAGTGAACGTTCAAAGACTATTTCCTCGGGTGGATGGAGCTATTACAAGGGGGCATAACTATAGGGTTCATGGTGGGAGATATAGGAAGGATGTCCGAGGTAGGTTCTTTACTCAGAGAGTGGTTGGGGTGTGGAATGGACTGCCTGCAGTGATAGTGGAGTCAGACACTTTAGGAACATTTAAGCGGTTATTGGATAGGCACATGGAGCACACCAGGATGATAGGGAGTGGGATAGCTTGATCTTGGTTTCAGATAAAGCTCGGCACAACATCGAGGGCCGAAGGGCCTGTTCTGTGCTGTACTGTTCTATATGAACTCAGCGGGTCTGAGAGCATCTGTGGAGAAAGAATAGAGCCAGCGTTTCGAGTCAGGATGACGCTTCGTCAGAGCTCTGACAGAGGTAAACTAATCCACTTCATCCTTCCTGACCTCTCTGCATCTTTGAGATGGTTGATCACATCATGGAATTTTACAACCCTTACGGTGCTGAAGGAGACCATTCGGCCCATCGAGTATACTCCAAATATCTTACCCTGGCCCTCTCCCCTGCCCTAACCCTGTAACCCCATACGTGGCCAGTCCACTTAACCTGTACATCTTTGGACAGTGGGAGGAAACCGGAGCACCTGAAGGAAACCCACACAGACACAGGAAGAACATGCAAGCTCCAAACAGATAGTCACCCAATACTAGAATTGAACCCAGGTCCCTGGCACTGTGAGGCAGAAGTGCTAACCACTGTGCCACCCCAAGTTCTTGCACCCCACCCCCATTTCTCATCTACTCACTGCCCTTTGGCGGAATGATCCAAAAATCCAATGTCAGTTTCTAAGTGTAAGCTGACAACACTTAGCTTTACCTCACCACCACTTCTCTCCACTCTCTAAATTGTTAGACAGTTTGTCCAACATAGAGGATTGGATCAGCAGAAATTTCCTCCAGTTCAACATCAGGAAGACTGAAGAAATTGCCTTTGATCCTAGTCACAAGTTCTGCTCCCTCACCACTGACTCCTTACTTGATTTTGCGTCTCTGTGCCCTGTTTGAGAGCAGATTTCCACTCCATCTGACGAAGGAGCAGCGCTCTGAAAGCTAATGGCATTTGCTACCAAATAAACCTGTTGGACTTTAACCTGGTGTTGTTAAAACTCTTACTGTCCTTCCCTCTCCCCAGCAACAGGCTGAGATTGAACCAGACTGTTTGTAACTTTGGTGTCACATTTGCTCCTGAGATAAACTTCCTATCGCATTCCACGCTGCCACTAAGGCCGCCTATTTTCATCTCATAACATCACTCAGTGGTGCCCATCTCAAGTTATCTTTAGCTGCAACCCTCATCCATGGCCTTTACTACTTCTAGACTTCGCTATTATAATGCATTTGAGGCAGGCCTCCTATGTTCTACTCTCTGTATTTGAGATCATTTAAAACTCTGCTGTCCTTTCCTAACCATTCACCCATCACTCCTGTGTTTGTGACCTGCATTGGCTCTTACTTAAGCAATGCCTTCATTTTAGAATTCTTATCCATGTTTTCATGGTTTGGCCACTTCCTATTTCTGTAATCTCCTCTAGGCCTGCAACCGTCCAAGATATCTGCGCTCCTCTAGTTCCAACTTATTGAGCATCCCTGATTTTAATCAATGGTGGCTTCAGTTGCTTAGGCCCCGAGCTTTAGAATATCCTCCCTACACCTCTCTATTTCTTGCACTTTACTCCTTTAAAACCTACTTCTTTGACCCAGCTTTTGGTTATCAATCCTAACATCTCTTTATTTGGCTCAGTGACACATTTTGTTTAACAATGTCACTGAGAAGCACCCAGGATGTTTTTTGACATTAAAGGAACTATATAAATACTAATTGTTGCCAGGTTTTGGGGTATGAACATACGACTTAGGAGCAGGAGCAGACCATTCAACCCCTCAAACTTGCTCTGCAAGATCATGACTGATCTGATAGTGTTGTCAACGCCACATTCCCATCTACCCATAATAACCTTTGACTCCTTTGTCAAAACTCCATCTACATCTGCCTTAAATATATTCAGTAACCCTGTCTGCTGCTGTCTGGGGAAGTCGGTACCAAAGGCTTACAAACTTCTGAGAGAAAAATATTCTCCTCACCTCCACCTTAAATGGGAGTCTCCTTATTTTAAACTGTGTCCCCTAGTTCTGGTCTCTCCCATCAGGGGAAAAATCCATTCACCATCCACCTTTCCAAGTCCCCTCAGATCACGTCTCATTCTTCTGAACTCCAGTGGCTACAGGCCTAACCTTTCCACATAAAATAAACCCCCATCTCAGATAGCAACCAAGTGAACCTCCTCTGAACTGCTTCTAATGCATTTAAATCCTTCCTTAAATAAAGAGACCAAAATTGTTCACAGTACTCCAGGTGTTTGAAAAGGTTTCTTTATTATTGTCACAAGTAGGTTTACATTAACACTGCAATGACGTTACTTTGAAAATCCCCTCGTGGCCACACTCCAGCGCCTGTTTGGGTACACTGAGGGAGTATTTAGCATGGCAATGCACCTAACCAGCACGTCTTTAAAACTGTGGGAGGAAATCGGAGCACCCAGAGGAAAGCCAAACAGACACGAGGAGAACATGCATGGTCTCACCAACATTCTGAACAACTAGAAAAACATCTTTACTTTTATATTCCATTCCCCTTGCAATAAACGACAGGGGACCTGGAATGTCTACATGAAAAGTTAATGAAAGCAGTTTCCTTAAATAATTTTCAAAGGAAATTGGACAGATAGTCGAGAAACCTACTGAGTTATGGCCAAAAAATAGCGGTGTGGACTAAGCATGATGCCACTTTCAAAGAACCAGTTGAGATTCAACATGGTCCGCTTTTGTGCTGTGTTTTTCTTATTCTATTATTGCTTTATTTAGAAAGCTCTCTCTTAGGCCTGACACTGCAGGCTGTTACCACACAAAGCAAGGAAGAATCTGTAAGGTAGCCAGCTACATAAAGTTTCATAAGCAGATACTTGTGTCTATCACAGAAATGGCCTCTTAACCAAATGTATCATCAATGTTCAACTCTATGATTTTTAATAGATGAGTCTTCTATCTAACTGCAGCCCAGTAGAATAGAAATAGATGGCAAATTGATAACAGGTGATACTTCTCTTTGTTAGATTGCAATTTAAAACAAATTATCTTTGTCTAACAGGGAGGTGTTTCTCTTGCTCATCTGCCTTAACTTGGGTGAAAAGCTGTGGAAACCCCAGAAGCCATGTTTTTATGAGAACTTCCATTACTTTTCTGCCATCATTACAGTGAATGAATATACAAAGCCAGTGCAAACCTACAGAAATTTGCCCCTATGTATATAGGGGTGGCACGGTGGCACAGTGGTTAACACTGCGGCCTCACAGCGCAAGGGACCCAAGTTCGATTCCTGGCTTGGATCACTGTCTGTGCGGAGTCTGCATGTTCTCCCCCTGGTCTATGTGGGTTTCCTCCGGGTGCTCCGGTTTCCTCCCACAGTCTGAAAGATGTGCATTGGCCGTGCTAAATTCTCCCTCAGTGTACCCGAACAGGCACCGGAGTGTGGCGAGTAGGGGATTTTCACAGTAACTTCATTGCAGTGTTGACGTAAGCCTACTTGTGACATTAATAAATAAACATTAAACTTTTATCTTTACTTAAATAATGAATACTCTATGCAATTTGTGTTTTAATTTTCTATTTTAGATTTGGATTTATTCTGCACAGATCAGAAGCAGCACTTCATAAGATTGATCTGGAGACAGTGGCCTACATTAAAACCATCAGCTTAAAAAACTACAGCTGCATTCCACAGGCAATGGCCTACACTCATCTCGGTGGCTATTACTTTATTCATTGTCTGGCGAATGACTCAACCACATCCCGGCCACAGATCATCGTCAACAGTGTCACTGATTCTGTAATCGGATACAATGATGAGGTGTCAGGTACTCCATACATCTCCCCCGATGGACACTACCTTGTCAGCACGGATGATTACAAGGGGTTAATTAGAGTCCAGTCTATAAGCTATAGGGGTGAGATCAAGACTGCCTTTGATATCACTACAAACCTACACATTGTTGATGTGACCTTTCAGCCGTCTTTCACAGAGGCCAACCAGTACTACATCTATGCCAGTTCTCACGTCCAGACAGATCTGCTGTTTCTGGAGCTCTCGACGGGCAACGTTAACATCATTAAGGGGCTAAAGGATCCCATTAAACAAAATGACTGGCTGTGGAATAGCAACAACAGGGCCATAGTAGGCAGTGGCCTGTTTGGACAGCACCTCATTACCCCATCCAAGGATTCCTTGTTCATCATAGGTGCAAGACAAAACAAATTGAACTGTGAGATAAGCAACATAATACGAGGTAACACAATCGTGTGGGTTGGGGAAGCATGAGAGGCCACAGAGCGGAGCTTATATTCATCCAATGACCTTTTACACTGCTTTTAAGACAACTGTACAGTTAACATCTGCATTTTTTTACACTGGAAAGCAATCTCAATGTACACAATAACTGCTGAACTTAACAGTGTTTTGAACATTATTAGCGTGAGCGTTAGGATGCAACTCTTAGTTGAATAATAAATTAACCCTTTGAGTGTTAACCCTTTGCGTTTTGTAAATCACTTAATGTGTATCCCATACCTGCAAAAAAAAGATGTATATTTTCTATAACTTTTCACTGTGGATTATCATAGACGTAGACTAAGAGACAAAAGGAGCTGCAAGATATTTCTTTTTCAATCCTTTTGTAGTCTAGAAACTGAAACTGTGGTTATTATAATTTTACTTTGATATCAATCTCGTCGTTTCATTTCTTTTAATTCAGTGAAATGATTATATCGAGTCCTCAAAGGGTCACAAAGCAAAAACAATAAAGGTACATGTTAATTGAAATTATTCAGCTAATTGTTGTTTAAATAGTTGGCTCTGCCCCACTAATTCTGTGACTCCTTTACTATGTTTATCAATGTAGATGGTATGGTATTCTAAATTTGGCAAACTTGCTTCTGCAATGTCATGGCATATGGTGAACCTATTGTTGCAATGTACAGTCCTAAAATGGCAGAGGTAGAAGCTGGTGGGGGAGGTAAGTTCACAGTGTTGTTAATGCGTTAGTTAACCCTGATGGCATAAGAGCATTGCTCAGTGTTGGATGACATGCTGGAGGAAAACACTTGCAGCAGAATTTTGACCATATTTAAAACAAAGCTGTAAGGATGATTGGCGGTATCTGAAAGTACAATGTTCCAATTAGCTGAATGCTGCACCTGAACTGAATGGAGTCTGACATCGGGACCCGCTCCAGCACACCCTTAAACATTAGCCAGTCAGAAAATGCATGTGTCCCCAATGGCTTTGAAATGTTCCCTTGCGACTGATCAACCAACATTTGCCTGACCGAAAGAAACTGGACATGATCATATCCAAAGAAGTCTCTCGCCTTTCCCTCCCCCACCCTGCCTCCAAGAAACAAACAGTCTTAAAACATATCTTTTAACTACGGTCTGTCTAACAAACAACTATCCAAGGAAATGATCGTGAATATTTTAACCAAAGGGCATTTACATTCTGCAGGGTTCCTTAAAGATTAAGTACCTTATTTGTTTTCCCATTTTAAGATTCTTTTACTACTGTAATGTGATGCTGTGTGATGGAACTGTGGGTCTCCCCATTTTATTTGTTATTACATTGTCAGAATGAACTGTTGGAATACACCTAGTTTAATAAATAAAGAACTTGAAGGCAAAATTTATGCAGAAACTTTGGCTAGGAGTGAGTTTTTCAACTTCACTGTAATATTATTAGATAGGTTAATTCTATAATTTAAAATATTATCGAGTGCAACTTAATAGTTTATTTCTTTTCTTTAACAACTTTGTCATCTTTTTCTTCACATAAAAATGATTACCAAATGCTGAGGTGTAAGGTACTCCAGACATTTCCCCCGATGGGCACTACCTTGTCAACACGGGTGATTGCAAGGCGTTAATTAGAGTTCACTCTATTAGCTATACGGGTGAGATCATGTCTGCCTTTGATATAGGGGAGGCGATGGCCGAGTGGTACGATCGGATGGTAGACTATTAATCCAGAAACTCAGCTGATGTTCTGGGGACCCGGTTCGAATCCCAACATGGCAGATGTGGACTTTGAATTCAATAATAAAAAATCTGGAATTAAGAATCTATTGATGACTTTGAAACCATTGTTGATTGTCGGAAAAAGCCACCTGGTTCACTAATGTCCTTTAGGGAAGGAAATCTGCCATCCTTACCTACTCTGGCCTACATGTGACTCCAGAGCCACAGCAATATGGTTGACTCTTAATTGCCCTTGGGCAACTAGGGATGGGCAATGAATTCTGGCCAGCCAGCGATGTCCATGTCCCAGCAATGAATAAAGAAAAACAGTTTTGTCGAAAGCAACCATAAAAAATTTGACAAATATAACGAGGTGGGATTTCCGCCCCATTTTTCAGCGGCAGGAATGGCGACAATGGTGGAGAATCCAGCGGGAATCCCAAAATGGCTTTTACGCCAGTGGCATTTCCTGTAGAGATTGTCTCCCCCACCCCCACCCCGCCGCCTCGTCCTTCACACCCACTCCAATGATGCAATGATGTTCCCAACATGAAAGGCCAAGAACCACATTAGTGTCCATTCAAATCTACTTAACGGCCTGCCTACTGTATCATTCCCCCATGTAGGCAGCTCTGCCCACCACCACCCGTCCCCCCGTCCACACACCCCCCCCCCCCCCGCCCCCTCTGCCGTCAGCATGGAGCTTACAACAGGTTTTATAAAATGGGGAATTGATTAACAGAACCTGCTGGTAACTACAACCCCCAGGAGGGAGGAATGCATGCTCCAGCAATGCCCAGGAGCACTGCCAGAAACGGAGTGGTGGGGCTTCTATTGGGGAGGTTCGGGAAGGGGGTTTTCTGTAAAGAGGGGGGGGGGTCCAATGTCCATTGGGATGGAATGGGGTTCCAAGGAGGAGGTCTGTGTCCATGGGGGCATTTCCCTATTTTTAAGATCAGGAGGGTGCCCCAATCTGTTAGGAGTCGAGGTTGCAGGTGGGGCATTGTGTGACCCACCTCTTAATGTTTTCTTTCATCAAACTGTTTGAAAATACAATGGGAAAAGGCACCTAGTGAGTGGGCTGCTCTCTGCTTTCCACACCGGAGACAACACTTTGAGAATAAATTGAAAAATTCCACCCCACAAGTATCTTAATGATGTTTTTAAGAATTACATTGATCCTTTGCATGCTTCCATAACTAAAAGGACATGTTACAAGCTAAACCTAACATTGTGATGATGCTCCATGCCCTTTCCATTACAAGGCATTGCCACTGTACGGTAATGACTGATTTTAGCTCTTTAACATAGTGATTAAAGTGTATACTGAGGCTCAGTATTTGTGAAGCACATTAAAGATGGATATGGGCTTCTCAAGTTGACCATTACAAATATTGACTGAGAATGTGCAGTGAACAAGCCTAATGATACAAACATCTACAAACAGTTTGGGAGCCATTAAAGTAAGAAAATGTCACATGTGAAAAACAACACAATAAACCACACTGTCAGTTTAGTTGGACTTGGGATCTTGAATTAGCACAAAGCCAGAAACAAAGTATAACAAGCGCATAGTGATCTTTTACTGACCAGTAAAAACACAAGACAATAAATGGAACTGTCATCCTTTTATGTTTGTCTAATTCTCTATTCTCTGAACAATTGTTCCCTCTCTCCTACACCCAAAAAGTCTTCCTGTCAAAGGGATGAGGTAATAAAGTTGAAGAAAGCTCTGTTTATTCATAGAACCATAGACGCCTACAGTGCAGAAGTAGGCCATTCGGCCCATTGAGTCTGCACCGAGCACAATCCCACACAGGCCCTATCCCCATAACCCCATGCATTTACCCTAGCTAGTCCCCCAGACACTAAGCGGCAATTTAGCATAGCCAATCCATCTAACCCACACACCTTTGGACTGTGGGAGGAAACTGGAGCACCCAGAGGAAACCCACGCAAACACGAGGAGAACGTGCAAACTCCACACAGACAGTGATCCAAGGCGGGAATCGAATGCGGGTCCCTGCTGTGAGGCAGCAGTGCTAACCACTGTGCCACCACGCCGCCCTCTTGGATATTAATCATCCTCAGCCCAATGGTTTCTTACAAGATTAGAAATTTGTTATATGGGGCAAACTGTAGGTTTAAACTGGAATAAAATGGTCGATGAACAGGCAAAATGTCTCCATTGCCGGTGAGAGAAGGGAAAAACATACAGAAGAACCATGTTCCTCTCCAGAGGTGACTCAATTGTCAGTTTTCTTTTGGAATGAAGAATATCAGCATGTGTACAAACATTGCTGCAAAAGTTTTAATGCTGTGTTTAAAGGGAAGTTTTTAAGATATGACCCATCGAAGTTGCTGGGTTGTACAGACTGGCATCAAAGAACTAACAAACAGAAGGGTTTATTCAACAATAATAGCAGCTCTTGCATGCTGTTTGCCTGCCCATGTTGAGGAAGAATTCCCGCACTACTGAAACTTCCGATGTCTACATCATCCTTATGTACACGTGACCACCCGAACTACATGATCTATTCATTCCATTGTTGCCATTTTGACCAGATTTACCTGAAAGCATAAACCAGTTGCAGCAGATTAGCCCATACTCTGACAGCAATTTAGTTATCTCTTCTCCCCTAATATTTTAATAATCGAAACTTCCAAAAGGTTAGATATGAATTATACTATCAATGGCAATACCCTTAGGAACATTAACATGCAGAGGGATCTGGGCGTGCAGGTCCACAGTTCCCTAAAAGTGGCAACACAGGGTGGCCAAGGTGATTAAGAAGGCCTATGGCATGCTTGCCTTTATCAGCCGGGGCATTGAGTACAGGAGTTGGGAAATCATGTTGCAGTTATTCAAAAGCTTGGTTAGGTCGCGTTTGGAGTATTGCGTGCAGTTCTGGTCACCACATTATCAGAAAGACGTGGACGCTTTGGAGAGAGAACAAAGAAGTTTCACTAGGATGTTGTCTGGTCTCGAGGGGGTGTTGGCTACGAGGAGAGATTGAATAAACTCGGATTGTTTTCACTGGGAAGGTGGAGGCCAGGGGGAGACCTGATAGAGATCTATAAAATGATGAAAGGCATAGACAGGTTGGATAGCCAGATGCTTTTTCCAATGGTGGAAGTGTCAATTCCAAGGGGGCACAGGTTCAAGGTGAGAGGGGGAAAGTTTAAGGGAGATGTGCAGGGACATTTTTCACACAGAGTGTGGTGGATGCCTAGAATGTGCTGACAGAGGAGGTGGTGGAAGCAGGTACGTTAGCAACACTTAAGAGGCAGCTGGATCCTTCCATGAATAGGGTGGAATTAGAGAGATACGGACTGATTAAGGGCAGAAGGTTTTTATAAGTTAGGGCATCATGATCGGCACAGACTTGGAGAGCCACAGGGCCTGTTCCTGTGCTGTACTTTTCTTTGTTCTTTTTTAACAGTAGGTTCCAGTTGCTATATGGGCATGACCTGTGCTGGTTAGCGAACACAACATGGGCCAGAGATCAAACCTGAAACTTTCTACTTTGTTTGCTTTGGAAGCAAACCACATGTTGCATTTATCCATTGGCCAAAAAGGAAGTGAAGGATAACTAGCTATTTGAAATCGGAAGAATGAAGTTCCTTATTTTTAATAGATTTGGTCATATTTTCTATTCAGGACTTTTCTTTAAATCAGATTCATTCCTCCCTATATAAGCGTCTGCCTGCAATTCATCCTCATTGTAGTTACAGCCCAAAACTTTCTGGTTCCCCACAGTCGGATTTGATGATGCACTGGAGAATCCCACTGGGAATTTCCCAGGTAGGGGTTTACCCGGCAACTGTCCAGAAATGCTCACTTTCCCTGGGTCGGGAACCGCCTGACAAAGCGATTTAAATCGGTAACCTTGGATTAGGGGAGTCTAAAACGAGAGGGCATAGGTTTAAGGTGAGAGGGGAGAGATGCAAAAGGGTCCAGAGGGGCAATTTTCTCACACAGAGAGTGGTGAGTGTCTGGAACAAGCTGCCAGAGGTAGTAGAAGAGGCAGGTAGACAGTTACATGGGTAAGATGGGTATAGAGGGATATGGGCCAAATGCAGGCAATTGGGACTAGCTTTGGGGTTTAAAAAAAATAGAGCAGCATGGACAAGTTGGGCCAAAGGGCCTGTTTCCATGCTGTAAATCTCTTTGGCTCTATGAGTCTATGATTGCTCAGCCAGTGTTATGCTAATAGTTACTCTGAAGGAGTTGGAAGAAATAAAATCACTTTCACTTTCAGCATAACTATTTTAAACACCCAGACCAGGCCCCGCACAGAAAATTCACAACTTCCCAGGGGACCCTCAACACCACCCCCTCTGCCCCATTAAACACCCTACGCCCTAAGGTATCCTCCATATACACAGGATTCACACACACCCCGCCCACAACATGACCCCCAACGCAAGAGGCTCATCATTCAACTCGGTATCAGTCTCTGGATCATCTCAGACACTCCTCCGACTGCACAAGGCCTACTCCACTGCTTTCTCCAGCAACTGCACATGTAAGTGTGAAGTGCCCTCACCCCAGACTGTGCATGCCCCCATTCCAACGAGCAAAATCCTGCTGAGGTGCCAGTGTCTGCACTGGCTTGGGCCAGTGGATGTGACGCTGCATCTTCCAAGGGTTTTTCCTCATCCTCAGGGGAGAGTGATGGCCTGGCATCCTGAGGAGGGTCAGTGAAAGAGGCTTCGCCTGTGACAGTGCGACAGAAGTAAAAGGGTTAGTGATCTTCACAAATCTTCCCACAGCCGGACAAAATCGCAAAGCTCAGCAACATTAGTCATGTCCAACTTGAGAAATGAGACAATGCAGACACAATAAACACTTAGGGCAAAATGTGGAGTTTCTGATTATGAAGCTTGCCTGGCCTTTAGTGTCAGAATGCTATTTTCCAGTTTCATTGCATCATGTCAATCCTCCGGCCTCTTCCCACTTGCCCTCTCTCCTTTTCTATCAGTTTCTGCCGATTGTGATCTCCCCGGATCCACACCACCCCTCCTCCATTTTCGCCTCTGCCAATGGACCTGAATGACTCCAACTCCGAGAGCAGCGAAACCTCCTCCTCAAATAGAGTCAGCACAACAAGGCCTCCAGTCTGGCCTTGCTCTCCAGCATTATGGCACACTTTTCTTGAAAATTGCAGCACCCGTGCTATTACTTTATTTGAAGACATGCTGCCAAAGCATTATTAGCAGAATGATTGGCAGCCTAGATTTTGAGTGCCTTCCTCATCTGCACAGCCTGTCAACCACGCACGCTCCAAGTGAGCCACAGATTATATATACAGATATATATATAGGTGCACACTGATATTGGCACTTGAAGTAAGATTATAACTCGAGCCCCAAATACAGACCACCCTGAATTGGGAGCACTCCCTCAACAATCACCCTCATCTGAGTTCAAGACAGCAGCTTCACACAGACACGTAGGCCTGAATTTTACCACCCCATCCGCCAGGGGAATCAGAGCAGGCGAGGGGCAGACCACAGAAGGGTCCATTGACCTTCTTGACAGAAGCCAGAGGGTGGTTGTAAGAGAGCTGTTTTTCAAACTGGAGGCCTGTGACCAGTGGTGTGCCTCAGGAATCAGTGCTGGGCCCACTGTTATTTGTCATTTATATTAATGATTTGGATGAGAATATAGGGGGCATGGTTAGTAAGTTTGCAGATGACACCAAGGTTGGTGGCATAGTGGACAGTGAAGAAAGTTATCTCCAATTGCAATGGGATGTTGATCAATTGGGCCAGTGGGCTGACGAATGGCAAATGGAGCTTAATTTAGACAAATACGAGGTGATGCATTTTGGTAGATTGAACCAGGGCAGGACTTACTCAGTTAATGGTAGGGCGTTGGGGAGAGTTACAGAACAAAGAGATCTAGGGGTACATGTTCATAGCTCCTTGAAAGTGGAGTCACAGGTGGACAGAGTGGTGAAGAACGCATTCGGCATGCTTGGTTTCATCGGTCAGAACATTGAATACAGGAGTTGGGACGTCTTGTTGAAGTTGTACAAGACATTGGTAAGGCCATACTTGGAATACTGTGTGCAATTCTGGCCACCCTATTATAGAAAGGATATTATTAAACTAGAAAGAGTGCAGAAAAGATTTACTAGGATGCTACCGGGACTTGATGGATTGAGTTATAAGGAGAGGCTGAATAGACTGGGACTTTTTTCTCTGGAGCGTAGGAGGCTGAGGGATGACCTTATAGAGGTCTATAAAATAATGAGCGGCATAGACAAGGTAGATAGTCAATTTCTTTTCCCAAAGGTAGGGGAGTCTAAAACTAGAGGGCATAGGTTTAAGGGGAGAGATACAAAAGTGTCTAGAGGGGCAATTTTTTCACACAGAGGGTAGTGAGTGTCTGGAACAAGCTGCCAGAGGTAGTAGTAGAGGCGGGTACAATTTTGTCTTTTAACGAGCATTTAGATAGTTACATGGGTACGATGGGTATAGAGGGATATGGGCCAAATGCGGGCAATTGGGATTAGCTTTGGGGTTTAAAAAAAAGGGCGGCATGGACAAGTTGGGCCGAAGGGCCTGTTTCCATGCTGTAAACCTCTATGACTCTATGACTTCGGATGGGATTTTATGGTTTCGGGACGAGTGAGGTCGTAAAATTCCCCCCTTACTTTGGGTCTAAGAAAGTGAACCGCATCTCCCCAAGGAAAGAGATATCACCTTTTTCCAGAGAGCCTGATAAAATAGTTTGTTGGCAAAGTTATAACTACTATATTATTAAGCCGGGGGGGGGGGGGGGCGTTCTCTCCTCAAAAGTTGTATCTTCCCACTTTCAGAAAATATCCGAGAGGTGAGTGGTGTGTTTTTATGCAGAAGACTACAACAGATGTTATACTTTACCAATATATTTACAGGTTTATTACAGAACTAATTAACGCGTAATTTCCAGTCGCTCCTGCCAGCGGGACACGAAGATTCCACTGCCAGCCAATGGCGAGCCACCTCCACCACCACGAATCACGCCGAGGGGGCGTGGAGATCCCACCCAATAGTTCTAATCCAATCAAACTTTAAAAATACAATGGTCAGAATTCTCCAATTGTTCACACCGGTGGGATTTCCTGGTCCCTCTGATGACTCACCACCGCCACTAATTTCCTGGCAGCGTGGGGTGCAATCATTGGGCAATCCCATTGACAGCGGTGGGACCAGAAGATCATGCCACCGGTGAATGGCAGGCATCTTCCTGCCACACGGAAACATGCTGCGGGGAAGCCAGACAACCCCTCCCAATGCCGCAGCTAACATCAATTTAAGAATACAACATCAGTATTCAAAGTAATGCTTCACATGAATCCCTGAGTAAATCAGTTGTTGGGTAGTTGGATCGGAAAGCTGTCTGCTTTACAACTAGAGGAATCCTTCCACAATATCCCAGATTTTCTGCAAGAAGACTGGAACACTTACACCCTTCTCAACCAGATTATATCATTCTTTAGCAGCAACAGGTATTGCCTCTTTAACTCCTCTTAGATGTGTCATTATTATTCATTATGATTTGATTGTTAAAATGGTTTTGTTATCCATACTGTGAGCCTATCTACAGTCATGATTTTCATAAATATGCCCTTGATATCTTTTCTGTTTACTGCCAATTGTTTCTATGCTTTATAGAAGCGATTTTAAACTTTTAATGGAGGAATAGATTTTTTAAAGTCTGTATTTCTAATTTGCTGAGGTAAGTTCTAAGAATGTCTTCTCAACAGGTAAGGAGAGGCAACACCATTAAAAAAAATTTAAAGCTCCTTTGAAAATGACTTTAGGACTTTTTCTTATCTTTCCTTCATGTGAAGAGAGCTTGAAAGACCCTGGTGTGACTTTATGCATGGTGCAGACACCGTCTATTTAACACCTATTGAAATCAAAGCTGTCAGCTAATGCCGTCCATGTTTATGTGCTTTAAGGCTTCTGGGTAAAAATGGCTATACATGAATATGTATAAACTTTCTCAATTATAAAATACAATACATATCAATTCTATCTATTTATTCAAGATTTCCTTCACAATGTATTTGTTGCATCATGCTGCTTCCTGCGCCTCCTGTATTTGTGACACTGCACGGTGGCACACTGATACAAGATAGCTCACACTGAGGACTTTCTCATCCTTAACAATCCTTATAAGGTCAATGAGCCTCTTCTGGCATTGAGACCAAGTTCCCCTCACCAACGCAAACATTGATGATCCCCGCAGATACCTCCCCCAAGCAGCACAAGTTTTGTGGGGTTTCTCTCCCGATGGCATGAGCTGCTCATGAAAGTTTGAAGCTGTGAGGAGGTGTGTTCATAGGGAGTCTTCATTAAATCGAGGAGCTGGTTTGGTCCTCCTCCCCTGCCTCTCCCCTCAGACCAATAGCTCTGACATCTCCTGAGGGAAACATGCAACAACTGGACAACTCCTCTATGTTCAAATGTGGAAAACTTGTTCACGTCTCGCCTCCCCAAGCAAGCTTTGCTGGGGGAAGCAATGTCTTAGTGGTATTGTCACTGGACTAGTAATCCAGAGACCCAGGGTAATGCTCTGAGGACCTAAGTTCAAATACCACTGTGGCAGATGGTGACATTTGAATTCAATAAAAATAAAGTCCAATGAAGATCATGAAACCATTGTTGATTGTTGTAAAAACCCATTTGGTTCACTAATGTCCTTTAGGGAAGGAAATCTACCATCCTTACCTGGTCTGGCCTACATGTGACTCCAGATCCACATCAAGGTGGTTGACTCTCAAATGCCCTCTGAAATGCCCTAGCAAGCCATTCAGTTCAAGGGCTGCTAGGGATGGGTAATAAATGCAGGCCCAACCAGCGATGCCCACATCCCATGAATGAATAAAAACAAATTCAAGAAGAATGCCACCCCTGCTCAGTGGCAAACTTTGGAGAATTCAGGTCTCACAAAAATGCACACTCACATTCAAAGCTTGCAAATCTCTGAGATTTCAATGAACTACAAAATTCTGATGAGTCCCAATGTTTTCTGGGTCCCCTGGCACTAACCCATGTCAAGGGCCCTTTAAGTTACTAACCATGGCTTTGTTCCAAGTCATGATGTGGAGATGCCGGCGTTGGACTGGGGTAAGCACAGTAAGAAGTCTCACAACACCAGGTTAAAGTCCAACAGGTTTATTTGGTAGCAAATACCATAAGCTTTCGGAGCGCTGCCCCTTCGTCAGATGGAGTGGATATCTGTTCTCCAACAGTGCACAGACACAGAGATCAAGTTACAGAATACTAATTAGAATGCAAATCTCTACAGCCAGCCAGGTCTTAAAGGTACAGATAATGTGGGTGGAGGGAGCATTCAACGTAGGTTAAAGAGATGTGTATTGTCTCCAGACAGAACAGCTAGTGAGATTCTGCAAGATCAGGGGGAAAGCTGTGGGGGTTACTGATAATGTTTGTTCCAAGTCACAGCTAATGACATCAGAGGCTGGACACCGGCCGTCCAACACTGTTTGGGTAGAATGCTCATCACCTGAAGGTCTCAAACTTATCCTCTGAAGTCCATTGGTCCAATGTGCCTTTCATTGGGCACATTTCAGCCATGAGCAAGGAAGTCAAAAGGCCACCCGCTTCTGGGTGGGGTCCGGCCCTGGAGTGTGTTATTCAGCCCATTGCCTTTTCTGTTAAATCATTTTCATTTGTTGACTTTACTTTGCGCATTTCTATTCATTCCTCCCAGGATGGAGTACTTTCCAGTGCAGTAAATCTTTGGGAACAGCAAGTCCATCATCTTCAGTTGCTATCAAAAATGTAAGCTGTGAGGAGACTGTGAAGAGGCCGCAAAGGGACGTAGACTGTTTAAGTGGCTGGGAATAAAGCTGAGAGATGAAGTATAATGTGAGGAAGTGTGAAATGATCCTCTTTAATGGGAAGAATGGAAAATATTTTTTTAAGTTGAGAGACTCGTAAATTCAAAGGGATTTGGGTTCCTTGTACATGAATCATTGAAAGTTTACATCCAGGAGCAGCAAACAATTAGGAAGGAAATTCAATGTTAGCATTTATTGTAAAATTTAAAGGAGGAAGTCTTGTTTCAATTTTATAAGGTTTTAGTGGAAACCAAACTGCAAAACCGTTTACAGTTTTGATCTCTTTATCTAAGGGAGAATATCTACTTGTAAAGGAATATGGGCTATAATATATGGGATATATACAAGAAATTAATTTTAAAAATACTTTTCACTAAAGCTGACAGCAAGCTGCATTTTCTGAGCGCCAAACTGACCAAGCATAAACATGGTCAACTCCCTTCACATCAATGTGACATTGCTGATAAAGATTACACACATCAAGAAGCCAGTATCCTAAGGGTCCTTACAATGATAACCAGCGCGAAAGTACAATTCCAGCTTGGCAATCTGATAAAGGAGCGCTAAGCCCCAAATCCTATTATCTTACAGGATGCAATGCATTGATCAAGCGCTTGCACCAGCATGCCTGTTATCCAACCCTAGTTTTTCAAGAATACAATCTGGAAAATATTTATTAGAAATTAAATCATAGAAAGAAGAATCATAGAATCCCTACACTGCAGAAGGAGGGCATTCGGCCCAATGAGCCTGCATCGACAACAATCCCACCCAGGCCCCTATCCACATAACCCCATGTATTTACCTTGCTACCAACATCCCCCCCCCCCACCCCCCCCGACCCTCGACACTAAGGAGCAAGTTAACATGGCCAATTCACCTAACCTGTATATCTTTGGACTGTGGGAGGAAACCGGAGCACCCAGAGGAAACACACACAGGCACAGGCGGAGGAGGGGGGGGGGAGGTTCTCCCCCAAAAAATTCCAAATGTCGAATTCAGGTAAAAACTGGAGTAAATCCCGCTGTTTTTTTCAGCAGGACTTTCAAAATAAATCTCCCACACTCTGTGTGCTGCAGAGTGCACTAGTGTAAATCTCACGAAAAATCTGTGGACAGGGCCTATTCCCGCTGGAGAGGCCGGCTGCACAGTACTGAGTGGGCCACGACACATGCGCCGATCTGTCATTGCCAAGATCAGCGCATGAGCAGTAGCCCCGCACTGCAAGCCTCCCAATCACTGGCCAGCTCAATCGCTGGCCAGCCCTGCAACCCTGCGCCGCTGCCCCTCCGATCCCTCCACACCCCGATTGCTGGCCAGCCCCATGACTCCCTCATCGCTGGCCATGCAAGCCCCCATTCCCTATTCCCCGATATGCGGCCGCATACATGAGGACGGCCTCAACCGGGATCTTGGGTTCATGTCACACTATCTGTAACCCCCACGACTTGCCTGGGCTTGCAAAATCTAACTAGCTGTCCTGGCTGGAGACAATACACACCTCTTTAACCTGTGCTTAACCCTCTCTCCACTCACATTGTCTGTACCTTTAAAACTTGATTACCTGTAAAGACTCGCATTCCAACCATTATTTTGTAAATTGAATTTGTGTCTTTATATTGTGTCTTTGTGAACAGAACTCCCACTCACCTGATGAAGGGGCAGCGCTCTGAAAGCTTGTGGCTTGTGCTACCAAATAAACCTGTTGGACTTTAACCTGGTGTTGTGAGACTTCTTACTGTGCTCCCTCCCTCACAGCTCGCCACAGCTTTCCCCCTGATCTTGCATAATATCACTAGCTGTTCTGTCTGGAGACAATACACATCTCTTTAACCTGTGTTTAATGTTCCCTCCACCCACATTATCTGTACCTTTTAAGACCTGGCTGGCTGTAGAGATTTGCATTCTAATTAGTATTCTGTAACTTGATTTCTGTGTCTGTGCACTGTTGGAGAACAGAGACCACTCCATCTGACGAAGGGGCATCGCTCCGAAAGCTTATGGTATTTGCTACCAAATAAACCTGTTGGACTTTAACCTGGTGTTGTGAGACTTCTTACTGTGTTTACCCCAGTCCAACGCCGGCATCTCCACATCATGACTCCCTCCCTCTGTCAGTGATCCCAAAGTGCAGAGTGGCAGCAGGGTCCACCCGCACCAATCTCCCCCCAGAGGCCCTGCCCCCTACAGACCCCACCCACACTGTGCCCCCCTACTCATGGCACTATTGCTTTGATGTTTGATGGATATCCGAGTTCTCTTTTAAAGTTTAGTATTTGTGTTAAATAAAAGATGACATTTAGGATCCTCTCATAGAAATAAAAATTAGTTATCTTTTCTTTTTGAGATATTGTGATTTATATTCTCTGCGTAACTGCCAGATTACATGCTTTTTCATAATATTAAATTTGTGTTTACTTAAAATTTCAATTTTCTCATCTAGTCATCTGTATCAAGCATTCTGCAAACTCAATTCCCCTTTGATAGGGGAATAATTTCTGAGGAGTTCTCACCTGGAACTTCACAAAATCTGGGAAATTACAATCTAGCTAAGAAACAATTATTAGGAGGAAGGTAACGCACTTGATTGATTTTTTTTCCTTTGAATGGGGGGGCTAGTTCAACTCTACAGGCCCGAATTGCTTGTCCTGGAGTTTAGCTCCCTGCAGCTGAAATTATGGGAGATCAGTTTAGCAATACGCTAGAGTCTGTTGACTTCAGGTTTCATAGCTACGATTGTAAAAACGCCACATACTTGCCTTAGTGGGGCACAACAAAGATTCACTAAATTGATTCCTGAGATGAGAGCGTCATCTTAATGAGGAAAGATTTATGTGGGATGTTCCTACATTCTCTGGTGTTTAGAAGAATGTGAGGTGATCTCATTGTAGAATGTAAAATTCTGAGAGACCTTGAGACGGTAGATGCAGAGAAGCTTTTCCCCTGGTTGGAGATCCAGAACTAGAGGCCATAGTCTCATAATGAAGGGTGAGCTTTTTAGAATAGAATTCAAGAGAAATTTCTTCACGCATAGATTTTCAGCCTTTCTCTACTCAGATCTGGATTCTCTACCATGGATGTTCAATTGTTTAATGTATTCAAGACTGGATTCAATAGGTTCTTGAACACAAAACGAATCAAGCAACAGAAGGGTAAGACAGAAAAGTGGAGTTGATGTAGAACTTGAGCCTTGATATTACTGAATAGAGGAGGCGCAGACTCTGAACCATATGGCTTACTATTGTTTAAGTTTGTACTATAAGACCATAAGATACAGGAGCAGAATTAGGTCATTCGGCCCATCGCATCTGCTCCACCATTCAATCATCACTGATATGTTTCTCAACCCCATTCTCCCACCCTTTCCCCATAATCTTTGATCACCTTACCAATCAAGAACCTACCTGTCTCTGTCTTAAATACACTCAGTGACTTGGCCTCCCCACCTTCTATGGCAAAGAATTCCACAAATTCACCACCCTCTAGATGAAGAAATTCCTTCTCATCTCAGTTCTAAAAGGTAGTCCCTTTACTCTGAGGCTGTGCCCTAAGATCCTACTCCCTCTTATTAATGGAAACATCTTGTCCACGTCCATTCTCTCCAGGCTTTTCAGTATTCTGTAAATTTCAATGAAATCCCCTCTCATCCTTATAAACTCCATTGAATACGAGTAATGTATTTTGTGCTCTTCCCTTGCTACTATTGATAAACTAGAATTTATATTTTTCATAAGCATACAGGAAATGGTGTTCTTTACTGTTCATTTCCCACAACAAGTATAAAGAAAGGAGAAAATAGATGTGAGATGGATCATTAGTCCCATTCCAGAATATATAATTTATATGCTTGCAAAGATGGTGACGATTATAAACAGTCCTAATGCACAAGACATGTATGCCAAATTATTGTCTCAACTGACTGAGGTCTCACGGTGGCACAGTGGTGAGCACTGCTGCCTCACAGTGCCAGAGACCCGGGTTCAATTCTGGCCAAGGGTGACTGCGTGGAGTTTGCACGTTCTCCCCGTGTCTGTGCGGGTTTCCTCCGGGTGCTTCAGTTTCCTCCCGCAGTCCAAAGATGTATGGGTTAGGTTGATTGGCCATGATAAATTGCTCCTTAGTGTCAGGGAGATTAGGACTGTAAATATGTGGGGTTACAGGGATGGGACCTGGGTGGGATTGTTGTCAGTATAGGCTCGATGGGCCAAATGGCCTCCTTCTGCAGTGTAGATTCTATTAATATCTTGCAAACAGGTCTAACCCTTATTTTTGGAGAGAGGGCAAAGGAAATGTTCTTTCCATCAGGATTCAGGTGGCATTTTCAACTCTTCACAGTCTTTGGAAGATATTTCCACCCTCATTTAAATTGGAAAATAAAGTTGAAAATAAAATCTTTAGATTCATTGATTTAATTTTATGAACCATTTTGGAGAAAATTACATCTCCTAACTGTAATATAAAAATAACAGACTAGTCTTTATTCACTAAAACAGCATGTGCTAATGGTGACAATTAAGAGATATGCTTAATTAAATCACAGTGAGACCAATCACAGAGCTTTCATTTGTTAAAATCACTTTGTGCTCACACCAATGCAGTTCCCTTTAATCCCTGAATCTTACATCATTATATTATTCTGCTTTCCTGCTGATTCTAATACGCCAGCCATTTGCCACCAGTACAAGTTTGATTACACACGTTTTATGTAAGGTTGCATAACCCAAAAGCAATAATTAACTCTAACTTATGTAAGATGAATGTTGGGAAACCTCCTGAAGTCAAATGGTCCGACAAATTGGGCGGCAATGCGGTGGCACAGTGGTTAACACTGCTGCCTCATAGCAAGAAGTTTAACAACACCAGGTTAAAGTCCAACAGGTTTATTTGGTAGCACCAGGGACCCGGGTTCGATTCTGGCCTTGAGTGACTGTCTGTGTGGAGTTTGCACATTCTCCCCATGTCTGCGTGGGTTTCCTCCGGGTGCTTTGGTTTCCTCCCACACTCCCAGGTTAGGTGGATTGGCAATGCTAAATTGCCCCTTAGTGTCCCAAGGTGTGTAGGTTGGAAGGATTAGCCATGGTAAATATATGGGGTTACGGGGATAGGGTGGGGGAGAGAGGGCCTGGGTAAGATACTCTGTCGGAGAGTTGGTGCAGACTCGATGGGCCAAATGGCTTCCTTCTGCACTGTAGGGATTCCATGGTTCCATTCCACGAAACCCATTTAAAGGATATTTTCTCTGAAAATGACTGCCGTGTATCACTCATGGACCATATCATGCAGCAGACAGCTGGGGTGGGATTCTCTGATCTTGTTCATTCCCAACCTGCTGCCAGCGAAAGTGGAGAATTTGGCATTCAGCCAAAACTCCATTCACTGCAGCGACGCCGGAGAATCCCAGCCATGGGCGAGGTTGGAGGTTCCTGGTGCTGATGTGTATAGTAGTGCTTTGCAAGACAGATGAGAGACACTAAACAGAAGCTGTGCATTCCTCACAAAAGAGCTAAAAGCTGATGAGTTGTTGCAGGTCACTCTTGTCTCCTGTTTATCATTCTTTTGAATAACAGCAGAAAAGGAAAAAGGAACCTGCCCACTTTGCTAAATGATCTTGCCCTGCCTCTGTTTTTATGAATGAGATCTCCTGCTTCAGCTTTCCTCGCCTTTCTCTTCAGTCCAGCAACTCACATCCACTTTTAATTGTATCTTTTGACACTCAGGAACAGCTTCCTCCCTGCTGCCATCAGACTTTTGAATGGACTTAGACCATAAGACCATAAGAGCAGAATTAGGCCACTCGGCCCATTGAGTCTGCTCCGCCATTCAATCATGGCTGATATTTTTCTCATTCCCATTCTCCTGCCTTTTCCCCATAACCCCTGACCCCCTTATTAATCAAGAACCTATCTATCTCTGTCTTAAAGACACTTGATGACCTGGCCTCCACAGCCTTCTGCGGCAAAGAGTTCCACAGATTCAACACTCTCTGACTGAAGAAATTCCTCCTCATCTCTGTTTTAAAGGATCGTATCTTAAGCTTGAGGTTGTGCCCTCTGGTTCTAGTTTTTCCTACTAGTGGAAACATCCTCTCCAGGTCCAGTTTATCCAGGCCTCGCAGTATCCTGTAAGTTTCAATAAGATACTCCCTCACCCTTCTAAACTCCGATGAGTACAAACCCAGAGTCCTCAACCGTTCCTCATGCGACAAGCTCTTCCAAGACTTACCATATATTAAGCTGATCTTTCTCCACACACTAGCTATGACTGTAACACAATATTCTGCACTCTCTCCTTTCCTTCTCCCCTATGCACTCTATGAGCAGTGTGTTTTGTCTGTATAGCGCGCAAGAAACAATACTTTTCACTGTATACTAATACATGCGACAATAATAACTCAAATCAAATTGAATCAAAACACTCAAGAGCAGGATTTCACCAAGTTGGACTATGCCTTTTAGCAAAGACTGATCTTCAAATCCAAGACTCCCACTTTGCGACAGACGGAATCAAATCAATGCACCAGCCTGGCTCATCTTCTGATGATTTGATTTGGTTCAGTGAGTTAGAAAAAATCCTGTGAAAATAATTGATTTTGTTTAGACTGCTAACAAGGACAAATGAGCATTCTTAAATTTGAAAGGCAATATCAGCTTGATGTATTTTGATAAGCTGCTTATAGATGAAAAAAACAGTGACTGAATCACTGAGTTGCATTCTATCAAGTTAAGTGCTCACTTTCAGACTATCATAGCAGGAAATAGTTTTCCTTTCTCCTGTAATTTAGATGTTAGGAGGTGCATCCCCTCCCCTGCCCCACCCCGCCAACTCTAGTTAAATGTATCACCGGTGATCATAGACAAAGGACAATTTCTCCTCACTGCTGCCTCACCACGCCAGGGACCTGGGTTCAATTCTGGCCTCGGGTGACTGTCTGTGTGGAGTTTGCACCTTCTCCCCACGTGGGTTTCCTCCGGCTGCTCCGGTTCCCTCCCACAGTTCAAAGATGTGCAGGTTAGGTTGATTGGCCATGCTAAATTGACCCTTAGTGTCAGGAGATTAGTATGGTAAAAATGCGGAGTTACGGGAATAGGGCCTGGGTGGGATTGTGGTCGGAAAGACTCGATGGGCCGAATGGCCTCCTTCTGTACTGTAGGGATTCTATGAATCTAGACTAATAAGAAATGCCCTTTTACAATAATAGGGAAATAGTTCAATGGTACTTGCAATATACAGCTGTTCACACCATGCCCCCATTAATATAAATGAGTCATTGAAAATCAGCATAGATCCCATAATGCTGAAATATAAAAGATAATTCACTAACTGTGTACTATCAGTGAGCAGTGATACACACAGGGAACGCTGATTGGGAAATGAAAATCTCTCAATTACAGTCAGATAATGGATAGAAAATCAACAGTCCCCAATCAAACGGTCTCCAATAGTTATGTACTTCTGTTTTTTTTTAACATTGATTGCCCCTTCCTTTCATTTGACCTTCTAAAGATGGCAAAACACAGAAGAAGAAGATTCCATAAGAAACAAATGATCCTCCAGCTCTTTGGCAGTGGGGCAACATAACAGTCCTTATCCTTTCTTAAAGAAGGCCATGATTTCCTAAACTATTTAGGCATATAGAAACATTGGGCGGGATTTCACAGCCCCGCTTGTCCCGAAACTATAAAATCCAACAGACCTTTCCATGGTGCGTCCCTCTGCCGCTCCGATTCCCATGGTGGGCAGGCCGGTAAAATTCTGGCCATAGAAACTCTGGCCATTCAGCCCTTCGAGCCTACCCCGCCACTCATTTTGATCAAGGCTGATCACACAGAATTAAAACAACAGATTTTACATGTTTACATATGCCATACCTTAGATGACATTTACTCATTATAGGTAGCATAAAAAAAACAAATATTGCCTTTATAACAATTATCCCAAATTCAAATGGTGACATTATAAGCTGCGAATGTGTGTAATCGCTCTTCAAACAACAAAAAGTTTTATTTTTTCTCCTTGATATTCAAAAACCATCCAGACTATATTTCCATTATCCTTTATCTGTCACAAATTATCATTTTTTTCACCCCTTGAACTTTAGGTAGTTTTCCCTTTTATATGAGTTGCTATTCCATACACTCAATGGCCGGAACTTTACCACCTCGCGAAACGGAATTCTCCGTGGGATTTTACAAGCCTCCGCCCGAGCAAGGTCGTAAAATCCCGGTGAATGTATTCAAGCAATTCACTAGCAAGAGCAATTATATCCAGGCATAATGGTTTTTAAAAAAGAGCAACATTATTAGAAAAGTGAGGGCGAATCTCCCAGAAGTGCTGAATTGGTGAGAAAGCGGGTCGAGACCACAACTGTTTTTTCAGTGCAGTTTCAGAGCCGAATCTCCGCACTCTGCAATGCAGAGGTCCCAATCATGAATATCATTAAAAACCCAGGGGGCGGGGCCTATTCGTGCCAGAGTCTGACAGCTCCAGAACTCTGTGCATGTGCAGTGATCCCGATCTGTCAGTCTCCCCGTTTGTTGGCCAGCTCAATCGCTGGCCAGCCCGGGACCCCCACAGTGCTGCCCCTCCCGACACCACCACGGCCTGAGCACGGCCCCCACGACAATTCCTGGGCCAACCCCGACCGCCCCCCACACCCCTCCACCCCCCGCCATCCCGGAGCACTTTGATCTCCAGGCCCCCAGCCTCCAGCCCCCAGCAGTGGTGATCGCCCCACCATCCCTCCCCCCCACCACAGCAGACCCCCTCCCCCAGCAGACCAACTCCCCCCCACCCCCCCACCGGAGGCAGACCCCCTGATGGGAGGCAGATCCCCCCCTCCCCCAGGCAGAGCATCCACCCCCAGCCGGCCCCGATCGCTGGCTTCCTTGCAGCTGATCCCCATGCAGAGTGGCAGGGAGATGCCCCACCCCCACCGATCGCTCCTAGGCCCAGCCGACAATAGGTTCTGCCCCCTTGGTACTGCCCAATGCTCGCTGGACAGTGCCAAGGTGCCCCCGGACATGGGCACTTTGCCCCAGGGGGGTACCACCCCCCCCCCCCCTGCTGCCCGACCCCAGGGGGCTCCAATTGCCCCCCACTTCATTCCGGCAGGGTCTCCCATTAGTTACCTGAATGTGGGGAGCTACTCTAAACCCCGCTAGGGTGAAATACTCCTGACAGGGTGGGAAATGCTACCAGGCTCAATATTGACATTTGAAATAGATTAAAAATACATTTAAAACAGATTAAAATCGCTTACCTCTCTTCCCGCCTGTTTCCAGCGCAGTCCTGACTTCCCTGTTCGGGAACGTATGCGCAAATCCCGCGAAATGGCCGACACGCGATTCTCCCGACCTGATCCGCCAAAAAATTTGCGGGTCGCGATGGGAGAATTGTCCCCAGTTGTGGCCACAATTGGTATGGAAGAAAAGTGTAGATAATCACAAACATGTAATTCAAAAGGAAACAACTAAAGTATATTTATTAGTCACAAGTAAGGTTTTACATTAACACTGCAATGAATTTACTGTGAAATTCCCCAAGACGCCACAGTCCAGCACCTGTTCAGGTCAATCAACCAGCATGTCTTTCAGAATGTGGGAGGAAAGTGGAACACCCGGAGGAAACCCATGCGGAGAACGTGCAAACTCCACACAGACAATGACCCAAGCCAGGAATCAAACCCGGGTCCCTGGCGCTGTTAAGCAGCAGTTGCTAACCACTGTGCTAGCATGCCGCCTTAAGGCTAAATGAGTTAACTTTTTACACTTTTTCGTCCCCAATTATCACTAGGTTGTGATAAACAATCTTGAAGTCTTGAAGTGCTCGAGTTCTTTGTTGTCTGTGATCCACTTTCCACCTATTTAAAAAAAAACAAAAGCATAAAAGGTACATTTTGCTCAGAACCAAATTAGTTAACTTGGTCTGGATATATCTGTCAATTTAAAAAAATGTTAATCTCCATTCAGCCAGCAAATAAGAAGTGTAATGAATTAAACTACAAAACAGAAGATGGTTAAATCTCTGCCAGTTGGAAATAAAAGAGACAGATCAAATGTTTTTAAACGTAATTACATCAGGCTTACACCCAAGTACAAAGGAACACAATGTTCTCCTTAAAGAGAATTACAAATTGTTCTTCAAATAATGATCAATATTGGGTAGTTACTTGGAGCAGAATTCTCATAATGGAGCTGGAAAAATTTTAAAATCAAAGAATATAAATTAGAATTTTAAATAGTTTGTTTAGTTTTTTAGATCCGGGGCGGCACGGTAGCACAGTGGTTAGCACTGCTGCTTCACAGCTCCAGTGAACCTGGGTTCGATTCCCGGCCTGGGTCACTGTCTGTGTGGAGTTTGCAGGTTCTCCTCGTGTCTGCGTGGGTTTCCTCCGGGTGCTCCGGTTTCCTCCCACAGTCCAAAGATGTGCGGGTTAAGTTGATTGGCCATGCTAAAATTGCCCCTTAGTGTCCTGGGATGCGTAGATTAGCGGGTGGGATTGTGGTCGGTACAGACTCGATGGGCCGAATGGCCTCTTTCTGTACTGTAGGGATTCTATGATTCTTCCAAACAGTTTGAACTGAGGGTACCCAAGGTTTTTCAGAGCACAAACTATTTAAAATTCTCATTTATATACTTTGATTTTACAATTTTTCCAGTTCCGTTACAAGAATTCTGCTCCAAGTAACTACCCAAATATTGATCATTATTACCCGTATCTCATATCTCAAGTGGTGATTGAGGCCAGCAACCAAACCCAAGATGAAGGAAATTTAAACATTTAACTTGTTTCAAATTATACTTTTTAATCCAGCTCACAACTCTCATTTGATTTTCAATTTGGTGCGAAACTACGACTGCAGAATCACAACTGAGGAACAAAAACATTAAATCTAGAAACACAATGGAAAATCCACACAAATTATTTATTAGACGCACACACTCATTTACTAATGGAAGCTCCCATATTCACACATCACCACGGTATTTACTTTGCTTTCATTCAATCTAAACAATTTAAAATTGAAATTACAATAGGATAGTCAATGGAAATTGTAGTTTTTCTATGTTTCTATAGCCTAAAAGGGAAGGATAAGAGGTCCCAGGGGGACCAACATCCTGGCGGGAAGGTTGGCTAAGGCTACTGGGGAGAGTTTTGTGGTGAACCATCGTTGGTTCCCACTAGATAGTACTGAGCCAGGATCTGGCCAGTACTACAAGTATGTATATATGTTGCTGTTGGGGTTAGGGATGGGTTGTTCTACTTGTTGCTGTTGGGGTTAGGGTTGGGTTGTTACACCTTTGTATTATAGTATTGTGGTACATCCCAGTCGGGCTCCGCCTCCTGGGAGAGGTATAAAGGTCTCTGCTCTGTCTGGGACCCCTCAGTCTGGGATCGTGTATATAATTAGTAGCTGCCTTGTTACAGCAAATAAAGTTGATGCGCGTTATCACACACGAGGCTTGATGCTCAGGAAATAAAGGCTTTTATTTGCTGTAACAAGGCAGCTACTAATTATATACACGATCCCAGGCTGAGGGGTCCCAGACAGAGCAGAGACCTTTATACCTCTCCCAGGAGGCGGAGCCCGACTGGGATGTACCACAATACTATAATACAAAGGTGTAACAACCCAACCCTAACCCCAACAGCAACAAGTAGAACAACCCATCCCTAACCCCAACAGCAACATATATACATACTTGTAGTACTGGCCAGACCCTGACTCAGTACTATCTAGTGGGAACCAACGATGGTTCACCACAAGTTTAAACTAGATAAGTTGGGGGGAGGGGATCGAGACGAGGTGACTGGGAGCGAGGAAGTTAGCTCGCAAACAGAGAAGGGTCATAGATGGTGCAAGAGGGAGGATGGATGGGGGATAGAGAAGGGGAGAGCTCAGACCAAAGGATTGAGATGTGTTAACTTTAATGCTAGGAGTATAAACTATTTCCTCGGGTGGATGGAGCTATTACAAGGGGGCATAACTATAGGGTTCATGGTGGGAGATATAGGAAGGATATCCGAGGTAGGTTCTTTACGCAGAGAGTGGTTGGGGTGTGGAATGGACTGCCTGCAGTGATAGTGGAGTCAGACACTTTAGGAACATTTAAGCGGTTATTGGATAGGCAGATGGAGCACACCAGGATGATAGGGAGTGGGATAGCTTGATCTTGGTTTCAGATAAAGCTCGGCACAACATTGTGGGCCGAAGGGCCTGTTCTGTGCTGTACTGTTCTATGTTCTATGTTCGGCACAACTTGTGGGGCCGAAGGGCCTGTTTTGTGCTGTAGTTTTTCTATGTTTCTTTCTATGTTTCTAAATGAAGGGTCTAAATGGAAATAGGTCTTCATTCTTCTCTCTTCAAAAACTGTAATTAAAATTCAAAGAAAAAAGTAAATTCTCAAGAAATGTTAAAAACGTTCATAAGTTTAAGAATCAGGTTGAAATTCTCCGACCGTTCACACCCCGCTGCCGCTACAAGCGAGAACAGAGAATTTGGCGCTTAGCCAAACCTTCGTTCGCTGCAGCAGGACTGGAGAATCCCGTTGGCATCAATGGCTTGAAAATTCCAGCCACAATCTTCCACAGCCACGGATAACCTTTGAAGTTACACCAAAGTGTAAAGCATTACATTTTATTGCCCCATACATCCACCTGCCCGCCAAAACAAAGCAATTGCTTTAACAACTTCAGTATCATTTTATCACAGCCTATCCTTCTCCTCACTTAACCAAAATCAAAACCCAACTATACACACACACATTGAACAAGCAACTTTAAAACAACTAACAGAACCAGGCCATAAAGGGTTAACTAATCAACGACACAGGCACTAGACACAGACTCACAAACAAGAAACAAAATCACACAGGACACTGCGACATGGACAGAAACTTACTCAAACCTAAATTTTCCTTCTCACACAGCATTTTAGCTTTACTATTAGATCTAACCATTCTCAATGATGTTTATATATGTAGCACCACCTCTTGGTATACAAACAATAGCTACAGCTGCATAAATGATCAGTTTAAACTGATAAACACATGATCAACATTTAAGTCTTTTTCCTTTACATTGAATGGATGCCAAAACACCTTCGAACAGAACTCATATCTCAAAGTCTGCACAGGTAGTACACACACTCAGTAATTCCTTGACGTCATCAACTATTCGCACCCTGTCCAGCTTTTCCTGGAAGGTAAGCTTGCCTCTTATCCTCTGAATTAGTCCTGTGCTTCTGTACAAACTATTACCTGGCATTTTCAATGACAGCTTATTCACTGGCCTGGTGGATCTGTGCCCTGCTCTCCCTTTATAAACCCAAAAAGCTGACCAAGGTCCCACTTAATATCATTGCCAGTCATTCAATTTTAGCCTTTCTCAACATTGAGCCCCACGTTCAACTTGTAAGATTTGGGGTTGAGATACAAAACGCTCGTCATTAACACAAAGCTCTCAAGGTCTGAATTTTTAATTTCTAACACTAGGGTCCTCAGTTGTGCTTGACGTACAAGGTACGAATAACCAGTATTTATGAATCAAGTAAAACTTATTCAGCAAGATTTTCATATAGTTACCAAGAAGAAGCAGCGAAGACAACACAGAAGGTTCTGGTCTCTCAAGATCACAGGTGTTGTCAGCACAGATGATGTCCGTCTTCTTTGTCTTCATCTGTGTTGTGAACTGTGTCCAGAAGAATCGTATCCCAGTAACCATGGTAACGTGGTGCCAACAAAAATGATGATTTCTCAACTTTCATCCTAAATCCACAGTGTGTTTAGCCATTCCTTCAAACTGATTTAAAAACAAACACCTATTAATAATTTGGCCATTAAGGCAGCTCAGGATTCTAATGAGTTCCGTCATAAAATGACAAAACAATTTTGTTCCTTCACAAACAACTTATTTTCCTGTTCCCCAATTACCTTGACTGTTAACTGTCTAACAGGAATTCAAAACTCAACCAATTAATTTTAAACTATGGCTACAGAATAAAATCCATAGTTATTACCAATTCTAAAAATTAGTCGAATGATCAAAATCTTACACTGAGATCTGAGCATTGCTGTCAAGTCCAGCAACTACAGCACATCTCTAATTGTCCTTGAGATAATAATGTTGAGCTGTCTTCTTGAACTGCTGCAATTCATGTGGTGTAGGTACACCCACAGTGATGTTAAGAAGGGAGTTCCAGAATTTTGACTGAGTGACAGTGAGTAATCACCTATAGTGGCAAATCATGATGATGTGTGGCTTGAAGGGGGATCTTTCAAGGGCAATTTTCCCATGTTTCCTTCTCTTGTCATTTATATTAATGATTTGGATGAGAATATAGGGGGCATGGTTAGTAAGTTTGCAGATGACACCAAGATTGGTGGCACAGTGGACAGTGAAGAAAGTTATCTCCAATTGCAACGGGATCTTGATCAATTGGGCCAGTGGGCTGACGAATGGCCGATGGAGGTTAATTTAGACAAATGCGAGGTGATGCATTTTGGAAGATTGAACCAGGGCAGGACTTACTCAGTTAATCATAGAAATCATAGAAACCCTACAGTGCAGAAGGAGGCCATTCGGCCCATCGAGTCTGCACCGACCACAATCCCACCCAGGCCCTACCCCCACATATTTACCTGCTAATCCCTCTAACCTACACATCCCAGGACTCTAAGGGGCAATTTTTAACCTGGCCAATCAACCTAACCCGCACATCTTTGGACTGTGGGAGGAAACCGGAGCACCCGGAGGAAACCCACGCAGACACGAGGAGAATGTGCAAACTCCACACAGACAGTGACCCGAGCCGGGAATCGAACACGGGACCCTGGAGCTGTGAAGCAGCAGTGCTAACCACTGTGCTACCTAATGGTAGGGCATTGGGGAGAGTTACAGAACAAAGAGATCTAGGGGTACATGTTCATAGCTCCTTGAAAGTGGAGTCACAGGTGGACAGAATGGTGAAGAAGGCATTCGGCATGCTTGGTTTCATCGGTCAGAACATTGAATACATTGAATGGTTAGGTCTAACAGTAAAGCTAAAATGCTGTGTGAGAAGGAAAATTTAGGTTTGAGTAAGTTTCTGTCCATGTCGCAGTGTCCTGTGTGATTTTGTTTCTTGTTTGTGAGTCTGTGTCTAGTGCCTGGAGTTGGGACATCTTGTTGAAGTTGTACAAGACATTGGTAAGGCCACACTTGGAATACTGTGGGCAGTTCTGGTCACCATATTATGGAAAGGATATTATTAAACTAGAAAGAGTGCAGAAAAGATTTACTAGGATGCTACCGGGACTTGATGGTTAAAGTTATAAGGAGAGGCTGGATAGACTGGGACTTTTTTCTCTGGAGCGTAGGAGGCTGAGGGGTGACCTTATAGAGGTCTATAAAATAATGAGGGGCACAGATAAGGTAGATAGTCAATACCTTTTCCCAAAGGTAGGGGAGTCTAAAACGCGAGGGTGTAGGTTTAAGGTGAGAGGGGAGAGATACAAAAGTGTCCAGCGGGGCAATTTTTTTCACACGGAGAGTGGTGAGCGTCTGGAACAAGCTGCCAGAGGTAGTAGTAGAAGCAGGTACAATTTTGTCTTTTAAAAAGCGTCTAGATAGTTACATGGGTAAGATGGGTATAGAGGGATATGGGCCAAATGCGGGCAATTGGGATTAGCTTAGGGGGTTTTAAAAAAAAGGTGGCATGGACAAGTTAGGCCAAAGGGCCTGTTTCCATGCTGTAAACCTCTATGACTCTATGACTCTCATTTTTCTAGTAAGAGTTTTAACAACACCAGGTTAAAGTCCAACAGGTTTATTTGGTAGCAAATGCCATTAGCTTTCGGAGAGCTGCTCCTTCGTCAGATGGAGTGGAAATCTGCTCTCAAACAGGGCACAGAGACACAAAATCAAGTTACAGAATACTGATTAGAATGCGAATCTCTACAGCTAACCAGGTCTGAAAGATACAGACAATGTGAGTGGAGGGAGCATTAAGCACCGGTTAAAGAGATGTGTATTGTCTCCAGACAGGACAGCCACTGAGATTCTGCAAGTCCAGGAGGCAAGCTGTGGGGGTTACTGATAGTGTGACATAAATCCAACATCCCAGTTTAGGCCGTCCTCATGTGTGCTGAACTTGGCTATCAGTTTCTGCTCAGCGACTCTGCGCTGTCGTGTGTCGTGAAGGCCGCCTTGGCCTTCCCTGATAGAAGTCTACAAGATTATGAGAGGCATGGACAGAATGGATAGTCAGAAGCTTTTTCCCAGGGTGGAACAGTCAATTACTAGGGGGCATAGGTTTAATGTGCGAGGGGCAGATTTTTTACACAGAGAGTGGTGGGTGCCTGGAACTTGTTGCCGGGGGAGGTAGTGGAAGCGGATACGGTAGTGACTTTTAAGGGGCGTTTTGACAAGTACATGAATGAGATGGGAATAGAGGGATATAGTCCCTGGAAGCGTAGGGGGTTTTAGTTAAGTCAAGAACGCTTACCCGAAGATCAGAGGCTGAATGCCCGTGACCGGGCATTTTTCTGAGCAGTGAGTGGTTAGAATCTGGAATACACTGCCTCATTTTTATTCATTCGTGGGACATGGGCATTGCTGGCTGGCCAGCATTCATTGCCCATCCCTAGTTGCCCTTGTTCAGAGGGCAGTTGAGAGTCAACCATATTGCTGTGGCTCTGGAGTCATATGTACACCAGACCAGGTAAGGATGGCTGATTTCCTTCCCTAAAGGACATTAGTGAACCACATGGGTTTTTCCAACAATCGACAATGGTTTCATGGTCATCCGTAGATTCTTAATTCCAGATATTTTTTATTGAATGCCAATTCCACCGGCTGCCGTAGTGGGATTCAAACGCAGGTCCTGAGCTGAGTTTCTGGATTAATAGTCTAACGATAATACCACCAGGCCATTGCCTCCCCCAAAATACATTGGGCAGGAATTTATGGCCTCACTCATGTGGCCTCACCTCACGCAGGTGGAGAAGGTAGTCAGGAAGGCATACGGCAGGCTTGCCTTCATCGGCCGGGGTATTGATTTTAAAAATTGGCAAGTCATGTTGATGCTTTATAGAACCTTAGTGAGGCCGATCTTGGAATATAGTGTTCAATTCTGGTCGCCACACTATCAGAAGGATGTGGAGGCTTTGGAGAGGGTACAGAAAAGATTTACCAGGATGGTATGGAGGGCATTAGCTATGAGGAGAGGTTGGAGAAACTTGGTTTGTTCTCACTGGAGCGACGGAGGTTGAGGGGAGACCTGATAGAAGTCTACAAGATTATGAGAGGCATGGACAGAGTGGATAGTCAGAAGCTTTTTCCCAGGGTGGAAGAGTCAATTACTAGGGAGCATAGGTTTAAGGTGCGAAGGGCAGATTTTTTACACAGAGAGTGGTGGGTGCCTGGAACTTGTTGCCGGGGGAGGTGGTGGAAGCGGATACGGTAGTGACTTTTAAGGGGCGTTTTGACAAGTACATGAATGAGATGGGAATAGAGGGATATAGTCCCCGGAAGCGTAGGGGGTTTTAGTTAAGTCAGGCAGCATGGTCAGTGCAGGCTTGGAGGGCCGAAGGGCCTATTCCTGTGCTATAATTTTCTTTGTTCTTTGTTCTTTGTTCATCCTGAAACCGTAAAATCCAGCCCAGATCAGCGGACCTTCCCATTGTCCGCCCCTAGCCTGCTCCAATTCCCATGGAGGGCGGGGTTGTAAAATTCCAGCCATTCTCTCTCGCTGAAAGCTTCAAGACTGACTACACTCATGATAGCAAGTATATTTATGGATCTCCTAAAGGTGAAGTCACGTCACAATCCCAATGTCATTCCACTGTCAATTGTCTCTGTTTCACCCAGGTGGGTTTGCAAGCGCCATTGGAGCTATTGGGTAAGTAACTGCAATGTTTAAATAGGTTATTAACCGTTATTTGGATCAAAAATTCTGGCTTTAATAGTTAGTGCATTTATTTTCCAAGCTTTCAGAAACTTGCCATGGTCAACCAGGCAAGTAAACAGTAACTCAAGTGAAACTGACAGGCTGGGAAACCTTTCAGCAGTGAAATGGAAGAATTCCAGCTCTGTTCAGGTGAGAGGCTGCTGTTCACTGCACTTCTGAGAGCGTGCTCCCACTGCTTGACAGGTGATTGCCAACTTCTTGGAGATCAGTTCTCCTGTCTTCACTCACCTCCAGCTTGCAGTTTCCTGTTGTCAGCCTTCACTGTGGCATGTGTGGCATTTTTAGCACAGAGTAATTCTCTGATAAGAGCCTGACACACCTTGTCTTGGACTTCAGGCAAGTCGGTATTCCATCAGTTCTGGGGTGTAAGTCGGCACCATCTGTAGATGACTTAAAGGTATCTGACAACAGCAAAATGAATAATATGCCAAAAGGTTTAACTGACACAACACAATGCTGTTTGACCCCACTGAGAATCTCAAAGGGTTGCGATATTGCCCCATCTTACCCCTTATGTTGTCATGTAAGGATCACATTGAGCAGCTTTGGCTGGCAGTACATTTCTCCAGCAGCTTCAATAGACGTCCTCTGCTCACATGGTTGAATGCCTTAGTGAGATGGATGAAGGCAACATTTAGTCTTCTTTGTTCAAGGCATTTCCCTTGCAGCTGCCAGACTGAGAAGATAATGTCAATGTTCGATTTTCCAGTTCTGGAGCCACACCAGGATGGATATATTCAGCCAGGATCTGCAGTCTTGCAAGAGCAATATGGGCAAATACTTTTCCCACACTGGATAGCAGGGAATGGCCATACTAGTGTCGCAGTCATTATGGCCATCGTTGTTCTACAGAATCACAATTTTGGCAGCACATTTATCCTGAGGTACTACATCTCCCTCCAGCAGAGACAGAGATGTTCATGCCGATGCTGCCAACATGCTCACTTCACATGAGTTCAGGCAGTGCAGCATCAGCATCTGGAACTGCATCAATGAATAATGATTCAAGATGGCGCCGGAGCCTAATGACTCTTGCGAGCTGTCCCCAGCATATCCTCTAATTGTATCCTTTACTCTTAATCTATGCTTTTAATTAAGTTGATCTTCCTCTACACCCTAGCTATGACTGTACGCTACATTCTGCACCCTCTCCTTTCCTTCTCCCTTATGTACTCTATGAACGGTATGCTTTGTCTGAATAGCATGCAAGAAACAATACTTTTCACTGTATACCAATACATGTGACAATAATGAATCAAATCAAATCAAACCAAATCAAGCAGACCAAGGAAATTGGATGAATCTGTCGTAGAGACCAGGGCAAATGTATTACTTCTTAGGAAGATACAACTTCAAAGCATACCACACCAAAGAAATCCTGGGCTGATATTTCCTGCTGTATGGATAACTAAACAATGTGTCATTGACATGGTCTTCATACTTGACTGGACGATAATTTTGTGTGCAAAACTAATGTTTCAAGAACCAATAAACACATTAAGCAAGCATAGATAATTATGATAGATTCCAGTTACAACAGTCAATGAGAAAAGATTATTGCTACATCAGCAAACAGAGCTTCATTACAGAAATGTATTCCACATTATAAACAGTGTAGTGGGAAAAATCACAAAGATGGGTACCTGACACACAAAATGGTTGCCTGGCACATAAAATGGTCACCTGGAAAGAGACATTAAGCAGGCACTGACGTTTAGCATAGACAGCTACTTAAAATTTTAGCACAGACAGTTATTTAAAGTTAAACTTGCAGGGAACAAATACTGCAGGAAGCCAGTAAGAGCTTGAGGCACTTTAAAGATAAGGACAGACCTAGGACAATAAGGTCTGATAAAGAGATTAGACCATAAGACATAGACCATAAGACATAGGAGCGGAAGTAAGGCCATTCGGCCCATCGAGTCCACTCCACACAGATTAGCCATAGATGAGGACAGAAACACACAAATGCAGCAAAACCAATCACTGTATGTATAGACCGAAACTAGTTATTGATTGTCATTGAAAGAGGAAATGTATCCATTCTATGAAACAATGCAATGTTAAATGCCCACGTCTGTATCTGTCTGACTGTAACGATGTGTTAACCTATCGATCACCATGATCTGTCTACTCAACTATAACGATGTGTTAAATGGCTAATGTCCGGACTATCTATTGTATGAAAAGTATAAAAGTGCTCAACTCCTATTGTATAATTGAGAAGGTAGCTGCCAAGTACTGCGGAGTACCAGCGCTTTCTCCCTCGAAGCTTCGTGTCCGAAATAAAGCTGTATTGTTGAACCTCCAGTCTGACTCCGGTGGTAATTTTCCCACAACAAACAGCAAAGGAACTGACAATTAATCCTCAAGCCATTATGCAAAATATTTTCAAATAGAGCATACATGGAACCAAACTTCGACGTTAAAAGTGATTTTCAGTTTCTTTTTATTCTTTCATGGGAATTGAGTGTTGCCGGCTAGGCTGGCATTTGTTGTCCCTTCAAACTTCCCCTGAGAAGGTGATGGTGAACCATCTTCTTGAACCACAGAGCTGTTAAGGAGGGAATTACAGGATTTTGCTCCTGCAGCAGTGAAGGCATGGTTCCAAGTCAGGATGATGTGCAGCTTGGAGGGGAAATTGTCCATGAGGAAAACCCAAAGGGTGGTGACGGTGTGAAATGCACTGCCTCGTAGAGGCAGGTTGCCTCACATCCTTTAAAAAGTACCTGGATGAGCACTTGGCACATCATCGCATTCAGGGCTATGGGCCAAGTGCTGGCAGATAAGATTAGATGGGAGTTCAGTGTTCCTAATGCGTTGGTGCAGACTCAATGGGCCAAAGGTCCTCTTTTGAGCTGTATGATTCTATGATTCTATTTGCTGCCTTATCCTTCTAAGTGGTCTGGTTCCAGTTATGGAAGGTGCTGTTAAAAGAGCATTAGTGACCTGCTGTAGTGCATTCTTGCAATGCAGACAGTGCATCGGTGCTGGAATGAGTGAATGGTTAAGATGGTGGATAGGGTGCCAATCAAGCAGGGGTTGTTTTGTCCTGGGTGGTGCCAGTTTTTTAGTGTTGTTGGAGCCACACTCATTGGAAGTTGATCGAACCCAATCCATTCAGACACATCACCAGCAAATAGAACTCATTGTTTTACAGGAGATTAATCAATCCATGTTATCTATATTTATGCACGAATCAAATGCAACAGAGAAGAGAAAGTTGATAAACAGAGATCAGGGGCAGGATTCACTGGTCACCTGAGCTCCAACGCCGGAAATTCTCACCCGAGCTCAACAGAGTTTTGAATGATCCACTGAATTTTCTGTCTCGCCCACGACGATTCCCGCAGCGGGCAAGACGGGAGAATTTCGGCTTGGATTTTATCCAATGTAGTTTTTCTTGCACTACGATTACTACGTAGAACACAACTTCCCTGTGGCAACACTGATCATAGAGTCAAAAAGTAATCAAATTATAGGTGTACGCCTTCCAAACTCTACTTGCTGACTTCAATGGAGAACACAATTCTGCAGGTTTCAAAACAGGAGCATAATGGAAGCCAAGCACTTTCCCATGAAGAAGGAAGAGGAACAGAAAGTAGACAGGGTTGCTTTCGTACATCAGACTGCCAGTTGTGAAGGTTTAGCATCACGTCACTGACCTGCCCTGTCAGCAAGGCAGTGCAGTAAAACACAGAAGTAGGAGAAATAGAGAAAAGAATTTCAGAAGTAGAAATAAGGAGCACCAAAGTTATTTAGACAATCCTATCACATTGTTCTGACATGGCGATATGCATTCCAATAAAATGATGCTCCCATTGGTTCTGGTGGAAGTCACTGATAAGTGGCTCTACATTCCTTTCTCTGAAATATAGAAACATAGAAACAAAGAAACATAGAAAACTACAGCACAAAACAGGCCCTTCAGCCCCACAAGTTTTAGGCCTACCTATAACCCTCCATCCTATTAAGTCCCATGTACTCATCCAGGAGTCTCTTAAAAGACCCTATTGAGTTTGCCTCCACCACCACTGACGGCAGCCGATTCCACTCGCCCACCACCCTCTGTGTGAAAAACTTCTCCCTAACATTTCCCCTGTACCTACCCCCCCGCACCTTAAACCTGTGTCCTCTCGTAGCAGACATGTCCACCCTGGGAAAAAGCCTCTGAGAATCCACCCGATCTATGCCTCTCAACATCTTATATACCTCTATTAGGTCTCCTCTCATCCTACGTCTCTCCAAGGAGAAAAGACCAAGCTCCCTCAGCCTATCCTCATAAGGCATGCCACTCAATCCAGGCAACATCCTTGTAAATCACCTCTGCACCCTTTCAATCTTTTCCACATCCTTCCTGTAATGAAGTGACCAGAACTGAGCACAGTACTCCAAGTGGGGTCTGACGAGGGTCTTATATAGCTGCATCATTATCCCCGGACTCCTAAACTCAATCCCTCGATTGATAAAGGCCAGCACACCATATGCCTTCTTAACCACCTCCTCCACCTGCGGGGCCGATTTTAGAGTCCTATGGACCTGGACCCCAAGGTCCTTTTAGTATTGTAGAGGATCAAGAGTCTTTCCCTTAATATTGTACTCCTTCATCCCATTTGACCTGCCAAAATGGACCACTACGCATTTATCTGGGTTGAAGTCCATCTGCCACTTCTCCGCCCAGTCTTGCATCCTATCTATGTCCCTCTGTAACTTCTGACATCCCTCCAGACTATCCACAACCCTACCAACCTTCGTGTCGTCGGCAAACTTACCAACCCATCCCTCCACTTCCTCATCCAGGTCATTTATGAAAATGACAAACAGCAAGGGTCCCAGAACAGATCCCTGGGGCACACCACTGGTGACCGACCTCCATTTAGAAAAAGACCCATCTATACACACTCTCTGCCTCCTTTGGGCAAGCCAGTTCTGGATCCACAGGGCAGTAGCCCCTTGGATCCCATGCCCTCTCACTTTTTCTAGAAGCCTTGCATGGGGGAACTTATCGAACGCCTTGCTAAAATCCATATAAACCACATCTACCGCTTTCCCTTCGTCAATGTGTTTAGTCACCTTTTCGAAGAACTCCACCAGGCTCGTAAGGCACGATCTGCCTTTGACAAAGCCATGCTGAGTATTCTTGAGCATACTAAACCTCTCTAAATGCTCATAAATCTTATCCCTCAGGATCTTCTCCATCAGCTGACCAACCACTGAGGTTAGACTCACCGGTCGGTAATTTCCTGGGCTATCCCTATTCCCCTTCTTGAAAATAGGAACCACATCCGCAATTCTCCAATCCTCTGGCACCTCTCCCGTCTCCATCGACGATGCAAAGATCATCGCCAGAGGCTCTGCAATCTCTTCCCTCGCCTCCCACAGTAACCTGGGGTACATCCCATCCGGACCCGGCGACTTATCTATCTTGAGGTCATTCAAAGATTCCAGCACAACCTCTTTGTTAAAGTCCACATACTCAATCTTTTCAGTCCACCGCAAGCCCACAGTACATCCACTCATGTCCTTCTCCTCTGTGAAAACCAAGGCAAAATACTCATTAAGCACCTCTGCCATTTCTACTGGTTCTGTACTGATTTTCCCGCCTTCTCCTTTTATAGGCCCTATTCCTTCATGTCTCATCCTTTTACTCTTTACATATTTATAGAACGCCTTAGGGTTTTCCTTAATTCTACTTGCCAAGGCCTTCTCATGACCCCTTCTGGCTCTCCTAATTTCCTTCTTTAGTCCCTTCCTACAAGCTGTATACTCACCTAGATCCCTATCTTTGCCAAGCTCTCTGAAACTTTTGTACACTTTCCTGTTCTTCTCATCTAGGTCCCGCACAGCTTTCGTGCACCACGGTTCCTTTAACCTACCAACTCCTCCCTGTCTGCTCGGAACATTGTCCTGTAGAACCCTTGACAGACATTCCTTGAAAAACTGCCACCTCTCTTCAATAGATTTCCCCAAGAATACCTCCTTCCAATTTACTCCTCTAATTTGCTGCCTTATGTCTTCATATTTCCCCTTACTCCATATAAATGCTTTCCAAGCTTGCCTGATCCTCTCTTTTTCCAATGCAAGCATAAAGGAGATAGAGTTATGATCGCTATCCCCATGTTGCTCTCCCACTGAGAGATAAGTTGATCTTACTATTCAGTTCTTTTACACAGTTTTATTTTGGTGAGGCATTATTTGATGTTCAAACTGGAAACCCACCCAGTCACCTAATAAGGTACTTAATGGCCACTTAAGAGCCTTATCTGCCAGACTTCAATGTTTAGGCAGGTACGGGTAGGTTGGGAGAATGACGTTTACACTTTTCCATATCTCGAGCAGGTAGACATGGGTGCTTCACTCTGAAGGCCCTCTCAGAGTTTGGGTGGCCTCCTTCAATGAACGTCGAAGCTTTCGGACACCCTCCCCCTCCACACCCCCTTCCTGCCCTGCGCCACGACCACTCCTCTCCAGCCTCCCCTGGACTACTTCTAACTCACCCTCCATCCCCCCCTCCCTCACCCTCCCCCTCTCTCTCCCCCTCCCCATCCCTCTTCCCATCCCCCTCCTGCTCCCTCTCCCCGGGACCCCTGAGACCCACCTTTTCAAAGATCCCACGACTTAGTTCCAGGCAGAGTACTGCAGCGCTGTGCCTGGCCACTGCAGCGCTGTGCCTGGCCACTGCAGCGCTGTGCCTGGCCACTGCAGCGCTGTGCCTGGCCACTGCAGCGCTGTGCCTGGCCACTGCAGCGCTGTGCCTGGCCACTGCAGCGCTGTGCCTGGCCACTGCAGCGCTGTGCCTGGCCACTGCAGCGCTGTGCCTGGCCACTGCAGCGCTGTGCCTGGCCAGGATGGAGTGCTGTCAGTCAAACTGACTGGCTCAAGTGAGAGTTACAAATGACAGTGAGAGTTAGAAAGTCAGCGACTGCAGGTTTGGCGCTGATTCTCAGGATGGCAAACGCCAATCACTTGCCATTCTTAAAATCTTACCCTCTCCCCCCCCTCAGAAGCCCACTCAGGCCCCCTTCCACCTCAGATCCTCCACTCAGCCCCCTCCCTCCTCAGACCCCCTACTCACCCCCCTTTCAGGCCATGTACCTTGGCAGTGCCCAAGATTCAGGTCATACGTCACAGTCAGTTTGGCTGTCATAGGTTGTATCATTGTCTCCCAGTGCTCCAGATACATATCCTTCTGTTTCTCCTGGGCATCAGCCCGTTTGAAACTGTAACTTTGATACTGTAACTTCTTTCTGCACTGTAGGGTTTCTATGGTTCTATGGTTTCTATGGTAACCTCATAGTCTCACTGCATACTTTTGATGCTTTCGTGGGTAACCAGGTTCCTTGTGTGGGATGTTTGGTAACCTGAAGAGATCATATTCAGGATGAGTGAGAGAAGACAGATCGCCATACTAGAGTTTTAGCATTGGGCAGAGGTAATTGTACAGGCCTGAGGAAAGAGTTGGCCCAAGTAAACTGAGCACAAATAATTGAGGGCAGGATAGTTGAGGAACGGTGCCGGATTTTCAGAGAGATATTGAATATCTCTCAACTAAAGTATATTCCTGAGAGGAAGAGAAATTGTGAAAGAAAGAAATCTGTTCCATGACTAGACAAGGAAGTCAAAGAGGACATAAAAGCAAAAACTAGGGCATACCAAACTGCAAAAGCTAGTGATGAGCTGGAGGATTGGGAGAACATTAAGGTTCAGCAAAAGGCGACTAAAAATAGAATCAAAAGAACTAAGATGAACTGTGAAAGGAAACTAGCAGAAAACATAAGCACAGATACCAAATAAGTATCTAAAGAGGAAGAGAATAGCTGCAGTAAATATTGGCCCTTTAAAGGACAATACTGGTGAGGTACTAATGGGAAACTCAGAGATGATGGAGGCACTAAACCAATATTTTGCCTCTGTCTACACAGTAATAAAGATTTTCCAAAAACTGTCATTAATGCACAGGAACTTGGTGCAATAACCACCACTAGGGAGAAGGTACTGAATAAACTAATGGGATTAAAGGCAGATAAGTCTCTGGGACCTGATGGCCTGCACCCGAGCGTATTAAAGGAGGTGGCCGCAGAGATAATGGATGCATTGATTGTGATATTTCAAAATTCCTTGGATTTTGGAAAGATCCTGGTGGATTGGAAACATGCTAATGTGACACCCTTATTCAAAAAGGGAGAGAGGCAAAAAGTAGGAAATTATTGGCCGGTTAGCTTGACCTCTGCGGTTGGGAAGTTGCTGGAGTCAATCATTAAGGAGGAGATGAATGAGCATTTGGAAAGGCAAAGCTCAATCCACTATTGTCAGCATGGTTTTATGAAGGGTAAATCATGCTTGACAAACTTGCTTGAGCTCTTTGAGGACATAACCAGCAAGATGGATAGTGGGGAACCTATAGATGTGGTATAGCACAGGGGATTGGGGATAGAGTACTGGATTGGATTGAGGATTGGCTGACTGATAGAAAGCAGAGGGTCGGGATAAATGGGCCTTTCTTTGGCTGGTGAAATGTAACTGGCGGGGTGTCGCAGGGGTCACTCCTCGGATCTCAGCTGTTTACAATCTATATAAATGATCTGCAAGCAAGGACAGAGAGTAACATAGCAAAATTTGCGGGTGATATCAAAATAGGTGGGAAAACAGGCAGTGAAGAGGATATAAAGATTTTACAGACAGATATAGAAAGGCTAGGCGAATGAGTCAAAATTTGGCAGATGGAGTTAAATGTGGATAAGTGTGAGGTTGTCCATTTTGGCAGAAAACATAGAAAGGCAAATTATTAACTAAATGGAAAGCATTAATCGTGAAATGTAGTGAAACAAAGTAAGAACTCTGTATTACCATGTTACTTTTGAGAGTGACACCTTTAGACACGGGCTTGCTGCCACCAGCAGAAATTTGGTTTGGTAGCAGATTAGGACATCCTTAGTATAATTCCCAGGAAGACAGGAGAAACCTTTCATACATGCTGTTGTCAAACTGCCTAGCCTGCACATGGGACAAAAGATTCAGGCCAAACGTCACAGTTAGTTTGCTGTCATAGGCTGTATCATTGACCCCCAGTGATCCAGATACATATCCTTCAGGATTCTGACTAGTTAGTAGTCCATGAAAATACCCATGTAGACTTGTGTTTGTGCGTGTTTGCTGCCTTTCTTCTGGTTGATGGTAACTAAAGCATCTGTTTGATTTAATCAATACATCACATCACAATCACAATGTGGAAATTTTGTTCACATTCCAGTTGAAACTTCACCCTGGAATGTCTAGCTGTTAACTTTATGCATGTGCTTACGTTTATGTGGATCTCTAGCGCACTCCCTTGGATTTGCCGCCTGTAGCTGCAAATATTATTATTTTTTTGGTCATAACTTATTGGAAGCTCTGGTCACAACTCCAGAACTAGATTTCGTACATTGTTATCCTCTTACACCAGATGCATCACAAAAGTCTTGGAATGCAGGACAGTTTTGTTTTGGGTGCAGCAGACCTCATTTGCCATGTGGCTTGCTTGTTTCCTGTGTCTTGACTTATGCACCAATACCAATGGCTGCACCCAATGCTTGCAGGTATAGTTGTTTGGTCAGAATGACTTCAGATTTTCCGCAATCTTTTAGCAGTGTGTCAATATTGAGCTGGGGTTCCATTCTGGGATCTTCATGTCCATTTATAACATCAACTGGGATTTTAACAATGTACATTGAGCTTCTGTATTGCACCAAATATTGTCTGTGGCTCCCCCTGTAATCTTCTAGCTCATAACATTGCCTCCATGTTTCATTTTATTTCCTTTCTCTAAACTCACCAATCTCACACACAGAACTGATAAACTACAAAGAGATTTGATTTATCTGAAAACCCCAACTGATATAGCTGACCTGACTCAACAGACAGATCTACTTTAAGGATTCAGTTCCCATTACTCACAGCCACAGCAGCAGCTACAACACCTCCACTACTAACTAGCTCCTAGGCACATGCTGCTTGCCATCCTGGCCCTTTGATCAGTTGTGTGTTCTCTTAAAGTGATCGCACAGCATCCTTGATGCCACACTCAGTCAAATACTGCCTTGATGTCAAGGGCAATTAATCACACCTCAATCTCTTGTCAGTGGTGGTGGAGGTCAAAAACTGAGTGCCCAAGCTGAGTGTCAATGAGCAGGTTATTAACAAAAAAGTGCCACTTGATAGTATGGCATGGTGGGCATGATGGTTAGTCCTGCTGCCTCACAGCGCCAGGGACCCAGTTTTGATTCCCGGCTTGGGTCATTGTCCGTGCGGAATCTGCACATTCTCCTCGTGTCCGCGTGTGTTTCCTCCGGGTGCTCCGGTTTCCTCCCACAGTCTGAAAGACGTGCTGGTTAGGTGCATTGGCCGTGCTAAATTCTCCCTCAGTGTACCTGTGGTGGACCTCAGTTGTGCCTTTGTCCTATATGGACCACCGTTGTGTGTGTTTGTCATACCTGGACACATCCCCTTCCAGTTTGGTTCCTCCCCTCAGCACCTAGTATAAAGGTGGCTGTCTCCTCCCCCTTGTTCAGTCCAGGTCGGTTAATTGTTGGGATCTGCTCCTGATTCTGTTGTGAATAAAAGCCTACACTTATATTGGCATATCGGTAGTCTTTCGCCTTATTGATAGTGCATCAATTTTATTCACAACAGTTACTAGTATGGAGCAGTTTCTAAAACCCGACAAGTTAGCTTTAGACCCTCAAGAGGTTGGAGCCTCTGATAAATTTGATCATTGGTTGGACTGCTTCGAAGCATTCGTCGACACCGCTACGGCCATCGACACCGACGCTGCTAAACTCCACGTGCTCCGCGCCCGGGTAAGCGAAACTGTCTATGGAATCTTCCGGGACGCTGCTACTTACGCGGACGCTATCGAACTCCTAAAAGGGCAGTTCCGAAAGAGCCCTAACGTGGTTTACGCCAGACACCTCCTAACTACCCGCAAACAGCAGCCAGGAGAATCGTGCGCCCAATTTCTGCGCGCCCTGCGAGTCCTCGCCCGAGCATGCGACTGTAAGGCTGTTTCAGCAACTCAGAACACGGAGGATCTGATTCGCGACGCCTACGTTGCGGGCATTGAGTCTACATACATCCAGCAGCGTCTGCTGGAACAAGATGACCTAGACCTCCGGAAAACGGCCACAATGGCTGAAACGTTAGAAGCAGCCTCCCATAATCTCGGGTCTTACCTTGGATCCCGTTCCACCGAGGGCTCCACTGCGACGGCTGCTCCAGCAGGGCCCAAATGTTACTTTTGTGGCCTCCCTAAGCACCCTCGGCGTCACTGCCCGGCAAAGGACGCGATTTGCTCCGGATGCGGTAAGCTAGGCCACTTTGTTAAAGTCTGCAGAGCAAAGCCGCTTCTGAAGACTCGTGGAGCCATGTGTGCTCCGAGGGCGCGGCCATCTTTGATGCAGGCGGCGGCTGCGCGCGAATCGCCATCTTGGATGCGGTCACCGGAAGTGCGGGAATCGCCATCTTTGATGCGGTCACCGGAAGTGCGGGAGTCGCCATCTTTGAGACTGGCATCAAGGCAAGCTGAGCAGGAAGCTTCATCCGTGATGTCATCAGACGGCGACGAAGATGGATTCTTCTTTAATTCAACAGTGGCATCGATTTGCCTGGACCAGTCGCAGACACATCAACTCTCCAAGTCCATAATGGAGATCAAGGTAAATGGTTATGCAGAAAACTGCCTGTTTGACTGTGGGAGCACGGAAAGTTTTATACACCCTCGCACAGTGCGTCAATATGCCCTTCCCGTGCGACCCTGGAGCCAGACCATCTCCATGGCCTCGAATTCTCACTCAGTGGAGGTCCTCGGGTGCTGCTTGGTGACGCTGACGGTACAGGGCACAGTCTACGAGCGTTTTCGGCTCCTCGTGCTGCCGCGACTCTGCGCAGCTGTACTGCTGGGGTTAGATTTCCTCAGCCATCATAGAAGCGTCACCCTGCAGTATGATGGCCCTTATCCCCCGCTCTCCGTCTGCCAGGCGCCGTCACGGCAGCGCCCCTCGCGCACCACCTGCAGTCTCTCGACCCTCAAGATCACCCCCCCCCCGTTATTTGATAACCTCACCCCGGATTGTAGGCCTATAGCCACCAAGAGTAGGTGCTATAGTGCGGATGACCGGGCCTTCATTCGGTCCGAGGTACAACGTTTGCTCCAGGAAGGGATTATCCAGGCCAGCACCAGCCCCTGGAGGGCGCAAGTGGTCGTAGTTAAATCGGGGGAGAAACACCGCATGGTGATTGACTACAGCCAGACCATAAACAGGTATACCCAACTAGATGCATATCCTCTTCCCCGTATCGCGGACATAGTCAACCACATCGCGCACTATAGGGTTTTTTCAACGATCGATTTGAAATCGGCTTACCACCAGCTCCCTATCCGCTCGGAGGATCGCCCATACACTGCCTTTGAGGCGGATGGCCGCCTCTACCAGTTCCTCCGAGTCCCCTTTGGTGTCACCAATGGGGTCTCAGTCTTCCAACGGGCCATGGATCAAATGGTGGACCAGCACGGACTATGGGCCACTTTCCCGTATCTGGATAACGTCACCATCTGCGGCCATGACCTGCAGGACCATGATGCCAACCTACAAAAATTCCTTCGTACGGCCACTCTCCTGAACCTCACATACAATGAGGCGAAGTGTGTTTTCCGGACACGCCGCCTCGCCATCCTTGGGTACGTGATAGAAAATGGTGTCCTTGGCCCCGACCCAGCCCGTATGCGTCCCCTTATGCAGCTTCCCCTCCCTACTACCCTCAAAGCACTGAGGAGATGCCTGGGCTTCTTCTCCTATTATGCCCAGTGGGTTCCCCGTTACGCAGATAAAGCCCGTCCGCTCCTAAAATCAACCTCTTTTCCCCTGGCGGAGGAGGCCTGTCGGGCTTTCGGTGACATCAAAGCGGACATCGCGAAGGCCGCGATGCACGCTGTGGACGAATCCATCCCATTCCAAGTGGAAAGTGATGCGTCTGACTTTGCCCTAGCTGCCACCCTTAACCAGAGGGGCCGTCCGGTGGCCTTCTTTTCCCGGACCTTACAAGGCCCTGAGATTCGACACTCCTCGGTCGAGAAGGAGGCCCAGGCCATCGTGGAAGCCGTCCGGCACTGGCGCCATTATCTCGCGGGCCAACGATTCACCTTAATTACGGACCAGCGGTCAGTTGCCTTCCTGTTTAACACCAGGCAAAAGGGCAAGATTAAGAATGACAAGATCTTGCGGTGGAGGATTGAGCTCTCCACCTACTGATATGACATCATGTACCGGCCCGGGAAGCTCAATGAGCCCCCAGACGCCCTGTCCCGTGGATCATGTGCCAGTGCCCAACTAGACAAGCTACAGTCCCTCCATAACGACCTCTGTCACCCGGGTGTCACCAGATTTTTCCATTTTGTCAAGTCCCGTAACCTGCCCTTCTCCCTTGAGGAAGTCCGGACGATTACCAGGCAATGCAGGGTCTGCGCTGAGTGCAAACCGCAGTTCTACCGGCCAGGTAGGGCGCACCTTGTAAAGGCCACTCGCGCGTTCGAGCGCCTTAGCGTTGATTTTAAAGGCCCCCTCCCCTCCTCTAACCGCAATGTTTATTTCCTGAATATCATTGACGAATACTCACGTTTCCCTTTTGCCTTCCCCTGCTCGGACATGACCACGGCTACAGTGATTCGGACCCTGAACAAGCTCTTCACCCTGTTCGGCTTCCCAGCCTATATTCATAGCGACCGTGGGTCCTCTTTCATGAGTGACGAGCTGAGGCAGTACCTGCTCACCAAAGGCGTTGCCTCCAGCCGCACCACTAGCTATAACCCCAGGGGCAATGGTCAAGTAGAGCGGGAGAACGCAACCGTCTGGAAGGCCGTTCTATTAGCATTACGGTCTAGGGGCCTTCCAGTCAGCCGTTGGCAAGACGTCCTTCCGGACGCATTACATTCCATTAGGTCACTCTTGTGCACAGCGACCAATACGACCCCTCACGAGCGGATGTTTTCATTTCCCAGGAAGTCCTCCTCGGGTACTTCGCTCCCGGATTGGCTGATGTCCCCGGGACCCGTCCTGCTTCGGAAGCATGTCCGGACCCATAAGGCAGATCCCTTGGTCGAGGAGGTCCAACTGCTCCATGCTAATCCCCAATATGCTTATGTAGCGTACCCTGATGGGCGGGAGGACACGGTTTCTGTCCGTGACTTGGCACCCGCGGGTGCCCCGGAGGTCACCACGTCCTTCCGCCCCACGGTCCCTGGTGTCGTCCATTCGGAGACTGCTACGCCTCTTCCTCCCTCAGTCCCTGTCCCCAATGTAGTGTGCCCAGAGCCTATTGCAGCCCCCCACCCCCGAGCTGCGGTTCCCACTGTTCCCCATACGCCACCAGGGCCACAACCCATTCCTCTCGCCCCTATGTACAGCTCGCTTGAGTCGCCGGAGCCGTCGCCACGCAGTACCCGACGACTGGACGGGACGACGGATCGGTCCGCTTCACACCACCCAGCGACTTCTCTCGACGCTCACTGTACGGAGCCTGGGCCGACATCGCTCCCTGCTCGGACGACTCTGCGACCTGCACTACGACGATCGCGACGACGGATCAAGCCACCGGTTCGTCTGGACTTGTGATATTGTTTCCGCTTCACCCCCGTGTTGTTTTTTTAAAAGGAAGGGGTGAATGTGGTGGACCTCAGTTGTGCCTTTGTCCTATATGGACCACCGTTGTGTGTGTTTGTCATACCTGGACACATCCCCTTCCAGTTTGGTTCCTCCCCTCAGCACCTAGTATAAAGGTGGCTGTCTCCTCCCCCTTGTTCAGTCCAGGTCGGTTAATTGTTGGGATCTGCTCCTGATTCTGTTGTGAATAAAAGCCTACACTTATATTGGCATATCGGTAGTCTTTCGCCTTATTGATAGTGCATCAGTACCCGAACGAGACGCCGGGGTGTGGCGACTGGAGGATTTTCACAGTAAATTCATCGCAGTCTTAATGTGAGCCTACTTGTGACACTAATAATGAACTTTAAACTGTTGAACAATTTATTACAGTAAATGTATCTGTTCCTTCCAGGATCTTGAAAAAACATGTTTGCCTCGAGTCTTTTGTCCAGGGTTAACATTTCCACTTCCTTCAATAAATTTTGCCTGACTAATATTCACAAATGAAGAAACAATGGCATTGGTGAACAGGGTGGTTCTTGCCCTTTCTCGGCCTCCAGTTGTTTTCCTTCTGTGCAGCTGTAAAAATGAACAATAGCCCTTTCAAAGCAGTTCGTCCCAGATAACCTGCCCTGACCTTACAGCACTCTTGGTAAGTCTTGCGCGCTGCGCTGAGGGGGACAGATTTTATTATAAACAGCTACAATACATTATATGATTAACAGGGAGTATTGCAAGTGACAGCTCCAAAGAGCAGCTGTTCTAGTATCACAACCCCAGGACTGCAATATCGGTCCACATTACTATAGAATAGACTGTGGAACAGTCTCATCGACTGAAATGCAAGCACCACTTAATACTCTTGAGGCCAGCGTAGCTTATTCATGCACAATGAATGTCATTATTTATTGGTGGTAAAATTCCACTTAAATTAACTGATCCTTGAAAATGTAGTCAAAGGTTTAAAGATGAGCAGAAGGTAATAGGCTTCCATTGCGACATGCTGAATCTCAAAGTTTTATTTTTATTTTATAGCAGCTTTTTGATTGTTATATCAGAGTGAATGACAATGAAATGATTATTAAGTCGTGGTTATCCTGTGCAGATCTCTCAGCGATGTTGAACACCTGATAGTGACAGGCACAGGCCTTGACTCAGATGGTATTCACAGTTCTTCCCACACAGCACTACAAATTTTCTTGGTACTGTTCAGAGGTCTTGTTACAGTGTCCCTTAAATGTACAGGATATATTCAATAGGGTAAGGATTGAAGCATTAGGCACCTTATTACTGCGTAAACATTTTATTCAGAAGGATTAAGAAATTTCATCATTATGACAGTACAGACTTCTTAGTTCTCCAGCAAGGTAATGGTTGCTTATTTTGTGACAGTTCCTCAATGGCGTAAAGGTGACTCATTGACCGGAATTTTACATCCCCGCTCGCCACGGGAATCGGACGAGCGAGGGGCGGAAAGGTCTGTTGACCTCGGGTGGGATTTTACGGTTTTGGGATGAGCGAGACCATAAAATCTCACCCATTGTCTATCAATCCAGAATTCCTCATAATTCAGCTATAATTGCCGAAATCTTGTTGTTGTTATTGCCGGCAGGGTCTTCAGTCCCGCCGATGGCACCCCCCGCCACAGGGGTGTGTTCAGTGGGAAACCCATTGACAATGGCGGGACCATACGATCCTGTCACCAGCGAATGGTGCGCTGCCTCCCACCACCATGAAACACGGCGTGGAAAGGGAGAAAAATCCCACCCAGTGGCTTACATTTATATGGTGCATTTAAATAGGCAAATGTACCAAGATGCTCAATGGGGACAGCCAAGAAATTACGTATTGGGTAGAATCTTCCCAGGAACATGAAGGCAGCTTTGGAGGTGGGAGAAGGGGAAATTTATAAAATATCTTTCTCAGGTCTTCTGGCCGATGCACTCGCCAGCAATCTTGCCAGGGGCTGAGTGATAAGGGAATCAGCTACTTATCGAGCAGTGACACATAGCTAATTTTAATTGATGAAATGCCCACTTAGGAGAAAATTGGTGATGACACCAACATTTTACCAATGGTGAGTGAGGCTCCCCACTGAAGCCAAACCCTGGCAGGTGTCTTGACAGACTAAGGTGCAATGAGACCTTCTTTCATTTCCACCCCCTCCTCCTTGTCGGGACGCCTTGGATGTTAGAGGGCCACAGCTATGGCTAAAGGACAATCTCGCTTCTGTGGCCTCAGTTTTAACTTTTTGAAGACTTCAGAGGGTGCCTCCACCTTGAGGTGTCCTTGTGGTCACCTTCAGCAGTACCAACTTCTCCTGAAGGATCTGCTAGTCACTCAGTGTGAGTACCTCGGGCGTTCTCGGTTCAGAAGGTTGTAAGATGCCCAAACTCTCCTAAATTTAGACAGTTTAGGAGAGTGGTCCAAGAAGTGGCTGATGAAATTCAACGTGGGCAAGTGCGAGGTCTTGCACTTTGGAAAAAAGAATAGAGGCATGGACTATTTTCTAAAGGGTGCCAAAATTCATAATGCTAAAGTGCAAAGGGACTTGGGAGTCCTAGTCCAGGATTCTCTAAAGGTAAACTTGCAGGTTGAGTCCGTAATTAAGAAAGCAAATGTAATGTTGTCATTTATCTCAAGAGGCTTGGAATACAAAAGCAGGGATGTACTTCTGAGGCTTTATAAAGCACTGGTTAGGCCCCATTTGGAGTACTGTGAGCAATTTTGGGCCCCACACCTCAGGAAGGACATACTGGCACTGGAGCGGGTCCAGCGGAGATTCATACGGATGATCCCAGGAATGGTAGGCCTGACATACGATGAACGTCTGAGGATCGTGGGATTATATTCATTGGAGTTTAGGAGGTTGAGGGGAGATCTAATAGAAACTTACAAGATAATGAACGGCTTAGATAGGATGGACGTAGGGAAGTTGTTTCCATTAGCAGGGGAGACTAGGACGTGGGGGCACAGCCTTAGAATAAAAGGGAGTCACTTTAGAACAGAGATGAGGAGAAATTTCTTCAGCCAGAGAGTGGTAGGTCTGTGGAATTCATTGCCACAGAGGGCTGTGGAGGCCGAGACGTTGAGCGTCTTCAAGACAGAAATTGATAAATTCTTGATTTCTCGAGGAATTAAGGGCTATGGGGAGAGAGCGGGTAAATGGAGTTGAAATCAACCATGATTGAATGGTGGAGTGGACTCGATGGGCCGAATGGCCTTACTTCCGCTCCTATGTCTTATGGTCTTATGGAAATGCTGTTCCACAAGCTTGCATTCAGCTTGACTGGAACATTGCAGTAGGGCAAGGTTAGAACTTTGGGCATAAGAGCAAGATGTAGACCCCACAGACTAGGTGACTGCTTTGTGGAACACCTTCGATCAATCCGCAAACATGACTCTGACCTTCCGGTTGCTTGTCATTTTAACTCACAACCTTGTACTCACACTCACACTTCTGGACTCAACATTGAGCTTAACAACTTGAAACCATGAACTCTGTCTTCCGTTTTGGTTTGGAGCTTCTTGTTTTCATAAAGAGTCATATTGGACTCAATCTCTCTCCACAGATGCTGTCAGGCCTGCCGAGCATTTTCAGCATTTTCTGTTGATATTTCTGGATTTGTTTGTTTCGCAAGCTCTTTCTCCAATAAGTAATTGAGGACCCTATTTCCAGGAAGGGAAGATTGGTAGATTTTCCACTCCTCTCCTCATGGCCGCACCTATCAATTGTCACTTACATGTAGCTAAATGATTTGGCCTGATGGTCTGCCTCCCTGCACAAGGGTGAAGTAATGTCAATGTTGGTGTTGATGGGAGCTGGATATAATAGCAGTACTGCCCCCACAACATCTCCCCACGTCCAAGTCCAGCACCTGTTTGGGTACGCTCTCTCAGTGTACCCAAACAGGCGCCGGAATGTGGTGACTAGGGGATTTTCTTGTGACACTAATAAAATGAAGTAAAATTTTAAAAAATCTTCTAAATTCTGCATGATGTCAATTAAATCAAAATTTCGGCTCTTTCCTGTTGGAAGTCAGTGCTTGAGAAATAAGAAATTATCCATTACAGTCCAATGCATCAAATATACAAAACAATTACATTGAAATGCTTTGTTAGCATTGCCTGATAATGTCATGGAAACTATTTAATGAGCAAAAGAACTGGGCTGGAATGAATTGGTACAGACCACTAACTTCAAACGTGCAGAGCTATCGCACCATTGTGACATTTCACCATCCCTGAGACAACAAACTGAAAAATAAATGAAAATAAACTTTTTTAAAAACTGCAATGCGAATTATTGATGTATTTGGTGGTTGTACAAAATTTAGAACTTAATGTCTTTTAGTGCATGCTGTTGTGGTAAAAAGATGACCACTTGAGACTGTAAGCTTCTTGTAAGCAGTTTCTATTCAAGCACATGTTGAAGAGAGAGCACCTCAGCCTGCCAAACTGCCTCTCTCAATGTTATAGGGTTAATAGCACATATTTATGATTCTTATCTTCCTACTTTTCATTATAATGGGCAGGATTTTCTGATTACTGTTGCCCGAGACTGGAAATTTCCAACCAAGGTCAACAGACTTTTTGCGTGCCTGTCAAATTCTCCGTCCCACCCGTGATGATTCCCGTGGCATTTCCCGCGGCGCATGGGACAGAAAGATTTCCATGAATGTTTCACATTCATTTCTTAACTAACTTGAGTATTCCACCAGCAGATGTTCCCATTAACTCACCCTTCAGGGCTATGCCCTTCAGACCCCCCTTACCTCCTTTTCCTGTATAGGCAGCGATTGCTAATGATTAAGCCAATATCCCATAGTCACTTTGGTCAAGTATTCCATCATGCTTCGAAAGAGCTCTTTGTCTATTCTAAAGTATTACTGTATGCCTTAACATCAATCTTAGTATGAAATGTTACACTACTTCAATACAATTAAGTTATATACTCTACAGATAAGAATAATGACAGTTATGACGCCTAGAAAGCACTCATTACTGTCGATTGATATTCTCTCATGTTAGCCCACTATGGATCTGATTTAACTTTGGATTCATGAGCAAAAATATTGTGAGTTCCCAATCTTATCTGAGCAATCAAGAGAGGACTGGAGAAAAAGTGTTTCCCTGAAGATAATGAGCAGAAAAATAATTGCATGAATTAGATCGCGCCCATCATCACAAGTATCTTGTAATGGCTAATGTCAGAGTTTCATCCATTACTGCCAGCAGAAGATAGGAAATGGCATGGTAAATCCTTAATTCAAGGCAAGTTTTGTGCATCCTTATCAACACTCGTTATGGTTCAATGCTTAGACACACGGCACTGTGGCATAGTGGTTAGCACTGCTGCCTCACAACGCCAGGGACCAGAGTTCAATTCCAGCCTCGGGTCACTCTCTGTGTGGAGTTTGCACCTTCTTCCTGTGTCTGTGTGGGTTTCCTCCAGGTGGTCCGGTTTCCTCCCACATTCCAAAGATGTGCGAGTTAGGTTGATTGTCTTTGCTAAATTGCCCCTTAGTGACAGGGAGATTAGCAGGGTAAAAATGTGGTCCTATGGGGATAGGGCCTGGGTAGAATTGTTGTTGGCGCAGACTCAATGGGCCGAATGGCCTCTTTCTGCACTGTAGGTATTCTATGATTCATAGTATCAAGAAAGCCAATCAGTCTGGTATTTAGACAACCCCCACCCCTTCAAAGTATTCAATTTGTGTCTCATGAAAGTGTTACTGCAGATATCCTGTTTTCTCACAAACTGCTTACTTATTTTATCCACCTTGTGAATGTCTAAAATGGATATAAACATTTTAAGTCAATGTCAACAAACATTCCTCTTTACATCTTCTGGGAAACAATGCTGCCCTTTATAGCTCTATTCTTGTGCTGATACCTAAGTGCTTATTCAGCACACTCTATTAAAGTTTGACAAGCGGTCGGCTGACGTCAGAGATGTAGTTTTATCACACTCATTTTGGGACCTTGCTTCCTAATGCACCTGAGCTACATGGAGGGTGATCACAGGCTGAGGCCAGATAAGGTTTCAAGAGCTAAAGATTACAGAGAGAATTAGGTCAGGTGAGAGAGCAAAAGACAGATATGAAGCAAACACATCAAATCCAAAACAATCGAAAATAATCTCTGTCACGTGATGGCTGAAGCAAGGAGCAGTTGTCAGCACTGGATACACAAAAGGCCACGGGCCCTGCCAACATTCTGGATGTAGTACTTGTCTTCAAAAACTAGTCATGCCCCTAGTCAATCTGTTCCATACAGTTGTAACACTGGCATCTACCCAAAAATGTGGAACTCAGGTATGTCCTGTCCAGACAAAGCAGGACAAATTCAATTAACGTCCCATCAGCCTACTCTCAATCATCAGCAATATGATGGGAGGTATCATTGATAATGCAAATGCGTGGTACTTACATCGCAATAACCTGCTCAATGATGCTTTGTTTGGGTTCACCAGGACTCCTGACCCCATTACAGCCTTGGTCGAAACATGGAAAAAAGAGCCAAGTTCCAGAGGTGAGGTGATGGCACCAAAACAACATTTGACCGATTATAGCATTAAGGGTTATGGCAAAATTCAAGTCAATGGATACGAGGGGGAAAATGCTCCTCTCTTTTTTTAAAATATTCATTTATGGGATGGGAAAAGTGTTAGCGTGGATTGAGGATTGGCTATCTAACAGAAAGCAGAGAGTCGGAATAGATGGGTGCTTTTCCGGTTGGCAATCAGTGACTAGTGACGTGCCGCAGGGATCGGTGCTGGGGCCTCAACTATTTACCATATACATAGACGATCTGGAGGAGGGGACCGAGTGTAGGGTAACAAAGTTTGCGGATGACACAAAGATGAGTGGGAAAGCAAATTGAGTGGAGGACACAGAGAGTCTGCAGAGAGATTTGGATAGGCTAAGTGAGTGGGCAAGGATCTGGCAGATGGAGTATAATGTTGGTAAGTGTGAGGTTATCCACTTTGGAAGGAATAATAGTAAAATGGACTATTATTTAAACGGTGAAAAATTACAACATGCTACTGTGCAGAGGGACCTGGGGGTCCTTGTGCATGAATCACAAAAACTCAGTTTGCAGGTGCAGCAGGTAATCAAGAAGGCAAATGGAATGTTGGCCTTTATCGCGAGAGGGATGGAGTATAAAAGCAGGGAAGTCATGCTGCAACTGTACAGGGTACCGGTGAGGCCGCACCTGGAGTACTGTGTACAATTTTGGTCCTCTTATTTAAGAAAGGATATATTAGCTTTGGAGGGGGTACAGAGAAGGTTCACCAGGTTGATTCCAGAGATGAGGGGGTTAGCTGATGAGGAGAGATTGAGTAGACTGGGCCTGTACTCATTGGAGTTTAGAAGGTTGAGGGGAGATCTTGTAGAGACATATAAGATAATGAAGGGGCTAGACAGGGTAGAAGCAGCGAGGTTATTTCCACTTACAATGGAAACAAGAACTAGGGGGCATAGCCTCAAAATACCGGGGAATCAATTTAGAACAGAGTTGAGGAGGAACTTCTTCTCCCAGAGGGTAGTGAATCTTTGGAATTCTCTGCCCAATGAAGCAGTAGAGGCTACCTCGTTAAATGTGTTTAAGTCACAGATAGATAGATTTTTAACCATTAAGGGAATTAAGGGTTATGGGGAGCGGGCGGGTAAGTGGAACTGAACCCACTATCAGATCAGCCATGATCTATTGAATGGTGGAGCAGGCTTGAGGGGCTAGATGGCCTACTCCTGCTCCTATTTCTTATGTTCTTATGGGCGTCGCTGGCTAGACCAGTATTTAGTGTCCATCCTTAGTTGCTCTTGACAAGGTGGCGATGGGCTACCTTCTTGAACCACTGCAGCTCCTGGGGTGCAGATACACCCACAGTGCTATTAGGGAGGGAGTTCCAGGATTTTGATCCAGCGACAATGAAGGAACGGTGATAAATTTCCAAGTCAGGATGCCCCGAATGAATTGGAAACACGTGACAGTGTTCCCAGGTTTCTGTTCACCTTATTCTAGGGGCCGTGGGTTTGGAAGGTGCTGCCTAAGGAGGTTTGGTGAGTTCCTGCAGTGCATTTTGTAGATGGCACACACTGTTGCCACTGCTTGTCAGTGGTGGAGGGAATGTATGTTTTTGGAAGGGGTAACAATCAAGCAAGTTTCTTTGTCCTGAGTGGTGTCGTTAAAGCTGTTCCAGGAAAGTGGAGAGAATTCCTTCACAATCCTGACTTGTGCCTTATAGATGGTGCACAGGCTTTGGGGAGTCAGGAGATGAGATATAGCAGGATTCCTAGCCTTTGACCTGCTCTGACCACATGGCTACTCCCCTTCAGCGTCTGGTCAATGGTAACCCCAGGAGGTTTATAGTGGGTCATTCAGTGATATAATGCATTGAATGTCAAGGGGTAATGGTTAGGTTCTCACTTGTTAGGGATCATCATTGCCTGGCACTGTGTGGCACATGTTGAAGTCATACCTAGCATAAAGGAAGATTGTTGTGGTTGTAAAGATGGTCACAGACTGTTTTGTGATCCAAATACAAGTAGAACAACAAGTACAGTGAATCAAGTGAGTGATAAGTAATTAAGTAATAATTCAATACTTAACAAAATTAGTGATCAACATCAATCCTCGGTCCTTGTCCCTCTGTATTGTAGCATAGGCAATGTCTTGTCCTCTTCTCTCTTCTTCTGTCTCTCTTTCAACTGTGCCGTTGCTATCTTTCAGATTGCTTCTTTCATCCTTTTCCTCAAGCCCCTTCCATATCTTATTCAGTCATGTTCCAACACTATCTGTTTGGCTTGTCAGGTATCTTTCTTGATTAGTTTAAACAACTGTTATCTCAAGGCTGATTCTGCTTGCTCAGTACTTTCTATTTCCCTTTGCCGAACACCATGAACTCACTTTGACATAATTTGAGCAAGATTATCAGTGATGCTTTGCCTTAGTGCTAAACGAATGATTGAAAACATAAAATGAACATTCGAAAAAAAAACAGCAAATCCTAAATGGTTGTTGGAGACCAGCCTCAACCATCTTCAGCTGCTTCACCAGTGACATTCCCTCCATTATAAAGTCATGAGTGGGGGTGCTTGCTGATGATTACACCTTGCGTTCAGTTCTATTTGCTACTCTGCAGGTACTAAAGTAATCAAATGCAGCATTATCTGGACAACACTCAGACTTGGGCTAAGTGACATGTAAAGTTTGCACCACACAAATCCCAGGCAATGACCATCTCCAACTGGAGAGAATCTAACCATCTCTCCTTGACATTCAATGACATTATCACTGTTGAATTAAGCACAATCAGTCGATGATTTATGAAAAGTCACTCGGGGTTGTTTTAACCTTATTACTCGTCACCAAACCAACGGTTTTGCGTTGGTGGTCCACTTTACACCTAACAAAACTTCTACATTTGCTACCCAACGGATTATGTTAAAATTACGTATACGTATCAACTTCACGAAAGTATTGACAAAAACATTCCATTTGTTTCAAGACATGAAGTGATGGAAGTCATGTTGAAATTCATCCTTAGGCACAATGCTCATGTTGACATTGCAATGAAAATGACATAAGGCTCTCTTGGGGTTTTTGCTTCATCCTCTACAAGCAATAAAAAGTAAGAGAAACTATTTTTCATGAGCGCAATCTCATTTGAAGACTCATTTACAGACATGCACTCTTGCGCAAAGGCAACCAAGGGCATTGCAGCGGAAGACATTCAGACCTCCTCAGACAGATAATAAAAACCAGAGGAGAACAAGCGACTGTCACTTTTTGGATTAATTCTTTGCAGGATCACACGATTTTTAAAATAAAACACAAGTAAACTTCAGCAACATTTATTTTTGAAATCAGCTCATCAATACCAATTTTGTTCAGGCACTTTCAGCCTCTCCAATCTATTTTTCGGTCTTACAAGTTGACATAAATAACTGACATTACTTCTCCAATCCTTTGTCACCGCACTTATTTTTGAGCTTGGTTTTGCTGTACTAGCAAAGCCCGTTCCATATTTCACCTGTTAAATTTCTCGATTGTTATTTATATTGTTGAGATTGCAGTGTATTTCTGTTAGGCAATCCTCTCCTCAGGTCCGAACACATGCTCAAAACCAAATTTGCACAACTTGTTTCACAGTCCCCAGTCATCCCGTATCACTTTTATTGATTCAATTTCTCAGGGAAATAAAAACAACTTCCATCTTGACCACAATGTTTAGAAATAAAAAAAAACACTGCGGAGATGTTAAAGCATTACAAACTATAGAAATCTGACTCCGCAGTACAACGGCAGCCAATGCTACCCAAAGCCAGAGGCTCTCAGAATGGCAAGCGCCGTGCTTCTAGTGGGGCAGACCATGTCAGGAATGGTACCAGGTAGGGCGTGTCAAACGTGTACTGGAAACATCCCAACTGGCCATCCCGTGACACCAAAAAGCCATACCAGCAGATTTGACACACATTTTTAAAATTTGGATCGCCCAGGTTGATCGAACGCATGGACTATTCCCTCACAAAACAACACGCATTCAGCTGCAAGTGGGGGAGGACAAGTTATTAAAAGGGCATTCCATCCAAACTTGCAGGTCATGAGATTTTGACGAGTTCTAGTGCATTTCTCTGGAATTACTGTGAATTGTTTTTGGAGGTGATGTGGTGAGTTGCTGGATTTGGCAGGGAATGTTCTTGCCTTCTCACAAGGAGATCAGTAAATTTGTTGGTTTGTCCTAATAAAGGCTACAACAGCTATGGAGGCCATATTTGCAGCACCTCTCGGTCTGCAATGTGACAGGGAAAGGCAGCAGAGGCTGCAGAGAGTGGACATTCTGCATGGTTGGCGGTGGGTTCTCATCCTAACTGGTAAACGGTGCCAGTTTGTGAGTTCACAGCTCTTGTGCACCTTCTTCAGTATTTTCCAAGGGCAGCACTATTGTTAATCAGAGTGGGGAATCATCCCGGGAGAGGAGTTCTCCTCGGCTGAGGTATTTTAGAGCTAGCTGTAAACACGCTGCTGATCTTGAAGATCACTAAATAAATCCCTATTTGTTCACTAAGGAAGTGTCTGAAAGAGCATCATTTCAGCCTAGGATATCACCCCCTGGGGTGATTCCCCACTCTCCCTCCCCCTTGGTTACCCAGGTCAGGTGACCCTTACTCCACTGTGTTGCCCTTCAAAGGACAATCACCACAGACAGTTTGGATCTGAATCGCCCAGATCCATGTTGTAACTTCTATGTATTTCCATAGTTTAAAATGAATACAAAACACCGAATGTATAAACTGTATAAACTGAAACTAATACATGAACTAGACCTTTGAACGGTATCTAAGGTTCAGCATGGTGTGACAGACTTGTTAGTCTATGAAGATGTTTCCTTTAGAAGGATCGAATAATTCTTAATGGTATCACCCTGAAGACATGTTTCCATATTTCATAGTCCTTATTCACCTATTCTTCAGAGTGCAGAAAGCACTATTTCTGTGCATTATATGGAAACTCCACACCACTCCAACTACACAAACTAAAAACTGTTAATCTCATTGCTTGAAAGAAGAAAATGCTTTAAGAATAAAATCAAAATCATTATTTGCAGTTTTCAGTACAGACTTTGCAGGAAGAGGCTTTCATTTAGCTAAAATGTGGAATCATAGTATGAATATTTTCAAGCATTTTCAAGCAATATTTTGAACATTGTCTGGTGGTCAAATGCACCAACATGGTGTAGCATTCAGTTGTGTCGGCTGGAATAGCACCTTGCTCCCTAATCAGTAATGAATGGACGGGTGTTATCTATGGTAGCAGTGCGACAATTTGGCTCGCTATCTCCCAGGGTTGAGACAGAGAAGGGTTGGAATTCTCTGATGTTGTATGCCCCGCCATCACTGACAGCGATAACGGAGAATTTGGCGCTCAGCCAAATCTCCATTCGCAGCAGCAGGACTGGAGAAGCCTAGCTGTGGGCGAGGTCAGAGAAGTCCGGCCAAATTATTCGGCATCTCCAGTCTTAATCACCATCTAATGACGCTGCTGGAACATTTGAGTTGGGAAAAGAGGGTTAGGCTCCCATTCTGTGGGCAGTTCTTGGAATCCATAGAATCCATAGAAACCCTCCAGTACAGAAAGAGGCCATTCGGCCCATCAAGTCTGCACCGACCACAATCCCACCCAGGCCCTACCCCCATATCCACCCACTAATCCCTCTAACCTACGCATCTCAGGACACTCAGGGCAATTTTTAGCATGGCCAATCAACCTAACCCGCACATCTTTGGACTGTGGGAGGAAACCGGAGCACCCGGAGGAAACCCGCGCAGACACGAGGAGAATGTGCAAACTCCACACAGACAGTGACCCAAGCCGGGAATCGAACCCAGGTCCCTGGAACTGTGAAGCAGCAGTGCTAACCACTGTGCTACCGTGCCGCCCCTTGGGTTTAAAAGTGAATACGAAGGCTGTTAATAAAGACTAATAACTGTTAGGTTGTAATGCTGGTATGACAGTATTTCATTGGCTACCTTTTCTGTGCCTGGTAGATAGTCGGTGGAACTGAATAATAGCTGGGGGATAAAACAAATGGCTGAGACAACATACCCCATTTTCCACTACTGTCCAAGCCACATTTCTACTCCCCAGTCTTAGTTCACAGCAGTAAAGATCCAAGATTTTTCTCTGATAGCAAATTCGGAGATTAATAGACAAGGAGAAGGAAATTTGGACAGGATTAGAAAATGCCAGGATATGGCAGGTATAGGGAGTGAGTTTCCATGTGCCCCTGTGGCATGTTTCTCAGTGGACAAAGGCTGCTGTCAGTAAAGTTTATTTATTAGTCACAAGTAGGCTTACATTCACACTGCAATGAAGTTACTGTGAAAATCCCCTGGTTGCCACAAACCGGCACCTGTTCAGGTACACTGAAGGTGAATTTAGCATGGTTAATGCATCTAACCAGCACATCTTTGGAGTGTGGGAGGAAACCACAGCACCCGGAAGAAACCCATGCAGACACATGGAGAACGCGCAAAGCCAAGAATCGAACCCGGCTCCCTGGCGGTGTGAGACAGCAGTGCTAACCACTGTGCCACTGTGCCGCCCCTGGTCATTGGCTGGCAGTGGGATCTTCTGGTCCCACTGCTGTCAATGGGATCTCCTGGAAGATCCCGCTGGCGGGAAGAGCCAGAAAATCATCTCCGTGGTAGAATGAATAGAACAACTCTGGGGAAATTCCAGATTCTCAGAAACACCGAGGTCAATAAAATTTACGTTAGAAGAAGGCAGCTAAAGTGCCACATATCCACAGGACAATCAGTTCTTGCCCCCAGCCTGGTAGAAAACTGCTGAGAGGCAATTAAAATAAGGTGAGTCATTTACTGGCTCTTCCCATGGTCTCCCAAAATCAATCTACCCTTTGAAGCAAGACATCTGCAGGCGGTAAACAGGGCATCCTTTAAATAAAAGAACAAAGAGAACTAAAAATATTACAGCACAGGAACAGGCCTTTCAGCCCTCCAAGCCTGCACCGACCATGCTGCCCGTCTGAACTAAAACCCCCTACCCTTCTGGGGACCATATCCCCCTATTCCCATCCTATTCATGTATTTGTCAAGACGACCCTTAAACGCCACTACCGTACCTGCTTCCACTACCTCCCCCAGCAGCGGGTTCCAGGCACCCACCACCCTCTGTGTAAAAAACTTGCCTCGTACATCTCCTTTAAACCTGGCCCCTCGCACCTTAAACCTATGCCCCCTAGTAATTGACTCTTCCACCCTGGGAAGATAGATAGTGCCCCCATCAGGCAAATGGATCTGGATCCATATCACGGGCCAGAAGAGGCCTAAAAAGGGAAGTTTAACAATTTTATTTTGTGTTTCCTAATAGACTAGGAGAGGGAGAAGAGCTTTTCAGGACCCCACAATGAAGTCAATGGCCTCCAGATGAAAATCAAGACATTGGACACTGGTTAAAATTATTTTAAATTCTATTGAATAGAATTTCTGGCAGTATCTGAAGATCGGCAATGGTTCATAAGAGCATAGATTTGTAAAGGAATGATATATGAATCAGAGAACTGTAATTGTGTTAGTCTGCCAGCAGTGTTAAAACACTTAAGAGCACTTTACAGGATTGTCATACTGTTCATCTGAAGAGCCTTGGAGACCTTAAGGGGTATCACTATGGTTTCAGAAGCTGGAGTGAGCACTTCATGAAACTAATGAAGATTAGTTTTTTTTTTCCATCAAAGCTCTCAACAAAAATTATTGACTGACATAATACACACGGACTTCCAAAAAGCAATCGCGTTTACATCTGAGTCTTGAAAGAAAATATGGATTGGGTGAATGTTGTGTTAGTAACCTGTACTAAAGCATGGCTTGGTAATAGAAAGCAGAAGGCAATGATTAACACACAAGTATCCTTGATTATACGTGATTTGAAAAAAATCAGTTGCAACTTTGTCTGTTGGGCGGGAGGTGGGATTTTCTGGCCATGCTCGCCCCAAGGCTGGGAATTCCTACCCAAGGTCAACGGACCTTTGCATAGTCTGTGTTCTGCCCACTGCGATTCCCGTGGTGGGCAGGACAGTAAAAGCCTCCTGTTGTGTCAATTGTCCAGTAATATCAGATTCATAATTACACCCTATGGATGCAAGTTATTCGCCCCTGCTGGGCGTGTTTTTGATGGAGGGGTGCAAGTAAAATAGGGCAGGTGCTTACCCCACCACCTTTCCACCCTCCCCAAACTCACCCCCATTCTATGGGTGGTGGGCAAGTGCAAAATAGGCAACACGACCACCAAATTTAAATCGGTAATCAAGGTTCAATTAGGCTTGCTATCAAGCCAAGTGACCCCGATAATCAACAGCTCATTCCATAAAATATTTGGCGTGGGCAGCTAGGCGGGAGGGAGTAACACAATTTTTAAAATAAATTCTTCAAAGAGCAGGAAGGAAGGGATGCTTTCTGTATTAGGGGGCTGCTCTTTGTCAACCCAGGAGCAGTTCCCCTAATATAGAACCCACCCTCACCCTGTTTTCTCCTATGCACCTGCAGTCTTAAACTCCCTGACCCCCTCCCTGGCCTGTTCAAACCCTCCTTGCCTAAGACTCCGACTTACCTGAGCAGTCTTACAGGTAAGCCAATCTGATTGGCTTAGAACAAAAGGTCATAGTTTTAGGATAATGGATCACAGATTTAAAATTGAGATGAGGAGAAATTATTTCTTTCAAAGGGGCGTGAGTCTGTGGAATTTACTACCCCGGAGTGGGGTAGATGCTGAGACATTGAGTAAATTTAAGGAAGAGATGGACAGATTTTTAATTCGTAAGGGTTTGAAGGGCAATGGTGAACGGGCAGGTAAGTAGAGTTGAAGCCGAGATGAGATCAGCCATGATTGCATGAAATAGTGGAGAAGGCTCAAGGAGTTGAATTGCCTACTTCTGCTCCTAGTTCTTACAATTCTTATGATTTCTCCCCAGTGAGGGGTGGAGGTCCCACTTAGTCCTTTTTAACCCACCCGCAGCACTTTATGGCTGCAAAGTGAGCTGATGCGGAGTAGGTCAGCTCCATGCCAACTTTGTGAGCCATCCCCCCATCCCCCACCGTAATATGCAGCCTCAGGTTACATGGCCAAATGATAAGTATAAATATTTAAAAGGATCTAGAAACATTGAGTAATTAGGCTAACAAATAGCATTTGAAATGCAAGGAATAGAAGGGAGTCCCACTTCACTACAAAAAGGGACGTGTAGCAAGCAGAAGAAGCAATATTGCCTGTTGGGCATCACTGCTTCAGTTGAAAATAACCCTCTCTACTTTTGATATCCCTCTTTCCCTTTCCTCTCCTGCTCAACATCCATTTTTCTGATGTTCTCCGTCTGATTTTAACCTGGCCCGTTTGATGAGATGGGGCAGACGAGCAGTTAAAATTGCAAAAATGACTGCCCGTCATGATCCTGATGGTGACCCACTAGCCACCATGTTAACTTTGGGATTGACTCAAGGTGCAAGCCTTACTGAATATCTCAGTAATATCTTAGGGAAAATATAATCTTATAAAGTTACAGAATAACACTAATCTTTGCATGCCTTTTTCGTGGGATCAAGGCAGGGATATCTCTCAATCCTGCTCTTCCTCTACTCGGGTTAACATTACCGGAAGTGCAGTGAAAACCCAGCTTATGCTCAAGTTATTCATGCCTTCCTATTCTTAAAATCTTCCCTTTTAAGGGCTGCTGCTTCTTCCCATTGCGAGCTCAGTGTGCCAGTAAAATACCATTGGGGTTCAAGCTATCACAGGACCCGATTAACATATACATAACTGTGTCCCCTTCTTGTCTCAAGTGGACACCTTAGGTGGCGTGTGAAACATCAAGGCTGATTCAGTCTGCTGTGAAGCAGAAATGAAATGTCAAATAAAGCTGATTAATTTTAATCCTGCTTCCACACATTTACATGGCGGTGAGAGGTGATCTTGACAACAACCAAGGAGGCCAACAGAAAAGAAATATGGGGCAGCAAGACCAACAATCATTACATGGGATGATTCCAGTGTATTAAACCTTGTATCTTCAGTTTGTCCATAGCCAAAGCATAAAATTGACTTACTCATATCTTGGAGCAATCTCACATTCTCCAGGGGGTCCTATATTTGAGATTTGTCTGTTCTGTCTTGCAGTTGAGCATGTATTGAAGCCAAGTCTTTCTTATCATGAAGTGTTTGAGCTACATTTTAAATGGGATTTCATAGCTTGGTGGTTGAGTACACTGTACTTCCACCTAAGGAGTCCCGTGTTGGATTCAGTTGAGATAAGTGGGACAAAAGTCTCCTTTTTCTGATGCTGTAAGAATCTTACATGGAATGAACTTGGGGCAGGCTGAATCTCGTTGGCGAGGCCAATAATAAGGAACCGTTATAATTCAGCACCTGTCAGTGTGATCATGTCAATTTTCGAAGAATTCCTAGAGTGCAGGAGGGGGCCATTCAGCCCATCGACCACAATCCCACCCAGGTCCTATCTCTGTAACCCCATGTATTTACCCTACTAGTCCCCCTGACACTAAGGGACAATTTAGCATGGCCAATCCACCTAACCCACACATTTTTGGACTGTGGGAGCACCCGGAGGAAACCCACGCAGACATGGGGAGAATGTGCAAGTTCCACACAGACAGTGACCCAAGCCAGGAATCGAACGCTGCGTCTCTGATGTGGTGAGACAGCAGTGCTAACCACTCTGCCACCATGCTGCCCAAGCATCGCCTGAACAGGGACTTGAACCCTGCATCCTCAGATTAAAAGTCTGATGCTCTACTGACTGATGCGCGATTAAATCACTCGGGAGGCTGGATCGTACCCGGGAAATAAAGGCTTTTATTAGTAACAAGAATGGAGCATACTATATAACAATACAATCCCAGACTAAAGGGTCACCCGGCAGTGCAGTGACCTTTATACTCCTACAGGTAGGCGGAGCCAACCGGAGTGTACCACAGAACAATACCAACAGGTAGAACACCCCAACCCTAACCCCAACAGTGACAACAGTAACATATGTACAAGTACCCATAGTGCTAACCATCTATGGTTCAGTACCCATAGTGGTAACCATCTATGGTTCACCACACTGACTAAGCTATCCGGGCTCTGTCAATTTACAATGTTGACTTTTAAAACAGGATTTCCAAGCTTGGTGCTGTTTTCAAATAGAAGATAAAGGCCAAAAGGAAGCACGGAGAATAGGTGTGTAAAATATTAAAACTTAGTTTTAAGGAGAAAATGATTAGGACATGAACAATATTTAGCAGTTCACTGGAAAAAATAAATCTAAAGGCTGGGATTTTCCACTTCTCTTCTGTTTGGACACGAATGGCGTTGGGAGTGGAAAATCTCACGAGAGGCCCTAATTGCATCTTCCATCGGCGTGGAGTTTTGCCGCAATTGTCCCTGCCGCCTCCCGCCAGTGACGTAACAGGAATCCCAAAGTTCAGCATTGGGAATCCAATATAATAAATGTGAATGTAATTATTAGGCATCTATGCCTGATCACCAACACCCCCCCACCCTCACCCCCCCCCCCCCCCCACCCCCGCAAACCCCCACCCATTAGATAATCCATTCATGCAGGCATGAGGGCACACTGGCGTGAATTACAACTGGTCTCCCATGGCATGCATCTGGCAGGTATACCCACCGAAGCAGCCCAGGTGAGTGCATCACTCAGAGGGAGAGAGACATGCCTAGACACTTCCGCCTGATACTACCTGCTGGCACTGCCCAGACATTATGTACAACACTGTCCTCAGCGGCAGTGTCCAACATTGCTGGACACTGTCGCTGATCTCTCTCTCTCTCTCTCTGACTGTGGAAGTCAGCCCCAGCCAGAAAAATGATCACAGCTGGAAAGAGAAATGGGGAATTTCTCTGCCAAACTACTGAACACTGAAATAAAAAAAAACAACTGTTCGCCTACCGAAGTCAACGCTACTGGAATCTCAAATCATAATGGCCTCATGCTTCATTATCTATTCCACACAAGTCAAGGACCTCACTTTTAATCTGTATGAATGTATATGCATGTATTTTACTATTTTTTCAGCTTACTTTTTTATTTGTTAATAAACTCACTCTATCTTAACTCAAGAAAGCCGGATTAAACTGGCTCATTTTAAAGCATACAAATTGGTTCTGGGAAAAGGTGTCTGATAAAAGGGATTTTTTTAGATGGGGCAGCAGTAAATCACGCGGGTATGAAACGGGATAACAGCTTGTTTTTACCTTTAACGCACGGGCACCAATGATTAATTTCAGTCCCAAACATTGTTCTTCAAAATTTTGTGTAGCTTTTTCTAATTTTAGTCAAAGATTTTATGGCCAGAATTTTCCGCTTCCCATTCCTCACTCCCCACCGGTGGATTCTGATATTGTAGGGATGGGATTTCCTCTGGATTCCAAGGATTTGGGGCGGCCAGGGTTTTGGACAATGAGGCTGTCCTTACCCCAACTAAGGCCCTGAGTGGCCATTTAATGGCCACATAATTTCTCACCAAGTCTCAATTTTTAGGCTGGCAGGCAGATGGCAGCTGAGGGTGAGGGGGGGTGGGGGGGGGGGGGGGGAAGAAGGCATGGGAACCAGTAAATAACAATAACTTCTGACCGAGTCTGTCATCCCCTTAAGGCCGTGACCTCCGGACCACCCTTACCCCCACCAGCCTATCGCCCTCTTGACCCTCTCTCACTACTCCCCAAGCATTCCCTACCCCCTTCATTCTGGAACCCTTGCCATTTGCCTTATCCTCCAGTTTCCAGGATTTAGTGCCAGGCCGCTCCCTGCAGTACCTCTTCTGATGTGGAGATGCCGGCGTTGGACTGGGGTAAACACAGTAAGAAGTTTAACAACACCAGGTTTTGCTACCAAATAAACCTGTTGGACTTTAACCTGGTGTTGTTAAACTTCTTACTGTGTGTACCTCTTCTGGCCATTACAGTGCTGTGCCTGGAGGGACTGGAGAGCTGCTGGCCAATCTGGTTGTCTGGCAGCTCTCCCAAGCGAGACCTTCTCCCGAGTGAGGGGTGGAATTTCCCTCCTTATGCCAATCAATGCTCATTAGAGCGTAATATACCGGGCTCAGCCCCTGTCAGCCTGAAAAATCAGGCCAATGTTTATTTAATAGTTTATGGTTGAGCTATATAAAGCTACTCCCGAGCTTTAAGTCACTTTATCACTGTGAAGTTTGTGTTACATACAGTGTGAGCTGAAAACCAACAAAACCAGTGGACACAATGGACAGGAACTTCATGGAGGTAGGAAATTTCCTGGGCTTACCAGCTGGCTAAGGACTAACCTTTACTTAGAAAATTCCATAATATTCTTTGGCATCTAACTGAAGTAAATTAGATATAACTCCTGGGGCGAAATCAAAGGATGGGGGGGCCGGGGGGGGAATAAAGATATTGAATTTGATTATCAAAATGAAAGGTGGAGCAGACTTGAAGGGCCGAATGGCCTACTCCTGCTTCTGATTTCTATGTTTCTATGTTAAATATTGAAGTAATTTCCCTTTCACAGAAACAGTTATGAATATTTCTTATGAATTAAATAAGTTGTTGAAGGATATCTAATTTCCAAAGCTCCCAGCCTCACTATAGAATTGTAGATGATTTCACATAATTTTTTAATTTGCCCACATTTTGCAGAATCCTTCTGGACTCAACATTGAGTTCAATAACTTTAGACTGTAAATTCCCCCCCCCCCCCGCGCCCCACCACCCCTGACCATTTTGTAGTTTGTTGTCAGTCATATTTCAGCTCCCTGACCTGCCTTAACACAACCTGTTAACACTTTCCATCCCTCCATGGTATCCCTAACATTCCTTTTCATATGTCCATGACAAACTTGTCAATATCTGCTTTGCCCCGACCCTATCCCTGTTCTTCGATTCTGCCCCACCTCCTCGGCCTCCTCTGAAATGTTTTGGGGGCAGCATTTTTTTACAGCCTCACTCGTCACAAAACCGTAAAATCCCACTCAAGGTCAATGGACCTTCCCATTGTCAGCCCCTCGCCTGCGGCGGGCAAGGAGGTAAGATTCCGGCCTGTCACTCTGCACGTTTCTACCTTTCCTCAACTCAGGAGTAGGCCATTCAGCCCTTTTTTTCTTCAAGGCAATGGGCCAAGTGCTGGCAAGTGGGATTAGGTGGGCAGGTCAGGGCATTTCATGCGTCGGTGCAGACTCGATGGGCCGAAAGGCCTCTTCTGCGCTGTAGTATTCTGTGATTCTGATTCTGTCATTTAGACTCGAAACCTTAACTCTGTTCCTCTCCACAGATACTGCCAGACCCTGCTGAGTTTATCCAGCATGTTCTGTTTTTAATCACAGAAGTCTACACTTGTAAGCTATGAAGTATGAGAAGTATTTGTGCAAAACTTTGACAAAAACCCTCTGTTTATGACAAAGAAGAGACATGCTGGACGGGAAGATCCATTTGTCCTAATTTTGTAGAGCCGGAGGAGAACTCACAAATTTTTGCAGACAACTTCCGCAGACACGTAATGGACCTTGCTTTCTAACCCAAAGCTTAAAAAATAAGGAGCAAGCAGCTGATAGATGATTTCATTAGAGAGCTGTCTTTCGGGGCTGAAACAGCTGTTGGAGCCAAACAGGTAGTTTTCCATTTTTAAAAAAAGTCAGGTTTGTTGTCCAGAGAGAATTTAATTGATTTATAATACTGGATCAACACAACAGTTTATGTTAATCATATGTACTTTAGTTGATGACAGGAAATGAATCAATGTAAAAGACCAGATAAATATCCTCAACTCCTCTATGTAAGAATATTTGAGCTATTTAAGGTGAAAATTCATAGAAACTAGAATCAGGAGTAGGCCATTCAGCCCTTCGAGCCTGTTCCACCATTCATCTTGATCATGGCTGATCGTCAAATTCAATATCCTGATTCACCCCCTTCCTCCCACATCCCTTGATCCCTTCTTTTAGCCCCAAGAGCTATATCTAATTCCGTCTTGAAATCAGACAATGTTTTGGACTCTCAGAAAGTAACAGGAGCTATGAGTCAGTAGAACCATTTGAAAAAACATCATGAACTGTGAAGGCAAAATAAAAAATAACTGATAAGTGTTGTATAAATACTTGGCAATATTTCATCTATCGCTGGATGCAATGTTCTCTTTAAATAAGCTGATGTAAATATAAATGCGTTTGAAGTTTGGATCACATCAAAGTCAATGAGATCACTGCAGGGGAGTGGAATACAGTCCACGGACTAGTTTCAGCAGCAGTCACTCCCACATTCAATACAACAGAGCCAACTACAAAGAAAGCTGCTTCTGTTAAACCTCCAGTCTTTAAGTATACTCGAGGCATTTTTGAACTCAGGGGGGGATCGTAGGAAATGGGGACCGGGTGGGAAATTGGAATTGAGTTCAAAGGTCATGAGGATTAAACTTTGGAAATATAATAATCTTGTCATGATTTGCTGAATAGGGTCGTACGGTCGATCCCTGTTCCCTGGGAAGGCTAAGAGAATGATGTGTGTAATTGTTAATCTTCATAACTTATTACAATGTGGAATAGTGTGAGGCGCGACTCGATGTGGCTCAAGGTACAATGGGTTTTATTGCCAGTGATAAATAGTTATTTACAAACAAGGGTCCGATATAGGGGCGGCACGGTAGCACAGTGGTTAGCACTGCTGCTTCACAGCTCCAGGGTCCCGGGTTCGATTCCCGGCTCGGGTCACTGTCTGTGTGGAGTTTGCACATTCTCCTCGTGTCTGTGTGGGTTTCCTCCGGGTGCTCCGGTTTCCTCCCACAGTCCAAAGATGTGCGGGTTAGGTTAATTGGCCATGCTAAAAATTGCCCCTTAGAGTCCTGGGATGCGTAGATTAGAGGGATTAGCGGTTAAAAATATGTAGAGATATCTGGGTGGGATTGTGGTCGGTGCAGACTCGATGGGCCGAATGGCCTCTTTCTGTACTGTAGGGTTTCTCTTCTATGAAAGCCTGACCTTGTGGCCCTCAGGGAACGCCCCCTTTAAAGGGACCACGCTACCAAAGGAGCTTAGGAGACGAAGACCAGGAATTTCCCCAGAATCAAACCGACTTCACCACTGTCACTTTGGCAGGAGAGTCCAGCCAGAATGGAAGATTAATTTGTCCTAATTCTGTTGAGCCGGAGTAGGACTCTCAAATGCAGTATTTTTACAGGCAGCTTCCACAGATGTGCAATGTCTTAAAAATGCTCAAGACCAACTCTACCATTTTAATTTTACTTCTTCCTGTGAACGATTAAGTATTGCTTGTCATAATCTCTCTTTAAATTACATTTTAAAGCTTTGGAGAACCCCTTTTAAGCCTGTAGATAGGATTTCTGCCACACCTAAAGAGAAGTTGGGGCAATGGGATCAATGGTTATAGGGAGAAAGCAGGATTAAGCTATTGAGTTAGACAATCAGCCATGATCGTAATGAATGGTGGAGCAGGCTTAAAGGGCCAAATGCCACCTCCTGCTCCTATCTTCTATGTTTCTATATAAGTCATGGTGTGGAGTGAGTGCCGTTCCCAGGACATTTTCATCAATTATATGATTTTTATAAAAACACACACTGTAACTCAGAAATCCCAAAACATGCCCTGTGGATCCAGAACTGGCTTGCCCAAAGGACAGTAAGAAGTCTCACAACACCAGGTTAAAGTCCAACAGGTTTATTTAGTAGCAAATACCATAAGCTTTCGGAGCACTGCTCCTTCGTCAGATGGAGTGGATATCTGTTCTCCAACAGTGCACAGACACAGAAATCAAGTTGCAGAATACTAATTAGAATGCAAATCTCTACAGCCAGCCAGGTCTTAAAGGTACAGACAATGTGGGTGGAGGGAGCATTCAACACAGGTTAAAGAGATGTGTTAGATTACGCCACTCACAGGTTAAAGAGACTTCTTACTGTGCTTGCCCCAGTCCAACGCCGGCATCTCCACATCATTGCCCAAAGGAGGCAGAGAGTGGGTATAGATGGGTCTTTTTCTAAATGGAGGTCGGTCACCAGTGGTGTGCCCCAGGGATCTGTTCTGGGACCCTTGTTGTTTGTCATTTTCATAAATGACCTGGATGAGGAAGTGGAGGGATGGGGTTGGTAAGTTTGCCGACGACACGAAAGTTGGTGGGGTTGTGGATAGTCTGGAGGGATGTCAGAAGTTACAGAGGGACATAGATAGGATGCAAGACTGGGCGGAGAAGTGGCAGATGGACTTCAACCCAGATCTATGCGTAGTGGTCCATTTTGGCAGGTCAAATGGGATGAAGGAGTACAATATAAAGGGAAAGACTATTAGTAGTGTAGAGGATCAGAAGGACCTTGGGGTCCGGGTCCATAGGACTCTAAAATCAGCCCCGCAGGTGGAGGAAGTGGTTAAGAAGGCGTATGGTGTGCTGGCCTTTATCAATCGAGGGATTGAGTTCAGGAGTCCGGAGATAATGATGCAGCTATATAAGACCCTTGTCAGACCCCACTTGGAGTACTGTGCTCAGTTCTGGTTGCCTCATTACAGGAAGGATGTGGAAAAGATTGAAAGGGTGCAGAGGAGATTTACAAGGAAGTTGCCTGGACTGAGTGACATGCCTTATGAGGATAGGCTGAGGGAGCTCGGCTTTTCTCCTTGGAGAGACGGAGGATGAGAGGAGACCTCATAGAGGTATATAAGATGTTGAGAGCATAGATCGGGTGGACTCTCAAGAGGCTTTTTCCCAGGGTGGAAATGGCTGCTACGAGAGGACACAGGTTTAAGGTGCTGGGGGGTAGGTACAGGGGAAATGTTAGGGGGAAGTTTTTCACACAGAGGGTGGTGGGCGAGTGGAATCGGCTGCCGTCAGTGGTGGTGGAGGCAAACTCAATAGGGTCTTTTAAGTACATGGGACTTAATAGGATGGAGGGTTATAGGTAGGCCTAAAAGGTAGGGATATGTTCGGCACAACTTGTGCGGCCGAAGGGCCTGTTTTGTGCTGTAGTTTTTCTATGTTTCTATATTTCTATGATAAGTACCAAACCAATAAAAACTATTCCCTGGAAGTGAAATGTTGCATTGGAGTTGAACATTAGAATGTGGTACATGCTGTTCCCTAACAGCAGCGGGAACGCTGCATGCTCTTAATTAATGAGCATCTGTAGGTTATTAGAATTCATAAAACATCTGTGAATTAGAACCATACTGGTATTGATAAAGCACAAGTGTCTGCAATACCCTGGAGTGATAGAGGAATTTCAGATAATCGCCACTTGTGCATCATTTCACTCCTGTTCCTTCTTTGCAAACTTCGATCCTCCCCAAATTGGAACTTTGGCCCAGATTTTTGGCTTTTGGTCATGGCAAAGTTCCCGGAGCTGGTCAAAATTTCTAAGTGCTGCCCCCGAATCCAGCATTTTCCTATCTTCACTGGGCAGGAGCTAGGTCGGGCCTGGGTTTATTTAAATCACCAGCTGCAAACACTGTCCTAGCTGCGTTAACCCCGGAGTGCACATATTAGACCAGAAAGTGGGTCATGGCTATCTGATTGTAACCTCGACTTCACATTCCCATCTATCCCCAATGACCTTTCACTTCCTTGCTTATCAAGAAGCTATCTCCCGCTGCCTTAAAAATATTCAAAGACTGGTCAGGATTTTCCGCTCCCATCTTTTTTTCAGGCGGGTTTGGCAACAGGAACAGAACATCCCACAAGAGGCCCAAATAGCATTTCACGTTGACATAAAAGCGTGAGGTGATTGGCCCCGCTATCATTTCCATAAATTGACATTTCACTAACCGGCCTCTGCGCCTAAACAATTCCTCCACCTCGTGCAAGCTGTCATCATGCCTATTACCACTGTTTGGACATCAAACCAACAGTAAATACTAATAAACTGGCTTCATTAAAAAGCCAATGACAGGTATGCTAGACTTACTTCTGGATTACTCACTGATTTTCAGACTCACGCATGACACTCCCAGTCCATTTCTGCGTGAATTGTGTAAATATGGTGGGGACAATGTGATGTAGTACACAGATATTCCAGTGATTCCTGGACCCTGGGGCGGCACGGTGGCTAGCACTGTTGCCTCTCAGCACCAGGGACCTGGGTTTGATTCCCGGCTTGGGCCACTGTCTGTGCGGAATTTGCACATTCGCCCCGTGTCTGCATGGGTTTCCTCCGGGTGCTCCGGTTTCTCTCTCAATCCAAAGATTGGGTTGGGTGAATTGGCCATGCTAAATTCTCCCTCAGTGTACCCGAACAGCGCAGAGTCGCTGAGCAGAAATTGATAGCCAAGTTCCGCACACATGAGGACGGCCTAAACCGGGATGTTGGATTTATGTCACATTATCAGTAACCCCCACAGCTTGCCTCCTGGACTTGCGGGCTGTCCTGTCGGGAGACAATACACATCTCTTTAACCTGTGCTTAATGCTCCCTCCACCCACATTGTCTGTATCTTTAAGATCTGGTTGGTTGTAGGGATTCGCATTCTAATCAGTAACTTGATTTTGTAGAGACACAGGTTGAGAGCACATTTCCACTCCATCTGACGAAGGAGCAGCGCTCCGAAAGCTAATGGTATTTGCTACCAAATAAACCTGTTGGATTTAACCTGGTGTTGTTAAAACTCTTACTGTGTTCACCCCAGTCCAACACTGGCTTCTCCACATCATGACCACACATAAAGAACAGGAGACCTTTCTATAAACATTAATATGAACCTCTTTCTGTGTATCCTTTTCCAAAACTACCAACAGTAAATGTTGTCTGGTCTCATAGTCTGTCTGCTTGAGATTAATCTATTTTAGATATAAACTGAAGAAATCCACAGGAGGCAAATTGTTTTTATGAAATTGAATAAAACAGCAAATATAAAATATCAGATGGGCATTAAAACAAATGGCTTAATATCATGTCTAGACAGCTGAATGTACATGATTAGCTTAAAGCCCTTAGAGCATGCAATTGTGCATCTTCTCACATTTGTTTATCATCAGGAAAGTGTTTGAGAAGGAGCAGATTGTTATTATGGATTGCACTGGTTGCATTATCGTGTTTGTAACTCTATCAACATTTCCAGTTGATAATTCTTCTGTCCAATAGGATAAGGAAAAGTTGTGTTGAAGCTCTGAATGAAGCTTCAATGCCCCGAAGGACATCAGCATCCTCCACAAAAGGGAGGAGTGCATGGATTATAATTCACATCAGTAATCTGGAATCAGAACATTCCACATTTTCATTTCCACGCACTGGAACTTTACACACTGCTGAAAATAGACATTTGTGCTGTTTCATTCCCTTATCTCCCACCAACGTTACAATAAGTAATCAGGACAATCCCCATTGACAGAACTTTAATAGATTATGGTGCTTAAATGTAAAGGCCATTAACTGGTTAACTCCAAAAACAAATCCCCTGCCCCTCACACACGTGTTTATTTTTATGACTGTATTTTCTGAAGGGGAGTTCATCGCTTTTTTGCGATGAACTCCCCTTTTCATTTTTTTGAAGCATCTTCTAACATCATTCTGGCCTGGGGATTGAGCAAGCAAGTTAGTCCCAATCCTGAGCTCAAACATACAAAAATACAGGCTAGGGTGATTCTTGCTCCAGTTGCCTCCCAACCCTTTTGTGATAAAGGGGTAGCACAGCACAGTGGTTCAGCAGTTGGCACTGCTGCCTCACAGCACCAGAGACCTGGGTTCAATTCCGGCCTCGGGTCACTGTCTGTGCGGACTTTACACATTCTCCCCGTATCTGCGTGGGTTTCCTCCGGGTGCTCCGGTTTCCTCCCACACTCCAAAGATGTGCAATTAGGTTGATTGGCCATGCTAATTTAACCCTAGTGTCAGGTGGATTAGCAGGGCAAGTACGAGGGGTTACGGGAAGAGGACCTGAGTGGGATTGTGGTCGGTGCAGACTCGATGGGCCGAATGGCCTCATTCTGCACTGTAGGGATTTTATGATTCTAAAGCACTTGCATTGCCCTCTTGTTTGCTTCTTCTATCAAAGAGGGAGCATAACTTAACATAATTAAGTCAGTGTTAGAAATGCTTTGGTGACATTAGAAATGGACAATCACAGTGATAATGGCTTTCCAGTTGTGTTAGGAGGCTGGCAGCAATCAAGGACACAGCATGGTTTGTCAGGGGATGTTATGTATGAAGCTAAAGAAGCGACTGATCAGTTAAGTAGGTAATTTGCACTTGTTCCCACTTACAAAAACAATGCTACATTTCCAGTTAAAATGGTTTCACTAAGATTACCGTGTTTAATATTGACCTTGTGGCACAATCAATCCTATTTATCTCAAGTATTTTGGTTTTGGTAAATGGATGATGGCGTGGTTCATGGGGCAGAATTTTACCGGTCGCAGAATGATGGGCTTTGAGGCGAAGAGGCCATTAAAATGACAGAGGAATGTGTCGGAGTAGAACCAACATGTTAATGCTCCTGGAGGCAGTCTGGCAGGTCAAGAATATGCAGACTGATGGGCAGTGCCGGATTTAGGCATAAGCTAAACAAGCTACAGCTTAGGGCCTCACAATCCGCAGGGGCCTCACAAAATTTCAGAAGGTTTACAATGAAGAGAACATTTAAGAGCGGATACCAGAAAAGAAAAAGAAAGCACCAGCTTGAAGAGCAACTCAAAAAATTACCAAAATCTATGAGAGAGATCAAACCAGCCAAATGATAAATATGTAATCAGTAAATGCATTCATTTGAAAATAATTTGTATTTTTCACTTTAAATACCTTGCTATTAAAATTAAAAGGCATAATTATGTTTTCAATTTTTTTATGGCAACCCAAGGTCCTGTTTTGGTACGCACCTTTGTGAGACCTTTTGGTGTAACTTTTTAACAAGGGGCCTCCAAGCTTTACATAGCTTAGGGCCTCACCAAGTCTAAATCCGGCACTGCCGATGGGAGGCAGGCACAATTGCGAAGGGTAACTAAAAAGCCAACTGTCTCCAATTGTGAGGTTTTTTTTAGGTTTATTGGGAACTTTAGCAGTGTGTCAGTGAGGAGGAGCATAATGGCAGGAGCGAGGTGACTGGAGGTGGACGTCATTGAGAGCAGAAAAGTTTCAACACAGGGAGGGCTCAGCAACATTAAAGTTGTGGAGTGATAAACTGGCAGTACAACAAAATGGTAGTCATGATGTGGAGATGCCGGCGTTGGACAGAACAGATCTCTGGGGCACACCACTGGTGACCGACCTCCATTTAGAAAAAGACCCATCTATACCCACTATCTGCCTCCTTTGGGCAAACACAGTAAGAGTTTTAACAACACCAGGTTAAAGTCCAACACGTTTATTTGGTGGCAAATACCATTAGCTTTCGGAGCGCTGCTCCTTCGTCAGATGGAGTGGAAATATGCTCTCAAACAGGGCACAGAGACACAAATCAAGTTACAGAATACTGATTAGAATGCGAATCCCTACAACCAACCACATCTCAAAGATACAGACAATGTGAGTGGAGGGAGCATTAAAGGTTAAAGAGATGTGTATTGTCTCCAGGCAGGACAGCCAGCAAGTCCAGGAGGCAAGCTGTGGGGTTACTGATAATGTGACATAAATCCAACATCCTGGTTTAGGCCATCCTCATGTGTGCGGAACTTGGCTATCAGTTTCTGCTCAGCGACTCTGCGCTGTCGTGTGTTGTGAAGGTGTTCTCCAAGGCGGCCTTCACGACACACGACAGCGCAGAGTCGCTGAGCAGAAACTGATAGCCAAGTTCCGCACACATGAGGACGGCCTAAACCGGGATGTTGGATTTATGTCACATTATCAGTAACCTCCACAGCTTGCCTCCTGGACTTGCTGGCTGTCCTGTCTGGAGACAATACACATCTCTTTAACCTGGGCTTAATGCTCCCTCCACCCACATTGTCTGTATCTTTAAGATCTGGTTGGCTGCAGGGATTCGCATTCTATTCAGTATTCTGTATCTTGATTTTGTGTCTCTGTGCCCTGTTTGAGAGCAGATTTCCACTCCATCTGACGAAGGAGCAGCGCTCCGAAAGCTAATGGTATTTGCTACCAAATAAACCTGTTGGACTTTAACCTGGTGTTGTTAAAACTCTTACTGAGTACAACAAAATGGCCAGGCATATTGGAAGTGGAGTTTAGGAGGAGTCTCTCCGAGATATAGCTCTTCTATGCAAGGTTAGGGGATTGAGAGGCTTTGAGACATGAATGCTTCAATTAGAAAAGGATTGCCTGTGCTCAGTTTTTGACTCCTCCAGTGAGGAGAAGGGTGAATCAGTGTGAGAGAGAGGGGGTGGGGTGCAGAGAAGAGCTATAACACCCAGAGGACCAACAGGTTTATGAGGGTGATTGAGGGTGAAAGGTGTCTTGGACGAGGAGAGGGCAGGTGATCTTGAATGCAAGTTCATGGTCACAAAAGGAGCTCCCAGTCTGAAAGAGTTTTGCTTCATGTCGATGCCGGGTCATCACTGCTGAAAAAAAGGCTGCAGCTGTCTAGATAGGTGTGTGCAATGTTGCACGAGGATTTGAGGCCAAAAGGATGTGGTGGCCACATATTGCCTGTGGTGGTGAGAGTCACCAGGACGCTGAGATTTTACTCCTCGGGAACACTGTAGAGATTCTCTGGAGACACCCTTCGGATAGCCACTGAATAGTCCATCGCTGAATCAAGCTGGCCATGGATAGAACATAAGAACATAAGAAATAGGAGCAGGAGTAGGCCATCTAGCCCCTCGAGCCTGCCCCGCCATTCAATAAGATCATGGCTGATCTGACGTGGATCAGTACCACTTACCCGCCTGATCCCCATAACCCTTAATTCCCTTACCGATCCAGAATCCATCCATCCGCGCTTTAAACATATTCAGCGAGGTAGCCTCCACCACCTCAGTGGGCAGAGAATTCCAGAGATTCACCACCCTCTGGGAGAAGAAGTTCCTCCTCAACTCTGTCTTAAACCGACCCCCCTTTATTTTGAGACTGTGTCCTCTAGTTTTAACTTCCTTACTAAGTGGAAAGAATCTCTCCGCCTCCACCCTATCCAGCCCCCGCATTATCTTATAAGTCTCCATAAGATCCCCCCTCATCCTTCTAAACTCCAACGAGTACAAACCCAATCTCCTCAGCCTCTCCTCATAATCCAAACCCCTCATCTCCGGTATCAACCTGGTGAACCTTCTCTGCAATCCCTCCAATGCCAATATATCCTTCCTCATATAAGGGGACCAATACTGCACACAGTATTCCAGCTGCGGCCTCACCAATGCCCTGTACAGGTGCATCAAGACATCCCTGCTTTTATATTCTATCCCCTTCGCAATATAGGCCAACATCCCATTTGCCTTCTTGATCACCTGTTGTAGGGATAGGGAAGAGGAGTAGAGATGGTTTGATAACAATCAGGGCCATTTTGGATTCAGGGCCATTGCTGAATTCCTTTATGTGCAAAGGGATTTGCACACATGGTCATCAAGATGCCTGCAGAACAATCAGGAGATTTCCATCAATAGGAGGGTTTCCACTCACTGAATATGCAACTAGTATACGACCACTGGAGAAGGATCCTGCAGGTGTGTGTAAGGTTTCAGGAAGCAGTCAATATTCACTCATCCTGAGTCAGTCCCAAATGCCTCAGCTTTTTGGCTTGTCAAATGAATGCCCTTGCGGATGGACACTGGATAATGAGAGACATACATTAAAGACATGAACGTCTTAAGTCTGTGCGGAACTCCAACAGAGTGTCAGAGGATCCCTGTTACTGCTGCCACATGACTACAAGGCAGGAACAGGCTATAGGCTGACAATATTCCCAACTTGTCGCAAGTTCTTGACCACTTCAGGCGTGGCCCAAGAGTTGTGGCGAGACAAGGAGCAACATTTTAAAAATTCACACCAGGATAGGGCCTGGTGCTTTGTCACCTTCAAGTGATCTTGCAGAGGTGGGGTAACTATGGTAGTGGCAAGGTAGCCAATTAGTAGTAATTAAGTGCCCAGTTGGGAGTAAATTGGTGACGCTACTGAGTTTTTCCCAATGGCATACAGGTTCTGTGCGGAGGCCAAAACCCAACAGGTGCCTGGTGTGGCCTCTTAGTGGCGCTGGGAGGAGACAGGGAGGGACCCATTGATGCCTCCTTCAAATCCTCTCCTCCACATTCGTGGCCTCACAGCTGTGGTCAAACTTACTTTTGAAACTATCAAAGCATTCCTTGGATACCTCCAGCTAGAGGCACCTTTGCAGTCTCTCATTGGATTAACAGCACCCACCATCTCCCACTGAGGCTGGGAGGAGGTGGGGGAGGGTCATCCACAGCCTTGGGGTCTGTGATTGGCCCTTTCGGTGGGACAGCTCACCCGCTTTTCCCTAAGTGGATGGCAAGGGCACGTGTGCCCTCTTAATTGGATGACTCCGGGAAGATGACGCAAATAGCTGGAACTCTGACACCATCCGGGTCTGGATCTGGAAATGGTCCCACCCCCAAAGATCTTCAGAGTTCAGTGACCATTTATCAGAATAAAGTTGATACAATATCTTACTAATGAATTGTTACAACGGACTCCAAGAGCGGGATTTTATGGTCTTGCTCATCCTGAAACCGTAAAATCCCTCCCGAGGTCAATGGACCTTTCCATGGTCCGCCCCTTGCCCGTTTCGATTACTGTGGCGGGCGGGACAGTAAAATTCCGGTCCAAGAGTTATGTCTTTTAGATTTTGAGAAGCTCGCTCTACAAGTGGAAACGATTGAAGCTCTTAAAATGCAGAAGCAATCGGATGTGGTCCAGTTAGATGGGTTACTTGAAATAAATAAAGCTATTAAGACCAGTATCATCCCTGCAAAAGAATATAAAAAAGAGTTATGTTATATTCCGCGAAGTGCTTATTTTCACAATGAGTGAAACAATTATCTGAAATGTGCAGTGAATTTGGAGTCACTACAGCTCTTTAAAATGGAACTTCAAGACTGAGAGGGCAACATTGCTAGCCACGAAGGTAAGTTTTCTAGATTGTGATGAAGAATAGACAACCATGATTCTCAGTCTGTGCTGGAAAGTTGGAGACAAGTTTCCTGGCATTTTGTTCTCAAATTTTCTACAAGTTTTTTGTCTCCTTTTTGCTTCTTCCTGGAAACAGCATTTCTAATACTGGATAGGATGGTGAGTGAGTTAACACTGTCCACTAGACAAGTCAAAGTTGATGGGTCTTGTCCTTTTCACAGGAGTATCATAGAATCCTACAGTGCAGAAAGAGGCCATTCGGCCCATCAAGTCTGCACCAACCACAATCCCACCCAGGCCCTATCCCCATATCCCCACATCTCCCTCTAATTCCCCTAACCTATGCATCCCGGGACACTAAGGGCAATTTAGCATGGCCAATCAACCTAGCCCGCACATCTTTGGACTGTGGGAGGAAACCGGAGCACCCGGAGGAAACCCGCACAGACACGAGGAGAATGTGCAAACTCCACACACAGTGACCCGAGCCGGGATTCAAACCCAGGTTCCTGGAGCTGTGAAGCAGCAGTGCTAACCACTGTGCTACCGTGCCGCCCACATATAGGGGTATAGGAGCAGGAGTCGGCCATTCAGCCAATCGAGCCTGCTCCGTCATTCAATATGATCATGGTTGATCATCCACTTCAATGCCTTTTTGCCACATTATTCGCATATCCCTTAACATCATTGGAATTTAGAAATCTGTTAACCTCTACTCTAAACACACTATTGACTGAGCTTCCACAGCTCTTTGGGGCAGAGAATTCCAATGATTCACAACCTTCTGAGTAAAATAATTTCTCCTCATCTCAGTCCTAAGTGACGTCTCCCTTATTTTGAAATTGTGTTCCCTGGTTCTAGACCCTCCAACCAGAGGAAACATCTTACCTATATCTACCCTGCCTATTAGTTTAAGTATTTTGTAGGTTTCAATGAGATCACCTCTCATTTCTTTGAAACTCGAGAGAATACAAGCCCCGTCTGCCAATTTCTCTTCATAGGACAGTCCCCCCATTCCCAGAACCAAGTCTGGTGAACTGTCATTCCTTTCCCTCTATAGCAATAATATCCTGCCTAAGGTAAGGGGACCAAAACTACATTCAACACTCCAGGTGCAATCTAACCAACGTTCTATACAATTGAGTCAAGACATTGCTACTCCTGTACTCAAATAAAGGCCAACATACCATTAGCCTTCCTAATTGCCTGCTGTACCTGCGTGTTAGCCTTCAGTGACCTATTGATGAGGACACACAGGTCCTTTTGTATATTTACACTTTCTAATCTCTTACCATTGAAGATGTACCCTGCACATCTTTTCCTTCTACCAAAATGGATTGCATCACATTTTTCCACATTTTATTCCATCTGCTTTGTATTTGCCCACTCACCAAATCTGTCCAAATCCTCTTAAAGCCGCTTTGCATCTTCCTCACAACACACATTCCCATCTAATTTTGTGTCATCCACAAACTGAAATTATTACATTTGGTCCCCACATCCAAACCATTGATAGAGATTGTGAATAGCTGGGACCCTGAGTACTGATCCCTACGGTAACCCATTAGTCACAGCCTTCCTAAGCAAGAATGACTCATTTATTCCTACTCTCAGTTTTCTGCCTGTTAACCAATCTTTAATCCATACTGGTATATTGCCTCTTAGCCCATATGGTTTAATTTTGCTAATCAGCCTCCTGTGGAGAACTTTATCAAATGCCTTCTGAAAATCCAAGTATATTACCTCCACTAAGTCCCCTTTATCAATTCTGTTTGTAACCTCCTCAAAAAATTCTAACAGTTTCAGCACACATGATTTATCGTTCATAAAGCCATGTTGACTATGCCCAATCAGATCATTATTATCCAAGTGTTCATTTATCACATGCTTTATAATAGTTTCTAGCATTTTCACTACCACTGATATAAGGCTAACAGGTCTGTAGTTCCTTGTTTTCTGTCTCCCTCCCTTGTGAAATGATGGAGAGACATTTACTTTCTTCCAATCTTCAGGAACCATTCCAGAATCTATAGAATTTTGGAAGATAATCACCAGTTCAACCACTATCTCCATAGTTACCTCTTTCAACACTCTTTAGATTCAGGGACTTATTAACCTTCAGTCCCATTAATTTCTACAAAACAATCTTCTTACTTATATTAATTTCCTCCAACTCCGCACTCTCCCTAGTCCCTTGTAACTCAAATTCTAGGAGATTTCTCCCACCTTCCTAGGTGAAGACAGACACAGAGTTAAAAGCAAATTACTGCGGATGTTGAAATCTGAAACAAAAACAGAAAATGGTGGAAAATCTCAGCAAGTCTGACTGCGTCTGTGGAGAGAGAACAGCATGAACATTTTGGGGGGAATTTTCCCATCCCGCCCGCCACGGGAATCATAGTGGGCGCCGGGTGGACCATGCAACAGTCTGTTGACCTCAGGTGGGATTTTCCTGTTTTGGGGTGAGCATGGCCAGAAAATCCTGCCCTTTTGAGTCTGAGTGACCTTTCATCAGAGCTGACACAAAGTAATCATTTAGTTTCACTGCCATTTCTCTATTCCCCGTTATAAATCCTCCTGGCGCTGCCTATAATGGACCCACATTTGTCTTAGCGAAATGCTTCCTTTTTACATACCTATGGAAGCTATTACAATCCATTTTTACATTTTTTGCTAGTTTACATTCTTATTCTAGTCTCCCTTTCTTTATCAGTTTCTTGGTCCTTCTTTGCTGTGTACCAAATTCCTCCCAATCCTCAGTTTTCCACTATTTCTGGCAACTCTACAGGCTGCTTCCTTTAATCATTCACATCCTTTATTAGCCATGGTTGACTGGCATTTCTTATTGGATTATTGTGCCTTAAAAGAATGTATAATTGCTGTAAACAATGTAATACTACTTAAAGATTGCCCACTGCCTATGCACCGTCATACTTTTTAATGTACTTCTCAATCCACCTCAGCCAATTCTCCCTCATCCCTTTGTAATTTCCTTTTTCAAATCCCTGGCTTCAGACTGAACCACCTCACTTTTAAACATAATGTAAAATTCTATCATATTGTTGTCACTCATGATTATTGTTTAGCCTTTTTTGGCCAGTACTGGACTTAAAATAGCCTGTTCTCCAGTTGGTTCCTCAAAATACTGCTCTAGAAAACCATCCCTGAAAGACTCCAGAAACTCATCTTCCACAGTATTAGTTTTCCCAGTTTAGGTTTACCCAGTCTGCCTGCAAGCTGAAATCACCCATGATTATGGTGTTATCCAAGCTATATGCTTCTTTAATTTCCTGATTAATATCATACCCTACACCACCACTACAGTTTGGTGACCTACTCTGATCATTGTCCACTGCCCTATGTCGTTTCTTAGCTCCACCCAATTAGATTCCACATTTTGTTGTTCTGATCCAAGATTCTCTCTTGCTAAGGTACTGATTCCAACACTTATTGTCAATGCAACACCACCTCCTTTTAATTTTGACCTGTCTTTCCCAAATGTCTGATATCCTTGAATAATCACTTCCCAGTCTTGGTCACCCTGCAGCCATGTTTCCATAACTGCAATTAATTCATACCATTTACTTCTATTTGTGCCTCTAAATCAGTTACCTGGTTGTGAATGCTGCATGTCTTCAGTCTTATCTTAGTCCTTTTGACATAATTCTGCATTTTATGTTGATGTTCGCCTTTTTTCACAAGCCTTCCAATTTCACTTGCCACCTTTCTATTTCACATCACTGGCTTTACATCCTTCCCACTTGTGCTATCATTCAGCTTGAGGAACAGGGAGAGAGTGCAGTTAAATATGTGGTTGCAGGGATGGTGTAGGAGGGAGGGTTTCAGATACGTGGATAATTGGAACACGTTCTGGGGAAGGTGGGACCTGTACAAACAGGACGGGGTGCACCTGAACCAGAGGGGCACCAATATCCTCGGAGGGAAATTTGTTACGGCTCTTCAGGGGGGTTTAAACTAATTTGTCAGGGGAGTGGGAAAGGGAGTTGTAGTCCAGAAGTCAGTGAGGGTGGTGAGGTATTGGGGAAGGTATCAGGGTCAAGGGTGGGTACTGGTAGACAGGAAGGTGGGTTGAAGTGTGTCTACTTCAATGCAAGGAGCATCCGGAACAAGGTAGATGAACTTGGGGCGTGGATTGGTACTTGGGACTACGATGTTGTGGCCATTACGGAGACGTGGGTAGAACAAGGATAGGAATGGTTGTTGGACGTTCCGGGGTATAGATGTTTCACTAAGTGTAGGGAAGCTGGTAAAAGAGGTGGAGGAGTGGCATTGTTAATCAAGGATAGTTTAACGGCTGCGGAAAGGCACTTCGTGGGGGATCTGCACACTGAGGTAATATGGGCTGAAGTTAGAAATAGGAAAGGAGCGGTCACGTTGCTAGGAGTTTACTATAGGCCCCCAAATAGTAATAGAGATGTGGAGGAAGAAATTGCTAAGCAGATTATGGATACGTGTGGGGGTCACAGGGTAGTTGTCATGGGGGACTTTAACTTTCCAAATATTGATTGGAACCTTTGTAGGTCAAATAGTTTGGATGGGGCAGTTTTTGTGCAGTGTGTGCGGGAGGGTTTCCTGACACAATATGTGGATGGGCCGACTAGAGGTGAGGCCACATTGGATTTGGTACTGGGAAATGAACCGGGCCAAGTGTTAGATTTGGTTGTGGGAGAGCAATTTGGAGATAGTGACCACAATTCGGTGTCTTTTGTTATTGCAATGGAGAGGGATAGGGCCGTACAGCAGGGCAAGGTTTACAATTGGGGGAGGGGTAATTATTATGCGATTAGGCAAGAATTAGGGGGCATAAGTTGGGAACAGAAACTGTCAGAGAAAGGAACTAATGAAAAGTGGAACTTTTTCAAGGAACAAATACTGGATGTCCTTGATAGGTATGTTCCTGTCAGGCAGGGAGGAAATGGCCGAGTGAGGGAACCATGGTTCACAAAAGAGGTGGAATGTCTTGTGAAAAGGAAGAGGGAAGCTTATGTAGGGATGAGGAAACAAGGTTCAGATGGCTCGATTGAGGGTTACAAGTTAGCAAGGAATGAGCTGAAAAAGGGGCTTCGGAGAGCTAGGAGGGGACATGAGAAGTCCTTGGCGGGTCGGATCAAGGAAAACCCCAAGGCTTTTTACTCTTATGTGAGGAATAAAAGAATGACCAGGGTGAGGTTAGGGCCGGTCAAGGACAGTAGTGGGAACTTGTGTATGGAGTCAGTAGAGATAGGCGAGGTGATGAATGAATACTTTTCTTCAGTGTTCACCAAGGAGAGGGGCCATGTTTTTGAGGAAGAGAAGGTGTTACAGGCTAATAGGCTGGAGGAAATAGATGTTCGGAGGGAGGATGTCTTGGCAGTTTTGAATAAACTGAAGGTCGATAAGTCCCCTGGGCCTGATGAAATGTATCCTAGGATTCTGTGGGAGGCAAGGGATGAGATTGCAGAGCCTTTGGCGTTGATCTTTGGGTCCTCGCTGTCCACGGGGATGGTGCCAGAGGACTGGAGAATGGCGAATGTTGTTCCTCTGTTTAAGAAAGGGAATAGAAATGACCCTGGTAATTATAGACCGGTTAGTCTTACTTCGGTGGTTGGTAAATTGATGGAAAGGGTCCTTAGGGATGGGATTTACGACCATTTAGAAAGATGCGGATTAATCCGAGATAGTCAGCACGGATTCGTGAAGGGCAAGTCGTGCCTCACAAATTTGATTGAATTTTTTGAGGAGGTAACTAAGTGTGTTGATGAAGGTAGGGCAGTTGATGTCATATACATGGATTTTAGTAAGGCGTTTGATAAGGTCCCCCATGGTCGGCTTACGATGAAAGTGAGGAGGTGTGGGATAGAGGGAAAGTTGGCCGATTGGATAGGTAACTGGCTGTCTGACCGAAGACAGAGGGTGGTGGTCGATGGAAAATTTTCGGATTGGAGGCAGGTTGCTAGTGGTGTGCCGCAGGGATCAGTGCTTGGTCCTCTGCTCTTTGTGATTTTTATTAATGACTTAGAGGAGGGGGCTGAAGGGTGGATCAGTAAATTTGCTGATGACACCAAGATTGGTGGAGTAGTGGATGAGGTGGAGGGCTGTTGTAGGCTGCAAAGAGACATAGATAGGATGCAAAGCTGGGCTGAAAAATGGCAAATGGAGTTTAACCCTGATAAATGTGAGGTGATTCATTTTGGTAGGACAAATTTAAATGTGGATTACAGGGTCAAAGGTAGGGTTCTGAAGACTGTGGAGGAACAGAGAGATCTTGGGGTTCATATCCACAGATCTCTAAAGGTTGCCAGTCAAGTGGATAGAGCTGTGAAGAAGGCCTATAGTGTGTTAGCTTTTATTAACAGGGGGTTGGAGTTTAAGAGCCGTGGGGTTATGCTGCAACTGTACAGGACCTTGATGAGACCACATTTGGAATATTGTGTGCAGTTCTGGTCACCTCACTATAAGAAGGATGTGGAAGCGCTGGAAAGAGTGCAGAGGAGATTTACCAGGATGCTGCCTGGTTTGGAGGGTAGGTCATATGAGGAAAGGTTGAGGGAGCTAGGGCTGTTCTCTCTGGAGCGGAGGAGGCTGAGGGGAGACTTAATAGAGGTGTATAAAATGATGAAGGGGATAGATAGAGTGAACGTTCAAAGACTATTTCCTCGGGTGGATGGAGCTATCACAAGGGGGCATAACTATAGGGTTCGTGGTGGGAGATACAGGACGGATATCAGAGGTAGGTTCTTTACGCAGAGAGTGGTTGGGGTGTGGAATGGACTGCCTGCAGTGATAGTGGAGTCAGACACTTTAGAAACATTTAAGCGGTTATTGGATAGGCACATGGAGCATACCAGGATGATAGGGAGTGGGATAGCTTGATCTTGGTTTCAGATAAAGCTCGGCACAACATCGTGGGCCGAAGGGCCTGTTCTGTGCTGTACTGTTCTATGTTCCCATCCCTCTGACAAGCTTGTTTAAACCCTCCCAAAGGCACGAGCAAATCTCCCTGAGAGGATATTAGTCCCGGTCCTGTTAAGGTGTGGTCCATCCAACTTGTACATGTTTCAAATGTTTTCAAGTGCAGAGGATGGCATCAGAGTAAATTTTGGGACTGATGTATTCTGCATGCAACACTTGCAAAATACATCTAAAGTGAAAAATGTCCCATTTTCATTATTGTAAGTGCTAATCTTCTAATCAGTCATCCAACTACTGGAGAATAATTATCATAAACTGTATTCTGGAGCTCTTTAAGCAATTTAAAAATGGACAATTTATTATCTCCTGATGCATAACACAATGTAATTTGGTGTCTGTCCAGGTGACAAAAAATGGTTATGAACGTAAGTGATTTGTTGATGGAAAACTTTGGTGTGTTTTTTTTAGTAACAAGCACAAAAACATTTTCTTAAGGGGTGTACAAAATATTATCACTCATTTCTCATAAGTCATTGATGGTTTGGGGGCTCTTTTATCCCCATTGCCAATGGCTAATTGTAGCCATGTACCCTGGAGGCTTAGTAGGTTGAGGTGAAGTGGGAATATGACAGCTATATTTAGGTTGTGCAAAGTAGGGCAGGGTTCATATAGCACGAGGAGGGAGAAAGCTACAGTGTGATCAAATTAGAATAAACTACAGAAGTTAGGGAGTCAGCTATAACTGTAGAAATATGACGCTGTTCCAAATAAGTTCACTTGCATGATTTATTTAATTTAAGCCTTGTTCATGCAAAGTAGAGCTTGCTGAGACATGCTATTTATGTTTTCTTTCCCAGTATGATTCGAACCCAGGATGTGGTCTCTTGCACTGATTGCTACCCGGTTCCTGTTTCTTAATAATAAACTACTGATGTTTTACTCAACCTATATTTAGAACTCTATCCAAATTTAGTAACAAAATAATGGGACAGGTCTCCATAATTCATCATAGAATCATCGAATCCCTAGTGTGCAGAAAGAGGCCATTTGACCCATCGAATCTGCACTGACCTTCTGAGCATCTCACCCAGAACCTCCTGTCTGCCCTATCCCCATAACCCCCTGGTTAAATCCATCTACCTTGCCCATTTTTTGACACTAAGGAGCAATTTAGCATGGCCAATCTGCCTAACTTGCACATCTTTGGAATGTAGGAGGAAACCGGAGCACCCAGAGGAAACACACTCAGACACAGGGGGAACGTGTAAATTCCACACACAGTTACCCAATGAGGGAATTGAACCTGGGTCCCTGGCACTGTGAGGCAGCAATGCTAGCCACTGTGCCACCTTGCCGATCCTTGGCTTTAGAATTTGTGGTGGTACGATGTTCATCATCATCAGGATGATGTTCATGAGATAATTAATTTAGTATCCATTCTTTTGGGCTACGATCAACCCATCTTTTTAAGCAAACACAAAAAGCTAAGCAACCAATACTGCAGTCAACTTGAGACTTTGGCCGGCTGCATGGCAGAATAGCTAGCCTTTGGAGGCCAGGAGCAGGAGATCTGAGCTTTGGATGGAGGCTTCGATCACAGAAGATGAAGATACAGATCAGGACTTGGGGTGGGGGCATTGGTGATTGCCCATCATGGGAGGGATGTGAGAGAAGTGGTGATGGGCAGGCGAGAGGCTGAAGTTTTCTCAAAGCGGCTGGGGTGAAGGGTTATGATGAAGTCTTCGGATGCAAGGTCAAGCCTTACTGATTCAGCATTCATTTTAGACTTGAGGAGGTTATAGAACATTGCACACAACTTGCTGAAAGAGTTCCACGTACAAGAAATAGCATAATAATAACTGCCACAGTAAAACGATAATAAAACCATTTGCACAATGATTTTTTCTTACATGATTACCTTTCTAAATACTTCTTTCAATGTGGTTCATAGATAAACATTTTCTACCACATTAACTTTAGAAATGGCATAATAGCCAGCTAATGCAAAGAGAAAAGGCACTTTCAAAGCAGAAATGTTTGCATTTTCCTGGATTGGTGAGAAAGAAGGGAATTATGCAGCACTAACATTTCTTACGATGTTCAACCTACGCTTTTCTGTTATTAGGGCAGATGCTGCAGAAGTAGAATGGGGGGGCGGGGTGGGGAAGAGGTCTGATTCCACACAAAAAGGACTTGAAGATAAATTTGTACAAGGTTTCTCCAGAGAGGAAAGTAAATACTTGTTGATTAATTTCTAGAAAATAAGTAGCGGTTCCCACACTCGACCAAATAGACAAGGAAAGTGGCGGCTTCATAAATCCTTATATATAATAGTGAAGCAGCTCTTTATGTCCTAATGTAAATATACATATATACAAAATATCAAAATTGAACTAATTTGCATCATGATTTGTTTACCAAACACTACAGTAACAGTAGTTAGCATCGCTCTTATAAATGTTGGGGTTGATAATCTTTTAGGTACAGAGGTGCAGGTCAGTCCTATGGGCAGCCCAAGGATCTTGAAATATTGTTGTTCCATGAGCATAATCTGCAATGTATAGATGCACTTATAGACTAGTCAGTCTTTCCTGGCATTACACAAGGGGAATTAAGATGAAGTGTAGTCCTCTGGTAAAGCAGGCTTAGAAGACAAGGGATAATTGGACTGGATGCCCCGATGATCAGTACGTATTAAGTCGTACGTATTGCCCTTATTTTTTATATATCAGGACTTTATATTATTATTCATAGCTAATTATAAAACCTGTGACAATTTGAGAAAAAGAGAAGTAGAGTTGATTCATGCATTGGAATTGCTCTGCAGTATAGGGCAAGGAACTGGGAGACACAAAACTGTGGTGCTATAGCACTCTATAGGTCTGAAGCTGCCATTACAGTGTGGTGAGTTTATATTTTGTCTAGGTAGATTGCAATATACATTCAGGCACAGCAATGTACAACAAGGAAAATTGACAAAAAGGTGAATGCAGTCATGGTGTTACTCATGTTAATTTACATAATACACTGTTTTGCACAACTGATATAAGATACCATGTATATACAGTGCATTATGTTGCTATTAAAATAAAGCAGTATCTCTTGACCTAAGGCTCTGGTTGCTGAATGACGAATCTAATCATTATTAAATAAACAGAGCTTCAAATCAATCATTCTTGAATTACCACTGGTGTAGGAAAAGTGCAATTTAAAAATGAAAACTTTTAGGTGGCTGGTCAGTAGCACTCAACATTAATTGGCTGGCTTTCTCTTTCTATTCTAAGATTGTAACAGAGGGTTACATCTGCAATCCTGCAACAATTTGGTTCATGCACACCCGTGGCACAGGAACATTTACACATTGTTTGAAGCGTGGGCCCGGCTGACTTTTGCAATCAATCACTCACCCCTAAGTTGTCTTGATTCCTCGCGTACGGGAAACACATGAGAATGGCCAGGCCTAGAGGCTGGCTAGCTGCCATTCGCAAAATCTGGCCAAGTGACAAGCACCTAATGGAAGATCGCTCACCCTTAAAGGGGAGGCATTCTTTTTCTCTATCAGAAGCACTAATAGCTGTCAGAATAGCTAAAAGCAGCCATGGATGACTGTTTTGGTGGCAGAAACTATCCTCCTACAAATATAGAATCCCAAGTTGTGCGGAAGGAGGTGACAGAGCAGATTAATAACATTTCCCTAGTCCCTCAGACCTCAGAGTAAATGTGAAAGAAGTTCCAGTCAACCATACGTGCCAAGTGCCAAGGTGTGTAGTTGTTTCTCTGAACTCTTGCTACATGCATTCAAGATTTTTAACACTCTCCTGCCCTCTCAGAAACACAGGATAAAGACATGTATCTCTTTAAACAGCATGTATATTCATTTGAAGATGAGAGCAGATTTACAGCAGGCTATTGTGCAACCTGTCACTGGAAAATATCAAGTTCTGTTCCATCTTGGGCAGTGTTCTGATCTCCATATTAGAGCAAAGATCTGGAGATATTGATTAAAGTTTAAAAAAGAGGCAAGAGCCATCAGGAAAAGCAAACAAGCGCAGACTCTTTCACGAGATAAGAGAAGGCTAATAGGTGACCTGGTAGAGGTCTTTAAAATTATGAAAGGATTTGATAGGACAGACATGAAGACGTTCCTTATTGTAGTGGATTCTAAAACATAAATATTTCATGGTCACTAATAACTCCAATGTGTAATTCAGGAGAAATCTATTTACTCAAAGCATGGTTGAAATTGACCTCACTAACACAAGGAATAGTTGAGGCAATTAGCATGGAAACATTTAAGGGGACTCGAGGTAAGCAGATGAGGGAGAGAGACTCTCTACACTGTAGAGTACACAATGTAAAACCTACCCATTGCATTTTGTGTTGTTGGCAGACTCCCAGCCTGAACATCTGCTGGAAGCTCAAAGACGGTAAGGTTGAAATACCTGGTGCACTAGCAGTTCATAAAAAGTTTCAATTAGAGTTTTAGAATCAGTACTCACTCAAAGAGCTGGATATTATTTGTCTGCCTGTTCAAAAGACTCAATAATTTTCCCAGGCTGTTCAAAGATGTAGAATAGAATGGATGACAGAACAAATGAAGATATAAAATAGGGTTAAAGATCAAGCGATGGAGTGATACTGCACCTAACTCCAGTTAGATTGATGTCTAACTATTCACTCTCAGGTTGAAGTGCAACAATTTAAATGGAGTTAGGTGCAGTTACTGAAGCAGTCCATGTTCAAATGCAGCAAGATCTGGACAATATCCAGGCTTGGGCTGACAAGTGGCAAGTGACATTCGCGCCACACAAATGCCAGGCAATGACCATCTCCAATAAGAGACACTCTAACTACTGCCCCATGACAGGATCCAAGGCTATCTCCTTGGTGACAAAGGGTATACACAAAGGAAGTGGCTAATGACACTCCTGTGGTGGCCTCAGATTCCTGTAGAGAGAAAGTACAATGACGTTCGAGCCACTAGCCAAGCATTGGTGGAGCACACCATTGGGATCCTAATGATGCGATTCCAGTGCATGGGCAGATCTGGCAGAGCGCTCCAGTACAGTCTCCAGAGGGTCTCATGGATCATCGAGGCTTTCTGTGCATTGCACAAGCTGGCAGTGCAAAGGTGGCAGGACGTTCCAGATGACGAGATGGAGGAGCTGCTTGTCTCCTCTGACGAGGAAGATCTCAGAGGGGATGAGAGTGATGAGTTTGAGTAAGCTGAGGCTGCAGGGGAAGAGACCACAACACAGGCCTGACGAAGCAGGCAGAATGTGTGAAACCCTGATAGTCATCAGATTCCATCAGGAGGATGATGAGTTGTAATAAATACTACCCTCTTAGACAAGTGCATCATGGGTCAGCATGAGCACCTGCATTGCAATTCCTCTCATCTTGCCTATGCACTTCAATCTGAGAGTGAACAGTTAGACATCAGGCTCACATTGTCCTGATCCTTTGAAGGATGATGAAGCCTTGGCAGCATGTATTCTTGCTGAGTTGAGGAGCTAACTGGAGGAGGACATCCTGGCATTAAATGTCAAAAGGTGCTGCTTCTTCAAGCGTATTTCCAGCATTCCATTCAGAATGACACCCTTCTCAATGTTGGCAGCCCAGGACTTGCTCCACTGAAGACATGGCCCCGAAACCCAGGAAGATGGCAGTCCTCAGATTTCGTGACAGCTCACTGGTGTGATTGATGGACAGAATTGAGACGTGTCGTCATGTCTTCTACACCTGCTCTGGTTGCAGGAGCTGTTGCATGATTCTCAGTGGTCTCATAGCGACAAGGCTCCTCAAGGAGATCCAGCTCAAGAAATGGAACTTTGTGTTACATCGATCACAATTGGGACAAGGCCGCCGATGATGTTCCGCTGCTGTGAATCCATTTCAAGATGGTTTATACGTCTGCGGTGGATTCTTTCAAATCACTCTGACACCCGGCACTCTCAGTCAGGGATCCAGGGCTGCATTAATCCTCAGCTTAATTTGGATGCCCAAACATGACGACATCAAACACTTGCTGCCAGATATTAAAATGTCTCCTCTTTAACACAGACATTGTGTTAAAGAGGAGGCCTGGCCCTTGCCAAGTCCAAAATGCACACACACCATGAAGCCTTCAAGGACATGCATCATTTCTAATAAAGAGCACATTTCAGCTTCAGTACATCCTCGCTCCTATCCCCTTGTTCCTTTCCACATTGTCTAAAGCAACCATGCGTGCTTCCAGAGCTCGTTCAAAGCCAGGAATCACCATTTAGAATTAGCATCGGTGACATGGCAGGTGCTCAGCATTGCATCACTAATTTGTGATAAGAGCCTTAATTGTCCCCACAAGACACACGACCGCAGGGTGAGAGACACTAAAGGTTGGATGTTTGAGCACCAGGACAATAATGTGGCTGAGAGGGGCTGAACTTCGTCACTTTGAGGTGGCAAAGGCTCCCACTTTGCTGAGTTTTAGCACATGTGCATTTTGAAAGCGGAAATTCCAGTTGGCTGACAACACACAAGTCTCGACATGGGTTCATAGCATGAAAACCCTGCTGACAGCGAGCACATGGATCTGCACGATAAGTGACACTTCTCCACGTGTGAACACATCTCTCCTTGAACCTTCACCTTTCAAAACTGCAGATGAGAAAGGAGAACATCTCAACCTTACACAGCCAAGAATAAACATGACATGACCCTGCAAAATATATGGACCTCCTGCGACCAGAGCAGGTGTAGAAGACATGGCGACAGGTCTCAATTCTGTCCACCAATCACACCAGTGAGCTGTCACTAAACCTGGGGACTGCGGTCTTCCTGGGTTTCGGGGCCATGCCTTCAGTGGAGCAAGTCCTGGGCTGCCAACATTGAGAAGGGTGTGCACAGCTGTACATTAAACACGGCACACAGAATGAAAAAGAAGTGAGCTGATGGCAGGCCAGCCAAATCAGAGGCCAGCGACCTCGCGCGTTTCACATGCGTACAGAATTAATGAGTTGGGAGGTGAACAATTCAGCGCAAGAACCAGCCATTCCAGCCAACAGGTAGAATTCTGTTTTTCACACCTGTTCCTGCGCTTAATGCAATGCAGAGAAAATCCCACTCAATGCCTCCAACAGTACAGCACTTAGAAGCGTATTGAAGCTCTGATCTAGATTTCTTCATGCTCAGATTTCTGGAGTGGGTCTTGAACTCTGATTCGAAAGCAAGTGTCGCCTACAGCTGAAGCTCTCAGGTTCTCCTGGATTTTGTATCATGCTCTTCAACCACTATTAAGTATTAATAGCAATAACATTTTAAAAGGGATGGAAGAAAATGTGTTTATATCCAATGAATGTAGTGATAATTCTTACTCTATAACACTATCATACCATGGATTGGAAACTGACTTAGACGTAGAACAATTTTGACATTGTCATTCAAGTGTTGCCTAGTCAGTTCTTATTTAAACATGGCCTCATGCCCATGGGGAATCTGCTATCTCACTACTTTATATCTTTCACAGTAACTTCATGTAATAAATTATGCAGTTTCCTCAACCACATTAGGTAGGGTTTCAGTTGCTCATAAGATGAATGTCCTTGACATTCCCACAGGAAGTCATCTACTATGGATCCATTCCACATGAGAGAAGAAAGCAAGGATGAGTTACAACTAACGGATCTGCATTTTTTTTCTAATAATTATCAAAACGACAAAAGTCCAAAAGCTTCATCAATACATAGAAAATTGCTATTGGATTAAATGTAAGCTATAAAATTTTATATACAGGTATAAGGAGAGCTGTGAAACTAGACTGTGGTCACTCAGCCATAACCGGCAATTCTTTATTTTTCACAACACTTCCAGTCAGGAACACTAAAACCTCTCTCCTATTTTTTCTGATCCAATTGGTTTTGTCTCTGAAAAAGTAAATATTCATATTACAGGCAAAACTTTTAGTGCAATGATGTATAAAAAAATGTTCTGACAGATGATCTCAGAGCAACTCCAAAGAGAGCTATTAACACAATGCCTGTTCTTGCTGATGGCCTGATAGCCAGGGAAGGTGCTATATAAAGGCAAGTATTTTTTATATACGCTGAGATTAGCAATCCCATCAGAGACCAAGGTCAAACCTTAAGACATAGTAAAAGCAGAAAGTGCCGGGAAACCTAAACCTCCATTGACCATGGTGGCTTAGCTTTTCACTCGATAAACCCATTGTGATAACTTGATATATTTTAAATAATTGCTAACCTTTATATTGGCCTGTATATAGCACTGTTCCTGACTGCAGAACATCCTAATGGATTTCATAGCTATTCAAGTCCCTTTAGAACGTCACTATTGCAGTGTGATAATAAATTAGTGCCATCAATTAATGTACAGCAGGGCTCCATAAACAGCAGTAAGATAAATGATGAACTAACATGTTGTGGTAATATTGGTTGAACGACTAACGTAGGCCAGAACACAGAGCAACTTCCTCAGCTCATTTTCATATCGTGGCATGGGATCTGTTACCTCCACCTGAGACAGAGTCTTCGTTTATCATCACAACCAAAGGACAGAACCTCCAACAGAGCAACGCTCCCTCAGCACTTTGTTGAATTTGCAGCCTTGATTGTGTGCTCAAGTATCAGAAGTGGAGTGGGGCTTGATCATACAGCTTTCTAACAGGGAATGCTCCCACAAGAACGAAACCTTGTAGGACAAATCCGCTTAAAACATTTCAATACACTCCCATTTCAGTCATTTCCTCTACGCTGACACATTATTGTTTTTTTTTCCTTTATTCATTCACAGGATGTGGGTATTGCTGGCAAGGCCAGCGTTTATTGTGCACCACTTTGAGAAGGTCGTGGTGAACCACTTTCTTCAATGCAGCAGAGTGACCTGCTCGGCTATTTCAGACAGCAATTAAAAGTCAACCGCTTTGTGATGGGTCTGGAGTCATATATAGAGCAGACCAAGAAAGGAGGCTTTCTTCCCAAAAGGATATTGGTGGACCAGGTGGATTCATACAAGACTCGAGTAGGTTTATGGTCACCAACACTGATACCAGATTTTTATTTCAAGTATATTAAATTAACTGAATTCCTGCGGCTCGGTTGGGTTTAAAATCATGACTCTGGATCATTAGTCCAGATCTCTGGATTGCTAGTCCAATAACATAACCACTTTGCTACCAAACCCAATTTATTGTGCTTTGTTTTGAGCTTATTAATTGTGTCTTATCGTAACTTGGCTCCCAAAGTGGTGATGTTACTGGAATAGCAATCCAGAGCAGCTGAATTTATCCAACAAACAAATTTAGAATAAAAACCAGGCATCATTAATGATTGTTGTAAAAGCCCATCTGGTTCACTAATGTCCTTTAGGAATTTTATTCTGGCCAATTTGTATGTTTTTTCCTTGCATCTAATATTATATCTAATTTCCCTTGTAAGTCATGGTTTGGCCAACTTCCCCGTTTTATTTTTGCGCCAGACAAGAATAAACAAGTTTTGCAACTCATCCAAGCACTCTTCAAATGTTTGTCATTACCTATCCACCTTCATTCCTTTAAGTAATGTTTCCCAATCCATCATAGCCAACTCGTACCTCAGACCATCGTAGTCTCCTTCATTTATAACGAGTAACCTCATCTCAGGATCAACTATGACACTCTCCATCTTGATGAAAAATTCTATTATATTGTGGTCGCTCATCCTCACGGGGTCTCACACAATTAGATTGCCAATTATTCTTTTCTCATTAGACAATATCTTGTCTGAAAGATTGTACGGCAATCCCTCAGTACTCTACTGAAGTGGCAGCCTAGATCATGTGCCATGCAAAATTGCCCGTTCGTGTGTAGATTAGGGGATCAAAGGGGTAAAATGTGTGAGGTTACGGGGATAGAGCATGGGGTGTGCCTAGTTAAGATGTCAGTGCAGACTTGATGGGCTGAATGAACATAAGAACATAAGAAATAGGAGCAGGAGTAGGCCATCTAGCCCCTCGAGCCTGCCCCGTCATTCAACAAGATCATGGCTGAATGGCCTCCTTCTGCACTGCAGGGATTCTATGATATGTGGACTGCGTCTTAAACCAACAGCCTTCTGACTGAGAAGGTGCCATGACTGGGCCAGGACTGACACCTTAAAGGGTTAAAGAGAACTACAAGTTAACCTTCCATTAGTGTCAAAAGATTAAAAATGAAGTTTGTCAGTTTATTTTCCATTTTTCTGTCATTCTCTACTAAGGTGACAACTCCTGTTTAAATGGACAATCCTCGAGAACGTTATCAAGTTGACCTTATTCCATCAGTGAGCTTGACTTGTGACCACCAGTAGTCTAAGGCAGCTGTAGGGACATCACAGCTGAGCCTGATCCTGTTCACAAACACTCCCCAGCCCAGGGACACTGAGACCAAGTATGCAATGACACTGCTGTCCATCTGAGACAACTAACTTAGTAGAGGCCCGAGATCAAGCTTAGAGATGACTTGCCATCCAAATCTGCATGTCTCAGTACCATGTTCTGGGATAGAAATGGGTCATTACACTAAACAAAAATAAACAAGAAAAGCATTTTGCTATGACGTTTGTTCTGCTCTGGCTGAACTAGGGTTATGTGCCACAAGGCCACTTGAGCGACATCTGACGTCATGTTGGCCCTGGGCAATTTTCAATAATTTGGGCCTAAAATAGACATTAGACATGCGGAGGTGGAGCTGAACACTTGGTTTAGAGCCCATCGAGGAAGTTGAACTGCTAACCTGCCCCACACATGCTTTGCTGTTGTGGATGCAGCCAAAACAGCTTCCATCAAAAGAGTAAGTTACGAGTTTTTACAATTTCTATGTGGTGCCAGGAGGCAGAGATTCACTGATTCAACACCATATCTCCTGGCTACAATGCCACCTCCCCCCGCTCCTCACACCCTGTCCCCCCCCCACACACCCCTCCTTCCTCCCGCCCTCCCTCCGCCAGCTATCCTCCTCTTACTCTCTCACACATCGCTGAGGCTACTGCAGATAGGGCAAGTGGACAAGAATTTAACCTTCCGACTGAGTCTTCAAGCTGCTTGTAGAAATGCAAAGATGCCAGCTGTTTTCGCTACGATGGGCCGAATGGCCTCTTTCTGCACTGTAGGGATTCTGCGATTCTCTTCTCTGATTCTAAACTACTGGAACTCTCTCCCTAACAGCACTGTGGGGGTGCCTACACCTCAGGGATGCAGCGGTTCAAGAAGGCAGCTCACCACCACCTTCTAAAGGGCAATTAGGGATGGGCAACAAATGCGGGCCTGGCCAGTGACACCCACATCAATGAACTTTTAAAAATATGGTTGATTTGCCTGTTTGTGGAGCAGCTTCGCAATCCAGCTTCCTCGATGGGCTCCAAACCAGATGTTAGGCTCCTCCTCCACATGTCCAATGTCTATTTTAGGCCCAAATGACTGAAAATTGCCCGGGGCCAACATGACATCAGATGTCGCTCAGGTGGCCTTGTGGCACATAACCCTAGTTCAGCCAGAGCAGAACAAAGGTCATAGTGAAATGAGCTTGGCCAATCCATCTAACCTACACATCTTTGGACTATGGGAGAAAACCAGAGCACCCAGAGGAAACCTATGCAGACGTGAGGACAACTCAAAATACCATGTTAAGCCTCAACTTAGGTCTCTCAGTTCAGTTGACAGCTGTTTGCGAGTGCTTTGTGCAGCTTCAAAACTTTCTATCCCTATCTACTGATCCAAGGAGAAATTGGGGGGCAAATCAACCATATTTTTAAAAATTCATTTATATGGGTGATGCTGGCCAGGCCAGTATTTGTTGCCCATCCTTCATTGCCCTTCAGAAGGTGGTGGTGAGATGCCTTCTTGAACCGTTGCATCTCTGAGGTGTAGGCACCTCCACAGTGCTGTTAGGGAGAGACTTCCAGTATTTTAGAATCATAGAATAGAATTATAGAATCCCTACAGTACAGAAAGAGGCCATTCGGCCTGTCAAGGCTTCACCGACAACAATCCCACCCAGGGCCTATCCCCGTAACCCCATGTATTTACCCTGCTAATCTCCCTGACACTAAGGGGTAATTGAGCATGGCCAATCCACTGAACCTGCACATCTTTGGACTATGGGAGGAAACTGGAGCATCCGGACATGCAGACACAGGGAGAACGTGCATTATCCATTGAGACAGTCACCTGAGGCCGGAATTGAACCAGGGTACCTGGCGCTGTGAGACAGCAGCGTTAACCACTGTGCCACTGTGCCACCAAAGAGGTGACAGTGAAGGAACGCCGATGTATTTCCAAGTCAAGATAGTGAGTGGCTTGGAGGGGAACCGCCAGCTAGTGGAAATCCCAAGTATTTTAGAATCCGAGGGGATTTTCACAGTAACTTAATTGTAGTATTAATATAAGCCTATTTGTGACACCAATAAAATTAAACTTAAACTTAAATCTGCTGCTCTTGTCCTTCTAGATGTTAGTGATTGTGGGTTTGGAAGGTGCTGCCTAAGGAACCTTGGTGAGTTCCTGCAGCGCAAGTTGTAGATGGTACACACGGCTGCCACTGTTCATCGGTGATGGAGGGAGTGAATGTTTATTGGAAAGGGTAGCAATCAAGTGAGCTGATTTGTCCTGGGCAAAGTTAAAGAGCACACTTTCCTTGCCCACTCCTTCAAATTCATGTTGCACACTTTCAAACCGGACAAAAATTTGGAATGGTACCCAACATTAAACAAGTAAAAAGGATACAGACTTACTGGCCGTAATTTTACTGGCACGCCTGCCCCAATTCTGGGGACGGGCGAGGCTCGGAGAACGGCATTCTCTATTAGCCTCGGGTGGGATCGTGCAAACCTCGGGTGGATGTGCCGGTAAAATTCCACCCACTGTGTTTAACTTCAGCAACAATACATAACTTTTGTGCTGAATCTGTACTCTTTGTAAAAATGTTTGTGAATCTTATTTCTGTCAGTATGGCAATGCCACAGCAGATACTAATGGGAATGACAGGCAATATTTATCCTCCAATGGAATTGTATTTACCTCACTGACTTTCTAAAGATGGGACATGTGAACATTTGTGTCCTTGATAAATCTGGTAACCGGAATTCCATTTTTGAGGCACTGATGTGTTACACAGGAGGTGTCCCTAAAGGCACCTCAAGATTGAAAACCTTGACCTTTGTTCCACTCTGGCAGAACTAGTCACAGTACATTGACTTGATATATGACTACCACAGAGCATGAGAAAGAGAAGTGGGAAGGTTTCAGTTGAGATAAATAGTTGTTCAATACTGTATACTAAAATCTACTAAATTGTTCAAATGGATTTAAAAGTCCATGAAATAATACCCAGAATTATCTAGCCTAAAGATTATGAAAACCATTATTTCATGATCAAAAATATTAAAGGAAGGGATTTATTGGGGGCAATTTTCAACTGCTAACGGTCCAGTTCTCACCTGGAAAGCAGACAACCAGCAACTGAAAATTGGGCAGGCAACTTAGTTGCCCCAGTAACACTCAAAGCACATCCGGTACAAGTTTCAGGCAGGATTTTAACAGATGGTAGACTGCTTAAATATGCATACCATGGTGCAATGTTAAATGTAGGATTCCAATTGCAATTTCCAAATTAAATGTATTTGCTCTGCCCATTGAGGCTAACGTAGCCTGGAATGACATTAACGGGGTACACAAGGTGGACCTGTTAGAATACGAGCTCCCTGATTGAGGCAATTCATGCCATCCAATCCAGGAGCCCCGCTGACGTATATAATGTGGAGTGTCCAGGTTATGGGCACTCATGGTATATATTCCGTGCTGGGAAGTGCCTGGCTGTGTATTACTAACTATTGTAAAGAAATCTAAGTTTGGTGAAGGAACACCGGCTTTGGTGGAGTTATTTCGTAGCCAGTAAACTAACTTTGAAAGGGAACATAGCTCAGTGATAAACTTAAGAAAGGTGTTAAATATTCTTCCTGGACCACTTCAAAATCTCAGTATCCCTGCAAGCCTATTCAAGCAACCCACCACCCATACCCCACCCCCCCCCACCCACCCCCCACTCAGCATTAGATCAAATTCTACCAATATTATAGAACTGCAACATCTTACTGCAACATCACCTCCCCAATGCAACATTGGGGAAACAATGGTATTATTGCTAGACTATTAATCTAGGAATTCAGCTAATGTTCGAATCCCACCACGGCAGATAGTGGGATTTGAATTCAATTTTAAAAAATAACTGGAATTAAGAATCTACTGATGACCATGAAAACATTGTCAATTGTTGGAAAAACCCATCTGGTTCACCAATGCCCTTTAAGGAAAGAAATCTGCTGTCCTTACCCAGTCTGGACTGCATGTGGCTCCAGAACCACAGTAATGTGGTTGACTCTCAACTGCCCTCCAAGGGCAACAAGGGATGAGCAATAAATACTGACCAGCCAGTGATGCCCATGTCCCGTGAATGAATAAAAAGAAAGCCATGGCAGTAATGTTTCTCATCAGTCTCAAGAATACCCATGAGCTTATTGGATAAGTCAACGAAGAACCAATGCAGCCTGATGAGGAAGTCAACATCAATGATTCACAACAGGACACAGATCAGCCAGAGGATTTGTAACTAGGGTAAAGTCAGCTAACCAGCTTGTGTCCCAAGCCTAGCAACCTTCTGCTAACTTAGCTTTTGTGTGCAAAAGTATGTCGGACATTTCAATCAAATCTCTACATCGGGCAGTCCAACTTCTGTGCCTCGGAGTAACAAAGTGAAATTTGGAATGCGGAATCTATTTATTTTTCAAACTTAAATCTAAAATCTTTTTTTCATTTCAGTTCCCTGAACATGGCAACAAACAAATCTGCTGATTAGGCAAACAAAAGCTGATACCCCGAGAGAGAATAACATAAGATGGTGACTTGAATAAAACAGATCTAAAGTGCAGACCTGGTGGCACTCTCACTTGGAAACAAGTGCAAACAAACCATTCGAAAGAAAAGCCATACCGAACTCTATTTCTCTCATCATGGATGTTGTCAGACCTGAGTTTTTTGTTTTTATTAAAAAGAAACTGGATAGCCTATAGTAAAAGTATGAACTAGTTTGATTCCCGGCTTGGGTAACTTTCTGTGTGGAGTTTGCACATTCTCCCCGTGTCTTGAGTGGGTTTCCTCCGGTTTCCTCCCACAATCCAAAAGACATGCTGGTTAGGTGCATTGGCCAGGCTAAATTCTTTAAATTAAAGTTAAAGTTTATTTTTATTAGTCACAAGTAAGGCTTACGTTAACACTGCAATGAAGTTGCCGTGAAATTCCCCTAGTCGCCACAGTCCGGCGCCTGTTTGGGTCAATGCACCTAACCAGCACATCTTTCAGACTGTGGGAAGAAACCGGAGGACCCGGAGGAAACCCACGAAGACACGGGGAGAACGTGCAGACTCCACACAGACAGTGACCCAAGTGTGAATCGAACCCGGTTCCCTGGCACTGTGAGGCAGCAATGCTAACTACTGTGCTACCGTGCGCCCCTACTACTGTGCCACCCTTAGTGTACCCGAATAGGTGCCGGAGTGTGGTGACTCGGGGATTTTCACAGTAACTTCACTGCAGTGTTAATGTAAGCCTACTTGTGACACTAATAAATAAACTTCAAAAAATTATGTTTTGCATACCATGTATGTTGATTGCCTTTTCAGCTTCTGTGGTTTGACTGTTGCAATGAATGTGAATGTATCTTTGTCAAGTTAATAGAATCCAGTGGGTCAATTCTCAGAAAATTGTCACTTGGCTGAAACAGCATCAGGACTGTTATTAAAATAGCGCAGGGAGTCTCTGTCTACCTTTATTGATTGCTGTTGATATTTCAGCATTGTAATTGCGGCTTTCAGAAGAAATCAAAAATTTAACAACAAGCTACCAAAATTGGTTCAAGCGTTCTGAAAGTGCCATCCAGCTCAATCATATCTGAATAAGATAGATAAAGGAGATTTGGAGGAATAGAATTGTGTCTCATTTTTTTAAACTGTGGGAATCAATTTGGGTTGATTAAGTATATGAGAATATCAGTGTTTTTGAAGATTGTCACCAATCTGAAAGGGTGATATATTTTCAATGATCTTAGATTCCAGACAAGATGAGTGTGTAATAACTTTGCTTGTTTGTTACATCAATGCATCCAATCAATGTTCCTTTTAACCAGTGGATGCCCTTAATCCATTACCTTGTGGTGACAGAAGTGGCGAGAATCTAAAGGTAGAAGGCAAGAAAACAGAACGGCAGCTTGGAATAAACATGAATACTATTGATGAACAGAGTTTAACAGTGCAGGAAACAAGAAAATACAAGGGCCAGAAATTTTGATTGTTGCCAGAGTACAGCTCTGTACGTCTGGTATTCTTTGCATCACCTTGCTTTCACTTTCGAGAAATATATCCCAAGTTTCTACACTTCTAAATGATGTTTTTGACTTTCCAGAAGAATTGTATGTATTTTTATCCGGACATCAAACACTATTGCCTAATTGAAAGCTTAACCAACCCAAATTCAGGCAGGTACCAAAGGCAAGTCCAAACACAATGGTTAGCACTGCTGCCTCACAGCACCAGGGACCCGGGTTCAATTCCAACCTTGAGTGGAGCTTGCAAGTTCTCCCCGTGTCTGAGTCAGTTTCCTCCCGGTGCTCCTGTTTCCTCCCACAGTTCAAAGATGTGTGGTTTAGGTTGATTGGCCATGCTAAATTGACCCCTAGTGTCAGGAATACATGGGGTTACGGGGATAGGGCCTGGGTGCTATTGTTGTCAGTGCAGACTTGATGGGCCGAATGGCTTCCTTCTGCACTGCAGGGATTCTATGATTCAATGAGGTGGGAAAAAAAAAACTGGATGTACCGGCATTGATTCTATGGTGTTATGAGGAATCCTTGCAAAAGAGGAAGGAATGGACACTGGAGAAAGCTCACAGGGATAGAGATAATCAGGAAAATTCTCAACTTGTTCATGATGTCATTAATAATACCAAGAGCGCTCTACAAAACCTTCATAATGACGAAGCCATCAATCACGGAAACATACATCCACAAATTTATGCACAAACATAAGATTAAAAGTTCAAGCTTCATGAAGAATCATGAAACAAAAGTGATTTATTGATGAAATTGGTCTTGATTTATCCCGAACACAGATGAATTTTGGCGACTAAAAATTGAAGTGCACTTTTAACCAGTCAACCTGATTGCAATGTAATGGAATAATTGTTTCTCTGATCATCCATTCCCTAACTTCAAAAGGGTGTTTCTTAATTAAAATTAAGAAATAAAGGTACAATAATGAAGTTTAATGTCTGTTATAACCTCAGCTCTTCTTTGATTGAGCAGAGCAATTAACCTTTAAATAACCGAGGTGACAATGGCTTCCCTTGGCATCAAGGCAGCACTTGACCGAGTGTGATTTTAACGGGTTCTAGCGGAAGTTAAGTAAATGGGAATTGGGGGAAAATCTCTGCTAGTTGGAGTCATACCCAACACAAAGGGAAATGGTTTCTTGCTTGAGTGGTTTGTTAAACCCACGATCAGTTCAGCTTGAGAATGACACATCGATTTCTGTTTCTTTTAGATCAATTTACTGTTCATGGTCCACTCTTGATATTTCAACACTACAATTGCCAATACGTATTGTATTGTCAGCCACAGCATCCATTTTTAATTTATTCCTTCATGTAATGTGAGCATTGCTGGCAAGGCCAGCATTCATTGCCCATCCTTAATTCGAGTCATAGAGGTTTACAGCATGGAAACAGGTCCTTCGGCCCAACTTGTCCATGCTGCCCCTTTTTTTAACCACTAAGCTAATCCCAATTGCCCGTGTTTAGCCCATATCCCTCCATACCCATCTTACCCATGTAACTGTCTAAATGCTTTTTAAAAGATAAAATTGTACCCGCCTCGAATACTGCCTCTGACAGCTCGTTCCAAACACTCCACCTGCTGTGTGAAAAAATTGCCCCTCTGGATCCTTTTGTATCTCTCCCCTCTCACCTTAAACCTACGCCCTCTAGTATTAGACTCCCCTACCTTCGGGAAAAGATGTTGACTATCTAACTGATCTATGCCTCTCCTTATTTTATAGACCTCTATAAGATCGCCCCTAAGTCTCCACCACTCCAGAGAAAAAAGTCCCAGTTTATCCAGCCTGTCCTTATAACTCCAACCATCAAGTCCCGGTAGCATCCTAGTAATTGCTCTCAAAAAGATGGTGGTTAGCCATTGTCTTGAACCATTGCAGTTCACCTGGAGCAGATAGAATCATAGAAACCCTACAGTGCAGAAAGAGGCCTTTGGGCCCATCGAGCCTGCACCGACCACAATCCCACCCAGGCCCTACCCCCTACATATTTACCCACTAATCCCTCCAACCTACGCATCTCAGGACACTAAGTGGCAACTTTAGCATGGCCAATCAACCTAACCCACACATCTTTGGACTGTGGGAGGAAACCGGAGCACCCGGAGGAAACCCACGCAGACACGAGGAGAATGTGCAAACTCCACACAGACAGTGACTCAAGCCGGGAATCGAACCCAGGTCCCTGGAGCTGTGAAGCAGCAGTGCTAACCACTGTGCTACCGTGCCGCCCACATGCACCCACAGTGCTGCTGGGAAAGGAGTTTCAGGACTTTGATCCCGTGAAAGTGAAGAAACAATGAAATAGTTCCAAAACACAATGTTTTGTGGCTTAGAAGGGAGTGTTGCAGGTGATAGTGTTCCCATGTGTCTGATTCCCTTAACCATGTGATAGAGAGGACGCAAATTTGGACGGTGTTGTCAAAGAAGCTTTGATGAGTTGCTGCCATGCCTCTTGTGCATAGTACACATTGCTGCCACTCTGCATTGGTGGTGGAGGGAGTGAATGTTTAACTTGCTGGATGGGGTGTAGATCAAGCAGACTGCTTTATCCTGGAGAGTGCCAGTTTCTGGAGTGTTGTTGGAGTTGCACTCATCCGGGCAAGTGGAAAGTATTCTATCACACCTTTGACCAGTATTTATTTGGCTGGTCCAGTTCAGATTCTGGTCAATGATACCCGCTAGAATGCTGATGGTGGGAGATTCATTGATGGCAATGCCATTAAACGTCAAGAGAAGATGGTTAGAATCTCTCTTGTGGGAGATGGTCATTGTTTGGCGCTTATATGATGCAAATATCACAGTCCACTTATCAGCCCAAGCCTGAATGTTGTCCAGGTCTTGATGCATCTTAGCATATACTGGTTCAGCACCTGTGAAGTCTTAAATGGTGCTGAACACTTATAATTCTCAACAAACTTTTGAGTTAAAGTTAATTTATTAGTCACAGGCAAACTTACATTAACACTGCAACAAAGTTACTGTGAAAATCCTCTAGTCACCACATTCCAGCACCTGTTCGGGTACACTGAGGGCAAATTTAGCATGGCCAATGCACTTAATCTGCATGTCTTGCGGAAGGAAACCGGAGCACCCGGAAGAAACCCATGCAGACACAGGGAGAACGTATAGACTCCACACAGACAATGACCCAAGCCAGGAATTGAACCCGGGTCCCTGACGCTGTGAGGCTGCAGTGCTAACCACTGTGCCACCCCGTGCCTTGAACACTACCTTGAGGAACTCCTACAGTTATGTCCTGGGACTGAGATAATTGACCTTCAACAACCACAGTGGAAGTATGATGGGGAGGATAGGCAAAGCAAAGGATGGGATTTAATGCTTCCTCTGGAAGTGAGTTCAGACATGATGAGGACCATGTGGCTGGCCGGTGGTGTCTATTTAGAGAATGGCTTTCAGGACCACTTGATAAATGAATGTCTCTTTATTGTGGTGTATTCTCTCTCATACCTGCTGCTTCTCTTTTTCCTCCTCTACATCGCATTACACCATTTACTTGCACACATTATTGCAGCAGGGTTCTAAGTGAGCCACAAGGGACAAATAAATAACAGGCAGGATTGTGTGATGATCCCACTACCTTTCAATCTCCATGATTTAGTCAGGAATTGGAAAGCTGATGGGCAACCTTCCCACCAGGAGACTAATTGAGGCACTTAATTCGTCCCTTGCTCAAAGGCCCTCTTTGCCAAATCGAGAGACCCAGCATATGGAAAGGGGAGGTCTGCAGGAAGCCTCTCCCCTCACTGGCTGTCAGTACTTGTCCTGCCTTGCCTGAGTTGCTGCACTCCCTCCCTGGGTACCCCATCCTGTCCCCTTGCCTCATCTAGCATCAATCCTCTGGATGAGCCTCAGTGCAATACCAGCAGTGGCCACCACTCCCGAGGGTGCTGTTAGTACTGCAGATCTATCAGCTTCAGATTGGCTGTCAACTCTTGGGGGCAAGATATCAGCCTCACTGTAGGCAGTGCAGAGCAATTAACCTGGAGAGCTGAGAGTCCCAGAAGCAGGGTTCCCACTGCCAATTGGGAACTAGGAACTTTATTCTACTGGGGTTCCCAAAGATTGGGTTGATAGAGGTATGACCAGATTTCACTGCAGATGACAGAACACCCCATCCTCTCCCACTGCACAAAATTCCACACAAAAAGTTTCTGAAAAAAATACATTGGCCGCTATTCCCCCACCTTGCTGTGCTAATTTTTTAGCACAGCGGGCCGGGAGATTCTCGTGTCAGCCGATTAGTGGGGTTCATGTGAGCGTTTGTGCCCTGCTTGTGTCTCCCAGCACTAGCTTTCCAACGGCGCCTGCTCCACGCCAGAAATTGGCGGGGAAGGCACAAAGACCATTTAAATGGTCATTGTAATCGAATTTAAATAGAATTAGCGGGTTCGGGACTGAAGTCTCCAGGCCTGCTAGCATCTACCGCCCCCCCCCCGCCAGAGTAGTCCACTCTGGCAGGACCTAATAGGCGATCTGTGCAGGTGGGGGCATCCCGCTGCCACTCTGTATAGGGGGATCAATGGGGGAAGCAGGGAGGCCAGCAATCAGGGTGGGCTGGGGGTGGGGGTCAGCGGGGTTGTGGTCAACCTGCTGGGGGTGTCAGCACTGCATGGGGGGGTTTTGGGACTGTGGGGGGGGGGGGGGGGAATACTGTTGGAGGATGGGGGGAATCGGTGACGGGCGGGCTGGAGATTGTGGCAGGACGGGATGGAGGGGCGGGAGGGGCTGGGCCCGGGAATGCTCGGGGGTCCAGCGATCAGGCCGTGGGGGGACGGAGAGGCAGCGTTGTGTGGGTTCTGGGGCTGGCAAGTGATCGAGCTGGCCAGCAATCGGGAGGCCACCAGTGTGGGGCCACTGGACATGTGCTGAACTCGTCACTGACAGACCAGCACATGCGCAGTGGCCCACTCAACACGCTGATTTCAGCCTCTCCAGCGGGGATAGGTCCCGCTTCCTGAAATTTAATGACATTCACACTGGTGACCTCTGCAGTGCATAGAGATTCTTCTCTGAAACTCCCACTGAAAAAAAAACAGCGTGAATTACTCCAGTTTTTACTCGAATTCGACACTTTGAATTCTTTTGGGAGAATTCCGCCCAGGTTTAATGTAATTAAAATAAAACCTTGCCTTTGTATGTATCCCCAAAATGTTGTGAGGAATCTCTGATCAGCATCAATACATAGCAGGATAATCATTCACAAAATGGATGCTTAAGCATGATGCAGGAATGACTTGAGGGGACAGAAAGGATTGATTTTGTCTTTGGAACAATCTAAAAAGCACATCACTAAAGCTTACCTGTAACTCTGTGCTTACTGCAGGATAAGGAACTGCTCATTTTCCAAAAGAAATTTCCTGCTCCAGGTTGTAAGTGACCATTTTCCAATTGTTGGTTATGGTTTCATCACTGATGGTCTAACTGGCATTGATCAAAGCAGAGTGGTTCTCCCCTCCCCCAAATACACAATAGAATAACACTTCATTTACTCAGACACTTTGCTAAACACTGATTTTTTTTAAAAATCTCACCTTTTTCCACAATTATTCTGAGCAAACCACCTTTCTTCCATCGTGAAAAAAATACACGTACCAACCGACTCAAGAACAGCTTCTTCCCTGCTGCCATCAGACTTTTGAATGGACCCACCTCATATTAAGTTGATCTTTCTCTACACCCTAGCTATGACTGTAACATTATATTCTGCCCCCTCTCCTTTCTTACTGTGCCCCCCCCCCCCCCGCCCCATGTACTATTTGAATGGTATGCTTTGTTTTAAAGTTAATCTATTTGTATCACAAGTAGGCTCACATTAACACTGCAATGAAGTTACTGTGAAAATCCCCTGTTTGGGTGCACTGAGGGAGAATTTAGCATGGCCAATGCACATCTTTCGTTTGGAGTGTGGGAGGAAACCGGAACACCCAGAAGAAACCCACGCAGACACGGGGAGAACATGCAAACTCTACACAGACAGTCACCCAAGCCAGGAATTGAACCTAGGCCCCTGGAGCTGTGAGGCTGCAGTGTTAACCACTGTGTAACCGTGCTGTCCCATCTGTATAGCGCGCAAGTAACAATACTTTCTACTGTATCCCAATATATGTGACAATAATAAATCAAATCAAACTTATGGAAGATGTAACTTCAGTCAGTCACAGTGACAGTCAGTCAAGATACTTAATGGCATTTGCCTTTCAAAGAGCAATATGGTTACAAACCTCAAAGGCATTGGGTTATATTATGTCTGCTGGCTCTTATCATAAAAAGAAACACCAAAAGGCATACTGAGCCAAACATATTTAAGATTAATATTCAATTTGTGTTAAAGAGTAACCATTAATGGTAAAAAAAACACAAATTCTGCGTAAATGCTGACACTGACTTTTGAACGTATTGAGTTGGAGAATTGTCATTGTTACAGCAACATAAAACAAACATCTGTTAGCTGCACACAGGGGATTTTATATACAAACAGAATTTGAAACCTTCACTTTAACAGGATTTTGACCTTCAGGTGTAATGAGATATGCCGATCAGCCTGAACTATTTACCTCAAAATACTGATTCATCCAAAATTCAAATGCACTCAGGGGTCATCGACAACAAAGGAGTTTGTCATTCAGTTTTCTAATTCCACAGCACAATCAATGCCTCCAACAGTTATTATTGTACAGCCCGGTTAACTGACGTCAAATTATAATGAATACCAACCCAAGCCTTAAGTACTACCTACGATAAAAATGAATGCTGCCAATTAATTTCAACTAACTTCTGTGATTAATTAATGCACTTAATTTTGTTTTTAGCAATTAATGTTTTAAACAAAGTAATAATCATGGCTATTATGGAAATAATGCTGTGGTTTTAAAAATGGTAGACAATTATTTATTTTCATATATCTTCCTCTGTACTTTCAAATTAAAAATGTGAAATTATTTCACTTTACCTTAAAATGAATCCACTAATTAATCAGTAATTGTCACTAATGTTTCCCAACCACCCAGCTCTCACGTTGTTATACTGATGTAAAGGTACAAATCATTCATAAGGGATTGGGTAAACACATTCTGGGTTCATTTATTAAGACTGAGCACATGAAAAAAAAAGATACTGCCAGAATGAGGCAGCTTCTTGCAAGCTGTCCCCAGCGTACCCTCTAATTTCATCTTTTACTCCCATTCTGCGCTTTTAAAATTGAATTTTGAGTCTTTTGAATTGTCTAATAACGTTCTTTTGAAATCTCTTCACTATATTCTGCACCCTATCCTTTTCTTTTTCCCCCGTGTACTTTATGAACGGTATGTTTTGCCTGTATAGCGCACAAGAAACAATACTTTTCACTGTATCCCAGTACATGTGACAATAATAAATCAAATCAAAATGAGAACTTGGATAACAAGTTTCAAGACATCAGCAGCAGAGCTGGTGTGCTGTGTGCTCTGCTCAAGTGCAAAAGTGAAACTGAGGCTGAATAGCATGACACACTTCCCTTCTATTGATGCCATGCCGCTATCCCTTAGAGGTATATTACAACACCGATCTCTAGTGATAGTAAGTGTATGAACAGGTATTAAGAAAATAGTAAAGGAGGTCGTTAGCCAAGTCTCGCCACTTGATGTTGGCTGGCTGTGCGGTGTCACTCCAGATCAAGCGGTCAAGCAGAAAGACAGCAGTTTGGGTTGGCTGAGGTTGAGCAGGAAAGAGCGTCAGTCTTAAAAAAAGAGTTAAAAGTAAAAGAAAATATGGCTACTAAGCAAATAAAATCTTTTATAATAAAAGCAAATTACTGTGGATGCTGGAATCTGAAACAAAAACAAGATAATGATGGAAAATCTCAGTAGGTCTAACAGCATCTGTGGAGAGAGAACAGAGCTAATGTTTCAAATGTTGTCTCTATTCTCTCTCCATGGATGCTGTCAGACCCGCTGAGATTTTCCAACATTTTCTGTTTTGTTAAAAACCTTACTGGGCCGGATGTAGTGACCACCTGGCTCAGGCAAAAGACTCATAAATAAATTAAACGGAGAGTCCTGTCACTTGGATAGCATTCCACTGCCATTTTGATTGCTGACTAATGGGTGGGAGGGGGAGCCTTCCATTCAGTACTCATCCAGACTTTGTAAGCTGATTGCAAAGCTTGGGCCAGGATTTTCCAGCCATGCTGCCTCTTGGATCTTTCAGTCCCATCAAATGTCAGTATTCCTTTGGCTGACTCGTCTCACACCCCATGTTGAATCCCACCACGGCGGGTCCAGAAAATCCCGGCCTTAGTCATTCAAGATTAGACCATAAGACCATAAGACATAGGAGCGGAAGTAAGGCCATTCGGCCCATCGAGTCCACTCCACCATTCAATCATGGTTGATTTCAACTCCATTTACCCGCTCTCTCCCCATAGCCCTTAATTCCTCGAGAAATCAAGAATTTATCAATTTCTGTCTTGAAGACGCTCAACGTCTCGGCCTCCACAGCCCTCTGTGGCAATGAATTCCACAGACCCACCACTCTCTGGCTGAAGAAATTTCTCCTCATCTCTGTTCTAAAGTGACTCCCTTTTATTCTAAGGCTGTGCCCCCGCGTCCTAGTCTCCCCTGTTAATGGAAACAACTTCCCTACGTCCATCCTATCTAAGCCGTTCATTATCTTGTAAGTTTCTATCAGATCTCCCCTCAACCTCCTAAACTCCAATGAATATAATCCCACGATCCTCAGACGTTCATCGTATGTCAGGCCTACCATTCCTGGGATCATCCGTGTGAATCTCCGCTGGACCCGCTCCAGTGCCAGTATGTCCTTCCTGAGGTGTGGGGCCCAAAATTGCTCACAGTACTCCAAATGGGGCCTAACCAGTGCTTTATAAAGCCTCAGAAGTACATCCCTGCTTTTGTATTCCAAGCCTCTTGAGATAAATGACAACATTACATTTGCTTTCTTAATTACGGACTCAACCTGCAAGTTTACCTTTAGAGAATCCTGGACTAGGACTCCCAAGTCCCTTTGCACTTTAGCATTATGAATTTTGTCACCGTTTAGAAAATAGTCCATGCCTCTATTCTTTTTTCCAAAGTGTACGACCTCGCACTTGCCCACGTTGAATTTCATCAGCCACTTCTTGGACCACTCTCCTAAACTGTCTAAATCTTTCTGCAGCCTCCCCACCTCCTCAATACTACCTGCCCCTCCACCTATCTTTGTATCATCGGCAAACTTGGCCAGAATGCTCCCAGTCCTGTCATCTAGATCGTTAATATATAAAGAGAACAGCTGTGGCCCCAACACTGAACCCTGCGGGACACCACTTGTCACCGGTTGCCATTCTGAGAAAGAACCTTTTATCCCAACTCTCTGCCTTCTGTCTGACAGCCAATCGTCAATCCATGTTAGTACCTTGCCTCGAATACCATGGGCCCTTATTTTACTCAGCAGTCTCCCATGAGGCACCTTGTCAAAGGCCTTTTGGAAGTCAAGATAGATAACATCCATTGGCTCTCCTTGGTCTAACCTATTTGTTATCTCTTCAAAGAACTCTAACAGGTTTGTCAGGCACGACCTCCCCTTACTAAATCCATGCTGACTTGTCTTAATCCGACCCTGCACTTCCAAGAATTTAGAAATCTCATCCTTAACGATGGATTCTAGAATTTTGCCAACAACTGAGGTTAGGCTAATTGGCCTATAATTTTCCATCTTTTTTCTTGTTCCCTTCTTGAACAGTGGGGTTACAACAGCGACTTTCCAATCCTCTGGGACTTTCCCTGACTCCAGTGACTTTTGAAAGATCATAACTAACGCCTCCACTATTTCTTCAGCTATCTCCTTTAGAACTCTAGGATGTAGCCCATCTGGGCCCGGAGATTTATCAATTTTCAGACCTTTTAGTTTCTCTAGCACTTTCTCCTTTGTGATGGCAACCATATTCAACTCTGCCCCCTGACTTTCCTGAATTGTTGGGATATTACTCATGTCTTCTACTGTGAAGACTGACGCAAAGTACTCATTAAGTTCCTCAGCTATTTCCTTGTCTCCCATCACTAGATTACCAGCGTCATTTTGGAGCGGCCCAATGTCTACTTTTGCCTCCCGTTTGTTTTTAATGTATTTAAAGAAACTTTTACTATCATTCCTAATGTTACTGGCTAGCCTACCTTCATATTTGATCCTCTCCTTCCTTATTTCTCTCTTTGTTATCCTCTGTTTGTTTTTATAGCCTTCCCAATCTTCTGACTTCCCACTACTCTTTGCCACATTATAGGCTCTCTCTTTTGCCTTGATGCATTCCCTGACTTCCTTTGTCAGCCATGGCTGCCTAATCCCCCCTCTGATAACCTTTCTTTTGTTTGGGATGAACCTCTGCACTGTGTCCTCAATTACTCCCAGAAACTCCTGCCATTGCTGTTCTACTGTCTTTCCCATTAGGCTCTGCTTCCAGTCGATTTTTGTCAGTTCCTCCCTCATGCGCCTGTAATTACCTTTATTTAACTGTAGAACCTTCACATCTGATTCTGCCTTCCTTCTTTCAAATTGCAGACTGAATTCTACCATATTATGATCACTGCTTCACAAGGAGCAGCAAAGTTCCTGGGCATGATCTTACTGCCCGTTCGCGCCACGCTCCCATTGCAGCAGCCAGCCAAATCTCCATTTACTGCGGCGGGATGGGAATATCTCGCTGTTGTGAACAGTGGTAAGATTGTGACCCCTGAGTACATCGAAAATGAAACTTCCACAGTTGACGCTTGGGATCTCCCATCCCTTCCCTTCCTACCGTGAAATGCTCCTTAACCCATCCTGCGACTTGCTGATTTTGTTGGCCTGGTAACCTCTAAACCACCCAATCTATACAAGCTGACTCTGGATACCTGTTTGGGTGGACAGCTAGCTGGCAGAATCTTAATAATGCCTGACTGTTAAATGAGACGGGCATACCATTTGAACTCCTCTCAGAAACATTTACGAGTTGCCATAAATATAATTTACTGTCTTATGTTAGATGGCCTCTTCTGGATAATTGTTAGGGCCTGAGGCAAGTGGAGGGAGCATCTCAGGGATTTGAAGACTAACAACAATCGACTCCCATTTTACTTCATCCAACAATGATTTTAATTCTTTCTGTCTGCACTTAACAGGAATCTTTGTGACTCTCATCACATTAGAAAGCAAGTTCATGTACTGCCTGGCTACTTCCCATGAATTGAATATTGCATGGCCATTACTAAACTCTCTCCCTTTCCTGTATTTTTTCTACACATTCCTGGTTGCACTTTCCCCCTCTCTATGTAATTTTTTGACTTTTTGGATTTCTGCCTTCCTTTCCCATCTCTTCAATGTCTGTTTTCACCTCATCATTCACTTTCACCTTTATCCTGTCGAGCACTTTGTTCTTTTTCATCTTTTTCCCTCCTCTTTTCACTTTAGGAATTGTATATGGTAAGGCAAGAGGGTGTGTTTGATGATGCAGGAGTGAGCACACTTTCAGGAGCAAGATGGAGCAACAGCATTGTATCCTTTCAGAGGCATGGCTTCCTTTCAGTGAAAGGTAGCTGTCTATCTTTGCTGACTCTTACAAGATCCCTTTAGAGATCCACATGAAGATGGTTTTTTGTGCACTTCCATCATGAGGCTTTGGGCCCCAACCAAGATGATTGTGATAGTTGGATGTCAATCGCCTCAGTCCCAGGATATCACTGCGCAAGGTCTTCAGGATAGTGTCCTAGGCCCAACCATCTTCAGTTGTTTCATCAATGACCTCCTCTCCATCATCAGGTCAGAAGTGGAGATGTTCACTGATGATTACACAATGTACAGCATCAGCACTCCTCAGATACTGAAGTAGTTCATGCCTATATACAGCAAGACCTGGATAATGTCCAGATTTGGGCTGATGCGTGGCAACTAAAATTCACGCTACGCAAGTGCCAGACAAATACTATCTCCAACAAGATTATATCCATCTTTCCTTAATGTTCAAAGGCATTATCATTGTTGAATCCCCAGCTATCAACATCCTGAACTGAACTGGACCAGCCATATAGCCACTGTAGCTACAAGAGCAGGTCAGAGGCTAAGAATCTTGTGGTAAATAACTCACTTCCTCACTCCCCAAAGCCTGTCCACCACCTACAAGATACAAGATCAGGAGTGTGATGGAATACTCTCCACTTGCCTGAATGAGTGCAGCTCCAACTACACTCATGAAGCTCAACACCACCCAGGACAAAACAGTGCCCTTGATTGGCACCTGTTCAACATTCACTTCCTGTGGTGAACCATCGTTGGTTACCACTGTGGGGTTATTCCAATGTTACTGTTGGGTTAGGGTGTTGCCACTGTGGGGGTTGTTATAATGCTGTTGGGTTAGGGTGTTTACACTGTGGGATTAATATACCTGTGGTGGATGTTGTTATGGCACATCCCGGTCGGGCCCCGCCTCCTGGGGAGAGGTATAAGACCCTCTGCTCAGGCGGGACCCCTCCAATCTGGATTGGTGTACTCGTGTTAGATAGTTCCATTGTTTGTCAATAAAAGCCTTCAATCGCTGAAGCCTTGTACCTCGTGCTTGATTGTCGCGCATCAATTTTATTGACAAACACAAAACTCTCGACAGTAAAGAGAGTATGGAGCAAATGCTGAAACCAGAGCGTCTGACGCTGGACCCACGTGCGGTCGGTGCCTCTAACACCTTCGACCACTGGCTGAAGTGTTTCGAGGACTACCTGGCGGCCTCTGCAGCAGTTACTACGGACGACGACAAACTCCAGGTCCTCCACGCGAGGGTAAGCGACACGGTCTATCTTGCGATTCGTGCGGCCACCACTTACCCGAGGGCCATCGAGCTCTTGAAGAAACGATACACGAGACCACCCAACGAAATTCACGCTCGTTACCTCCTCGCTACACGACGTCGGCAGTCGGGCGAAACCATGGAGGACTACGCCAATGAGCTCTTGCAGCTTGCCAGGGGCTGCGACTGCAAAGCTGTGTCGGCTGAGCAGTATATGTACGACCTCGCCCGAGATGCGTTCGTAGCAGGGGTAGGGTCCTCGTACATCGGGCTTAAGCTATTGGAGAAAGGGAACCTCAACTTGACCCAAGCGATGGAGATGGCTGAGATGCTGGAGGCAGCGTCGAAAAGCTTGGCTCTGTACCCCGAAGACCACGTGGAGACAACGTGGCAGGAGCAAGCACAAATCCCTCCTCGCCCCACGGGCTCGCGCTCCCATATCGACCCGACGACGGCGGCAGCTCCAGGCAGCCAGCGATGCTATTTTTGCGGAGGAGCCAAGCATCCACGGCAACAGTGTCCAGCAAAAACGGCGATCTGCAGTCAGTGCGGTAAAAAGGGGCACTATGCTAAAGTCTGCAGGTCGAAGCCCAAGAACGGCAGTGCAGCCTGTGACCCTCCAGAGCGGAGACAATCTCCTTCGGAGTCGCAGTACCCGCGAGGCCCGACCACGTGCGAATCCAGGACGGCGCCATCGTGGCTGACGGAGGAGGAGGATGACCACCAGGAGTCGCTACGCTTGGCGCCCTCACCCACGTGCGATTCATGGGGGCGGCCATCATGGTCGACGACGACCAGGAGCGACCAGCAGGGGTCCTCAGTATCAACCTCGGCTGCATGCAGTGACGCCCTAGGGCCAACGGTGGCGTCGATCTCTCTGGACCAGACAAAGCATCACAGGCTTGACTGTTCGATGATGAACATCAAGGTAAATGGTCGTACTGTGTATTGTCTGTTTGACAGTGGGAGCACTGAGAGTTTTATTCACCCTGACACTGCAAAAAGGTGTGGACTCCGGGTTCTACCTGCCAAACAGACAATTTCTATGGCATCACGGTCCCGGTCTGTACCGATCCAAGGACGTTGTATGGTAACCCTAGAGGTGCAGGGCACAATTTACGAGCGATACAGGCTCCTTGTGTTGCCGCACCTTTGCGCGCCAATTCTCCTCGGACTAAATTTTATGGTCCACATGAAGAGTGTGATCCTACAGTACGGTGGGCCACTCCCTTCACTGGCAGTAGGGAATCAGCCGCAGCCTCCAAATTGCCCAAAGCGCCCCGCATGCAATCTTTCCACACTAAAGATCACCACACCTTCTTTATTTAAGAATCTGGTACCAGGCTGCAAGCCCATCGCTACTAAAAGTAGGCGTTACAGCGCTGAAGACCGGATTTTTATCAGATCTGAGGTTCAGCGGCTCCCCAAAGAAGGGATCATACAGCACAGTGCTAGTCCGTGGAGAGCGCAGGTCGTGGTGGTTAAAAGCGGGAACAAACCCCGGATGGTCATCGACTACAGTCAGACCATTAACCGTTATACGCAGCTGGATGCGTATCCTCTCCCGCGCATATCTGATATGGTCAATCAGATTGCGCAGTACCGGGTGTTCTCCACCATAGACCTTAAGTCCGCCTACCACCAACTCCCCATCCGCCCAGAGGACCGACAATACACGGCTTTTGAGGCGGATGGTCGTCTATATCAGTTTCTTAGGGTTCCATTTGGTGTCACCAATGGGGTCTCGGTCTTCCAGCGTGCTATGGACCGAATGGTGGACCAGAACGGGTTGCGGGCTACCTTCCCATACCTGGATAACGTCACCATCTGCGGCCATGACCAGCAGGACCATGACACGAATCTCCAAAACTTTCTGCGCACTGCATCTCGCCTGAATCTGACCTATAACAGGGAGAAGTGTGTATTCCGTACGCGCAGGTTAGCTATCCTTGGATACGTGGTGGAAAACGGGGTCATCGGCCCTGATCCAGACCGTATGCGCCCCCTTACTGAACTTCCCTTGCCCGCTAGCGCAAAAGCACTGAGAAGATGCCTCGGCTTCTTTTCTTATTATGCGCAGTGGGTCCCCAACTACGCGGACAAAGCCCGTCCGCTCATCAAGTCCACGACCTTCCCACTCACGCCGGAGGCCCAATTGGCCTTCAAGGCTTTGAAAAACGACATTGCGAAAGCCACGATGCACGCGGTGGATGAATCCATCCCTTTTCAGGTGGAAAGTGATGCATCGGATTTCGCCCTGGCCACCACACTAAACCAGGCAGGCAGGCCCGTCGCGTTTTTTTCCCGCACCCTTCAAGGTCCCGAAATTCAGCATTCAGCGGTGGAGAAGGAGGCTCAGGCCATTGTGGAGGCCATCAGACACTGGCGCCATTACCTGGCGGGGAAGCGGTTCACCCTGATCACGGATCAACGATCCGTGGCGTTTATGTTCAGTAATACGCAGAGGGGCAAGATCAAGAATGATAAGATCTTGCGGTGGAGAATTGAGCTCTCCACCTATAATTACGATATTATGTATCGTCCAGGGAAGCTCAATGAGCCCTCGGATGCCCTCTCGCGCGGAACATGCGCTATCATGCAGGAGGACCGCTTGAAGGCCCTCCACAATGACCTGTGCCATCCTGGAGTCACTCGACTCTACCACTTCATAAAAGCCCGCAACCTGCCCTACTCGGTGGAGGATGTCAGGTCAGTAACGAGAAGCTGTCGGATTTGCGCGGAATGCAAACTGCACTTTTATCGACCGGACCGGGCACAATTGGTCAAGGCCACTCGCCCCTTCGAGAGGCTGAGTGTGGATTTTAAGGGCCCCCTTCCCTCAACGGACCGGAATGACTATTTTCTCAATATCATAGATGAATACTCCCGGTTCCCGTTTGTTGTCCCCTGTGCGGACACGTCGACTGCCACAGTGATTAAGGCATTCAGTGATCTTTTTACCCTGTTCGGGTACCCCTGCTACATACATAGCGACAGGGGCTCATCGTTCAGGAGTAACGACTTGAGGCAATTCCTGCTCTCATACGGGATTGCCTCTAGTAGAACCACGAGCTACAACCCTAGGGGTAACGGACAGATGGAGAGGGAGAATGCTACAGTCTGGAAGGCTGTCCTATTGGCGCTGAAGTCCAGGGGCCTTCCAGTCTCCCGTTGGCAGGAGGTGCTTCCAAATGTGCTTCATTCCATTCGCTCCCTCCTGTGTACGGCAACCAATGCTACTCCCCACGAGAGGATGTTCTCATTCCCTCGGAAGTCGTCCTCGGGGATCTCCTTACCAGCCTGGTTGACGTACCCAGGACCCGTCCTTCTGCGGCGACATGTGAGGGCCCGCAAGTCTGACCCCTTGGTCGAACCGGTCCAACTCCTCCACGCCAACCCTCAGTATGCCTATGTGGCATATCCTGACGGGCGAGAGGACACGGTCTCGATTCGAGACCTGGCGCCCGCAGGGGACGTAGCAACTCTTGTCGCTCCTATACCCCCTGTCACGAACCCCCTTTCACTTGTTTCTTCCCCAGACGTGGCGCAGTCAGCACCGGGACCAGTGCATAACAGTTATACTCCCATGTACAGCTTGCCTGAGACTCGGAGATCGGCGCCACCACAGAAGGTACCAGGATCCCCTGCACCACCGCCTCACCAGGGTCAACCGGCCCGGGAGTCCTCGAGGGGACAGCCGGACGCTGTTTTGGAGAGAACGCCACCGCAAGCACCTGCTCCGGTGTCGCAACCGGTGTTGAGGAGATCACAGCGACTGTGCGGTCCTCCAGACCGTCTGGACTTGTGAATTTTGTATATATGTGATCTGTTTTCGCACCCCGCCGGCCTTTGTTTTTAAAGGAGGGGTGAATATGGTGAACCATCGTTGGTTACCACTGTGGGGTTATTCCAATGTTACTGTTGGGTTAGGGTGTTGCCAATGTGGGGGTTGTTATAATGCTGTTGGGTTAGGGTGTTTACACTGTGGGATTAATATACCTGTGGTGGATGTTGGTATGGCACATCCCGGTCGGGCCCCGCCTCCTGGGGAGAGGTATAAGACCCTCTGCTCAGGCGGGACCCCTCCAGTCTGGATTGGTGTACTCGTGTTAGATAGTTCCATTGTTTGTCAATAAAAGCCTTCAATCGCTGAAGCCTTGTACCTCGTGCTTGATTGTCGCGCATCACTTCCTCCACCGTCTGTGCACAGTGGCAGCAGCATGTACCATTGATAAGACGTATTTCAGGAATTAAACTAAATTCCTTTGATAGCAACTTCTAAACCTGCCACTTCTACCACCTAGAAGGACAAGGGCAGCAGATGCATGGGAACACCTTCATCTGCAAGTTCCTCTCCAAGCCGCACACCATCCTAACTTGGAACTGTATCACCATTCTTTCACTGTTGCTGGGTCAAAGTCCTGGGACTCCCTTTTTAACAGAGCGGTGGACTGCAGCGGTTCAAGGACAAATCTCACCACCATCTTTTGAAGGGTAGTTTGGAACGGACAATAAATGCTGCCCTCGCCAATGACACCTACATCCCGTGAACGAATTTTTAAAAACTTACAGGAGTGTATGCATTTGGGAGTGAGCGAAGAAGCTGATTGGGTCAGGAAGCTGGCTCCAAATCACTGGCTTCCCAGTTCACTGAAGCATGTTTGCTTGCATGTGAGCTGTATGTAATGTAATTAACAGCAATATTAACAAGGCTTTTGTAATTTAACTCTGAATGTACAGGTTTCCCAGGCTTCCTGGAACTCAGCAGTGAAATCAACATGAGAACATGGCAGCAGGAGATGAGATGAAGACATCACTAGGTATTGAAAGCTTGATATGTTCACAGGATGTGTGTTGAGGGGTTGTTTTCAAAATTTTAGAGGTGGTTTTCACAACTTTGGAAGTCTGCATATCTAGGCTGGAATTCTCCAGCCATTCACACCCTACCTCCGTTGCAAGCGAAGACAGAAAATTTGGCACTCAGCCAAATCTTCATCCACTGGCATGAATGGCCTGAACATTCTGGCCCTGATCTCAACTTTAGAGCTCTGATCAGCATGAGTGCTGCTTATACTGAATTATTTTGGACCGCAAGTGAGGACCAAGTGACCAACAGCATCAGTAGAACCAATGGCAGTCTGCTCCTCATAGGCCTACGCTCCACAGAATAGTTGTGCTGGAGAGAGTCACCTTTCTGTGTGACAATACCCCACACAGGGTGCATAGGCAGAGCTAAGATTTCTTGACATGTTGAAACACCAGTGTCTCAAGAGGTTCAGGGTCTGATGTCAAGTTCTGGCAGACATTTGCAGCCTGCTGGAACAAGACCTGCTGTGAAGTGAACCTGGTATCCATGCTTTGTCAATGGCTGTTAAACTCACCAACATTCTGAACAGCCTTAAATCGGTCTTCTTCCAGAGCTCTGCTGGAGACAGTCACAGGGTCTCACAGTTGATTGTCCACAAATGCATCAGGCAAGTGACTGATGTTGTTTGCCAAGGGAGGAAATTATGCCAAGCTTGCCACTGATGATGCCACTCAATGTGAGGACGTGTTTGGATTTGTGGCTCTAGCTAACATCCAACAGAGGCAGGGCATCACCGACAGCACTCATGTGGCACCTACTGCATTCCCCAGGTCACCCAGAGAATGAATCAGCCTCAAGGGCAGCCCTTCCATCAATATGCAACTTGTGCTTAACCACAAAACAATGTTTCTGTATTTGTGCACACAATTCCCAGCCAGCTGCCATGAAGCTTTCATCCTGCAGCAGTCTACCCTCCCTGATATCTTTGCAGCTTGAAACAGATTTAATGCTCGATGCTTAGACAACCCCAGCATATTTAAAACATAACTCATTGCACCAATGTGGAATCCAAACAATGAGCCCCGGGAGCAAGAGAATGAAAGCCAATTGAAAATGAGATGTGTCATTGAGCTTGCATCATCATGGTGATAATGCGCTGCGGGTGCTTGGACAGGTCTGGTGATGGTTCAATACCAGCCAGGGTCACCAGGGTGGTCATGGTGAGCTACACTCTACATGACATTACACAACAGTTTGGACCTGTAGGGGGAGCGAAGTTCAGAGCACAGAGAATCTTCAAATGATTTAGAGGAGGAGAAGGAAGCGAACTGTAATGCAGACAAGGCACCAACATCGGCATATCTTACTGCTCGAGATGCCTTCACTATTACGAAGTTCATCTAGGTTCTACCAGTCCACCCATCTGATAGTGACTTTCCTCCCACTTACTTCCCCAACGCAACGCAGTCCAGCAAATAGCCGAAAATCCTTTCACAGTCCCTTATTGCCCAGCATCAAATCATGTCTTATTATTCACTGTAAGTGTAAAGGCCATTCACAGGAAATTGATGGGATATTTATGTGGCTCAAAATTAAACAGGAATGTAACAACCTAACGTTTTGTAACACACACTTGTGTAACTATAAATCTTTGCTCTTCTGCTTCCTGGAACTTTCACTTGATTCAAGCATTATGTGTTCAGCTGAGGTAGAAGCAGACTGCTCAATTCCCATAGCTAACTGCTGGGATGTTCTTGGCCTCTGCTTTTTGGTGCCAATGAGGACCCCGCCAAAGACTTTTCCACCTGCAGCTGTGCAGGGGCAGATTGGTCACTGGGACATGAGGCAGCACATGGGGAACTGACTGTGACATGTGGGTAAGCAACAGGTGAGAAGTGAAAGTGCTTTGAACAGAGTCTACGCATTCATATCCCTTTTCCCTGTCATCCCTGTCCTGGCCTATCTGTGCTCTCCCGCTAACAATGAGCTCGAGAGCACTTTGCAGCAGTTCAGGGAGGCAATGAGAGTCCAAGGCTTAGGTTTTGTGGTTCCTATATAGCATTCAGAGCGTGAAAGCTATTGGCGCGTGGCTGCATGAACTCGTTTGATTGCTGCATTTGATGCTCCATGCAAGTGGCCACTCTTCCGTGTCCAAAGAATTATTGACATCAATCTGGCCATGTGGCTGTTTTGACTTAATTCTGTCACCCTGTAACCAGGCACGTGGCGACACCACTGATGTTCAGTGCCTCCTCCTTTGCAGCTATGAGTTATAAGATGGCTGGAGGGCCACCACTTTCTCTGCCTCTCAGTTGTGTTTCTGCAAGGAGGAACATTTTTAAAACAAATAGAGAATCCAAATTCCACTTATGGCAACGTTTAAATTTTGACCCCAATTCTCATTATCTCTGTATCTTTGTAAATAGCAAGGTCAGCTCTGAGGTTGAGTCTACAGCAGGAGGGAGATTTCCTCTGCAGGAGTCTGCCCTATAGCTGACCTGAGAGTGTATGATGCTGACACTGGGTAGGTTAATTCTTTAATGACTTTGTGCTAATACGTTTATTAATGAAGCTTACTATGTCACTTTATGCAAAAATTTTAAGATTCCATGCAAGCCTGATTTAAGTTACAAATTAACAACTATGTTTAACAACTTCTTTATTATTCCTTATAGTAGAGCAAATGAATCATAGAATTCGTACAGTGCAGAAGGAGGCCATTTGGCCCATTGAGTCTGCACCGACCACAATCCCACCCTGGCCCTATTCCTGTAACCCTCATATTTACCTTGCTAATCCCCCTGACACTAAGGTTAATTTAACATGGCCAATCAACCTAACCCACACATTTTTGGACTGTGGGAGGAAACCAGAGCACCCGGAGGAAACTCACACAGACACAGGGAGAATGTGCAAACTCCACACAGAGAGTGACCCGAGGCCGGAATTGAACCCGGGTCCCTGGCGCTGTGAGGCAGCAGTGCTAACCACCGTGCCACCGTGCCATCTACATTTTTGATTTATGATTTGTTATTTTGCAATTCTTTTTATTTATTCTTTTACAGGATGTGGGCCTCACCGACAGGACCAGCAATTACTGCCTGTTCCTAATTGCCCTTGAGAGGCCTTAAGCAATTTGTTTGGCTGTTTCATAGGACAATCAACTACATTGGTGTGAGTTTGAAGTCACATATAGGCCTGATGGAATAAGAATGCCAGATTTTCTTCCCTAAAGGATAGTAGAGAACTAGATGGGTTATAACCACAACGCAATAACTTCACGGTCACCATACGAATCTTTTATTCCAGGATTATTTAATAAACTGAATTCAATTCACAAACCACCCTGATGGGATTTGAAGGCACATCTCCAGATGATATGGCCAAGCCTCTGGATAACTAGTCCAGTAACGTCATCACTGTGCCACTGTACGCTTACAAGCCTGTGGATTTGCAATCAACAGGAAAAGTAAACCTACTTCTAAATGAGTGAGTGATGAATTTCTAAGCCGTGCTGAATTTAATGATGATTCTGGGAGTGGGGAATATGGTAGGAAGGATGAGTTAGTCAGGCAGGGACCGACATTTTGAAATGACAACGGTGGGTTCAGACTGAACAAACAAATTGGCATGTGGCAGCGGTGGACCAGACCTCACGCTGTCCCGCGGCCGGTTCCTACTTGGAATATGATTGTATGTCTCAATACTAAGTATCTTAAAAATTTTCAAAATTAAATGCCCCCAGAATTAAGTCAGTGGCGCCTTGGGAGCCTCCTGGCGGCTGGTTTTACATCAGTTTAAAGATGGCGTGCACCAGTCGGCTTTGTGTCTGAGGTGAACAGTTGTCTTTGTTGAACTCTGCAGTACAGGGGAGGGGAGCAGGGGAAAGGCAACTGGGATGGAGTGTCGGGACCAGCAAGGTTGACTCAGTGGTGAGGGAGTTGAGGGTTTGAGCAGAGGCATTGAGAACTGGAAGAGGACTTCTTTTTAAAGTTTAGTTATTAGTCATAAGTAGGCTTACATTAACACTGCAATGGAGTTACTGTGAAAATCCCCTAGTCACCACACTCCGGCACCTGAGGGAGAATTTAGCATGGCCAATGCACCTAACCAGCACATCTTTCAGACTTGGTAGGAAACCGGAGTACCCGGAGGAAACCCACACAGACACGGGGAGAACATGCAAACTCTACACAGACAGTGACCCAAACCGGGGATCGAACTCAGGTCCCTGGCGCTGTGAGGCAGCAGTGCTAACCACTGTGCCACCATGCCACCTTCTAAATAAGTCAGAGGCCAGGGCATGTAAGTGTGTGCAGTGGAAAGGGCTTGGCTTCTTGGGTGTGGTAGGGGTTGTGGTGCAGCCAGTAAAGAGAGACCTAAAGGGCAGGGTCAGTACTGTCCGATGTTAGATACTGTGTGTTAAATGCAGGGTGATGGTGAAGTGGGGATCTTTCGAATGGTGGCCTGATTCCTTAGAAAAACTATTTTGAAAATTAAATCTCGCAAAGGCAAAATCCTTCAGTTTAAAAGCATACCAAGATTTATTTAAAACATATAAAACTTACATAGACAGACAAGAACATAAAACAACAGCCGAAGGGAGATCCTCAGATTGCCAAGCAATAGAGTATCACTAAGCCTTCCAAAAATCCCAACTTTGTGCCAAAATTCAATACAATTATACCTTTTTTCTTATCTAAGCCTTCCCTACTAACTAGCTTAATTCGATATCATTGCATGTTAAATTGTCAGTCTTTATCGTGTCAAATGTCTTAGTCAATTGCAATACGCCACCCGATTTAGCAACATTTCTATTGGTCCATTCCAATGTCTGATTCCCACCTATTTGGCACAATCTAAAGATGCTATTCTTTTCTTGTATTACCTGTGACATAAATACCAAAGATCGTGATAATATCAAATCCAGGGCCCTTGGATTTGATGTTATCTCATGCTTGTTAATTAACTCTATTATATTCCAAATTCAATGTTGCATCGTTTGTTCTTATATTGAGACATTATGTTACTGTTAAGCAATCATAAACATTCAAATTCCACAACTGCTGCTTCTGCATTCTTTAACTAAATGCTTGGAATATTTGTAGTGTTAGCATTTTACTGACATTAAATTTCAGTTAATACATTTTATTTAAAAGATGTTTTCTCAGTTGAATAAAGATACTTCACATACATAGTCATAATATATAATTTCACTTCAATTAAATGCATTCACAAACTATTAAAAAAAAGCTAATATCCAATGTTGAATAAAAATAATTTTAACACTTCCCTCCCCATGTGTTACTGAAACTAAACCTATGTTATCCTCTTAGCTAACTAGAATCCCCTTCTCTCAATGGCTGGTTGGCAGAGGGAATGTTCACAGTCATGGGGGGGTCTGATTCAGTAGCAGGGGAGAGGTTCAGTCTGAGGTAGAGATATTCAAAGGTCTTGAAGGGTGTATCACAGCATCTAATGGAGACCCTAAGGATGATGCGGATGAGGTCTACAATCAGAGGAGGGATCTCAAGGGAGCGGAGCTAAACTCAGGGGTAGAGATGGCATATCCACGTCCATGATGGCAGGGTACAGGATGATGGGGAAAGTTCAAGGGTTACAGAGGGAAAGTGATGTTGGGAGAATCAACAGTTATGGGGACAACGTGATAGGTGACAGAGGGAGAGTGGAAAGTTGCAATGGGAGGATCACTCACATAATGTTCTGGCTTCATCCTTACTTGTAGCTGCCAAGTGTACAGATCCAAGTGGGAAGGGGCTCATGTGGGTTGGGTGGAACTTTGTATGTGGAAAGTGGGAGGAGTAGAAAATACCACTGTTCAGCAACTGTGTAGAACAATCCCATGGACACACACATCCTCAGATCACTGCCTTTTTCACACACGTTACTTGGTGGAATAACAATGAGTCTCATGCACCTAATATTCCTACAACCTCAGGAGCAGGAAGAGAGAATGTGACAAAGGACAGCTCTCACCAACCAACAACTGAAGCCACAAGGCCAGCGGGAGACAGAACCAGCGGGTGAAGGTGGTCAAGAGGCAGCCATCCAGGAAAGGCGCAGGAGGAGAAGATTTCTGGCATGTCAGTGTGTCTTCAAGACATGAACAACCTACCTCCAGATGTCCATGAGGCAATGCCAGAGATGCAGAGGGGCAGCACGGTAGCACAGTGGTTAGCACTGCTGCTTCACAGCTCCAGGGACCTGGGTTCGATTCCCGGCTTGGGTCACTGTCTGTGTGGAGTTTGCACATTCTCCTCGTGTCTGCGTGGGTTTCCTCCGGGTGCTCCAGTTTCCTCCCACAGTCCAAAGATGTGCGGGTTAGGTTGATTGGCCATGCTAAAAAATTGCCCCTTAGTGTCCTGGGATGCGTAGGTTAGAGGGATTAGTAAAATATGTAGGGATATGGGGATAGGGCCTGGGTGGGATTGTGGTCGGTGCAGACTCGATGGGCCGAACGGCCTCTTTCTGTACTGTAGGGTTTCTATGTTCTATGTTATGCCTGAGGCAGTCCTGAGAAGCAGTTACTAAAATCTGTCAGATCCTACAAAAAGCCCTAAAACTACAAGGATTTGGCAGAAATCCCATGCCAGAGGTTCTCAGACAAATTGCTGTGTTCAACCTTTTTGCTAGAAGCTGATTTCAGAGCTCCACATGTCTGACATTTTATCAGCTATGGCACATAGTTGCATCAAAGAGGTGGCCAAACCCTCTTCCATCATGCCAGTGTGTTCATGAGGGTCACTGCAGATTGATTCAGGCAGGTGGCCAGGACAATGGACTTGGTGGCCAGTGCACATTTCCATAGAGAACCAGGGTTAATTGATTGCACTCATATGACTATTAGAGGTCCCACAAAACAGCCAGCAGCATTTCTCAATGATAAGGAATTCCACTCTCTAAATATCCAACTGGTCTGTGATTACAGGTGGTGAATCATGAAGTCCATTCTCATTTCCCAGGGAGCTCGAGTGACTCACCTACCTTGTACAATTCGCAACTGCCTGAGCCACTCAGGTCCCAATCCAGATTGAAGGTGGGATCCTCTTGTGGAAACTCACCTGAGCCATATAGTTGCACATCTTTCACATGTCCACCACCAATCCTTTAAATTTTCCAATGAATCGCGTGGGCGCTAGCTCCCAACATGAAAGCGGACTGGCGCATGCTTCTGGTTTTGTCTTTGGAAATAAAAGAGCACAGATTACATTGTGCCCACTTGCTCTGTGGAGTAACGATACACTTGCTAAAGCATGTTACTCATCTATTCTGCATTAACTGATCTGTTCATCTCTGTTTATTTTGGATCACTTTTAAACATAGAAACATAGAAAATAGATGCATGAGTAGGCTATTCGACCCTTCGAGCAAGCATCACCATTCAATATGATCATGGTTGATCATGTACTTTCAGTATCCCACTCCTGCTTCCTCTCCATACCCCTTGATCCCTTTATCCACTAGGGCCATATCCAGCCCCCTCTTGAACTTATCTAACAAATTGGCTCCAAAAGCTTTCTGTGTTTGAAAATTCCACAGGTTCACAACTCTCTGAGTGAAGCAGTTCTTCCTCATCTCAGTCCTGAATTGCTTACCCCTTATTCCTAGACTGTGACACCCTAGATCTGCACTTCCCCAACATCAGGAACATTCTTCCCACATCTAGCCTGTCCAGTCCCATCAGGATTTTATACATTTCTATGAGATCCCCTCTCATTCTTCTAAATTCCAGTGAGTACAAGCCCAGTCAATCCAGTCTCTCTTCATACGTCAATCCTGCCATTCCAGGCATCAGTCTGGTGAACCTCAACTACATGGCTCGGGCGAGTTTCCACAAGAGGATCCCACTTTCAATCTCCCTCAATAGCAAGAATGTCCTTTCTCAGATTAGGAGACCAAAACCGGACACAATACTCAAGGTGTGGTCTCACCAAGTCCCTCTGTAACTGGAGCAAGACATCCTTACTCAAATCCTCTTGCTATGAAGGCCAGCATGCCATTAGCTTTCCCCACCACTTGCTGTACCAGCATGCCAAACTTCAGCGACTGTTTCATCATGTCACCCAAGTCACGTTTTCACCTCCCGTTTTTCTAAACTGCCACAATTCAGATAATAATCTTCCTTCCTATTTTTGCCACCAAAGTGGATAACCTCACACTTATCTACATTATATCGCATTTCCAACCATTTGCCCACTCAGTCAGCCTGTCCAAGTCACCCTGCAGCCACTTAGCATCCTCCTCAGAGCACATACTGCCACCCAGCTTAGTGTCATCTGCAAATTAGGAGATACTGGTTTCAATTCCTTTGCCCAAACCAATAATGTATATTGTGAATAGCTGAGGTCCCAGCACTGAACCCTGCGGTACTCCACTAGTCACTGCCTGCCACTCTGAAAAGGACGTGTTTATTCCCACCCTCTGCTTCCTGTCTGCCAACAAATTCTCTATCCATATCAATACGTTACCCCCAATACCACAAGCTGTAATTTTGCTCACTAATTTCTTGTGTGGGACCTTTCAAAGCCTTTTGAAAGTCCAGATACACAACTTCCACTGGTTCACCCTTGTCCACTCTACTGGTCACATCCTCAAAATATTTCAGAAGATTTGTCAAGCACAATTTCCTTTCAGTGAATCCATGTTGACTTGGACCGATCCTGTCACCACTTTCCAAATGCTCAGTTATTACATCCTTAATAATTGACTCCAGCATTTTCCCCACCACTGATGTCAGGCTAACCGGTCTACAATTCCATGTTTTCTCTCTCCATCTTTTTTTTTAAAATGGGGTTACATTAGCTACCCACCAATCCACTGGAACTGTTCCAGAGTCTATAGAATGCTGGGAAATGATTACTAATGCATCCACTATTTCTAGGGCCACTTCCTTGCATACTCTGGGGTGCCCTGACCAGTACTTCATCAGGCCCTGGGGACTTATCGGGTTTTAATCCCAGCAATTTCCCCAATACAATTTCCTGATTAATCTGCTAGGCCCTCTGTCCCCTAGTATTTCTGAAAGGTTATTTGTGTCCTCCTTAAGAAAGACAGATCCAAGGTATTTGTTCGGCTAGTCTGCCATCTCTCTGTTTTGTTGAGCATTCTATATAATTACCCTTCTGTTGTTACCATTTGCACTAAAATGAGGTTTGCCTCTATAATCAACTGCAATTTGTTATTTACTGTATATGCTTGCTGTAATTGTGCCACTTCTTGTATTCGACTGACTGGATGAGAACAATTCTAAAACAAATGGGAAAAGATAATTGTGCATGAAATGAAGTAATGTTTGAAATGCCTGCAAGAAGTTTCTCGTAGATTGACCCCTCCTCTGTTTGGTACATGAATAAGAAGTTTAACAACACCAGGTTAAAGTCCAACAGGTTTATTGGGAACCACCAGTTTTCGAAGCGCTGCTCCTTCATCAGGTGAGTCTACGTCATGGTACATGAATGTGTGGGAAAGAGAGATAAAGAGACTTAAGGCACATCCTGGGAATTATTTTCACTCTGTTCCACCAAAGTGTCCAGAGTACTTGAGGAATGTAAACAGCTCACGAAAACTGGACAGAAATAGAGCTCTAGCTATTGTGGAGGAGCTCGATAGATAGATCATGGATACTGCCATTTTCACCTTACCATTGCAAACTGTAATATTCAGAATGTGTCGAGTCAGGCTGAAATATCAGAAAGGGCAGTTCAGCAGAAGTAATGGGGTTTAACTTCTAATACTGTTGCCTTAGTTTAAAATGCTGAGCTAACAGTGTTTTTGATGTGAGGGTTTTTTTCCCCCAGGTTTTTGATGGTTGCATTGGAGTGAGGGGGGCTATTTATGCAATGCCTGTGTATTGTATCTGACCAGTGCTTCATCAGAAACAACTCTTCACCAAGAGCTATGATGCTCGGAAGGGAAGAAAGAGATCAGGGTGAACTCCTGGGAGCGTTCTCCTGATAACTCAACAAAACTTTGATAATGAATCTGCAGAAACCCAGGAGAAACTGAACAAACACAACAAGTTTTCCAACAAAGTTATGGCAACTCAATCCCCATACCTTTTTACGATTATATAAACAGCTGAGAAAGAGGCATGTTTTAAGAAGGCAGAAGGGAAGTATAAATAACGTACTCACACCACAAGAAAGTGTTACAAAACCGCTATACAATAATTAAATATTTTATATTTTAAATAATGGGGAAGGAATATTAAAAGTGATTTGTACCTTAAGCAAGTTTTATAAACTGCTGCGTAAATAATGATAGATACACCATTCCTCTGAGGGTTATAAACTTCAGTATCAATAAGTACATAATATGTGATAGATTGCTTTATAAATTTGTTTTATTACAATAATGGGTGAACTGATGTTGCTTTTAGGCTGTAAAGAAATAACATGAAACAATGAAAACTGCACTCCAGATCTGAGAGCACCCATTACAGATAATATCAAATCACTTCAAGGTTATTAACTAATTAATGGATACAATGACTAGAAATCCTTCAAGCTTTGGTTTCATGGTTCACGATTTTATAATTCGATGAACACAAGTCTGCTTATGTAAAGATAGACCATGCTGCCTTCCTCCTCACCTGGTCGGTGGGGGGGGAGGGGCAGGGTGCTTAAATTGGGGCCAATATCTCGTGCAAAGGTAGAGGTTCGTCATAGAATCATCATAGAATCCCTACAGTGCAGAAAGAGGCCACTGGGCCCATCGAGTCTGCACCGACCACAATCCCACCCAGGCCCTACCCCCCATATCCCTACATATTTACCCGCTAATCCCTCTGACCTACGCATATCAGGACACTAAGGGGCAATTTTTTAGCAGGGCCAATCGACCTAACCCGCACATCTTTGGACTGTGGGAGGAAACCCGTCCTTCAAACTAGAACAGAATATTATCAATTAAATTTAGCAATATAGTCAGATCTAACAAAGATCCAAAGTGAACAATGAGTGGCACAACACACCATTCCACAATCTAATGGCAATAACAAATGTGATTAAATAAGTGTTACATCATTGGGGACCATTTAGGCTTTCAGTTTTACCTCATAAAGCAGACCCTGGGGTATCAAATATCTCTTGATAAATTAACATCTTGTTTACTGCCCAAAATGCCATTAAATATACAGAAAGGTAGTTTACATTTAATACCAGGAAATTGATGATATATGAACTGTGCTGAAGAACAATTTGTCAATAAAGCTGCTATCTCCAATCCCTTTGCATAGATCAATTTTAGACAAGACAACCAAAGCATTTCTCAAAAGTAAAGCAGTCACTCTGGGGATATATTTTGCTCAGTATGTAAAGGTAAATGAATTTACTTCCTAAACCAAGGAGGTTTGTAATGACAGTTTCATAAAGTATTTTCCTTTAACTTCATACACAGAACAAAATGAATCATTGTATTACGATGAGGAATTTTCAGTTATTTCTGATAAGAACCATTAACACCTTGACGGACTGATTTCACAGGACGATCTGTTTTTGCACTGTGAGTAACAATTTGCATTTATATTGTGCTATTAACATAGAGAGATGTTCTAAAATGCTTCACAAAGGCGTATTGAGAACGAGACAGGGGATTATGAAGAGTAAAATATTCTGGACGAAGCGCTGTATGATCAAGCTTCATGTGAGTTTACCGTCCATCGTTTGCCAGACAAAACATCCTGGGCGGGATTTTCCGGCCGCGCTCGCCCCTAAACCGGATGATCCCACCCGAGGTCAGCGGACCTTTGCATGGTCCGCCTTTATTACAATTCCCATGGCGGGTGCGACGGGAAAATTTCTCCCCCCCGACTGTTTCTCCTGATCAGTACTGCATCTTTTTAAAAGTGTCAACAGGTTCAAAGTACGAAGGGGTTCAATAGATTAGGCGTCAAGAAGATATTTTCTCCTGTGGCAGAATCCAAAAACTACAGGCCATAAAGATAAGATGGTCACGAATGAATCCAATAGGGAATTCAGGCGAAACCTTTTTACCTGGACCGTGGTTAGAATGTGGAAACTGCTGCCATATGAAGTGGTTGAGGCAATTAGCACCAAGGCATTTATGGAGAAGTTAGATACATACGTGAGAAAGAAAAGAATAGAAGTATTTGTTGACAGGGTGAGATGAAGTGAAGTGTGAGGAGGTGATGTATAAGATATTCACTGGCACAAACCTACTACACAGAATGGTCTGTTTCTGTGCCATGAGATTCTGTGTTATTCGAAGTACCAACAACTTGCATTTATATTGGGTCATTAATATAGAAAAAATGTTGTAAAATGTATCATGATTGAGAAACAGATGTCAAGATAGGAAGAGGGATTATAAGGGTTGACTGAAAGCTTGAACAAAAAGATGGACCTTACGACATACTTTATAGAATCATGCGGCTGAATTACACAAGCTGTCCGATTCCCTGCACCTAACACCCTCCCCACTGCCCCCACGTCTGGGGGAACCTGCAGAAGAGAACAGCCAGTTAATGGAGGCAGGATTTCTGCCATTCTGGTTCAGGAAGTTTCAGATTAGAGAGTTCTCAGTCAAGGAGAGGCCCGTAGACCTCCAGTACATCAGGTGTGTGGCATTAGATCATTTGAGTGAGGAGCTTGTCACCCACTTCTCACTGGGTGCCAAGCTGGCAGACTGGTAGCGGGGCTGGGCTCATGACAGGGGTAAAACCTTGGGAGGGGGGGAGCCCTCCAATGGGCTCTGGGTGTCCCCTCTACCTGCCACCAGCCCGTGCAGGGAAACCTGCCGGACTGGCTGCTTGGTGTGGGCCTCTCCTGCCATCCATTAAATCTGGTGGTGGCAACAGGATGAGGTCCGTAAAGAAAAGACAAAAAATGGCAATTTGGCCTCGATGCTGTATCACCCTGTCTTAATCTGGAAGTTCCAGGGAAAGCTCAAGTCAGGCTCTTTAAGTTACAGCATGCATCTGATCGCGCAGAAAAAATTAAAGGTCTAAATATACTGCACACAATATTGCATTTGATCACATATGAACTGCTTCTTTAAAAGGGCAGCTGTATAGTCATTGCTTTTTGTACCTAACCCCATAAGCGCCTGTCCAGCTCCCTTTTAAAAATATTTAAGCAATCGATTTCAAACCAGCTTTTCAGGTGTAGCATTCCAGATCCCAACAACATACCAATTGAAGGAAATTCTCCTCATCTCCACTCCTGATATTTTGCCAATGATTTTAGATCTATGATCTCTGACTATTGATCCGCTCACTAGAGGGAGAAATATTTATCTGTCTACTCCACCAAAACCTCTCACCATCGCATAAAACCTCTATTAAGCCACTTCCTAACCTTCTCCGGTGCGAGCAGAGAGCAGTCCAAGTTCTTCAAACCTCTCCTCATAACTCAGGACTTTTGTGTGCAGCATTTCTTACTTGGAAGGCAAGCAATCCTTTGATAAAAATACAACTTTAAGCCTTGCTTAATGCTCAGAAAGGGTGGCACGGTGGCACAGTGATTAGCACTGCTGCCTCACAACTCCAGGGACCCGGGTTCATTTCCGGCCTTGGGTCACTCACTCTGTGTGGAGTTTGCATGTTCTCCCCGTGTCTGTGTGGGATTCCTCCAGGTGATCCAGTTTCCTCGCACAGTCCAAAGATGTGTAGGTTAGATGGATTAGCCATGGGGAATGTGTGGAGTTACGGTGATAGGGCGGGGCAAGAGGGCCTGGGTAAGATGGCCTCTGTCAGAGGGTCGGTGTGGACTTGATGGACAAAATGGCCTCTTCTGCACTGCAGGGATTCTAAGATTCAATGAATTACTTAAACTACACTGAACAGACCTGTAGGAAAACCGATTGCTTCTTGAAGTCAAGGTATGATACAAATCATTGGTTTCAAACACTTTATTAGGTTCATATTAAAAGCCCCCACACCACACATAGAGTGCAGCAATCATGTGGATGCATTTTCGCAGCACAACTCATCAAATTTCCCAATCTGGATAAACATCTGGACAGTTAGCCATATAAGGTTTCAGCGTTTCGAGGTATAAAAGCCTTTTAATTAAACTCTAATGTTCAAATTCTTAATGTCTAACAATAAGATCATCAGTTGTGCTTGATATACAAGGTACAAATAACTAGTATTTATGAATCAAATAGAATTCAGGTAAGCAAGATTTTAAATATACTTAACACAAACAGTGAAGACAACATAGAAGTGTCTTTTCTCTCAAGATCCCAGGAGTTTTTGAGCATTGCCAGCATAGGCCATGTCTCTCTTTCCTCTGTCTTTGAAGTGATGTTGAACTTTTGTCCAAAGAGTCATGCCCCAGAAGTCAATGTAACACTGTGCCAACAAAGACAATGGCCGGAATTCTCCCAAAAGAATTCTATGGGCCCAATTTTACCATCACGTTTGGAAACTTGGTAAAGTTGGGTGTGAGGCGAGTAGCACAATCCGCGCTCGCCACCGCATCGGTTCCCTCTTTACCAAGGCCAGAAAATAGCCACGATCGGGACCGCACCTGAAACAGGTGCGACGGCCATTTAAATCCATTTAACTTAATGAGCTGCACATCCAACTTTACCGGCACTTCCCCCTTTACCACCATGTTTGCCCATCCAGAATCGGCATGAAACAGACATGCTCCATGGAAGTCCGATTCGGACGTTGCAGTTAGTGAGGAGGTAAGTGCCGAGCATCCGATGGCTCTCTGCTTGAGATCGGTGGGGGGAAGGCGGGTCCGCTGCCACTCTGCTTGAGATGGATGGGGGGGGAAAGGGCGTCTGCTGCCACTTTTCCTGAGATCAATGGGGGGGAAGGGGGAGAGGGAATCACTCTGCTTGAGATCGGTGAGGGGGAAGGGGGAGGGGCTCATGATCGGTCTGGGTGGCGAAGGGGGTGGGGGGATAAGGGTGTCAGTAATGTTGTGGGGGTGGGGCAATGTCTGTCAGGGGGAGACATTATCTGGCCCAGGAGCGATGTGGCAGGGGAACCGCATTCCATCTTATTTTTTCTGCACATGCTCAGTTGGAGCCGCCCATCAGAGCTACAGGATTTCAGGTGTATTAAGCCCCACCCACAGACTTGTGCAGCACAATTCGTACTCGCTGATATTTTTTCAGGCATAGTGCGTATGGGGGTGCCTGAGAACGGGTCTAAGAGTTGGATATGAAACATTCCCAGTTTCAAGTCCACTCAGCACGTGGAATCAAAATGGTAAAATAGTGCCCTCTGTGTCGAATTTGTGTGAAAACTGGAGTAACTCACGCTGTTGTTTTCAGCAGGAGTTTCAAAATGAATCTCCCACTTCCTGTGCACTGCAGAGTGCACTAGCACGTTTCACTCCAGAATTCAGTGGGTGGATCCTATCCCCACCCGGGAGGCCGGCAGCATAGCGCTGAGGAGGCCACTGTGCATGCGTCGATCTGTCAGTGCCGAGATCGGCGCATGCGCAGTGGCCCCGCACTGCCAGCCTCCCGATTGCTGGTCAGTCTCCCAATCACTGGCCAGCCCTCCTCCCCCCATAGGCCAATCACCATAATTCATGCACCCCCCCCCCCCCCCCCCGCTGACTTCCGGCGCGGATATGACGCGGCCGGAAATCCGGTGCTGGGAGACGCTAGTGTGCCGGGACTCCCAGTGCGGATCTCGTGCACCGGGCGCCCTTGGAATCTCACAGCCCACTACGCTAAAAAATTAGTGCAGCGGGTTGGGAGAATCCTCTTCCCAAGATTCTCAAAATGATACCCCTCAGTTTCATTATTCCTCCTCCCTTACTCCCTTCAACAATTCCTTCAAAGTTGATCTAAAAACACCGAATTGTATTGTCGGCAATTAAGACAGCAAACAACTGCTCCTGCTCAAACCCAGAGGAATCTAAATTCGTAAAAACTATAAAATGTGGTTTCTCACAAACAGCATCCTTCCTGTAAAGAATTCCAGCTAGCAGGAATTCAAACTGAACCATTTAAAAAGTGGTTAAGGAATAAAATCCACAGGCCACGATCTTACCGGCCGTCCATGCCAAGTTCCCGCTGCAGCGAGGGCGGGGAATTTGGCGGCCAGAGGGCAGGAAAATCCCGCCGTCGTGAATGGTGATAAGATTCCGGCGCATGGACTTTGCAGATCCAGAACATACCCTAAAAATTATTGGGATTATCAAAATTCTCAACCACAGCAGGCTGCCTTGGATGTTAAGGGTGCTGCAGAATCGTGTGCTGTTGGGATTGCAGAGTTGAGATCATTTGCTTTCCTACTGGGGTGGGAAAATAAATTCCATTGGTGCGGGATTTTAGGTAGTATTCTCAGCGACAACAGAAAAAGGTCAAATTTAAAAGGTTGAGAGTAAAGACTAGAATGAAGAAGGAGGCTGCTGTGCACCAGCAACCCATGAAATCCCAGCTTTATCACGAGAGGAGTTACATGATCTGTAAAGAATCATCTCTCTGTAGGTCCCAACTTCCGAAGTGAGCTTCAGTTGATAAGTAACGCTACTTTTACTGTGCAACGTTCAGAGATGTTCGCCTCCCATGAATGATTTAGTTTCGTGGTGAAGCTCATTACAGAGACTCAGGTTCCTGACTTCAGGGAAATTTGGGCATTTATTACAGAATGCGCTAATCTCATCTTGACAACTTGCCTTACCCAAGTGTAAGTTCCATGCTGTTTCTGAGTGACAAGCACCATATGCCCCGGGGCTCAAACCTGCAGCCATCTGGTATTGAAGCTGGCACCATTTCTGTGAAGGAACTTGTTTACTTTTGAAACAAAGAGGCGTATTTTTTGTAATTTTTTTAAAGTAAAAGAGTCCATTTTAGTCATTGGGTAGAATTTTCTCAGCCAAATGAGGGAGAGGATGCCGTATGTGGTGGGTAAATCCCTGGACGTGACATTGGGTCAGTCATAGAATCCCTACAGAACAGAAGGACCCATCGAGTCTGTACCAACCACAATCTCTCCCAGGCCCTATTCCCATAACCCCACACATTTACCCTGCCGCTAATTCCGCTGACACTGGGGTCAATTTAGCACGGCCAATCAACCTAACCCACACGTCTTTGGACTGTGCGAGGAAACCGGAGCACCCGGAGGAAACCCACGCAGACACAGGGAGAAAGTGCAAACTCCACAGTGACCCGAGGCCAGAATTGAACCTGGGTCCCTGGCCCTGTGAGGCAGCAGTGCCAACCACTGTGCTGCTCCAGTCAGGATCCGGGCATCATCTCAGCCTGTTCAGTTTGCCCCGGTGCAGGTTTTGAGTCCAGGAGAGAAACTCCGTGTGTCTGGTATAAAAGCATTGAGACATATAAAGCACTGTTAAGAGCCTTTTTAACTATGAGTAAAGAGCCAACGGGGACCAGATCCTATCTGTGCCACTCCTACCCACCTTGTTATAGCTGCTGTTGTTATTGATTCCACTTCTGTAAGATCATAAGATCAGAAATCTCCGAACGGTGTTTAATGACTTAAGTGAGACAAAGTGAACCAATGCTCCAAAGCACCACTGAGGGGGAGGAAGAGGGGAGAAGCTGGGAGCTATGCTTGAGAGGGAAATGTTGGAAGGAACATTTTGGGATAGGAAAGGGAAATAGTCAAAATGTGCCTTTGGTGGGAGCCCAGGGCAGTTGTTTGAGTGATGGGGAGAAATCAGGAGTGGTGTGAGTTAAGGGAGCAGGGGAGCACTAACATTAGTGGTGGGTAGTGAAGAAGGAGAGGTGATCGTGTGCATGAATGGGGGTGACAGAGTGTCAGTTCGAACTGAGAGGGTGGTGGGAGAATAGACAGCCGGTTCAAAATGGGGGAGAAATGGGAAGGAAAATGTTAGCATTGGCTGGGTGGGGCTGGAAGGCAGTGATTGCATTAACTGGAGGGTATACAGGGTGGGAGAAGAGAGGGGGGCAGGGCAGGCCCAGGGCAGAATAAAGTTTCCATCCCTGAATGGGGGCCAATGTGAACTGAAGAGAGGGGAAGGAAAACGTTTGCTTAAATGGAGAGAGAAGAGGCAAAATAGTATCTCCAAGAATCAGGAGTGGGTTGAAAGGGAGGATAGTGCCAGCTTGATCTTAAAGATGTTAAAAATTGATGACATGTAGTTGGTAGTTTCAAAGTCAGTAGTTTAAGTGTGACGATCATTTTGTAGTTTGAATGAATGTGCCATTAAACATGTTGTGCTAAATTGTCAAAAGCCATTAAAAAAAATGAAACCTGTGTTATTAGAAACCAGCCAGATTAGTTAAATCGACAGCCTTAATTGTGAGACAATTAGAAGAATAAGTATTTCATTAATAGATATGTTAGTAAGGCTGGTTTGGTCGTGCAATCAATCTGTAACACAAAGTTTCTAACTTCTATAATTATAAACATTTTTTTTATTAACCTTTGATTATTAAGACAAATTCCTAAAGCCCTGAGAACTGTAAGATGCTCCCTTTCCAGAGAGGCCAAAAATATACCATGTACTTGTTAACTTTGACTGAATGAATGAATTCATGAATATTGGACAACACCGGGGCTAACTCAAGATAAGAGAAGCAGTTTTTTTATTTTGGTGATAGTGTGAGGATAAGGTGTTTCACTCCAGGTGTGAGTCTATTGACATACCTGGAAGCTTTTATCAAAACAAACTTTACTTAACAACACAGTTTAACTATTACAAATTAATTATCTTAACATTGAATAGTTCAAATACTTAAACATGACAAGATATAATTCTTAACTGCTAACTTATCTCTATTAGATTCAATTCAAGTAATATTCCCCTTATAAACTTAAACTCCTCTTCAAAATCAGTAAGCAGTACACAGGCTTACATGCTGGTATGTGGGTTGCTAGTCCTCGAGCCTCCAAAATACCTCTGGAGAGAGAGACAGAGAGATCTATTTCTCTTAGCAGGTCCTAAACAGAAGCATCCAGAAAGAGACAGAGACCTCTCTTGCTTCTTTCAGGACCAAGCAGAAACTAGTCTTGATTTTTTCCTGTAAGCTTAACTCCACCCATTAACACATGACTGTCTCTGTCAATTAACCTAATCAAAACTCTACTCTGAAACTCAGGGGAAAAACCAAAAGAAACAAAAATGTATTAACTCAGATTAAAATAAACACCCCATTATCTAGGATCAATTATTACTCTGCATTCTCAACATGTAAGCTGCCTGGTGCAGACAAATCCACACTGTATAAACAGCTGAATTTTAAACAAATCCATCACAAGGAACATGATATAAATACATTTTGTAAAGGCACGGTATCATCATACACTCATATTGACAAATGATTGACAAATTATAGATATGTCTTATCACAAACCAACTGGCTATTTTCCAACTAATGTTGGCTTTCAACATCTTTAAGGTATATAAAAGGGGTCTCGAGAGAGAGAGGTGTAGAGAGGGTTGCTGATTTTACGTGTTATCCATGTTTTCAGAGTCTTTCTTTCATATCGTGATCTGAGAAGGGTGGCAAAAAGTCTGTTCAAATGTTAAAATTAAGTTTTCTCTTCTTACTGTTAATTACTGATAATTACTATTAATTGACATTTCCCTCTTATCTTTCTGACTTGTTGCTTTTTGATAGTTAATAAGCTTACTGAAATTCACCATTTAAGGTCTTATTTCTTAGCGTGTAGTTAAAACTGGTGTGATGTACAATTGGGAGATTATTTCAAGCAGAACCCCATAAATCTTAGTCCAAAGAGACCATAGCTGTAACAGAGGGATGGACCTGAAATTCCAATAAAACTTTCCTGATCTCCTGCTTAACTCCAACGGGAACTCTCAAAAAATACAAAAGGTCTTGGCTTAATCATTTTACTCTGCAGAATTACAGCAGCAGATCATGAGAGATCCCATGCAGTTCAAGTCCAGTGTGTCTGTAAATGAGATCCAATGTCACTGCAAACTCAGTTAGAGGTCATAGAGGTCTACAACATGGAAACAGGCCTTTCAGCCCAACTTGTCCATGCCGCCCATGTTTTAATATTAAGCTAGTCCCAATTGTCCGCGTTTGGCCATATCCCTCTGTACCAATCTTACCCATGTAACTGACTAAATGCTTTTGAAAAGATAAAATTGTACCCGCCTCTACTACTACCTCTGGCAGCTCATTCCAGATGCTCACCACCCTCTGTGTGAGAAAATTGCTCCTCTGGACTCTTTTATATCTCTCCCCTCTCACCTTAAACCTATGCCTTCTAGTTTTAGACTCCCTTACCTTCAGGAAAAGACGTTGACTATCTACCTTATCTATGCCCCTCATTATTTTATATACCTCTATAAGATCACCTCTCAGCCTTCTACACTCCAGGGAAAAAAGTCCCAGTCTATCCAGCCTCTCCTTATAACTCAAACGATTGAGTCCCAGTAGCATGTTAGTAAATATTTTCTGCACTCTTTCTAGTTTGATAATACCTTTTCTATAATAGGGTGACCAGAACTGTACACAGTATTCCAAGTGTGGCCTTACCAATGTTTTGTACAACTTCAACAAGACGAACTCCTGTATTCAATGTTCTGACCGGTGAAACCAAGCATGCTGAATGCCTTCTTCACCACCCTGTTCACCTGTGACTCCACTTTCAAGGAGCTATGAATCTGGACCCCAGATCTCTTTGTTCTATAACTCTTCCCAATGCCCTATCATTAACTGAGTAAGTCCTGCCCTGGTGCAAGAAAGGAGGCAATGGAGGTGAAACGGCATGGTGGCACAGTAATTAGCACTGTTGCCTCACAACCTCAGGGTTCAATTCCAGGCTTGGGTGACGATCTGTGTGGAGTTTGCACGTCCTCCCCGTATCTGCGTGGGTTCGCTCTGAGTGGTGTGGTTTCCCCTCACAGTCCAAAGATGTGCAGATTAGGTGGATTGGCCATGCTAAATTGCCCTTTAGTGTCCCAAGATGCATAGGTTAGGGGGTTTAACAGGGTTAATGTGTGGGGTTATGGGGATAGGATGGGGGGAGGGGTGGTGGGGGGTCTGGGTAAGATGCTCTGTTGGAGAGTCGGTGCAGATTCAATGGGATGAATGATCTCCTTTTGGACTGTAGGGATACTATGAGGCAATGACCAGGAGAGAGGCACAGTCAAGATAAGTGATGCAACTGGAATGAGTCCATGTAAATATTCTTTATTTAACTACTGTCTTTAACTGTATAGAAAATGTCAAGTGTTTAGTCCCTTCCTTTTCATTCACAGCAGGTGGCATCTCAGACTTTAAGGGTAACATAGCAGTGAAAGGGAAATACTTTCAGAGATGCTAGTTAACTTTTCAGTGAGCCTGCTGAGAGAAGCCATCAAAAATGTGGAGAAGTGCTGGCGGGGATTCATTATGTATGCTGCCTAAAATCAGAATATTATCAGCATGAAAGCTAATTTGTCTTGGAGTCTAAGATAATGTCACACACAAACTGAAAATCCCTTGCAGCCATTTTCAATGGCTCCACAAGAAGTAAGAATATTTACGTCTAGTGTCTTGGCCTTGGGAAATGACTGTGATGATGTGCCATGTGTGATGTCCACTGAACAGTGCTTAATGCGATAAAATTATCCTTATGAACTCTTCAAACATCTATAAGAGTGATAACAAAAATGAACTGACGGGCGAATATTTCCATAAATATAAGCGAGCTTGTCAGTTGAATGTGTTCTTTCCGAATAAAGAATTGTTTTCCAGATCTCCAAGGTCACTGTGTGAGTAAATACGCCATGTCAAAACTAGGGAAGCCCAAGATCAGTTCTTGGGCGGCACGGTGGTTCGCACCTGCTGCCAGGGACTTGGGTTCGATTCCCGACTTGAGTCACTGCTCCGGTTTCCTCCCACATTCTGAAAGACGTGCTGGTTAGGTGCATTGACCCGAACAAGTGCCGGACCGTGGAGATTAGGGGAATTTCACAGTAACTTCATTGCAGTGTTAATGTGAGCCTTACTTGTGACTAATAAATAAATTTTAACTGTTTAGTCAGTTTGATTTCAGCTAGGACTGAAGTGGACCAGTATAAGTAGCCTCAAACCAGTGGAAGATACAAACATTCTGCCAAAGTTCCTGTTGCTAATTAGTATACGAGGAGTGAAGTGTTCATAACTGGATGTCAGGTGAAAACAGGATTGGTGGCAATGATGTTCTGAAATGTCAAATAGCCTGCTCCTTGGCGTTGATACCTGTAGCTGGCAGTGACTGCGAAACCACCCCATCCTCCCAACATGACATTTGCAGTAAGCTATGACCGAATCAATTATTTAATTAATCTGAGAACGCTTTCCAATCAAGATACAGAGACATTGAAAACACGATCAATACGGTATTTGTTTTAAATAGAACTGTGATCATTATCTTGAATGCTGCTGCACTGTGGAAAGATTTTACCTCAAGGTTGAATGCAAAAATGACAAAACTGCGTATTTAGTGGCACTAACATATTTTTTAGGTATAATCAGGCACAATTACATCAATATTCTGCTGCACCTTTCATCATTTAGCAGCTAGATTACACTAACACACAAAAGCAAAGTGTGGCATTTCTCTTTCTCCTCTTCGCCGACATTTCTTGAGATATGTACAGTGTGATGTCGAGAGGAGTTGGAGATCGTGATAGGTAGAGTGGTGTTCACTCAATTCAAAACTCACACAGTTGCCTAAATACAAAAGTAAATGATAAAATTACTATGGATGATAGAATCTGAAGCAAAACAGAAAATGCTGGAAGATCTCAGCAGGTCTGATGGCATCTGCGGAGAACAGTGAGAGAACAGGTGTGCGCCATCTAAAAGATGCACTGCAGCAACTTGTCAATGCCGGAGTTTTACTGGCACGTCCATGATCTCCACTCCCTAGGAGGATATAGGCTGCAAGCGCATCGAACACCACCATCTATAAATTCCAACTTGGAAAAATATATTTCCTCCAATGTTGCTCTGTGAAAAACCTAACAAAATGGTCAGTGTACTTTCAAAACAGACTGCAGCAGTTCAAGAAGACAGCTCACCACTATCTTCACAAGAACAATTAAAGATGGGCAGCAAATGCTGGTCTTACCAATGATCCCCATTCAGCCCATTGAGTCTAGACTGACAACAATCCCACACAGACCCTATCCCCATAGCCCCATGCATTTACCCTAGCAAGTCCCCCTGACACTAAAGGGCAATTTAGCATGGCCAATCTACTTAACCCACACATCTTTAGACTGTGGGAGGAAACCAGAACACCCGGAGGAAACCCACGTAGACACGGGAAGAATGTGCATACGTCACACGGACAGTGACCCAAGCCGGGAATCAAACCCGGTTCCCTGGCACTAACCATTGTGCCACCACGCCGCCCCATCTACCTTTAAAGAAATTGGACCCACAACACAAAAACCACAGATGCCTAACCTGCTAAACATGCATCTCTTTAGTGAATCCGGCAATAAAACTGGTAGCTGATTCCAACCATCTGAATTCATCCAAACTCCAATTTAAAAGTGGACAAGACTTCCTCCTTCCCCGGATCCACAAAAATTCCTTCCCAGCAGTGAGCTAGACACCTAGGCCGGAGTTTTACTGGCACGTCCACCCCAGAATCAGGGCGGGCAAGGCTCGCAGAACGGAATTCTCTGTTGGCCTCGGGCGGGATTTTATGGCCTCGCTCAAGCAAGACCGGAAATGTCCATCTGAGGTCAACAGACATTTCCATTGTCCACTCCTCGCCTGCTTTGCTTCCGTGGCGGAAGATGGTAGAATTCCGGTGATAGACTACAAACTATCTTTTATTTACAACTTTTAAAAGTGCTCTGTTCCCTTTAATGGCATGAATTGCTCGAATGTGTGTTGACTGATTAACATATTGTTTAGACTCAGGGTGATTGTGTGAATAAATAATCTAGTTTATTTTTAAACCCACGAAAGTCTCCTGCTTAAATTGACCACAGGTTAAAGTGGGCTAAGAAACATATACATCTACCTTCCAAAAAAACTCACAGTGCTTACAGAACTGGGGAGTTCAGTTCATCTCACCTCCCTTGCCCAAAACAATCAGAACTGAAAGAAATTGGAGCTGTAGCATGTTTTAAGCAAATATAGAGGCAGGGAGAGGGGGAGCATGAATAGGTTTGTGATTGGCTGTAAAGCACAGAGATTCAATGATAAAAGGGATGACAGTGAAAGGTGCAAGGCCATGATGAGGTGTCAGAACAAGTAAAGGAACAAATATTGGTCTGGAGGGGGTATAAATGGAAAAAGCAGAATCATTAACAGTAGCTGCCATCCAACAATTAAAAACAAATAAACAAAAAAAGGGTTATGATGGGCTTGAAATGTTCCTACTGAAAGAAGAAAGAGTTCAATATTGAAGATCCTTTAAGACCCTTGTCTAAAGATTTGTCTTCACTCTGGAAATCATTGACATAGCAACTTGGGTGAAGTTTCACCAAAGGTGGTACACCTTTATTAAACCATTTAGTAAAAGCAGACACTCATGATGATACAGGCTGGTTAATTTCCTTGCGAACTGGCATCCATCCTAGTGGACAATCCCATGATGAATCCTCCATGCGAATCTTCTGAGCAATGATCAAATTGCTCTAATGACTGTAGCCCCGATGCTTCTGCAGACTCTTCCTTCACACCTTTTTTTTTTACTGCTGTGGCCCTGTGCCATAGAAGGTAAGGTCTGCTTTTAGTCCCTTTTTAATTTTTAGCTCCATACTTTCTCCAGATGTTCCGCGGCTAGGCCCACTTTGCAGGTCACACCTGAGGTAACATAACCAGCTTGACTCCACTTTGTTATCTCCAGCACCACTATCAATCTCCAGAGCTGGGAGAAGGCGACACATTTATTGTCCCTGAACGAAGCTCAGTCTGTTTATCTTCCCTGGTACGCGCTCTTCTCCAGGTGAAGTCATTTTTCAGAACTTGCTGATTCTAGCAAAGCTTCCATTTGGCTAAATTAATCATTGTGCTTTTTGTTTTGAAGCCACAGCACGCAAGGTTACAGATTAAGTGCTTAAAAATGGGATTAGAATCGATATGCCCTTGATGGGTGTTGCAGACATGATGGGCTGAAGGGTCTCTTTGTGTGCTGTAAAACTCTATGAGTGGAATCTTCCCCCTCAGTGCACAGGGTGCTGGCTGATGTGCGAAAATCAGCGCGCAGCTCTCCAGCTGCACAGCCAAGTTTTCTCTCCAGATTTTAGCACATGCTGTGCGGGCGTGGTTTTTGCCCCTCATTTGAGTGGGGCGGGGCCTGATGGATCCGGGAACTCCAACTTCAGCGATTGGGGTATCCTTTTTAAAGATCAGCGATAAAAATAAGCTCCCCCCACGGGTGAAAACTACCTCCACACACGTAGAGATCGCTCCCACAAGCATCAGGGCGCCTCCCCCCGACAAGCATCAGGGTGCCCCCTCCTCAAGCATCAGCGCATCCGCCAACCACAAACATCAGGGCACTCACAAGCATTGCCCCCCCCTCCCACCACACATAAGGGGCACTGCTCGGGTCACCTCCCTCTCCCACTCCCCCGCGGTCTATACTTACCTTTGCAGCCCCGGCAGATTCCCCTCGATAGATTCCCATTTTTATATACCTGTTGAATATGAATATTCAGTGAAGGGGGGTGGGGGGGATCATTTGGCTGGGAAACTCTTTAATGACAGTTACATTTTAAAAAATATATTGAGGTGTTATTATGTCACAGGCGAGGGGATGGGGAAAACCGGGAAATAAGATCTCGTCTTCAAGAATCCCACTTCCCAACTTACGTGGGATTTTGGGCCGGCGTTGCTGTTTATGCTGACGGCTAACAGGCTCAAAATTCCACTCTATGACTTTCTGCAGTTCAGTACAGTTCTTTACATATCAGGGTTCTTCTTCTGCCTCCATATCCCATGTTAATGTTATGAGACAGGCTCCGCACGTGTTACTATCCAACCTACATTCATGAATATAAAAAAATTAAAGAAGGAGTTACATTGTTTATAAAGGGAAATCGTACTTTGGCCTACAAAGGCTTGTGGGGTGGTCGAGGGGTCGGGTGCAGTTGGAGGGGGTGGACGGTTCTGATGGTCGGGAGGGAGCTTGGGAGGCCGGGAGCAAAGCATTCCTCCTCCTGGCCCACAACTAGTGCTTGCCTGGCCTGGCCTTGCTGCAGCTGCTGGGTTTCCCAAGCTTGGATCAGAAGCTTCCAGCCTCATTAGCACATTTAAAATATCAATCCACTTCAAGTCAGCAGTGGGAATGGCTTCCTGACACAAAGAACAATACAGCACAAAAACAGGCCCTTCGGCCCACCAAGCCTGCGCCGATATGTGGTTTTTAATCCCTCATTGTGAATACGGTTCAATTGTTTTGAAATTTAAACCCCGCCCCACAACTGCACCCAATCCCACCAGCTCACTTAAAACTCCTCCATGTGTGCATTTGGGGCCTACCTTGGGCCCAGTTGTTGATGCTGTTTTTCTCCTGCATAAAGTTTGAATGTATTCTAATGAGATTGGCATGTGTGGCATGACACATTTTCAGATCTAATTTCCAGGTGGTGCCCCCAGAGAAGGTTATATACACAGGAGCTGGCACTGAGACAAACACTCATACATATAAAGTCAAGCAAATTGTGAAATATTGGCCTCATTAACTTTACAGCATTTCCATTTTATGAATTGACACAAGGAATTTTGTTTCTATTCATTTGTGGGACATGGGCGCCCCTGGCTGGCCAGCATTTATTGCCCATCCCTAGTTGCACTTAAGAAGATGGTGGTGAGCTGCCTTCTTGAATCGCTGCAGTCCACGTGACAGGTAACTTCCGAATGGATAAATCCTACTTGTGAACAAGGACCTCAATGTAAACTAATTGTCATTGCGGTTAAACTGACATTCAGAAAAGTGAGTTTACCTGCACATTCTCGGAGGTTTGTCACTTCACGAAACCCAAGAGCTGATGATTGAGATTTCCCCAACAGAGCCTTTCATTAGTAGCTAACCCAACCAAACAAGATGGAATGCCAACGATTCTCCTGGATAATACTGTAATGCAAGACAAACAGTGGCACGATTTCACTGATGAGTTCCACCAATGGAATGCGTGGCCTTGAGACTATGTGGGCAAGTCTGCCACCTAGCATCATAGAATCCCTACAGTGCAGAAGAGGCCATTCGACCCGTTGAGTCCGCACCGACTCTCTGACAGAGTGTCTTAGCCAGGTCCTCTACCCCATCACCCCATTAATTTCCCATGGCTGGTCCTTCTGACCTAGGTAAGAAGTCTCACAACACCAGGTTAAAGTCCAACAGGTTTATTTGGTAGCAAATACCATAAGCTTTCGGAGCGTGCTGCTCCTTCGTCAGATGGAGTGGTCTCTGTTCTCCAACAGTGCACAGACACAGAAATCAAGTTACAGAATACTAATTAGAATGCAAATCTCTACAGCCAGCCAGGTCTTAAAAGGTACAGATAATGTGGTTGGAGGGAACATTAAACACAGGTTAAAGAGATGTGTATTGTCTCCAGACAGAACAGCTGGTGAGATTATGCAAGACCGGGGGCAAGCTGTGGGGGTTACTGATAATGTGACATAAATCCAACATCCCGGTTTAGGCCGTCCTCATGTGTGCGGAACTTGGCTATCAGTTTCTGCTCAGCGACTCTGCGCTGTCGTGTGTCGTGAAGGCCGCCTTGGAGAACACTTACCTGAAGGTCCAAGGCTGAATGCCCATGACTGCTGAAGTGCTCCCCCACAGGAAGAGAACAGTCTTGCCTGGTGATTGTCGAGCGGTGTTCATTCATCCTTCTAATCTACACATATTTGGACACTAAGGGGCAATTTAGCACGGTTAATTCACCTAACCAGCACATTTTTGGACTGTAGGAGGAAACCAGAGCACCCAGAGGAAGCCCATGCGGACACAGGGAGAATGTGCAAATTATACACAGCCAGTCACCCAAGGCCAGAATTGAACCTGGGAGCTGGAGCTGTGAGGCAGCAGTGCTAACCACTGTGCCACCGTGCTGCCCCAGCAGGCTGTACTAAATCCATCCTCAGTCTCTGCCTCATACCTGCACCACTGGTTTATGAAATAATTCTTTGTCTTCTCAGTTCACATCATTTGTATCACCAACTTACCATAATAGGAAATAGTTATAGTTTTATTTTATTTCAGGATAACTAGAACTGGTGTTTCACCAATGGCACACAACCACCGACAGCTAACAGTGGTAGCCTGTATACAACCAAATTGATAAAAACACTGATTTTAGAATATTTACCCACTTCAGTTTTAATGAAGTGAATTCTCCTTCAGAGTATCTCAATCTATTTGGCTTTCCATTCATTGGGCCATGATTCAGATACTTCTTACAAAGCAGTTGGTTGGCAGGGCAACTGTCCTGAAAATAAATATCAGCAGTACTGAAGTCAACAATAATTTCAATTTAAGTAATGATTCTCTTTTAATCTTGTTACAACCACAGCAGATGTTATTTGCTGGGAAAGCCAGAGCCCAGAGGGAAACCTGTTTTGCTGATCATAAGCTTTTCTTGAAAATGAAGATTAAGAGCCACTGACCCCAAAAGTATAGAACTCCTGTAATACCTTTAGATTTTAAAAGTTAACAGGTTTATTTAAAAACAAAAATTTAAGCATGTAAGATTAAAATTACACAGTTAAACAGTCTTACAGAACAACACAAAAAAAAACACAGTCAAAGCACACAAGTAAACAACACCTTTATAAATTATAACTATAAACCTCCGGTCATCTGGAGCGGCACGGTGGCACAGTGTTAGCACTGCTGCCTCACAGCTCCAGTGACCCGGGTTCGATTCCATCCTTGGGTGACTGTTTGTGCAGAGTTTGTATGTTCTCCCTGTGTCTGTGTGGGTTTCCTCCGGGTGCTCCGGTTTCCTCCCACAGTCCAAAGATGTGCAGATTAGGTCAATTGACCACGGTAAATGCACAGGGTTACAGGATAGGGTGGGGGGACTGGCTGGGTAAGAGAGTTGGTGCAGACCTGTCGAGCCAAATGGCCTCTTCTGCTCTGTAGGGATTCTATGATTCTATGATCTTACCCAAGGCAAAGGACTGCTGTCACTTTAATGAAGGTATACCACACGACTCCTCAAACACTTCCACTCAGATGTGAAAATCCAAAAAGAAGGTTCAGACATTTTGTGCTTTCTGAAAACAAACAGACTGCTTTCTGGCTTGAAACTGGATGGCTGCTTTAAATTCATAGCTTTCACACCTTCTCCACGCACCAATCTTGTCTTAGGATATTTTTCCTTAAATATCTTTAGTCCTTTTATTTCAGATTTCATTGGCCTCAAACACCTCTTTGAAAGCAAGTTCTCAAAATATATTAATCTTTCCTATTATGTCTTTTCCCTTCTAAGAGACTGTATTAGAGCACAAACTCATGCCTTACAGGATTGCTAAATATGGGAGAGGGCGCACAGTGGCACAATGCTTCCCAGCACCAGGGACCAGGGTTCGATTCCCGGCTTGGGTCGCTGTCAGTGCGGAGTTTGCACATTCTACCCATGTCTGCGTGGGTTTCCTCCAGGTGCTGTGGCTTCCTGTCCACTTACAAAGTTTTAATGTGTTAAAATCATGCGTTGTATTTACTTTTAAAGCATAGTTTCTGGAGAAGAAGGACATCTTGGACAGCAACTGTCACATTTAACTGCACATTTCCAGTCATCAAAACTGCTGTTCAGTTTAAACTAAGTGCTATTATCCTCATCATCATTTATTTATTTTTTCGATTTGATTTATAATTATCACATGTATTTGTATACAGTGAAAAGTATTGTTTCTTGTCCACTATACAGATAAAGCATACCACACATAGGGAAGGAAAGGACAGAGTGCAGAATGCAGTGTTACAGTCATAGTTAGGGTGTCAAGAAAGATCAACTTAATGCGAGTTAGGTCCATTCAAAAGTCTGATGGCAGCAGGGAAAAAGCTGTTCTTGAGTCGGTTGGTACGTGCTCTCAGACATTTGTACCTTTTTCCCAATGGAAGGAGATAGAAGAGAGAATGTCTGGGGTGAGTGGGGTCCTTGAATATGCTGCTGCTTTTCCGAGGCAGCAGGAAGTGTAGACAGTGTCAGTGGATGGGAGGCTGGTTTGAGTGATGGACTGGGCTTCATTCATGACCCTTTGTAGTTGCTTATGGTTTCATTCATGGGATTAGGGCGTCACTGGCTGGGCAGCATTTATTGCCCATCCCAAATTGCCTTTGAACAGAGTGGCTAATAAAGCCATTTCAGGGAGTAGTTCAGAGTCAACCATATTGCTGGTGGTCTGGAGTCACATGTAGGCCAGACCAAGTATGGATGGCAAATTTCTTTCCCCAGAAGACATTAGTTAACCAGATGAGTTTTTATGACAATCGACAATGGTTTCATGGTCATCATTAGATTTTTAATTCCAGATATTTTTTATTGAATTCAAATTTCACCATCTGAAGTGGCAGGATTCGAACCCAGATCCCCAGAGCATTGGTCTGAGTACCTGGATTACTAGCCCAGTGAAACTACCACTACAGGATCCAAAATGCTGTCACCATACACTCGACCAGCATCATTGGAACATTGAGACAGCTGTTCAGGATAGGCTAAATAAATAAGAAGGAGTTCCCAATGCCTTCCAACTACCTTCTTCCCATCCACTTCAAGTCCACTCAGCAGATCACAGAGTCTGTAGCTAAACAGTTTCAAGGCCATAGCTTAGGGGTCTCTTAGGATGGTGCTATTGCTTGTTAATGCTTCTATTCTGATTCACATATTATATGCCACTGGACATCTTTAAATTTGCTATACGGGTTACACGACCACATCTTAGGGACCGAGTTACTGATCCTGTTGGGGAAGTAGTTGTGCTTATCATTATTCTACGGTAAGATCCAACCATTATCAAATGCCATATGTGTGATTTGTGGTGTACTTGTGCAATGGTGCTCTAAGATTGAGACAAAATTGGAACTGTAATAGTTGAAGGCAGGTGAGACATCTTCGTCCGATATACTTCACATGCATCAGGGCACATCAATGTACCAAGTGCAATTGACAGTTACTGTTGCAGACTCTACTTCCAATTAATACTACACCTGTCCTGGGAATGTTTGACACTGATGCATCAGCTAACAAAGTGTCGAAAATATTCCATTTCCCAGGAGTTAATTCCTCTACTTGTTGAGGACAAATTTCACCAACTAAAAACATGTAAACAGTTTTGCAAAGGCTATGCATAAAATGACTCCATGTACATATATGTGGCACTGTGTCTGAATCAATGGCCGAAACATTGAAGAAAAAAAATGACTGGAAAAATAGGTCACATCAATTTCACACATTAGGCAAGTATTTTGAGTGTTTTCGTGTGTTATGATTACAGATTTTCGCAGACTGTTTTTTTTTCTTGCTTTTTGGTAATGATTTCTTTTTGGACATTTGAGTTGACAGGAGCCTTTATACCAGTGATCGGCTGTGAATAAAAATGAAGGCAGCAGATGGTGCCCCACATTACTGTTCCTTTCTGTGCAAGTATTGAATGTATTCATGTGGGAACGAATCGTGTTAACCTTGTTCTTATCTAGTTTTGCCAGGACTGTGAAATGAAACCTTAAATTATCAGAGACAGGTCCAGGAGGCTGTTTTAACATATCGATATTTCAACCTGTGAGAAAATGAAAGGGTATATTCAAATTTCTTGGCTATCTCATTCTCTGTATCGATTTTTGTTTATTAGAGTCTATCTTTAACCTGATCTAATGACACAGAAATAGTAAATGCAAAGCATTTCGATTTTAGCCTGTTTCAATCGCTATGCTCCTGTTTTGCTTAGTGTTTTGCAGAGCAGTTTACACCTCATGGTGACCTTGTCACATACAATTACAGAGCTGTTTCTTACATATGTATCAGAACCATGTTAGAGCTAATGGAATTAAACAGCAGCAACAGGATAAAATAGAGAAAATGTAACCCAGCCATTTAATTAGTTTGCAGGTAGTAAAAGATTGCTGATAAATTATTCTTAATCAAGTAGACATTATAAATATATATGTTGGAAAAGAGAATTAGCTGTTAATGTGTAAAATGAAGGATTGTACACAGGCTACTAGCTTTCTATGTGAGAGTCTCAGGTACACAACTATAATTAAAATGTTTCTGAGCAAACACATTTGTTTGATGTTTAGCTGCCTAATTTAACATTATTGCTCTCGGTTTCCTTCACTGGACCACTGCTGTATGGTACAGCTCCAAATGCACATGTTGTCTCCCAGATACCTAAAAAGGCTGACACTTGGCATGTGTGCAGCTAAGTATTAAGTGCCACTACTTGGCTATTAAACTTTCAGGGCATCACAACTGAACATGATTTCCATTCTCATCCAACATCCGGAAAGATAAACTTTTCAGAAGGGTTGCCAGATACTGATCAGACGTTGTAAAAGGGCTGATTTTATCTTGTCAAAGCTCAGCATCGATCAGAACTCACTTGACGCATGCCTCAATATTGCAGCATACAACAGCCAACCATAGGGTATTGCAAGCATTTCAGTTCTGAAGAACCAGAACATAAACAGTTATTTTTATTTGATTCATTCATGGGACATGGACGTCACTGGCTGGCCAGCATTTATTGTCCATCCCTAATTGCCCGAGGGCAATTGAGATTCAACATCCTGAATTTCCAAACTCACAGACCACAATCAGTAAGGATAGGCAACAACACCTCCTCCACGGTCATCCTCAACACCGGTGCCCCACAAGGCTGTGTTGTCAGCCCCCTACCATACTCCTTATACACTTATATCTGTGTGGCTAAATTCCCGTCCAATTCAACTTTCAAGTTTGCTGACTACACCACCGTAATGGGTCGGATCTCAAACAATGACGAGACAGAGTACAGAAATGAGATAGAGAATCTGGTGAATTGGTGCAGCAACAATAATCTCTCCCTCAATGTCAACAAAACAAAGGAGATTGTCATCAACTTCAGGAAGCATAAAGGAGTACGTGCCCCTGTCTACATCAACGGGGACAAAGTAGAAAGTGTCGAGAGCTTCAGGTTTTTAGATCACCAACAACCTGTCCTGGTCCCCCCATGCCAAAACTATAGTTAAGAAAGCCCACCCACACCTCTACTTTCTCAGAAGACTAAGGAAATTTGGCATGTCAGCTACGAATCTCACCAACCTTTATAGATGCACCATAGAAAGCATTCTTTCTGATTGGATCACAGCTTGGTATGGCTCCTGCTCTGCCCAAGACCGCAAGGAACTACAAAAGGTTGTGAATGTAGCCCAATCCATCACACAAACCAGCCTCCCAACCATTGACTCTGTCTATACTTCCCGCTGCCTCGGAAAAGCAGCCAGCATAATTAAGGACCCCATGCACCCGGACATTCTCTCCTCCACCTTCTTCCATCGGGAAAAAGATACAAAAGTCTGAGGTCACATACCACCTGACTCAAGAACAGCTTCTTCCCTGCTGCTGTCAGACTTTTGAATGGACTTACCTTGCATTAAATTGATCTTTCTCTACACCCTAGCTATGACTGTAACACTACATCCTGCTGTCTCTCGTTTCTTTCTCTATTAATGGTATACTTTGTCTGTATAGCGCAAGAAACAATATATTTCACTGTATGTTAATACATGTGACAATAATAAAGCAAATCAAATCAAACATTGCTGTGGCTCTGGAGACACACATAGGCCAGACTTTCTTCCCGAAAGGACATTAGTGAACCAGGTGGGTTTTTCCAACAATTGACAATGGTTTCGTGGTCATCAGTAGATTCTTAATTCCAGATATTTTTTATTAAATTCAAATTCTACCGCCTGCTGTGGCAGGATTTGAGCCCAGGTCCCCAGAACATTAGCTGAGTTTCTGAATTAATATCTTTAAGAACTAAGAGAGGCAATGGCCAAGTGATAATATCACTTGGCCATTGCCTCTCTTAGTTCTTAAAGATATGTGTACTTGTACACCAGGGCCTGAATTTTCCCACTAACGTAGGGGCTCTCCGTCTTTGTAATTACAGTCCCAGGACTTTAAAGGTGGGTTAAACTACTCAACAGACTATGTCGGGAAGCTCCTTTGCATACAATAGCATGTTGTGCATACTTATTAAAAGGCCAACTCACCACAATTAAGTTCCCCACTAGTCAGAAATTAGAACATTCACATTTATGACTGCATATAAGTAGTGTGCACCTGACAAGGTTGAGTCTCCCGTGACTTTGAAGTGAGTAGCTACTGCTTTGGCCTTCTTGGGCATCACTCAGAAATATCTGCCTCTGGGTTGAGGTCGGGTGCTGGTAGGCCAGGCTGTGCCAAAGCTGGGCAGGGAAGGAAGGCCTAGTGGAGCAGAGGCTGGACAGGGGAGGCAGACCAAATGGGAAGGGTGGGAGACTATCTGGGAAAGGAAGTTAGACTGTCCAAGCCTATTTCAAAGGGCAAGAATATCACACATGCGTTGGTCTCATTGGAGGGTGGTGGAAGACCTCTCTGGGAAGGTAGCATTGTACCATAGAATTCCTACAGTGTAGAAGGATGCCATTCAGCCGACCAATCTGCACCAACTTTCTGTCTCCAACAGAGCATCTTACATCCCACCCCCTGCCCTATCCCCGTAACCTCATGCAAGTACCCCACTAGTACCCTACCCTACACATCTTGGGACACTAAGGGTCAATTTAGCATGGCTAATCCAACTAACCTGCGCATCTTTGGACTTTGTACATCTACTTTGCACTAAAGCTGCACAACTTTGCAGAGTGATGTGCCTAAAGGATGTGATCTGTGAGTTCAAGAGCTTGTTCCTAGGGGTTTGAAGGAGGGTACTGAGGCTCAGAAGGTGCAGACACAGACAGAGGGGGGAGTTGGATCAGGTATGGTGGAAGTGCATGGGGTGTCGCCGTATATTGGATGTTCTAATGCGGGAGTCATGGAAAGTCAGGATCAAGCTAATCCTGAAAACGGGAGAGGTCAGGTTGAGGAGGAGCATAGGAACATCAACAGGGGAAGCAGGAATGTCCATTTGAATGATAATTTGGTCTGAGATAATGGGGCAGTTAAATGTTTACAGGAGGGAGAGGATTGACAAGGTGGTAATTGTGTAGGAATTTGGGGTGAGCTTGGTGGACAACAGGGGGACAGTAGAAGGTGTTTGACATGCAGGCAAATCTCACACGTACCACGCTGAAATGCTCAATGTTGTTACGCAGCTTGTAAAATCTCTCAAGCATTCAATCTGGGAGGGGTTTCATATCAGGTGGGAAGAGTTAATGTCTTCTCTTCTGGGCCAAGAGAAGGAGCACCCTATTAATTACTGGTCCACTCCAGGGAGAACCAGGCTCAGCTGAGTTCTGTGCTCGAGGTTCCAATGCCCAGCAAACCAGGATTGCTTTATGATTAATGGGTCACATTGCAGTGAAAACGGATCCGGAGCTACTGTGTGGGTTTGTTATCTGCCGCTGTCAGAGGCAGGGATGAAGAAAGGGTGGGAGGTGAATGCCTCCAAGGGGCATGCCTGGTGGACAGCAGCAAACTCCCGACTCCAAACCTCCATCCCTCCCGGTAAATGGTCATGGCTGACAAGGGCTACATTTGATGAGTCTTTCTACGTGCCAATGGTCTCACTATAGAGTCTCAAGGATAATGGAGGCGAGTTGAATCGTATATGAGAAAGGTTTTCTCACATGGTTATGATCACCCCAGACAATGCACAATGCCTCCATGCACAAGCACATATGAACGAGAGGAACATTCATCTGTGGTCCTTCAGGATGTCCTTCACCTAGAAAAGATGGGAGAGGGATGCCATGGAATCTAATCCATCATGCAAACCAGCCTCCCATCCATTGACTCGGTCTACACTTCCCGCTGCCTCAGCAAAGCAGCCAGCATAATTAAGGACCCCTCACACCCCGGACGTACTCTCTTCCACCTTTTTGCGTCAGGAAAAAGATACAAAAGTCGGAGGACACGTACCAACTGACATAAGAACAGCTTCTTCCCTGCTGCCGTCAGACTTTTGAATGGACCTGCCTTGCATTAAGTTGATCTTTCTCTGCACCCTAGCTATGACTGTGACACTACATTCTGCAATCTCTCATTTCCTTCTCTATGAATGGTATGCTTTGTCTGTATAGTGAGCAAGAAACAATACTTTTCACTGTATGCTAATACATGTGACGATAATAAATCAAATCAAATCAAATCAAAATGTCTAGACAGAAGCCTGGCACAGGATTTAGCACCAATTTAGTGGTTTAGAGATGGAGGCTAATCTACAAAGAATATGCTCACTAGATGGATTACTACAATTCATTCACAGATCCACTGAGGCCCAGATTATGCAGGCTCCAGACAACCCTGCTTTGCTATTCGCTCTCATCCAAAAGGGGAGGTAGTTGCGCAGATTAGCCCTGGGCCAGGAGGAGCAACAGTCGAATCAGCAAGAGGCAGGGGGGCCTTAAGAAGATCAGCATGCTGGTGTCCAGGCACCAATAACAGTGTGCATTGGTACACCCTCGGGTATATTGTAGGTTATGCCACTACCTGCAGATGAGAAAAAGGCAGTCCCAGAGATTCCTTAGGATGTATCGGAATGTAGCTGCTCACTTCTACCGGCTTCTCCATCAGCACCTGTCTGCAAGGACTTGGAGGCAATCCCATGCTGATGACTGTAAAGGTCACCGCTGCCCTAAACATCCTTGCCAGTGGCTCCTTCCAGGGCTCCACTGGGGACCTGTGCGGCACCTCTCAGTCAGCAACCCACTCGCACCCTCTTCAGCAGAGTGCATCAATTTGTCAAATTGGATCCCGAGAGCCAGAGCTTTAGGATTCCTGCAGATACAATGGCCTACTGACTGCATACATGTGGCCTTCAGAGCTCCCTAGCATCAGCCAGTCACATTCATCAAAAGGAAAAGCATCCACTCTTTCATTGTGTAACTGATATGTGGTCACCAAAGACAAATCCTGCATGTTTGTGCTTGTTTCCCAGGAATCACCCATGAAGTCTGCACTCTGACCCACTCCCAAGTGCCACAAGCTTTAGAAGGACATTGACATTTGCAAGACTAGCTCTTTGAGGACAAAATATACCACCAGAAGACCTGACTGATGATGCCAGTTCGCCATGCGCACAGTGTTATTGAAGATAGCTGCAGTGCCAGACCTGCCTCCACATGGACCATCTTTGAGCAGACAATAGACCTCCCAAAGATGAGATTCATATCTTTACACCACTCAGGTGGGGCTCTCTAATTCTCCCCATGGAGAGTATCCCCGATCCATTGTCCACTGCGCCCAGCACAACCTCCCGCTCCAAAGGGGAACAAAATGTCTCCTCTGATGATGAGGATTGTGAAGAGACTGAAGGTGATAAGGACCAGGATATCAAGGAAGCACATGCAGAGGCCATTACAAGGATACAACATGTTAGGCAGGCTAATAACAATCTGATAGCTAAAGGATTCCAGGCAGAGTAAGTTGCTCATACCTGTCCTTTAATATTTGATTTTCTAGCATTTGCTGGGTAACAGGCCAGAACTCGCTTTTGGTTACACACATTATACTTTGCTCTCATATACCTTGATTTATGGTAGCTGATTTATGTTGCACTACTTAACATCTGCCCTACTGGTGGCTTAATCCTTTGTATATGTTAAACCGTGCTGATATACAGAGTCCTGGCACTAAACATATGCATTAGAACAGCACTCTGTTCATCCACAACCTCAGGCATTGTAAATAGAAATGAGATTTTTCCCATGCACATTGAGAAGAATATGAAATCTTACCCTGGCAGGAATGTACTAATGTCACCCTCACACTTGCTCCCAATAGGGGGCAGACCTCGCAGAGAACTCTTTCAGGAGGAAACAGGTAGCTGGTTCCACAGCGAAGAACAACATGAGAACACCTTTCAGTCCCTCGAGATTACTCCTCCATACAGATGGATTAGGGAAGTTTGCATTCCTGGTTCCTAGTTGCTACTTGTCCACAGTAAACCCATCTCACTTAACACTTAACTCAAGAAAAATAACACAAAGGATCTTAACGCTGGGATTGTTTTGTGCTATCCCAGAGTTTGCAAAGGAACAGGCACAGGAACATTGTCCATAGGTGATGCCTCAATGTCCTTACCTGACAGCTAATGAGTGCTCAGTCAGGAATCCCTTAGATTGGAGAATCCGACATAGGCTGGGCAGCAGACAAAGAGGACACCTCAGTGTAAATCAAATGTTTTAAGCTCTTGGGCCTACCAGAAATCCTGGCCTGGTTGCCTTCTGGTTGCTAATGTGCATTTTCTGCATCTGAGAGCAGCACGTATGTTTGAAATCAACAGAGGGCTGAGCCCGTATTGGATGGCTGTTGAGGCTTTGCTCTGTAAAGATGGTGGCCATTCACATCTTGTTAGATTGAACATGAGTCCTCTCGACAATCCTGTGCTGGAATTTGGCCCAGTACTGCCAAATTGGGTATTTGGCACTATAAAGTGAAGGGACATAGGCACCAGGAAGACAGCAATACCATGAAAGGGTGTTGGAGAAAGCATCAAGCACGTCCATGCCAAAGGCAATAATAGAATCATAACCATGCAGAAGGAGGCCATTCGGCCTATCAAATCTGTACCGACCCCCGACAGAGTATCCCCATCCAGGCCCTATCCCCGTAACCCCACGCATTTACCCCTCTAACCCCCCTAATCTACATATCTTTGGACACTAAGGAGCAATTTAGCATGGTCAATCCACTTAACTTGCACATCTTTGGACTGTGGGAGGAAACCGGAGCACCCAGAGGAAACCCATGCTGAAACGGGGAGAATGTGCAAACTCCACACAGACTGTCACCCAAGGCCAGAATTGAATCCGCGAGCCTGGCGCTGTGAGGTAGCAGTGCTAACCACTGTGTCACCGTGCCGGTGAGATGTCAGTTACTTTAGCAATACCACTCCTTTATTAATCTCTGCCAAGGTTTACAATGCTAAGTATGTATAAACTTAAGTATGTATAGCTAAGCATCAGCGCACTTAAAGTAGATAAATGATGCAAATAATTTCCTGTTTCAATTAAATTCATAACCCACTTGTGATAGATTTCACATTGCCTTTGTGCGGCTGGGCAGAGAACCTCAAAATACACCTGCCGCATCTAAAGCAAGCTTAAAACTTCTACTTTGAGGAAGACCTACACTGCACTAACATCCTAATTAAAAACAAAGTTTGTCCAATCAATGCAGTACCCTAAGGTAAATTATCTGCTTATTTAATTCCTTCCATTCTTTTGTTGTCCCTGTTGTAGAAGACAAGAGCCACAAATGTAAGGTTCTTTCACATTCCTCCCTTATTTCCATCCAACATGAGGTTGCCAGCACAGCACCTTTCCTAATTCATTTAATTATGTGGAGAATAAAAGTGTTGATGTGCCTAGTAGAGGGTTTTCGTCGAAGATTGGATTAAAGATGTGTTCCCAGGGTAATAATGCAATACCAAGTTCAGCTCTGCCCTCCACCATGACCTGTGTGAAAGCAGTGAAGATTAAGACAGGAAAGGATATTGAATTTTCTCCAGCATTATCAACCCTCACTTTAGAACACAGAGAACTACCAAGGCAATTCTTACTCATTCACTTAATATTTATCCTTTTACCTGATGCATTTATTCTTTTCGGAAAATCAATCTTTTAATTATTTCTCCCAACAGATGTTAGAGTCGAACACATAGAAAAAAGTGATAATTCCTACTGAGCGACCCCACATCAAAGACACTTGTGGGTTATTAAGGTCACAATCTCTTTTGGGATTCCCTGTGAACAGTTGGATTGGCATTTTACTCTCTTGTTTTGTTGTCACTGGGTAGATTTTCTATTCGTGTGAAACACTTTGCTTGCCTCCATCAGACCACGGTTCGGTTGCTCCCTGCATGTGCGGACAGCAGGATTCCACTGAGGTTTCCTTTAATACTTCAAAGGGGGGGGAGCAACAACAATTTGTCTCCAGTCACCACAAACCTTCCGGTGCTGTCCGCAAAGTGCTGTTAACAGCGTCAATAATGGAATCTGAAATACCCCCACCCACTTCCCTACCCCTCCCCAAAGTGGAAAGGACCAGGCGGTCACTGTAATATTCGAATTTACCTCAGGTGAACGAGAACTAATTACAAAGAATGCAAAAGCTTGAATTACACTTTACAAAATGTCAGGACTATTTCAAAATTACACACCCATTCTATCAAGCCAACTATTAACTGCAGGGCAAAAAAAAACCCTGAAAATTATGTTCTTCTTCATCTGCTTTTCTGCTCATTTTATCTCAGCAATTTAACAAGAGACGTTGTCAGCCAGCGAACAAAAGCAATCATTCAGCAATTTCTTTGTGAGCATAGGAAAATTAAACAATTCAGATGTTGCCTAATGCCTAGGGTGATGTCTAATACTTTGTTTGAAGAAATAAAAAAAAAACAATTATACTCTTGCCCGATCTTGGAAACTTTAAAATGCAGTGTTCACTATTCTGTCTTGAAACTCCTAGACCAATTAAAAGGAGAAAAATAAAACACGTGGCGAACAGAAGCCTTATAACACAGTTTCATAATGCTACTCCAGAATTTTCAGAGGAAATCCAGTGTGCATAAGTGCAGATGCACCAAATTATTATAAAAGAATGACGGGGTAATTCATAATCTCCCAAACCTGTCTGATTGGTATTATCTTAGAATCCCTATAGTGCAGAGGGAGGCCATTCGGCCCGTCATGCCTGTACCAACAGAAATTCTACTCAGGCCCTATCCACTTAACCTCACGTATTTACCCTGCTAGTTCCCCTGATACTAAGGGGCAATTTAGCACGGCCAATCAACCTAACCCACAAATCTTTGGAGTGTGGGAAGAAACCAGAGCACGCATAGGAAACCCACTCAGACACGGAGAATGTTCAAATTCCACACAGACAGTGACCCGAGGCTGGAATTCAACCCAGGTGCTTGGCGCTGTGGGGCAGCAGTGCTAACCACTGTGCCACTCCATCTTGTGGTGGTGGAGTGGTGTTCTTTATGAGTTTGGCCCCTTGCTAAACTGAAAGCAGCCAATGTACTCCATAAATTCAGGATAGACTGTACAGATTTTGACTCCAGAAGGAATGAGATGCAATGAAAAGTCTACACCAGAAATTCAATGAGAAATTAATTTGAGCAGGAGCTGACTTTATGCATGGAAACTCAGATAAAGCAACCCATCCAATTATACTCACTTCTTTTCTTTTTATTCCCCTTGCATTTAATTCGACCTTCGCCTTTCACTGAGCGCAAAGCGTTGATCAGTAATAATTGTAACCAAGCTTCCCACATATTTTGATCAGACATTACAATCTGTGCATAATCAGATACACCTATACATTGTGGGTACTTGTTCTTAGTCATCCAGACTAATAGGTGCTTTGTGTCCATCAGAGGAAAGGATGCGGTTGTAAATACTGAACAGCATTTAATACCTTGTTGACATGAGCTTCCGTCTGGAATATTCTAATAGCAAGTTATAGGTTCTTATTACCTGACTGTCACATATATAATAATTTACTGTGTATAATTTGACCTTTGTAGCCTTTCTGCTTTGTGGCCCATGAACATGTTTAATATCTGCATATATTGAATCATAAAACACAGGATGGCAAAAAGAATATTGAAAATTAAGAATTATGATGCACGGTGTTGACTAGGAGAAAGAAAATTAAGGAAGAATTCAATTTTGGTGATCTTTCAAGATTTAAAAATCCTTACATCAAACTGCTTTTTATCATTTTCAGTCGCATTTTTAAAGTCATCACCACAAATGTTGTGAATGCAAAATGAACCCTGAATGCATTCAGTATGTGATGTGATGAGTAACAACTCGTTTTTATTGCAGTGATATTCTCATTTCTGTGAATATTTTCATGAATGTTGAGTTTCCATTTGATACTTAAGTTTTTTTTCATGTTTAGTCACTTAATTGATCAAAATGTGGAGCTGTAGTCTCTCTCCCGCTGCCGCCCCCCCCCTCCCCCCCCCCACTGCATCCCCCATCCCTGCCTTCCCCATTCCAAGGTGTCAGGGATAGGAGAAAATTACAACTAATGCAATCGTTAGAACATACTGCCTGCTGCCTAATAACATTAATTACCTTTGCAAATTAGCATTTTAGCTCCCTGGAACGTTTTATTCCTTTAAAGTGCATCGCTGCAAATAACAATTCAGCAGTTGGGGCTGGAGATAGGATGTCTTCTCGGTTGATTAAAGGGTTAGCGCACAGTTCACGGTGGGGTATTTTAGACATGGCAGCCTGGAAATTCAATTAAGCACCCAGTAAGCATGGGCCTGAATTATACTATACTCTCATTATGCGCCAGTGATGGTAACGACAGGAAAAGGCACAGCCAGGGACTATGCTTGAAAAAGGTGTGAGGTAATTTGCATTTGTAAATCGTAGAATCGTAGAATCCCTACAATGCAGAAGGATGGCCATTTGGCCCATCAAGCCTGCACTGACAACAATCCCACTCAGGCTCTATACCCGTAACCACACATATTTAGCACACTAATCCCCCGATACTAAGGGGCAATTTAGCATGGACAATCCACCTAACTCGCACATCTTCGGGGTGTGGGTGGAAACCGGAGCACCCGGAGGAAACCCAGACAGACACGAGGAGAATGTACAAACCCCAAACAGACAGTGACCTGAGGCCAGAATTGAACCCGGCTCCCTGCGGCTGTGAGGCAGTAGTGCTAACCACCGTGCCACCATGCCACCTCATATAGCGGGATTAACTCCTTTTTGAGGCCCCCTTTGTAAAATTGGGTCACACTGAATGCAGATAGCACCAGTTCCATTCCGGAAAATATGGTTTGCATTAACCAGAGGTCCTCAATAAATCACTCTCCCACGCCCTCTGTCATTCCAACTTCTCCTTCCAGCTCACCAGCAATATTTAATAGGGTCATGTAGACTTCATAGGTTAGTTGCTAGTTTGTCACTTCAGCTGCTGGTTAACGTAGTTAGCTGTTAGTTGCCATGGAGCTTGTCAGAGCTGAAAGTAGCATCTCCATCATGATGGATGCCACTATAATATTCAGGAAGTCTGTTCAGTTCATGTTGGACAAAACTATCTTCTGCTCTGACACAAGCTGGAGCCGCATTCTGATATATGTGGGGATGTGGTAGCGTAGTGGTATTGTCACTAGACTGGTAATCCAGAGATCCAGGATAATGCTCGGGGGATCTGAGTTCGAATCCTGCCACAGCAGATGGTGCAATTTGAATTCAATGAAAAATCTGGAATTAAGAATCTACTGATGACCACAAAACCATTGTCGATTGTTGGAGAAACCCATCTGGTTCATTAATGTCCTTTCGGGAAGGAAATCTGCCGTCCTTACCTGGTCTGGCTTACACGTGACTCCAGGTCCACAGCCATGTGGTTGACTCTTAAATGCCCTCAGGGATGGCTAGCCAATGATGCCCACATCTCATGAACAAATAAAAAATGTTACTCTGTCCATTCTGCATCGGCTCACTAAGCAGTTGCTGAGAATGACTTGCAATTCCAGATCATGTCTATCAGCCTTCTTCGGTAACCTGGGCCCTGGAAACCAGTATCTGAATCCTCTCTGCAGCAGAGTTTATATGTGATCTTGCCCTCCAACAACCTGAAATCTGTGACACCTAATCCCCTGCACGCCTATGGCCAGTGATTCACCAAATGAAGACACCTTCTCTAGCCCGGCCTGCAAAGTACATATGGAGGGGAACTTGGTGTCTCCATGATCTGCTGCCCTTGTTCTTCTAGGTGGCAGAGGCCGTGGCTTGGAAGATGCTGTCAAAGGAGCTTTGCTGGGTTACTGCAATGTATTTTTTAGATGGTATGCACTGCTGCCACTGTGCATCAGTGGTGGAGGGAGTGAATGTTTAACGTGGTGGAAGGGGTGACAATCAAATGGGTTGCTTTTTTCTGGATGATGTAAAGCTTCTTGAGTGCTGTTGGAGCTACACTCAACTAGGCAATTGGAGAACATTCCATCACACTCCTGACTTGTGCCTTGCAGATAGAGGACAAGCTTTGGGAGTACGAAGGCGAGTTAGAATCCACAGAATTCCTGGCCTCTGACCTGCTCTTGTCGCCAAAGTATTTATATGGTTAATCCACTTTAGTTTCTGGTCAATGGTAATTCTTAGGATGTTGAAAGTCTGGGATTGAGCAATGGTAATGACTGGGTCCAGCCTTTGTCTGGTAATGCCTCCAGGCAATGGCTGAACACTGACCTCATGGGAGCCTGTTTGCCCTTGGGGAGCTGTCAACTGCTTCACTATCTTATTCCCAAGCACCATTAATGGAATATTATCATCTCAGTGTCTGTGACGCAGAGGTCAGAATGAAGAAGAACTTGGTGAATTAGCAAATCCAATATCGTGAAGGAGATGAACTAAAAACAGTGGACATAGTCACTAAACCGAAGAGTACCTCAGTAACCTTAACTGTTGCGGTTCATCCAGTTCCCTTGCAAGGCCAGTTCATTAGGTTCTCCAATTCAGTTCCTCCACAAATGTCATTATTGGTCCCTGTTCGCATTCTCCTTAGTAATTCAAAATAAAGAAGAAATGAAAGAACTTGTTGTGAAAATATAATGGCTGGAAATGTCCTCCAAAGACAATTTTGATCAGACACACTATAATTTAGAATGTTGAGCTCTCCAGCCCACCAGTGGTGAATTGATGTTGAAATGCATTGGAAAGCTAATTTGAATACACCACAGTGAGGGTAGCACCAAATCAAAAACAGCACAACCCATGGCCAGATCGGCCAGTTCCAATCTCTTGCTGTGATGCAAGTTCTCAGGAAATTTGGGCCCAAAATATTAATTCCTTGTTCAATTTTTGATTGATTCCTGCGTTTCTTTCTGTGAAGTAAGTCCAAACAAGCAGATGGAATTGGATCATAGATCTCAGTTACGTGCTCCACTACTGCAGTACTTGCGGACTTGTTAATAAACTTTCCCCTGTAATTCTGAATTATTCATTGCCTTGAGGACTGCACGGCCTGTTTTGTACTTCCTAGGCTATATTTAACTGAAATGTTGTATGTAACACAGCAGGAGAATCATTTTTGAAATCAAAAAGTGTATAAAGTGCTCTTTCTTTTCCACTTATCATCCTTCCTCAGGGAAAAGTTGATAGATATATGGAGTTTATTGTCAAATATGAAGGAAGTGAGCTTCGAGTTCTGAGCTATTCCATTGAACAGTTAACAGGAGCTCAATTAGTTACTGCATATTCCCAGGGCTTAGTACTTTGTCATGATTCATGTCCCTCCTTTATATCCTTTTCCTCAGGCTCCTCACAATGCTACTCCGCAACCAGCTGGAAGAGGATTGGTGGGAGTAATCAACATTGCCTCACCCTCAGATTTCATTCCTTCTGGATCTGAGCTTCCTCTTGTAAGAATTCGTGTATCAGTGGGTGATGTACAAGAATATATTGGCACGGAGGCACAGTGGTTAGCACTGCTGCTTCACAGCGCCAGGGACCCGGGTTCAATTTTGGCCTTGGGTGACTGTGGAGTTTGCACATCCTCCCCGTGTCTGTGTGGGTTTCCTCTGGGTGCTCTGGTTTCCTCCCTCACTCCAAAGATGTGTGGGTTAGGTTGATTGGCCATGCTAAATTGCCCCTTAGTGACTGGGGGATCAGCAAGGTAAAACTTTGGGGTTACGGGGATAGGGCCTAGCTGGGATTGTTGTCGGTGCAGGCTCAATGGGCCGAATGGCCTCCTTTTGCACTGTAGAGATTTTATGATTCTAACATAATACCAATTCTGTGTTAGGGCAGCACGGTGGCACAGTGGTTAGCACTGCTGCCTCACAGCACCAGGGACCTGGGTTCAATTCCTGGCTTGGGTCATCAGACAAATAATGTGGTATATGAATTTCAGTGTCTGTGTGATGCTCAGTATGTAGGCCATACATCCCAAAGACTGATAGATTGTATCAAATGAATCCCTTCTGCTGTTCACAACCAGTACCAAACCAGCCCATGCTTGCAAAATCCAAAGCACAGTGTCCAACATTAGAAATGAGTCTGCAATTGAATAACATTTGCTAAATAATCCTCAGTGTGCTAATAATTACACTGCCAACCAATTAAAAATTCTCAATTGGCCTCACATGTACTGGAAGTACATGCAGATGGAAAGAACATGTAAAAATATTGTGCCTGTTTCAGCTAAACAAAAAAAGTGACATTCCTAAGATTCATTCCTAAAGGCAATGCCTTGATCACTCAGAATTAAACTGCCTGGTTTAAATTTCCAAACAATGCTCAGCAGTTAACTGTCAGTAACCATCAACTGGTGCATTCTCCATGGCAATGCCGCTACCAATCAATGTCCACTTGCCAACCAATCATCACTCTTCTCTCATACAATATAAATTGCTTTTCCCTTTATTTTGGTATGTTTGCAAACTGCCCTGCTGAGTGCAAGACAAAAATCTTCAACAAAATGTCTCCTTTTTCAGCAATACTAAAGAGCATTATGTTCATCTCCCTAATCACCTTGAAATTCAAGAGTTTTTGCCTAAAAAGTAAGAGGAGATTCATTTCAGGAAGGACAATGAGTGCATTCATCAGGCTTCCATGTGCACCCACCAATGAATCTTCTGGAAACATGCTTTGCCCAGTGAATAATATGTGCTCAGGCAAACTCCACATAATTTACTGCTTATCTAACTGATGGCAGATGTTCACTTCTACAAAAGTGCTAATTTGAAACTGATGGAATATATTTAGAAAAAGTTGGATTATTTAATTTGAGGTAGGAATGTTATATCGAACAGCAAATTTACTATTTTAATTAATGTCTTCTGAAAGCTCCATCTGGTGTCAATTAAAATGCACATATTACAATATAATTGAATGTGAATTTTGATATTAAAATGACAGATTTTCCAACCACCTGATTTTGGAAACTAATTTATTGGTAATGCTTAAAATGGTTTCCAGAAATGAAAACATTAAAAGCAAAAATATCAATCTGCTAAACTTGAACTAAAATTTAAAATCAGGTCCCCATATTACCTTCCCTTGCCCCAAATCATTACAATTATCAGACCATAATCTGTATATTTTATATTTTGGATTTATACGGAGGTACACACATTTACGCTTCTATGTATAACAGATTTTATTCAGTGCTTTTAAAATGTCTACTCCATGCTTCAGCTCTGGCTTCCAGCTCTTTCTACTGCTTTGTTTAGTTTTCTCCGAGTCCAAACCCAGGCTTAACTAATCAAGCACAGTGAGCATCAATTGTAAACAGACTCGTGTAATCAAACACAGAGCCACACCATATTCTGACTTCAGTAACAGTAAGGTTTACGCTCGAAGGATGTCATTGTGTAAAGAATCGGGAGATACCAGTGGAAACATCCTCCTAAGAGGATCTTTGCCAAATTGAGAGCGGGCAACTGAGGACCACTCCATTCTCCATGTCATGCATCAGTATATGAGTCTGGCAGGTCATGATAACCCATGTAACCATTGATCTTAGATGCTTCCCTGTGCATGAGGTCAAAATTGGTCATGATGTTGCCCATCATCCAAGTCTGAGACAAGTGGAAAACTTCCCAATATTAGATTCTGATCATATGCACCCGGTTGTACATCGGAATTGCATCGCCTCCCAATTTTGGGGATGTTCATCCATCTTGGGTGCCTGCTTAAATTGAGCAGTGAAAATAAAACTAAGCTCCTTCAACTGTTTTAGTACACTTGTGAAATTGGTCTGTGCAGCGCCTGATTGAATAATTACTCAGTCTATCGTGGTCTGTGAAGGCGTGAACAGTCAAGAAGCAGTCTGCAGAAACAATACTTAAAGGGATCCTCAATTCTATTCAGACACATCTTTGGTTAGTCAGATGAGATGCATGTGACCCTTTCCCCTGATTGTTTTGGCTGCCGCATTTGAAATATTTGCAGAGGGACTGTGTGGAGGTGTAGGAATGTTTCTGTGTTTTGCATCAGAATTAGTTATCTTTATCATGCGTGTTCTGCTGAGTCTAGAATTAGTGTGGGAGGATGAGAAGCAATAGTACCAGTAAGGAAAAGGGAATGAACCTGGAGACGCTGCTAGAAGTGGGTGAAGGAGGCAAAGTTGCAGGCTGCTCGACACCAGGCATCTAAATAGGAATCAACTTTCCTACCTCAACCTAGAGGAGGTACAGTGTGTGCAACCCCTGGACTTACTCCACCAAGGAAGTTGTCATTGGGACATGTCACCAGCTGCAGCATCAGTTCAAGGCCTTGTCCCAAAGGGAGGGGAGGGGGGGAGGGGGACGTGGACAGCACTGCCTGTGACAGTATGTCCTAATTTCTAAACTATAGGATCATTCCAGCTACAACAGGAAGCATCAACTACCTCACCCAGTTTGCTGATCACTGCTTCATCAGATGTTCTGGATGGATAAGTCACTTGGAATCTCAATCTGATCTTCACTGTAAAACATGACCATGTCAACAGTGACTGCACTCAAAAGTACTTTGTTGATTGTAAAGTACTTTGGGATGTTCTGCGGTGATGAAATGCAAGAAATGCAAGACTTTCTTTTCATAGTAATATTTTAAAGTTCTATTCACCTGAATATTGATCTCTTTAAAGGACTGTACAATTGAGTGTTCTATAATTGAATAAATAATTGTTTAGGAAACAATTACTCAAACATCACAATAGCTATGTGCGCAGTTGCAGCATCATTCTCCATTGCAAACCTGGCTCCAGAGATTTCGACTGGAATAGCTGTTGAAGAGCTTACTGGAGAGACTATCCATTGGTGTCAACAGTCACTCAACTGCTTTATTTCACAGACTCTCACGGTACAATGTGACATTCATCAGCTGGAATAGCATTCATTCACTCTCTGCTTTTCTCTGCTTTCCTTACAACCAGCTTCAACTATTGATAACATAAGAGTGAGACAAACATCCTACAATATGGAAAACTAATAGTTAACAGTGCATATAATGCACAAAACCTCTAATCTAGACAGGACTCACAATTGTTACCATCAGAGTACAGCATTCTACCATCCTATAATCTTTGCAAATACATTCTATGAAGAGATATGCAGGAAGCTATTTGGATTTTATGTTACGATTACAAGCTTGATTATTTTATTTCAGTACAAAGTTTGCAAAAAAAAAAATTATTTCACAATAGTAAGAAGGTTTACACACATCCCTTTCACACCCGTTGCTCTCTCACACCCAGTGCCCTCTTGCACTTGGTGCTCGCTGGCACCTGATGCCCTTTCATGCCTGGTGACCTTTCACACCTAGTGCCTTCTCACATCTGGTGCCCTTTCACATCTGGTGCCCTTTCATACATTATTTCCTTTCACACCTGGTACCATCTTGCACCTGGTGCCCTTTCACGCCTGAATAAAACCTGCTCTGTTAAAGCTTCTCATCCTATAATCCTTACACTGCGGAGCACCAGGTTGTTCTCTTTCCTTAGGGAAGTAATGTGCTACTGTATAATCCCATCCCACCCCTGCTCCCACAGTCCCTAACCTGCAGCTGCTAACTGACTCTCATTTGTTTTACTAACAGTTTATTTTTAGAGAGTGAGGTAAGTCTTAATAATGCATTTAACAACTTAAGCTATTAATTCGTTGGTGATCTTGCTGCTGTAGTGTATTACTGATTCAGTGAAAGTTACTGATCTATTACAGTAATTTATAAATTCATTGTTGGCTGCTCAGCTATGCTTTAATACTCATCAGTGACCTTTTGTTGATGTGAATGAATGAGTAATCATACATGAGATTTCTGCTGATTTCATTGGGTTGAGTTCCCCTGTTCCTTTTGTCAGACAATAACACTTCTTGTTATAATTTCAATTCTCCATTTTATTCTGTTATGTTATTATAGCAGCAGCTTCTTAGGAACTCTGAGATAAAAATGTGCCAAAACTACAAGTCTTGGCTCCTCTAGTGCAACATTATGGGGGAACTGTAAATGTAATTTTCAGATTGTAGTACTTGGAAATTGTTGTTCAACCACCTCATTGCAATTTGGGAAAGACGAATGGAATCTTTGGACGAACCATTGTAAACATTTGATCCCAAGTTAATCAAACAATTGGTTCTTCAAAGAACAAGGGGTATATGGGTGGCATGGTGCACTGCTGCCTCACAGCGCCACGGACCCAGGTTCAATTCCCAGCTTGGGTCACTGTCTGTGCGGAGTCTGCACATTCTCCCCGTGTCTGTGTGGGTTTCCTCTGAGTGCTCCGGTTTCCTCCCACAATCCAAAGATGTATGGGTTAGGTGGATTGGCCGTACTAAATTTCCCCTTAGTGTCAAGGGGACTAGCTGGGGTAAATGCATGGGGTTATGGGGATAGGGCCTGGGTGGGATTCTGGTTGATGTAGACTTGATGGGCCGAATGGACTCCTTCTGCACTGTAGGATTCTATGATTTTACACTGACATTCCATGCAGAAGGAATTGTGTTTGCCAAATGTTGACAGATGTCAAAAAACAATGGGAGGAATTGTCCCGTCCCATCCGCCATGGTAATTATAGCGGGCGAGTGGTGGACCATGCAACGGTCCGTTGACTTTGGGTGGGATTTTCCAGTTTTGAGGTGAACGCGGTCAGAAAATCCCACCCATTATATTAGACTGTCCATCGCTTTAGTTTGCACCTAATCCATCTAAGTGTTAAGAAAATGGTTCATACATTGAATTGGGGCGGCTTGGTGGCACAGTGGTTCGCACTGCTGCCTCACAGTGCAAAGACCCAGGTTCAAACCCCAGCTTGGGTCACTGTCTGTGTGGAGTCTGCATGTTCTCCCTGTGTCTGCATGGGTTTCCTCCGGGTGCTCCGTCTTCCTCCCACAGTCCGAAAGACGTGCCGGTTAGGTGTGTTGGCCATGCTAAATTCTCCCTCCGTGTACCCAAATAGGCGCCGGTGTGTGGCGACCGGGGGATTTTCACAGTAACTTCATTGCAGTGTAAGCCTACATGTGACTAATAAATAACTTTAAAAACTGAATGTCTGGTTATTGAGAACCACAAAAGAAATTAGATGCAATATCCCATTGACCTACTGGGGGCCTTCATTTTCTCACTCACTTGCTGTTGATGCATGCCGGTACAGTAGTCATTACCAATCGTTTCCATGTAATTAACTGAAAAAACTGCAAATCATGTAGATCTTCTTTTCTGGTTCTTCATCATTTTGTAATTTTAGCTGCTGCTTGTTTTCAACTTCTTGCATTATAGAATGGTTACAGCACAGAAGGAGGCCATTCAGTCCTTTGCCTATGCTGGCTCTCTGAAAAAGCAACTTAGCTAGTCACACTCCCCCACCTTTTCTCTGTAATCCTGCAGTTTTTTTTCTCCTCAGATAAATATGCAATTACCTTCTCAAAGCCACATTGAATCTGCCTCCACCATATCCTCAGCCAGCGCATATTGTCAATGCATCATAGAAACATAGAATCCCTCCAGTGCAGAAGGGACCATTCGGCCCATCGAGCCTGCACCGCCAACAATCCCACCAAGGCCCTATCCCCATAACCCCATATATTTAACCTGCTAATCTCCCTGACACTAAGGGGCAATTTAACATGGCCAATCCGCCTAAGCTGCGCATCTTTGGACTGTGGGAGGAAACCCAGAGGAAACCCATGCAGACACGGGAGAATGTGAAAACTTCACATAGACAGTCACCTGAGTTTGGAATTGAACTCGGGTCTCTGGCACTGTGAGGCAGCAGCGTTAACCACTGTGCCACTGTGCCGCATCAGCAAGTGCATGCTTTGACAATTACATTGTTAAGCTAATGCCCTATTAAGGACTGAACCTCCAAAACAGTATAAATGGACACAGCTGGAACAGTTGTCGGTGGGCAGGTGATGGGTGGCTTTATGTAAATGCTACTGTCCTGTATTTAGAATAAACTTGTTAAAGGTAAAGGACAAGCTGCTCTATTATCTCTCCATCATATACCAACATGGGTATTTGCACATATTGCCGTGTCTCTTTTTTACTTCTAAACCATATTTGAACAGTATTTTATTTCTGCAATGATATTACTATTTCATTTTGGTAGTTGGCACTATTTTAATATTACCTTAACCAGCCTAGTGGCACTGACAGGATTGGATCAGATAAAGTTAATGGGAATTAAAAGATGACAGAGCATAAACTGGGCAGTTGATCTGATTCAGGTTGATCTATTGGAGTGCTATTGAAGGAGAATTCCCATCAGGAAGGGATAGGAAGCCCAGAAAAAGGATGGCACCCCTGCTCCTCCTAGTCCACACGAAGACAGAAGAAAATCATTTAAAAGGCCCTTTCTGGGCCTCTTGCGGCCCTAACCCCATAATCTGGCCTACAGGGGAAGCTACCCTACTACTCTCCTGCTCAGGCCTCAGTGTAAAATGGTAGCTCAGGCTCCAAAAATATCACTGGAGCTTGACTTCGTGGGGATCCGGCCAACTTGGGTGAGTGCTGTTGTCACTTTCAGCTTCGGATTAGAGGTATCTAGATTGTGGTGGGGTGGTCAGCAGTGAAAGAGAGGGCAAGTCCCCCACTCCATTTAAACTGCCCCCCGCCCCCCTCTGCTTGACTTCCACTGAAGAGAGGGAGTTGAAATTGATACCTTAAATGGTTGGCCCTTATAATATTCACTAAATGTTCTTTATTTCCATCAGCAATCATTCTGCACTCTTCATACTCTGTGGTACTGATCTGAATCTGCGTGTGCTGATTTACAACGAGTTTGTGCGAAGGCCCCAGTCAGAATCAAAGTGACACAACCCCCAACTTCAGCCGAACCCTGCAGCTAGCAAAGACCTTCTGTCCTGAAGATCATTCAGCACCTACGTCTTTCCTCATGTCAGCTGTGGAGAAGTTAATCCTGCCGGCTGCGGGAGAAAGAATATTAGAGTGGACAGCCATATGGGGAGGAGAGCATAAATAATGGCAGAAGTTGGAATACAAATACATCTTTGAGTTACTGTAAGATTGATCATGACAAGCTACAGACACTATTTAATGGCAAAACTAATGATACCTGGCACCAGAAACCGAATTTAAAATACAGAACATCAATCTCGAGATGAAAAAATAACACAGCAAAGAATAAGTAAAGTAGGAATTGTGATTTTTTTTTGTTATGTGCTACAATCTGAACAAATTGCCTGTCATTTTCAATTTATACCTCAGTTCAAATTGCAATCGCTGGTGTAACTGGTCATGTGCAAAGGGAGTAGCCATGGCTCCAGTAGCAGCCAGTTGCACTTACATAAAACCATTGGGTATCACCTACCCCAGTCTCAGCCACACAACCCCAAATCATACCACTCTACCTCTCGCAGCTCATTTTAATAGCACAATAACTGTAAACTATAATGATCATTCAGTAAGTAGTCTCACAACTCCAGATTAAAGTCCAACAGCGCCACTCATTCATCAGGTGAGTCACTTCATCACTGCTGTCTCACTCACCTGATGAAGGAGCGGCGCTCCGAAAGCTTGTGCTACCAAATAAACCTGTTGGACTTTAACCTGGTGTTGTGAGACTTCTTACTGTGCCTACCCCAGTCCAACGCCAACAACTCCACTTCATATAATGATCATTAGAAGTGAGCGAGTGAACAGATTACTGCTGTAATTGTGACTTTGAATACAAAACACAAGAGATCAACAGAACATGTTCAAACTAAACCCTCAAACAATCTGTAGCTACACACAGACCCAAACTAATTTTTTTAAAAATTCATTCGTGGGACATGGGCATCGCCAGCATTTATTGCCCATCCCTAGTTGCCCGAGGGCAGTTGACAGTCAAGCATATTACTGTGGATCTGAAGTCACATGTAGGCCAGACCGGGTAAGGACAAAGCAGATTTCCTTCCCGAAAGGACATTCGTGAACCAGATGGGTTTTTCCAACAATCGACAATGGTTTCATGTCATCAGTAGATTCTTAATTCCAGATTTCTTTTATTGAATTCAAATTCCACCATCTGCCATGGCGGGATTCGAACCCGGGTCACCAGAATGTTAGCTGAGTTGCTGAATTAATAGTCTAGCGATAATACCACTAGGCCATCGCCTCCCCATGACATGGCACCTTTGTTTACTGCTTTGTGCCAGCAGAAATTCCTTTGCTCATCTCTATTTGCATAACTTGGTAACCATACAGTCATCATGAGAGCCTATGCTGGAAATCTAGCCAGAGTAACCCAAGAGCCAAGGGACAAACACAAATCAATTACAATTTCAATAAAATGAAATCAAAGGCAAACTTTCAGCTGCTCAGTTCTGATTCAATTCCCATTGATTTTCTTTCCCAAGAATCAAAAATGTTTAAAAGAACTTGTCCAGTGTTATTTTTGAAGCTGTAATTTCTTTGAGTATATATAGATATATATTCTCCATTTGCTGATGTTAATATAAAGTATGTTTCTCTGCTTTATGCTGTTTTCATTTTCAGCTACATACCTTTTCTCTCTTTCCCTGATCAGTTCATGCCACCTGCTGGGGAGAACACAAATGGATGGATTGGCTCCCCAGATATTACAGACCGGATTTTACGGCTTCGCCCGTCCCAAAACCATAAAATCCCGCCCAAGGTCAACAGATCTTTCCATGTTCTGCCCATCATCCACTCCAATTCCTGTGGTGGGTGGGGCGGTAGAATTCCAGCCCACCAGTCTTCAGCTGATGCAGGCATTGGGGTCCATGGCCACAACACTGGGCTGACTCAATCTCAAATATTGGTTTAATGGTGAGAAGTGGTCATCCTCCCTCAGCATCGCCCTGTCAGAGTGTGATTGACCATAAGTATTCTTCTAATCCATATGTCAGTGTTGTAGAACCTCATCCTTTGGCACAACCACATATCCCTTATGGTGCTTTGTCCTCTCCTTTCCTGAGAGTTAACTCGTTGGGTCTTAGTTCTTAGATATCCATTCTCTAATTAACCATTTGCCCATTGTTCTGACGTAAGCATTGATGTTTAGTGCTGGTAGATTATTCAGGTGAGTGGCGAGGTGAGGACATCATAATCAAACCTGACACTGGATTCATCCCATGATGATATAGATTTTTTTTTGTGTGTGTAAGGGGAATGTTTTAAAATTCAGCTTCTTTCTACAGGTAGTTGGCATGTCTGGAGGGAATGCAGCTCAAATGCTGGGAGAGCAGATTAATTACTCAATTTAGCGATGTAGTATTTACTTAAAAGAGAGCTAATGGATTTCTGTTTATCAATGGAGATTTTCCCTGGAGTTTTTGATTAGTTTGATTAACAGAGTCATGTGATAATGTGGTTATTGGGAGGAGCTAACTTTGTGGAAGAGATAAAACAGCTTTCAGTTCTTTTTAGGGTTTGTTAAAGACAGAGTCTGCTGGCTGCTCTGAAACTCAAAATCTCTCCCTCATGGCTTCAAGACTGTCAACACCCCTTATAGTAAGTATATTTATGGTTGCTAACTGTATTTAAAGTAGAATTTTGAGTCTGTAAGAGAATGTTGTATATTTGGAAGTGAAACAGTGATAAGTTAGAAATTAAAGTTGTTTCCTTTCATTTTTTCACTATTGTTTCACTATTAAGAGTTAAGCTGCTTCATTTTGTTGGAGTTATTTTTAAACTGTGTTATTAAATAAAGTGTGTTTTACTATAAAAGATCCCGAATTTGTGAGCAGTGTTACTCCTAGAGTGAAGCATCCTATCCTCACAATTTGCCAAAAATAAAAAAAATTGTCGGGGTCTGGTCTGACTTCTTAATGTACTTTGGGATTCTAGTCCAGGACACCAATATCTCCAACTGTTGACATACACACACATTTCCCAGAGAACTCGGTGGATAACAATCAGGAGCAGCAAGCTCAGTTGATTTGTAGCATGCCTACGTTACAAGAATGACTACATTGGATGGTCTGCCTTCCTATCATTGCTGCCAATGTGGATAATTACACAGGTAGTAGTAGAGGTGGGTATAATTTTGTCTTTTAAAAAGCATTTGGGCAGTTACATGAGTGAGATGGGTATAGAGGAATATTGTCCTGGAGTTGAGATGATTGATTTCAAATAATCAAACGCGGGCAATTGGGACTAGCTTAGTGGTAAAAACTGGGCGGCATGGACAAGTTGGGCCAAAGGGCCTGTTTCCATGCTGTAAACCTCTATGACTCTAAGAAATTAGGTATAGCTCTTGGGGCTAAAGGGATCGAGGCATATGGGGAAAAGGGGGGAATCAGTATATTGAATTCGATGATCAGCCATGTTCAAAATGAATGGCGGAACAGGCTCGATGAGCTGAATGGCCTCTTTTCTATGTTTCTATTTCAAAAGTACTTCATTGGCTGTAAAGTACTTTGAGACACCCCAGTGGATGGGAATGTCACTATATGAATGCAAGTCTGTCTTTATCCCCAGTTAATTATTTTGGTTATAACGACTTGGCATAAACATTGGTGATTGTCTGCAACAGACATTCTGAAGAGGTGGATTGTGTCCACAAGGGGACTTAAGTTGGGAAAAACTGATTGATATAAGAGCTTAAAACGGCCCTTTCAAACTCACCCAAATTTAGAAAATGGCCTGATGGATTGTAGCCGATAGAGAAAATGTTGGAAAATCTCAGCAGGTCTGGCAGCATCTGTAAGGAGTTGATGTTTTGTGTCAACATGATCCTTTGTGAAAACTAAAAGGCATAGAAAGTGGGAGATATTTATACTGTCGGGTGAGGGAATGAAAGATCAGTCATAGCCACAAAGTCTGCTAACGGCAGTCCATCAAGAGAATAAAAGGTGTGAATGGCCAAACGGCAGAGAAACTGAAATCCGAGAGTAAACTGTGACAGATGAAGGTGTGGGAGGATGGGGGAGATGGGTGGGAGAGAGTTAAAGTTGAGGCAAAGGGGGAGAAAAGGTAAGGAAAGGGGGGATGAAAAAGTGTGAAAGAGTAGGGGGGAAAGAAAAATAAAGAAAGACAATAAGAAATAAAATGTCGAGAACAGTTAAAAATTAAATAAAATGAAAACAAAAGGGTCAAGGTGGGGTAGAACTAACCATCTGAAGTTGTTGAATTCGATGTTGAGACCGGAAGGCTGTAATGTGCCCAGCCAGAAGATGGCTGATGGATTGTAGGGTCTTTTTCAATCCTATGCACTTCTATATACAACCACATCCATTGAGAAGAGTTAATTCAGTTCCAATTGACTCTGGGACATTTATTCCTGCATGGTAATTACAAGCTGCTTTTACCAAATGTGCTATTGTGAGACACCCTTACAATAGTGTTTTATTTTATAAGGTCTAACATTGTAATCATTCAGATGGGTCACAAAAATCAAAATAACTGAACCCAAAATCTGACCCAAGACCTGCTCAGTCAATTCCAAAGACAGACAAACAGCTGTATGGGTAAATATATTGTTTTATTCTTTCAAGGGATGCGGCCATCATCGACTAGGACAGCATTTATTGCCCATGCCTAATTGCTCTTGAGAAGGTGGCACTAAGCTGCATTCTTGAACTGTTGTAGTGCATGTGGAGTAGATACACCCATAGTGTTGTTAGGGAGGAAGTTGCAGAATTTCGACCCACTAACAGTAAAGGGACGATGATATGGTTCTGACTCAGGATGGTGTGTGACTTGCAAAGGAACTTGTAAATGGCAGTTTTCTGATGACTTTGACCTTCTTGGTGTGTAGATGCTGTGTACACTGCTGTCATTGTGTGTTGGTGGTGAAGGCAATGAATGTTGAAGATAGTGGATGGGATACCAATCCACTGCTTTGTTGTGGATGGTGTCAAGCTTCTTGAATGTTATTGAAGCTGCACTCATCCAGGCAAGTGGAGAGTATTCCATCACACTCCTGACTTGCAGATGGTGGACAGGCTTTGGAGGTGAGTTACTCACTGCAGAATTCCCAGACTCTGACCTATTCTTGCAGCCACAGTATTAATATGGGTGGTCCAGTTCAGTTTCTGGTCAATAGTAATCCCCAGGCTGTTGATAGTCAGGGATTCAACAGTGATATTTAATGTCAAAGGGACATGGTGTATTATTTCTTGTTGGAGATAGTAATTGCCTGGCACTTATGTGTCATGAATGTAACTTGCCACTCCAATCCACGCCTGACTATTGTCCAGATCTTGTTGCATATGCACAAGGGCTACTTCAGTATCTGAGAAGTCGTGAATGATGCTTAAATTTGTGAAAATATCAGCAAACAGGAGTGCAGGGAAGGTCATTGATGAAACAGCTGAAGTTGGTTGGGTCCAGAACACTACCCTGAGAAACATAGAAAATAAGAGCAGGAGAAAGCCATTTGGCCCTTGGTGCCTGCTCTGCAATTAGTTATGATCATGGCTGATCATCCAAGTCAGTAACCTGTTCCTGCATTCCCCCCATATCCTTTGATCCCGTTAGACCCAAGAGTTATATCTAACTCATCTTGAAAACAAAAAATGTTTTGGTCTCAACTGCTTTCCATGGGAGAGGTTTCCACAGGTTTACCATTTTCTGGGTGATGAAGCTTCTCCTCATCGCAGTCCTAAATGGTTAACCCCGCATCTCCAGACTGTGACCCCTGATTCAGGACTCCCCCGTCATCGGGAACATTCTTCCTACATCTACCCTGTCCAGTCCTGTTAGAATGTTATTGGTTTCTGAGATTCACCCCTCCTTCTTCTAAACTCCAGTGAATATAATCCCAATCGACTCAATCTCTCCTCATACATCAGTCCCGCCATTCCAGGAATCAGTCTGGCAAACCTTCTCTGCACTTCCTCCATAGTAAGAACATCCTTCCTCAGATAAGGACATCAAAACAGCACACCATATTCCAGGAGCCTGTATGACTGCAGCAATAAGAGTTTTAACAAAACTCTTACTGTGTTCACCCCAGTCCAACGCCGGCATCTCCACATCATGACTGCAGCAAAACATTCAGTAAGATATTCAGACATTCAGCAAGGCAAGTAGCAAGGGTCTAAGGGGATCAAAGGCTATGGGGGGAACGCGGGTTACTGACTATTGCAGAATAACACAAATATGCAGCCTTGATTGTGTGATAATGATGTAGAGTTGAAATAAGTAGAAGCATAAAATGTAGTATACCCATGAGGCTGGTGATAAGTACTAAACAATAGTCTATACTTTCTACTCATCTGGCTTTCTGTGTACAGCACAAATAAATGTAAAGGGCTTATGGTTTCAATACCTTGTTCAAATGTCAATAGATGTAATTGAGTTTTACCTAGATGGCTTCAGGTTTAATTACCTCAGCTTTTGCAGTTGATCCCAGTAAACCTACCCAGAGATTAGAGATGGAAGTTTCAAAATAAGCTTTTGCCTCCGTTGAATACAAATTCACACTGACTGAAATACCCTCTTCAACGCAGCACTGATCCTAGGGTTCGGAATGAGACTTGAAAAGCAAGCAAGTTCATCAGGTGCCAGTACAGTGGAACCATGATTCTATCATTCCATCCTTCCACAGCACAGAACATTTCCCAGACAGGCATTGCACAGGCCAGAAGCAACACAAAGTTATCCAAACACATGGAAGCTGATAGCATTTCCTTCCATCTACTTAACACTTCACTTCACATCAGCAAAGTGTATAAAGGCACATACTGAATTTCTTGGTTGCCCCTGTGCCAGTGGAAACTCTACCCCAGCGACCTCTCGACCTCTTTTCCAAATCCTTTATACAGGGTCCATTGCATAAAGGAGTCAATGGGCCCAAAGGTGAGCAAATCATCCAGTGCCTCCACTAACCCCCATAAAATTTCATAAAGGCCCAGGGGCAGGTGGTGGAGAAGCTAATGTGTTGGATTTTACAAGGTCCCCAGCTTTCAACACTGCCAGTGGGTGAGTGTAAAATCCAGCCCAAAGAGTCTGCAAATAGATGTGGATGGGATAAGTGAGTGGACAAAAATTTGGCAGATGGAGTATCAGATGGGCCAACATTTTTTTTTTGAAGGCTATTCTTGTGATTTTCTTGAGGGCTACCTTTGGTTTTCAGAGGCTCCATTTTCATTCTCATGAATTCCTTCATTAGGGTGATAGAGTCACTTCGTCACATTAACTTCCATATTGGTGTTAATTTTTTTCTTTAGATTTCCAAAATATTGAATGTATCCAAGAGGCAGCTAGATATAGCATTTGGGGCAAACAGGGATCAAAGGTTATGAGGAGAAAGCAGAATTAGGCTATTGAGTTGGACGATCAGCCATGATTGTAATGAATGGCAGAGCAGGCTCGAAGGGTCAAATGGCCTCCTCCTGCTCCTATCTTCTATGTTTCTATGTTTCCTTCTTCAGGTAGATAAGGCAGCACAAATGCTAAAGACTGTGTATGCATTATTACATCTTGTAACTTGGAATCTATAAATAAGATGTTTAGTCAATCTATCATAAATAAATCTCCCCTACTCTAGTTTTCAAAATGGCAAACATAACTTATTGGGAATGAGTCTCACATCTGCAGCTTACTTTAAAAAAAATAATTGTAAGCAGTCAGCACTCGACATCATCCCTTGGTTTTGTTCTGCCAATTTCAAGTTTCTTTTGCCTCGACACTTCTGTTTAAAATTGAGTGCTGATAAACACATCAGGATACGGACTTGCAAAAATCCAACTGAGCAGCACCGGGAAAACACACACATTAATTCTGCAGCACAAAACTAACCATCAGATAACAAATGGTTTGATTCACATATATTTCAATCTTCAGTGATTATTTCAAAGGTAATTCACTTCCTTGTATGATCATCAATGAGACATAGATTGGAACTCCTTGGCACAGAGTTGTTGAATCCGTACAGTGCAGAAGGAGGCCATTTGGCCCTTCCAGTCTGCACCGACTCTCCGACAGATTACTCCACCCAGGTCCTAATCACATAACCTCACATATTTACCTCACTAATCTCCCTAACCTACACATCTTTGGACGCTAAGAGGAAATTTACCAGGGCCAATCCACCTAACCTGCAAATCTCTGGACAGTGGGAGGAAACCAGAGCCCCCGGAGGAAACTCATGCAGACACGGGGAGAACGTGCAAACTCCACTCAGATGGTCACCCAAGGCCGGAATTGAACCCGGGACCCTGGCATTGTGAGGCAGCAGTGTTGATCACTGTGTCACCATGCCACCCCTGAAGATCTAAAGCGTTCTAGTTATATTAAATTCACAAACCAAAAGACTAGAAGACAAAGTAGCAGAAGTAGGTCATTTGGCTCATCAGGTCTGCTCCGCCATTCAATGAGATCATGACTGATTTGATGTGATAATCCTCAACTCCACTTATCCCCAAAACTCTGGATTCCCTAATTGATGCCACTTTACAGAGGTAAATAACTGACTAATTGTAACAACCCACCCTTCACTCACTCCAATATGAAGGATCTAATTAGGTTCCTCAACTTCCCTATCCATGCTGAACAGTGCAGGGCATTGAAAGACTGTACACAAATCATGCCTGTGCAGCTCTTTGAGCGAGAGCTTAGCAAATTGGTCCTCACTCCTTCCTACTCCTTCCCCATTGCCCTGCAAAGCAGTTTCCCTTTGAACATTATATTTCAACATTATATATACGTTATGGGGCGGCACGGTAGCACAGTGGTTAGCACTGCTGCTTCACAGCTCCAGGGACCTGGGTTCGATTCCCGGCTCGGGTCACTGTCTGTGTGGAGTTTGCACATTCTCCTCGTGTCTGCGTGGGTTTCCTCCGGGTGCTCCGGTTTCCTCCCACAGTCGAAAGATGTGCGGGTTAGGTTGATTGGCCGTACTAAAAATTGCCCCTTAGTGTCCTGAGATGCATAGGTTAGAGGGATTAGCGGGTAAAATATGTAGGGATATGGGGGTAGGGCCTGGGTGGGATTGTGGTCGGTGCAGACTCGATGGGCCGAATGGCCTCTTCCTGCACTGTAGGGTTTCTATGATTTCTATGTTTACTAGTTCTCACACCTCGCTGCAACTATTACTTTTAATGATTTATTGAAGTCAAGTCTCTTCACATTCACAGGCGGAATGAAGGGAATTTTACAATCAATTTAAATAACATGCAAAAAAAAATCAAAAGTTTAGGTGAAAATGCACTGGCAGCATAGAATCCCTACAGTGCAGAAGGAGGCCAGTCCTATTCTCGTAGCCCCACACATTTACCCTACTAATCCCCCCGACTCTAGGGTCAATTTAACGTGGCCAATCAACCTAACCCACACATCATTGGACTGTGGGAGGAAACCGGAGCACCCGGAGGAAACCCACGCAGGCACGAGGAGAATGTGCAAACTCCATACAGACAGTGACCTGAGGCTGGAATTGAACCTGGGACCCTGGCGCTGTGAAGCAGCAGTGCTTGCCACTGTGCCATTGTGCCACCGTGCTGCATTATAGTCAACAGCACCACCATCAATTCACCCGGCAGCCATAACTTCCTTGAGATTGTGTATTGCTTGAATCATTTATCACTGCCCTCAATATAAAAACATTCCAAATGCCTCTCTTTCTGAATATGGCTCTGCTCCTGCTCCATGTTGCGTAGAAAGTCCAAATCAATGCTCCTCTGCAGTCTGCCTGCAGACCAAGGTGCTGGTGTCTTTAAAGAATTTGAGAGCCAGACAGCTGCATTTATTCAGGTGGAGGCCCCATTCTTTCTCCGTCTCTTTTGTTTTTGTCTGCACCTCCTGCTGCTTCTCTTCCCCACCAGCATTCTCATCCTGGCCTGTTCATCCTCTGAGCCTTGGCCAGGATCCCCCAACCCCCAACTCAGGTACTGCAGCCAAGGCCCTTGTAGCGTGCCACTGAGTGAGGCCCCCAGCCTCCCATCCATTGACTCTGTCTACACTTCCGCTGCCTCGGCAAAGCAGCCAGGATAATCAATGACCCCACGCACCCCGGACATTCTCTCTTCCGCCTTCTTCCTTCGGGAAAAAGATACAAAAGTCTGAGGTCACGTACCAACCAACTCAAGAACAGCTTCTTCCCTGCTGCTGTCAGACTTTTGAATGGACTTACCTTGCATTAAGTTGATCTTTCTCTACACCCTAGCTATGACTGTAACACTACATTCTGCACTCTCTTGTTTCCTTCTCTATGAATGGTATGTTTTGTCTGTAGAACGCGCAAGAAACAATACCTTTCACTGTCTTATGCTGTATTACTGCGTTAATAAATGTGACAATAATAAATCAAATCAAATCCTCCTATCCTGTTCTCCTTCGTCCAGGTTCAGTCTCAGCGTGATGGCAATTGTGGGATCAGCCAGAATAACTGACCCACATTCTCCAATCACAGGTAGGAGCAGCTCCTCACAGATTCTGTCTCTCCCATGTAGGGAGGCGCCTCTCTGTTTATTTGTTGCCCCCCCTCCCCCTGCCGTGATTGATTTTTCGCAGGCTTTACATGCTTTCCCAGTACCCCGGTGAGTTTTGAACCTTGGTGCCTGCATCAAAATTATCAGTCCACAAACGTGCTTGTTGTTCTGCTTCTAGCTCTGGCCTCCTCAGATCACGCTCATATTTTCACTGCCTCTTTCAGCTTATCTCTCCAATGTCCACAATGCCCCATGTTAAAAGTAAATGAATTAAAAGCAATGAAGTTACAATGATAATCCCCATGTTAGAATGTAACCAATGATAACATTGGATCTGTTGTAATGTGCCCAATGGTGACATGTTGTTAGGGTCAGCTGACCCAGTAAACTATGTAACCAATGACAAAATGATGTGGTGGTCAGCTGACAGGGTTTGTGGGAGCTTGGAATGTCCCAGGGTGAAGCCTCAAGTGTTGGAGTAATTAAGTTTCATTATTAAAGCTTTTTCTTTGATTTATAATTTGGAGTAAGTCTTGTTTTATTTTATTGCGTATAACTGAAGAGTTCCTTCTGGTGGATCAACATCCCACTCATTGCATTGCATTTTTTCCACTTCTTTAGTTGTTTTGAATGGTGTTGTAAATTTCTCTCATTCTCCCCATTCCCATCTTACCATTGTAAGAAGCCTCACAACACCAGGTTAAAGTCCAACAGGTTTATTTGGTATCACGAACTTTCAGAGCGCTGCTCCTTCATCAGGTGATTCATTCACCTCATGAAGGAGCAGCGCTCCGAAAGTGATACCAAATAAACCTGCTAGACTTTAACCTGGTGTTGTGAGAGACTTCTTACTGTGCCCACCCCAGTTCAACACCGGCATCTCCACAATATCTTATCATTGATTGAATTGTGTCATTTCTCTTTCTCCCCTCCCCTTACCACATCTGATTATGTCACTCATTGGGTGCAATCCTACCGCCCGTTCATGCCACGCTCCCGCTGCAGCGAGGTGGGAGAATTTAGCGACCAGCCGAATGTCCGTTCACTGTGGTGGGATGGGAAAATCCAGCCAGTGTGAACAGTGGTAAGATTCCAGTCATTGTCTTTTTCTCTTTGTCTGTGATTTTTTCCTGTCAAAATCGTGCAACGATTGCTAACTTCTTCAGTAATAGTTGTGTTACTTATATATTTCTAGTCTGCCATGAAACCTTATTCCCCAGCAGATGGACTCTCTTCATCAACATTCCCCTGCAAATCAAGCATTTATTCAACTACATCTTCAGGAATATAAGTAGCTTGATGCAATATTATTAATAGTTTTATACTATCTTAATTAAAGGTCCAATATTAGACTGTCATTGTCCTGCATTCATTGTACCTAATAATCGCTGCAAATGACAAAGCAGTTTGGAGAATCTTTAAGTCACCAAATATTTGGACTACATCTGACAATTAAGGTCACTTCATCAAACTCCAGATGTGAAGAGACACTTTGCTACCCGCGGCAAGGAATTTACAAGAATTACCAACCACATCAACTGTACCATTGCTAACAGAAATGTGATATGACCAGGTTGTGGTCGTAAGGAAAAACAGAACACCAATTTAATCAGTAAAGTCATGCCAATCTGCAACCTGCTCCCAAACCTTTGCACATACTTAATATTTTGGCATCCTCGGTGCATCAAGTGTCCTATGTTGAAATATTTTGTACTGTACACCTCCATCCCCAAATTAGTGGAGGCGGCAGCTGTCACAACTTCTGTTCTTGATGTAGCAAAATCATCCTTTCCTGCTGTCTATTAATAATGACTCCAACCTGCTATCATTGAAAATCCCATTTCATAGCAGGAATAAGCTGCTCCTGTTCCTCGGTGTCCCCTCTTCTCAGCTGTTTATTTCTTTGCTTCTTTCCCACCTTTGACACTGCATGCATTAAATAACATTTCATCAACTATGACTGCTCCCTGGTCCCCATCAATACTACTGCCCGATTAATGTGGAGAGGTTAGCACACAGGGGTGAAGCTGTCTCAAAGTTGCTTATGTCTTTCTCATCCTTCTTAGTTTCTGCTCACTATGATTGTTCCAAGTGCATGTATTGCTTTGTTGATCATCTGTGTATGCTGCACTGACCATTCCCCTTGTTTAACCATCACTTGTTTCCTACAAAGATGTTGAAAAGCTCTGCTTTTCCAGTCTGTAATTTTAGGAAACGTACTGAGATTTTATTTGTTGAAAGAAATCTAAAAATATAGAAGCTGCAAAAGCAGTTATCTTTTTCTTCAGGTGATGCAGTACACTAGCGCTCTGTGCTATTGACTGGGACACCAGGGTCCACATCGCAGCCACAGCTGACATCCATCATCAGTCTTGTCACATCGAACATATGAACTGTATAGCACAGGAACAGGCCCTTCAGCCTAAGATGTTGTGTCGAACATGATGCCAAATGAAACTAATCCCTTCTGCCTGCCCTTGGTTCATATCCCTCTATTCATTGCATATTTATGTGCTTATCCAAAAGCACCTTAAATGCCCCTATCGTATCTGCCTGCACCACCATCTCTGGCAGCGTGTTCCAGACACCGACCACTCTCTGTGTAAAAAAAAACTTGCCCCTCACATTTCCTTTGAAGTTTCCCTTCTCTCACCTTAAGTGCATGCCCCCTAGTATTAGACATTTCAACTCTGGGAAAAAGATTCTGACTGCCAACCCTTTCTATGCCTCTCATAATTTTATAGACTTCTACCAGGTCTCCCCTCAGCCTCCACAGATAGTTAATTAATCTCATCAGTTCTTTACGAGCCTGTGGAGGGGTGGAGAGGGGGTGGGGGGGGGGGGGGGGGGCAGTGGAGGGCTTCAGCTGTTTTTAACTATTTTTACAATACTTACTGTCAAAACATACAGCATTAGAGATTCCAAGGAGAGATATAAAGGAGTGAGAGGTATCAAGAGATTTATATTGTTTCTAAATAGGGTTCTGATTATATACAGCAATATGCTAGTAAATATCAACATTTTGTATTCATACAAGCGTCTGCTTTAAAACTACACAGAATAGATCATGCTGGAGTAATTTTGTAATTCGACTGTGGCACTTACATTTCTGTCTAGTTGTTACATATCTTCTTGAAAGAAGGGACCATTGTACTGGGATGGGAAACACTTCTCTATTTTTGGAACACAGGGCAGAATTTTGTTTGGGGTGGGGAAGTCCTGAAGTTGGTGTGGTATGTAGGTCTTAGGCCCGCAGGGCTGGGGCAGTGGGACTGTATCTGCAATTTTCCTGGAGGCAGACTCCTAACTGACCGCCACCAGTCCCACCATCCAATTACAGTGGGTGGGCTGTCCCTGTTTTCAACCCAATCAAAGGGGTGGTGGCTCTGAAGCCTCAGCAGTGCCACCAGGAAAGTAGTCCATGTTGAGGAATGCAGGTGTTACAAACTACACTGATGTTAAATGCAAGGCTATCCCAAAACCCTGAAGGGTAACTTGGAACACCAGTTCATAGTGGTGTATGTTTTGTTTGGTATTATGTGAGGAACGATGTACAACACAGTGAGGAAACAGTCCACTCATTGCGTGAACAATTAATAAAGAATATTTATTAACTTAAAAGGAACACAAACACACATGACAAGAAGGACTATAATACTCTACGACACCTAAGGATCCTTTTGGCTATACACACATAATTTTACAAGAAACTATCCCTTGGTCCTGAAAACTACCTACACTTTACCTGAACTCTGAGACACCCCTTTTCCCAAACAATATCCAATGTTAAGTAACTCAATGAGCAAAATCCAGCAAATAATGACCACAACCTGGTTAAGGTTGCCACATCAGGGAAAAAAGCTTCTGGTTCAGCAAAGACCATAAGACATAGGAGCAGAATTAGGTCAATCAGCCCATCGAGTCTGCTCCGCAAATGGCTGCTTCTCTCAGAAGACTGTCGCTGAAACTTGCTGCAGTTCTGTCATTTTTCTTTTTCTTCTTATTCTCCTTGGTTAGGGTTCGACAGTTACACTATTTCACTCCCTTTGATGTTATTCATCCTGTGTAGTTGGCTTTCAGCAGATACGTTTCAATTTCCTTATCCCTCCACTTTGAAGTTACCACTTCTATAGCCCCATGGTTTGCTCTAGCCACATAAGTAAAATACTCGTTTTCCAGTGCTAGGCTAATTCACGTATCATCATTTCTCCAGCCATCTGCCTCTGATCAACTCCCTGCTTTTACTTTGTTTTATTTAATCTTAATTTTCCCCAATTCATAACACATGTAGGAAAAATATTTGGGGCCTAGTGTCAGAGAGGGAACCACTTTGCAGAAATTACTGAGGCTGCCTTCCCTGCCTGCGCCCTCCTCTTTTTTCATAGAGCCTATCACCGGGAAGCCACTTGGAGGCCACCACTATGGAGCTGGCAGACTTCCAAATAGTGGAGGGGGGGGGTGTTGTGGTGTTCTCTGCAATTGGCAAAATGGCCACGGCTCAGGAAAATGGCACTTAATTGAGCCATTAATTATTTAGATTGCCTGCCTGCCTCTGTTTGGCAGGCAGTTGTTCCAGCACTCAACTAGTGTAACTGCATCAGAGAGACATCCTGGCATGGGATCTCTGCTACTTTACCGTAAGAAGTCTCACAACACCAGGTTAAAATCCGACAGGTTTATCTGGAATCATGAGCTTTCGGAGCACTGCTCCTTCATCAGGTGAGTGGAGGTAGGTTCACAAACAAGGCATATATAAGTAACCACACAATTGCAAAATAGTTACAGATTGGAATGTGAAGAATGGTTGGAATGCGAGCCTTTACAGGTAATCAAGTCTTTACAGGTTCAAACAGTGTGAGTGGAGAGAAGGATAATCAGTTATGCTGGTAAAGTACTACATCATGATACTTTACCAGCATACCCGCTTCCCAGCCTGTCGCCTGTCACCCCAGGGACAGTAAAATCACAGCTACAGTATCGGCATAAAGTTCTCCCAGGCTATTATAGCATCTTTAGATGCAGAGTGAAGATCTATCTGCCCAACATCAGAAGATTACCACCGAGCTTACCAGTGAGGCACTTCTTCATACCAACACAAGTCTTCCTTATGGTTTCTAAAAGTGTGTGTGTGTGTGTTAATTTAAGCCCAGAAATGATAAAAGGCCATATTGGCAGACTAAAGAATTAACAGATTTATATGTTGTTGTTCAGTCAACTAATGTAACCCATCTATTTTAAATTTCCAATGCTCATTTGCTTGTTGCCTGCTCCACACTTTGAGACAGTTTTGTGTCTTTCCAAAATATCATTGACAGAAAATAATGATGAATCTCATCTCATTTCACTAATACTAATCAAAACGTCACACATTTTGACAGGGAAGACCTTTCACTCTTCAAGTAGCTGGTACATTTTCTATTGGACGTAGATGTTGGAAGAAGATTACAGTAAAGCAATAACAATTCAGAAAAGTGAGGGCATAAAGGGATTGCACGGAGTAATGTTGAGTGGCGCACTTCAATGCCTTCAATGAGAAGCAATCAAGTCCAGCATGCTGAAACATCACGATTCTTTTAAAAGCATGTCATTATTATAATGCATTGCTAAGCTTATTTGTGATCCTGTAAGTTGTAGTCTCATAAGAGGCATGGAAGCAGCTTTTTTGTGGCAAGGACAGGGGTGATGAGAGCTTTTAGATACACATATGTTGTACAAGGATAATCATTGATTTTGAGTCTCTAATTACAGACTGCTGCATTTGGGATTTAATTAGAGGTAAATTATACAATTCTTTTCATAATAACACAATTCCATTTTCGAATGTCTCTCCCCAGAGGTAGCTTGGTTATGAAATGTCAATATCCCCATTGTCTTCCTTTCCTTAGTAAATCTCTCTCTCCACTGAGAGAGTCTATAGCGGAGAGGCAGGTGAGCGCCTTCCTTTCTTTAACACACCGACGGACCAAAAATGAAAAGGTAAAATGAACTGGAATGTTATTTTATTTGTGAAATTGGTAGGCTGAATTTGCACCAAGCCAGGATGACTTGGGAGCACTTCCAGGATTCCCAATTCCTTTGCTGGGATGTCCAATTTTGAGGAATGCCTTTTAAGGGTGTGGGCTGGTTTGGGCTGTGAGACCCCCACCCTGCACTCCTGGCCTGGCTGGCTCCATTGTGGGGATGAATGTGACCTAGTCCTCTGCAATGTTCATGTAGTCAGTACAGATTTTCAAACAGTCATAGTCCACGGCAACACAGGGTTATTGTGAACCAGAGGCCAAAACCTCCTGTGCCAAAGTATACCCTCCAACCATATCATGGTCTCTCATGCACCCCCATGCCAAGGTATGTACCTGACCCATGCCCTATTGTCCTATGGCCCATCATGCCCCCTCCCCCCACCCCATACTAAGATACGTACGCATGTTATACATGAATAATCATTGATTTAGAGTCTCTAATTACAGACTGATACATTTAAAATTTAATTAGAGGTATATTATACAATTATTTTCATAATAATACAGTTTCATGTCTAATGTGTCTCCACTGGAAAATGATGGAGAATTATCCCAACCACTCCCAAAGGCCTCTCATCCTCCTCATTCCAAAGCATGCCTCCCACCCACTCTTTATGGACCCCATGCCAAAATATAGCCCCCCCCAAAACCGCTAGGACCTGTCATATCACCCCATACCAAACAATACTACTTCTACCCAGTATACAATGTGTAGAACCAATGAATTCTATAGCAACAGTAGAATAAGTAAAGAAAGTTACTTAAGAAACAGTCATTTATTGCATAGTCCGTTCCCCCCACCCGCTACAATTCACGTGGTGGGCGGGACAGGAAAATTCCGCTCTAGGTGTTTAAAACTATAGAGTTGGAGCAGTGATCAGTCATGACATCGATGACAAGTCAAGAGAAGCGCATCACATTTACTTCACGCATACTACTAAGAGTGAACGCAACAACCCACAGATAAAATAGCTTAGAATCACCATCAGAATCAAAAGATTTCACCAGTTTTTGTTCGGTCGAATCTTCACACCAGTAACAGATCAGAAACCCCAAATAGTTATTCTGGGATCAAAGTCTGCAATACTGAAATGGCAAAAGGAGTAGCGCTGAGCAGTGCTTCTCTCATAATACAACTATAATCTCAAATACTGCAGCTTGAAAGAGAACGCTATCAATAATGCACTGGCGTGGTTGTCATATGGGGACTCCGATGTAGACTGTGAAGGTGCAATCTTCACAGTTGGGATAGTAGGCAAGGACTTGACACTCACTACAACTGAAGTTGCCACTGAAATTCAGAAAGGCTGAATATATGAACAGACATTGAATGGATAGACAGAATTTGAGCAGTGTATAGATGAGGAACCAAAAAAGTTCCACAATGATTGCAATGAGTTGTCATGTGAGTAGAATTGCATCAAGTTTTTTTTTATTAATTTGTGGGCCATGGGTGTTGCTGGTGGGTTAGGATTTATTGCTCATCCCTAGCTGCCAGCAGTTGAGAGTCAACCACAGTGCTGTGGCTCTGGAATCACATGTAGGCCAGGCCAGGTAAGGACAGCAGATTTCCTTTCCAAAAGGACATTAGTGAACCAGATGGGTTTTTCCAACAATCGACAATGATTTCATGGTCATCAGTAGATTCTTAATTCCCAGATACTTTTTATTGAATTCAAATTGCACCATCTGCTGTGGCAGGATTCGAACCCCTGTCCCCAGAAGTTTTTGGATTAATAGTCTAGCGATAATACCACTAGGCCATCATCTCCCAAAACCATAGAATGGTGGTACCGAGCTTCTAGAGATAGCAGTCTGGCAGAACTCTATACTGAACACTCTGGAATAGTCATGATGAAATCCAAAGCCTGAGACTGTGTTTGTTGGCCTGGTTTAGACAGTGATTTAGAGCTGAATTTCACAGCCCCCTGGGTGCAGGATGGCAGCTACATAATTTAAGTTATGATATATAATTAAGGTTGGATAAGAACCTGAAGAAATACTTTGGAAGAGAGTTGATCTGTGCAGCGGGGTCCTATTATCAGTGTTTTCTTTTCTTAATGCTATTTTCAGTTTTATTTTAGAAAGGAGTTTCAATTAAATCTCCACCTTGTCCCATCTGCTCCTTCAATCAAAATCTGCCACGTTCACGTAAAAGGTTATTGATTGGATTATAAGGGAAGGAAATAACACAGAGCTTGAGCTACGGTTAAGCCTGGTCTGCAGAAGGGGTTAAGATTCACATCAGTGAAGGAGGAATTGATCAGGAAGAAAGGAAATCTCACTGCTGCATTGAACCAGAGCACAACACAATACCATCCATCCAGCAACATGTCCTGAATGACACAGTGTTCATCATTACTACAAATCTCATCATTTAATGTCACCTCAGTTCTTTACAGACAACAGCAAGATTCATGCCAGATCAGTAAAAGTACTTGTATTCTGTCAGTCTAATTTGGGTTTGAACAGAGGTTTTTGAAGTAAAAGGAATCATATAATTTGCATTTAACTGGAAGTAATTGCAAACCAAAATGTTCCTATAACGACAACTTGCAATAATATACACTCTTAGATTAGTAAAATATCCCAGAGCATCTAATTTGAAAATTGTAAAACAAAATCTGACACTGACCCACAGAAGGGGATATTACGAGAGATATCCAAAATAAATCCTCACCTCGGTATTTTTTAAAGGAACATTTTCGAAGGAGGAGAGGGAGGTAGAGAGGCATAGAGGGTGAGGGAGGCAGAGAGGGCGAGGGAGGTAGAGAGGCAGAGAGGGTGAGGGAGGTAGAGAGGCAGAAAGGGTGAGGGAGGTATGGAGATATAGAGGGTGAGGGAGGTAGAGAGGAAGAGGGAGGTAGAGAGGGTGAGGGAAGTAGAGAAATAGAGAGAGGGTGAGGGATCTAGAGAGGGTGCAGGAGTGAGAGAGGCAGAGAGGGTGAGGAAGGTAGAGAGGCAGAGAGGGTGAGGGAGATAGAAAGGCAGAGAATGTGAGGGAGGTAGAGAGATAGAGAGAGGGTGAGAGATCTAGAGAGGGTGCAGGAGGGAGAGAGGCAGAGAGGGTGAGGAACATAAGAACATAAGAAATAGGAGCAGGAGTAGGCCATCTAGCCCCTTGAGCCTGCCCCGCCATTCAATAAGATCATGGCTGATCTGAAGTGGATCAGTTCCACTTACCCGCCTGATCCCCATAACCCCTAATTCCCTTACCGATCAGGAATCCATCCATCCGTGATTTAAACATATTCAACGAGGTAGCCTCCACCACTTCAGTGGGCAGAGAATTCCAGAGATTCACCACCCTCTGAGAGAAGAAGTTCCTCCTCAACTCTGTCCTAAACTGACCCCCCTTTATTTTGAGGCTGTGCCCTCTAGTTCTAGGAAGGTAGAGAGGCAGAGAGGGTGAGGGAGATAGAGAGGGTAAAAGAGGAAATTCCAGACCTTGGCCACCAGAAAGCAGAGCTGCCACACAATTGTGTGATTCGAATAGGGAATACACACGAGATCAGAATTGGAGGAATGCAGAGATCTGCGCAAAGGCCTTAGAGCTCCATGGCTGGAGGAGTTCACAATGATGGGGAGGAACAAGGTCATGGATGGATTTGAAAACAAGGATGAGAATGTTAAAACTGAGACATTGCTGGATGAGGAGTGTAATCCACGAGTACAGAGGTGATATATGTATAGGATGTGGATAGCAGAGGATGAGTTTAAATTTATGGAGGGTGAAAGATGGGAGGCTGGGCATTGGAGTAAAGCCGAGATACTAATAAAGGCATGGATAAGGTTTTCAGTAACAGATGAGCTGAGGCGGGGTTGAGTTCGAACAATGTTACCGAGCTAGACGTAGATGGACTTTGTGATGAAGATTTGAGGGCAGAAGATCATCTCAGGGTCAAATGTGAGAGCAGGGTTAGAACAAAGAAAATTACAACACAGGAACAGGCTCTTTGGCCCACCAAGCCTGCACCGACCATGCTACCCGACTGAGCTAAAACCCCCTACCCTTCCTGGGATTATATCCCTCCATTCCCATCCTATTCATATATTTGTCAAGATGCCCCTTAAAAGTCACTATCTTATCTGCTTCCACTACCTCCCCCGGCAACGAGTTCCAGGCACCCACCACCCTCTGTGTAAAAAATCTGCCTCGTACATCTCCTTTAAACCTTGCCCCTCGCACCTTAAACCTGTGCCCCCTAGCAATTGACTCTTCCATCCTGGGAAAAAGCTTCTGACTATCTGTCCATGCCTCTCATAATCTTGTAGACTTCTATCAGGTCACCCCTCAACCTCCGTCATTCCAGTGAGAACAAACCAAGTTTCTCCAACCTCTCCTCATAGCTAATGCCCTCCATACCAGGCAACATCCTGGTAAATCTTTTCTGTATCCTCCCCAAAGTCTCCACATCCTTCTGGTAGTGTGGTGACCAGAATTGAATACGATATTCCAAGTGCGGCCTAACTAAGGTTCTATTAAGCTGCAACATGACTTATCAATTTTTAAACTCAATGCCCCAGCCGATGAAGGCAAGCATGCCGTATGCCTTCTTGACTATTTTCTCCACCTGCATTGCCACTTTCAGCGACCTGTGAACCTGTACACCCAGATCCCTCTGCCTATCAATACTTTTAAGGGTTCTGCCATTTGCTGTATATTTCCTATTTGTATTCGACCTTCCAAAATACATTACCTCACATTTGTGAACAGTTTGGCTCATCCTCAGACAGTTACCAGGGAGATAGATGATGTTAGTGGCTATAGAGAACAGAATTTGTGACTGGGACCAAATACAATTGACCTTCCTGATTATTTATTTGGAGGGAATTTTCTGATCCAGCACTGAACGTCAGACAAGCAATCTGATAATTTAGAAAAGGTTAAGAGGCCAAGAGAGTTGGTGTTGTTAACCCCCTCTCCAATTGCTCAAATTCCTCTGTTTCTTGATAAAAAGCAATGAACACATTAATTCACTGTGTCCTTTATGTCACAGCCCTTTTTGATTTAATTTATTATTGTCACATGTGTTAGTATACAGTGAAAAATATTGTTTCTTGCGGCTATATAGGCAAAACATACCGTTCACAGAGTACATAGGGGAGAATGAAAGGAGAGAGTGCAGAATGTAGTATTACAGTCATAGCTAAGGTGTAGAGAAAGATCAACTTAACATGAGATAGGTCCATTCAAAAGTCTAATGGCAGCAGGGAAGAATCTGTTCTTGAGTCGGTTGATACGTGACCTCAGACTTTTGTGTCTTTTCCCGACGGAAGAAGGTGGAAGAGAGAATGCCCGGGATGTGTGGATCTTTGATTTTCCGAGGCAGCGGGAAGTGTAGACAGAGTCATTGGGTGGGAGGCTGGTTTGTGTGATGGATTGGGCTTTGTTCACGACCCTTTGTAGTTTCTTGCAGTCATATATCTCTATAATTTTCCGTTCACTCATTTGCCCTGCCTTACCGTTTGATAATGAATGTGCTTTACAATGTTAAAACCACGGTCAATCTTTTCCTGTTGAAACACATCATCCAAACACAAATTTAATTATGGGTCTCTCGCTTCCAATACTCTCTACTAACAAAAAAGCTTTGTCAAAGACTTTCTTATGACAATGTATTGTCAAGTATTACATTCTAAAGAGTAAATGAACAGAAGAGGTAATAATTCAAGCATTGTGAAATTACTTTGACTTTATCAAAAGTATTTTTAAACAAACAATTTACTCAATGCGCAGCTATCCAAGCTAATTTGAATGTTGCACATGCATTATGCCAGATGTTATGGGCAGGCATACTTCTTTGTAACAACAGCTGGCAACAATACATATCCTTTCATTTAAAACTATACCTTAGGCTGTAAACTGTTTCTCTCAGACTCAGCAGAAAAGATAAGAACATATAATAGGGATCTGAAAGTTATGCCACAAACATTTGTTCAGCTTTTCTGAGAGACGTAATACAATGATACCAATCAGGTCACATTAGCTTCAAGTCCACACTATGATCTCAAGAGTGGGTTCGCTAGCCGCCAAGGGTCTTCTCAAAACAGAAAAGTCTCCCTTAAAGTAAGTTGACATCCCTGTTGGCTGATTTCACTGCTGGAGTGGTGGAAGAAGAACCCGATTCAGCAGGAGTTGGCAGGCAAGTCTTCAGGTTCTCTCAGCACGGGGCATAAAGATGAGGAATGAACCCTTTCCCATAGGTGATAAATGATTCAAGGGCATGGAGAAAGGTTGCTGAGATTTGCAGCTTCAGGAGCCTGGACCCAGTTCATGAAGTCGATGGCCTAGTGATATTACGCTAGACTGTCTGTGTGGAGTTTGCACATTCTCCTCGTGTCTGCGTGGGTTTCCTCCGGGTGCTCCAGTTTCCTCCCACAGTCCAAAGATGTGCGGGTTAGGTTGATTGGCCATGCTAAAATTGCCCCTTAGTGTCCTGAGATGCGTAGGTTAGAGGGATTAGTGGGTAAAATATGTAGGGATATGGGGGTAGGGCCTGGGTGGGATTGTGGTCAGTGCAGACTCGATGGGCCGAATGGCCTCTTTCTGTACTGTAGGGTTTCTATGATTCTTTCTATGATTCTATTAATCTAGAAACTCAGTTAATGTTCTGGGGATTTGGGTTCGAATCCCACCACGGCAGGTGATGGAATTTGAATTCAATAAAAAAATCTGGAATTAAGAATCTACTGATGATCATGAAACCATTGTTGGAAAAGCCCATCTGATTCACTAATGCCCTTTAGGGAAGGAAATCTACTGTCCTTACCCAGTCTGGCCTACATGTGACTCCAGAGCCATGGCAATGTAGTTGGTTCTCAGCTGCCCTCCAAGGGCAACTAGGGATGGGCAATAAATGCTGGCCAGCCAGCGACGCCCATGTCCCATGAATGAATAAAAAAAATCTATCTCAACGACACATGGCAACATAGAAGGCTTTGTGGGGATGGGGGGAATATCAAAATCCTGGGATTTGAAAGCTCGGGTGGGCAGGAGTCAGAGGTTTCAGGGTGATTCTGGGCTTGTTTTCGGAGAGCTGTGGGGTAGAGGGGGAAATTGATGACTCAACAGGCTATGTGAATCACAGATATGCACGGAAGCTAGTTTCATCTGGGACTTAATTCTTTCAGTCAAGCCTGAGAAGGAGCAAATGTTACTGTGCTCACTGTCTTTGCTTAGTGACAATGAATGTCAACACACACTAAACTGGAAGTATCTACAGCATATTTCTAAACAGACAGTAAAATCCTAATGAGTCAACTCCCAGGAGATCCGCCCACAAATGTGTGTTAAGTGAAACTTCCTGGTAGCTGAGGAGGCCCCAAAATCCCCATATTAATGCATCTTTAAGTAACCTGACATGCCTACAAATGCAGCTCTCTGTCAAAAACAATGGATTTAAATTCTATATGAAAACACAGCAAAGAAACAAATGTGTGAAAAAGCCTTGATCCAATCTCTTCACACCTTACAATAGCCCACCTTGTAAAAGGCCAGAGCTTTTCATTGAAACATGTGGAGAGTTAGCTCTGGAAAAACAATGTAATCATTTTCTGCTCAACATGTCTCCTCGTGTGTGTGCAATACAGCACATCATGTATGTCAGCAAGGTGGCCAAACATATTTTCTATGTTTATATGCTGCAGTTCAAAATCGCAGAGTATCTCTACCACCTCTGCAGCATTGGCCAGGGAACCAGGAGGATGGGCAGGCAGTCTAACCCCGCTCAGATAGATCAATCATGTTCAGCTAATTCAGAGTTATCAGGGCAGAATGTTGGCTTATCACGGATTTCGTCCTATGGAATTTACTATTTGCCAGTGGGATTGGTTTCCGACTTCAACAGAACCCGAAATTTCATGTCATCGGAGTTTGATTCATTGTGATTTCATTGCATATATGGCTTTGTCATCCAGCATGATTAGGTTGGAGAGAGGTGAGCAGTTGCAGGTTAAGGTCAGCATCATTGTATGCTAAATAGTCTTGTTGAGATTAGCAGGATGCTAAAATGACCAAGGCTCATTCCTTCAAGAAAGACAATTCCAGCAGCATGACATCTAAAGGGAGTACAAAGACAAAGAGGAAGAAAGACAAAGAGAATGTCCGTTCACTACCTTTATGCTATACACCAGAAACAGCAACTTCTGACTACTGATTTAATCTGTTTCAAGAAGAACAAACATCCTACACATCCTCCAGGAGAGACAAGAACACAGTTGCAGATTAACGCCACTGGCATAAATGATTCGGGCTGGAGTGGGGTTGAGTAGGATGAGTAAAGAGTTCAAGAGTAGTTTATTGACTAGAGTGAAAGATTTAGGGGGAGATGTAGTGTAACGGGGTAATCACTATGCTAATAGCTAATATGTCTTCAGATATGTTGGGTGAGATGTATCTAAAACTCAGGAAGAGACGTCTCTGAAAGGAGCCTCATTCTTATATATCTCTGTAGAGCTAATGTTCTGGGGACCCTGGTTCGAATCCTGCCATGGCAGATGGTGGGATTTGAATTCAATTTTTAAAATCTGAAATTAAGAACCTACTGATGACCACTGTCGATTGTCGAAAAAACTCATCCGGTTCACTAATGTCCTTAAGGGAAGGAAATCTGCTGTCCTTACCCGGTCTGGCCTACATGTGACTCCAGAGCCACGGCAATGTGGTTAACTTTTAACTCGGGCAACTAGGGATGGACAATAAATGCTGGCCAGCCAGCGATGCCCATGTCCCACGAATGAATAAAAATAACATGGTTGAAAATAGTTGATAGACATTTAGAAATTCCTGGATGCTTTTGTGTCCTGTGGTCTCTGTTAAACACATCTTACGTCCATTTCTGATATTACTTCACTGGCCATCACTTACCCTTCAACCAAAAACAAATTAACTAGTCAGTCAGCTTTTGGGAACTTGGTGCATCTTAGCTGTTGTATTTGCCTGGACTTGAAAATGAATTACATTGACCGCAAGTCACTTTGAGAGACCCCCAAGGACAGGCAAGGTGCTCTGTAACTACTATTCTTTCTTTGAATTACAAAAATTAAAATGCTTATCAAAAGTACTTGACATCCACGTAAAAAGAAATGACACGGGTAGTATTTCAGAAAGTATTATATGAGAAGACAAAAGGGTGATTGTGAAGTGTCACATTGAATGGTTAATATACGACAGAACTACATTAGTATTTTATCAAACTGCAGCGTCCCTGTCATTCTTGTTGAAAATAATTGGGAACTTAATCACATTCAAAAATGCTTCTTCTAAAAGTAATCATCATTACTCACTATCATTCTACTCTCCTTCCTGTCGCCCCCTCTTCACTTTCTCTATCTGTCTCTGTCCCCTTATCATTAAACACCCCTTTGCATTAACATTCTGATATTCGTCTCAAAAATGTAATCAAGTTAAAGCATCTTCAGACAGCTGGGGACCAATCCAGCAATCCAGTTTTGTGCTGTTTGTCAGCAAAGTGAAGGAAAAAACGTTGTGATTGAAGAAGCTATTTGTTGGGGATTTACATCATATATTGCTGGTTCTGAAATGACAGAATTAATGCATTTTATTTGATACAAGCCAGTGGACAGAATTGTAAGTATCTTGTGTAATGGCACCCTCTGTTGGCGGCACAGAATGCTAAGTCAGTAGGTAATTAACCATAGTCCACAGAGGACCACAGGCACATGGTGATCATTGCAAATTTAATAATCAGCATGTTGAGGGATAGATAACATTTGTACGCATTGGGTTCATTTTTTTGAGTATAAAATGGGTGTGGAGCTTACAAACTCAGTAGTGGGATACCTGCACTTCTAACTCAAGAGGCACATTTCTTGAGAACACTCGTGCAGACACTTGACATTTAGACACTTGGATATGTAAATTTGCAGCCTCACACATACTACCGGATCCTTTTGAAATTTTGGGCGCAATCTTACCTCCCATTCAGGCTACAATCCCACTGCAGCAAAGTCGGAGAATTTTGAAGCCAGCCAGATCTCCGTCCACTGCAGCGGGATGGGAAAACCCCGTCATTGTGATCGGTGATAAGATTCCAGCCTATGGGTCTGCCCTGCTAAGGATTCTATAGCAACCACTGAGAGATCAGTTATTAAAAGGAGAGCAGGCATTTTCTAGTATTTGGAGTTGATATTTTGGCGGAATTCTCCAAAACAATGTTTGGGAGAGTGGTGAGGTTTGCACCTATTACGGGAGAGTGGGGCCTAAACGCGCCGGTGAGCCTGGCTGCAAAGTGCTCGGGCACCCCTATCTCACAGAGCACTGGGGGACCCCCTCACTTCCCCCACGGACATCAGGTCCCACCCGTCCCCATCAGTGGTGGCATATTTCCTCACCCGCCCCCTGACACATGGATCGCTGGTATCGGGGCATCGGGGCAATGAGTCCCCCTTCATGACCCCTGACATGCCACCCCTCATCATGACCCCTCAACATGTCCCCCTTTATCTCCATCCCTGAAAGACCCCTCCTGAATGACCCCCCTGCATCATCCCACCTGAAAAGTCCCCCACCCACAGCCCCTCCATCATAGCCCCTCTCTCGGGCCCCACCTGCACTCAAGCCCCATCCCCAAGACCTGCCCTTAGCACACTGGCGGTGCCCAACTGGCACTGCCACTGTGCCCCATGGTCATTGCCAGTGCGCATTGTGGCCATTGCCAGTGTGCCAAGTGGGCACTGCAGATGGGCATTGCTCAGCCATGTCCCAAACCATCCAGGGATTTCAATGGCCTCCATAATCCTCAGCATGACCATCATTCCTGATCCCCATTCGTGGAGGCCAGCTGTGAGCCTCACTGGTCTTACGACGTGTCTAAAGGTTGGAAGTTCCCGGGAACTGGGAAAATCCAGCGACGAATGGACTATGCATACTTAAATACTACTTTAACTATTCTAATCAGCTGGGTGCGATCCAGTTTGTGCCACTAGAAAGGGACCAGGATGGTTGCAAACATTTTGGCGCCGGGTGTGAAACCAAATTTTTGCCTTGCAATCGATTTTCCAAGATCGGCGCAATCTGCGTTAGGCGCGGTGAGGTCAAAACATCACCGCCTTTATGTCTCGTCAATGTATTTCTGATGTGGATAATGTTTCACATTAAAGGAATATACCCCACTAAGCTGAACCAAGCATTACAGCAGAAATCATGTACATTTTGAATATATGAACAAAATAATGTTGTTCTTTCTTGATTATAATTTCTTGCAGAATTAGCACTACCTTAGTGATAATTATTTGTGATTTTAGAAGCATATTCCGCAGGTGCCGTGCCATATTTTGTTTATAATGTTCCTGTGATGTTTTATTACATTAAAGGTGCTATATAAATACAAGTCGTTGGTGTTTTAATTCGTGTTAACTCATTTGTTTTGAATAAAATGTGCTAATGTATCAGAGAGCAGAATACCACATGAAGACATTAGGGGTTGGTTTGATAATATTGTAAACAGTTATTGGCCTCAATCTGAGTCACTGTTAATATAATGGTATAGTTTAAAAAACCTTTCCCCCATTGCAGGGTCTCAAGAAATCCTTGGCAATATCAGATTGTATTTGTGTGATTATCAGGCCCTTAGTCTCTTAAAACAAAGTACAGTCTGTACTCAATCATTAGGATGATACTTGTCACTAAAAATAAGAAATGGGTTTACTCGGTATGCAGACTGAAGAAGGTTGACATAGTTAAAATAAAATCGTAGCTGTATTTCCGGATACCTTAGAATGCTCTCAATTATATTCCATTTATTAGGGATAGAATAACGGATGAATAGTGTCTAGTTTTGGTTAGGTAGCATCGGGACATGAAGTAGTCACTATTTACACCAAAGTCCTGCCAACTTTAGCACCTAATTTTCCAATAACATCTCCAGCATACAATGGAAGAAGCTGCCATGAATAGACGAGCCTTTTTATTTATTTGTGGAACATGAGCGTCGCTGGCTCGCCAGCACTTATTGTCCATCCTTAGTTGCCCTTGGAGGACAGTTGAGAGTTAACCACATTGCTGTGGCTCCATAGTCACATGTAGGCCAGACCAGGTAAGGACAACAGATATGGGCGACATGGTGGCACAGTGGTTAGAACTGCTGTCTCACAGTGCCAGGGACCCGGATTCAATTCGGCTTGGGTCACTGTCTGTGTGGAGTTTGCACATTCTCCCCATGTCTGCATGGGTTTCCTCCGGATGCTCCAGTTTCCTCCCACACTCCAAAGATGTGCAGGTTAGGTGGATTGCCAAATTGCCCCTTAGTGTCAGGGGGACTAGCTAGGGCAAATGCATGGGGTTATAGGGATAGGGCCTGGCTGTGATTGTGGTCGATGCAGACTCGATGGGCCGTATGGCCTCCTTCTGCACTGTAAGATTCTATGATTTCCTTCCCTAAAGGACCCAGATAGGTTCTTCTAACAATCGACAATGGTTTCATGGTCATCAGTAGATTCTCAATTCCAAATTTTTTTTAAATTGAATATCTGCTGTGGCAAGATTCGAACCCGGGTCCCCAGAACATTAGCTGAGTTTCTGGATTAATAATCTAGCGATAATACCACTCAGCCTTCACCTTAAACAATGTGGTGAGATCAGAGCTCCATTTTCACCAATATTGCTCAAGTTGCACTGAATCATAATCATGTCCATTTTAAACAGACTTCCAGCATTGCTAGATGTTAGGGGGGAAATGCAGAGGTGGGTTTAAAGGGTTTGTTTTTGAAAGATTCACTGAAAGCTTAGGGTGGATTGTCTGTTCGACCGCGTTGGTATTTGCAGCGCAAATCGACCAACCCATCTCAAATGTTTCAGGAACCTCAAACACAAATTGTGTTCAACACAAGTAGAGTCTCTGCAAATTTCTGCCCTGGTTTCGGGAACATTGTGCAGGAGCCAGCCCTGCCCAGAAAACTGGCCACGCTCCAAGATCGAGTTAATCACCACAGCAAGTTTTCAGTAACTGTGCCAGTTTATGTGCTGTCAAAGAAGCTCTTAAAATGAATGAAGAAAGAAAGACTTGCATTTATATAGTGCATTCCACCCAACGTCTCAAAGCATTTACAGCCAATAAAGTTTACTTTATGGAGTGTAGTCACTGTTGTAAAGTAGGAAAAACAACAGTTAATTTGCACACAGCATATTGCCACACACAGCAATGAGATAATGACCAGATAATCTGTTTGCTTTTGTGATACTGGTTGAGGTCAGGATGCCGTGGGGATTGTGTTTGAAAATAGCACCATGGGAAGATTTGCAGCCACCTGAGCAGGCAGGTGGGTCCTCAATTCAACATCATCTCTGACAGTGCAATGCTTCCTCAGTACTGCACTGGAGTGTCAGCCTTGATTTTTGTGCTTAACCCCTGGAGTGGGATTTGAACCTGGGATCCTGTGATTTAGAGACGAGAGTGCTACCAAATGAGCCAAATATTTGAGCCTTTCTTGGCATGAGGGCGCTTTTTAAAAAGCTCTTTGATGTTTTATAGAATCCCTACAGTGCAGAAGGAGGCCTTTCGGCCCATCGAGTCTGCATCAATTCTCTCCCACAGAGCATTTTACCCAGGCCCAACCCCCTGCGCTATCTCTGTAACCCCACACATTTACCCCACTAATCTCCCTAACCTACAATAAGGGGCAATTTAACATGGCCAATCAATCTAACCTGAATACCTTAGGACTGCGAGAGGAAACTGGAGCACCCAGAGGAAACTCACCCACACACACGGAGAATGTGCAAACTCCACACACCCGAGGCAGGAATCGAACCCGGGTCCCTGGCGCTGTGAGGCTGCAGTGTTAACCACTGTGCCACCATACCGTCCCATTTGTAAAACTTTTATTTCATTAAGAAACTAACTACTAATGAAGGTACTAAATAGTTCTGTGTGATACAACATTGTCATTTTCAGTAATTGAAAATCAACTAGTCACAAGAGATTTTAAGAAACATTTCATAATGCAAAAATAAGGAAATAATTATGTCTAAAACATTACCTGATTGCACTGGCCGGTGGAAGCTTTTATATGTGATGACTTTGAGTGCTAACATGAACCAAACGTTCACATTGAACACCAATGCAATTCTGACAGGAATTTGGCAGGCCACTGATTGTGCCAAAAGCAGAATCTCAGGAAAGTATTTTCTTGTTAAATAGACGTGGGTAAAGCAACGCTGCCTGTTGTTTTAAAAGCGTTAGGTTCTCAGGTATACAGATGGCAAAGGAGTGTGAGCAGTAAAAATATCCACCAAAATCATGAGAAGTATTGGGGCTTTAATATCGACCAATCAAATTAGTTTGATAGTGGGAGTGAAAGCTATTAGAAATCGAGCACATTAGTAATTAAACAAATAATTTTATTCAATGAAGAGTTGAGGTGGAAATGTTTTTAGATAAGCTGATGGTTTAGAATGAACATTGTGTGCTCATTTAGTGTTTACCCGTGAAGAAAATTATTTTTATTCACTTATGGGATGTGGGCATCGCTGACGAGGCCAGCATTTATTGCCCATCTCTCGTTCCCCTCAGAAGGTAATGGTGAGCTGCCTTCTTGAACAACTGGGGTCCCTGAGGTGTAGATACACCAATTGTGCTGTTAAGGAGGGAATTCCAAAATTTTGACCCAGCAATAGTGAAGAAACGGCAATATATTTCCAAATCAGGATGGTGAGTGACTTGGAGGGAAACCTCCAGGTGGTGGTGTTCCCAAGCATCTGCTGCCTTTTTTCTTCTAGATGGATGGGGGTTTGGAAGGCGCTGCCGAGGTGATTATGATCATGGAATCATAGAAACCCTACAGTCCAGAAGGGGGTCATTCAGCCCAGTGAGTCTGAACAGACTCTCCAACAGAGCATCTTACCCAGGCTCTAACCCCCCCTAACCTCGGCATCTTAGGACACTAAGGGACAATTTAGCATGGCCAATCAACCTAACCTGCACATCTTTGGACTGTGGGAGAAAACCGGAGCACTTGGAGGAAACTCACGCAGACACGGGGACAATGTACAAACTCCACACAGATAGTGACCCAAGGTCGGAATTGAACACATGTCCCTGGCATTGTGAGGCAGCAGTGCTAATCACTGTGCCAATGTGTTGCCAAGGGAGAGTGATGGAGAATTTAAAAAGTTCCCTTTGGGAATAATGTCCCACCTGAAATACCATAAATTTTCTCAGGTAAGAGAAGGTAGAGTAATGGCAGATGACTGCAAATTGTCTCAAAAGCATATTAGTAACAGACCTTTGGAAACACACAGAGAAACTGGGGAGATAAGAAATCTGATTATGGTGGATAAAATGACCCAGCGGAAGAAACATGCATTTTTCTTATAGTAAGGAAGACATCCCAAAAGATAAGTTTGACTCAAAACCACCAAGCTTTGTCATAAAAGAAGAATGCGTGAAGGCTGTTGGAAATCAAAAAGCAAGGTTGTAGCATTTGTAAGGTGCAAAGTATTCCTCCAGAAAATACTGTCCCAGTAAATAAAGCTTATGATAAATCAGTAGTGTTCGCTACTCATGTGGATCAGTGTGCAGGAAATTATGGAGGTTTTATCTTTAAAGGTGAAGTGTACACGCTTTTTTCTGGTAAGTCAAGGAAATTGTTATCCTCAGAGATTTAGGATAAGCAGGTGACAGGAATTACTCTCCAGGAAAGTAGCAATGGAAATCAAAGGTTATGGGGAGAAAGTAGGATCAGGCTATTGAGTTGGATGATAAGCCATGATCGTATTGAATGGAGAGCAGGCTCGAAGGGCCAAATGGCCTCCTCCTGCTCCTATCTTCTATGCTTCTATGTTTCTAAATCTGCCAAATAAAAATGCATTGATATATTTCATTCATGGATACCTGAATGAGATGTGGAAAGCAGACAACAACAGTAAAGTTAAAGTTTATTTATTAGTCACAATTCGGCTTACATTCACACTGTGATGAAGGTACTGTGAAAATCCCCCAGTCGGCACACTCTGGCACCTGTTCATTTGATTTAATTTGATTTGATTTATTATTGTCACTGTATTGTTGTCCTGTAGGATTAAGGAATACCCTAAGGCGTTCTATAAATATGTGAAGAGTAAAAGGATGAGACGTGAAGGAATAGGGCCTATAAAAGGTGAAGGCGGGAAAATCTGTATGGAACCAGTAGAAATGGCAGAGGTGCTTAATGAGTATTTTGCCTTGGTTTTCACAGAGGAGAGGGACATGGGTGGATGTACTGCGGGCTTGTGGTGGACTGAAAAGATTGAGTATGTGGAAGTTAACAAAGAGGTTGTGCTGGAATCTTTGAATGGCATCAAGATAGATAAGTCGCCGGGTCCAGATGGGATGTACCCCAGGTTACTGTGGGAGGCGAGGGAACAGATTGCAGAGCCTCTGGCGATGATCTTTGCGTCATCGATGGAGGTGGGGGAGGTGCCGGAAGATTGGAGGATTGCGGATGTGGTTCCTATTTTCAAGAAGGGGAATAGGGATAGCCCAGGAAATTACCGACCGGTGAGTCTAACCTCAGTGGTTGGTCAGCTGATGGAGAAGATCCTGAGGGATAAGATTTATGAGCATTTAGAGAGGTTTAGTATGCTCAAGAATACTCAGCATGGCTTTGTCAAAGGCAGATCGTGCCTTACGAGCCTGGAGTTCTTCGAAAATGTGACTAAACACATTGACGAAGGGAAAGCGGTAGATGTGGTTTATATGGATTTTAGCAAGGCGTTCAATAAGGTCCCCCATGCAAGGCTTCTAAAAAAAGTGAGAGGGCATGGGGTCCAAGGGGCTGCTGCCCTGTGGATCCAGAACTGGCTTGCCCAAAGGAGGCAGAGAGTGGGTATAGATGGGTCTTTTTCTAAATGGAGGTCGGTCACCAGTGGTGTGCCCCAGGGATCTGTTCTGGGACCCTTGCTGTTTGTCATTTTCATAAATGACCTGGATGAGGAAGTGGAGGGATGGGTTGGTAAGTTTGCCAACGACACGAAAGTTGGTGGGGTTGTGGATAGTCTGGAGGAATGTCAGAAGTTACAGAGGGACATAGATAGGATGCAAGACTGGGCGGAAAAGTGGCAGATGGACTTCAACCCAGATAAATGCGTAGTGGTCCATTTTGGCAGGTCAAATGGGATGAAGGAGTACAATATTAAGGGAAAGACTCTTGAACCTCTACAGTACTAAAAGGACCTTGGGGTCCGGGTCCATAGGACTCTAAAATCGGTCCCGCAGGTGGAGGAGGTGGTTAAGAAGGCGCATGGTGTGCTGGCCTTTATCAATCGAGTGATTGAGTTTAGGAGTCTGGGGATAATGATGCAGCTATATAAGACCCTCGTCAGACCCCACTTGGAGTACTGTGCTCAGTTCTGGTCGCCTCATTACAGGAAGGATGTGGAAAAGATTGAAAGGGTGCAGAGGAGATTTACAAAGATGGTGCCTGGATTGAGTGGCATGCCTTATGAGGATAGGCTGAGGGAGCTCGGTCTTTTCTCCTTGGAGAGACGTAGGATGAGAGGAGACTTAATAGAGGTATATAAGATGTTGAGAGGCATAGATCGGGTGGACTCTCAGAGGCTTTTTCCCAGGGTGGAAATGGCTGCTACGAGAGGACACAGGTTTAAGGTGCTGGGGGGTAGGTACAGGAGAAATGTTAGGGGGAAGTTTTTCACACAGAGGGTGGTGGGCGAGTGGAATCGGCTGCCGTCAGTGGTGGTGGAGGCAAACTCAATAGGGTCTTTTAAGAGACTCCTGGATGAGTACATGGGACTTAATAGGATGGAGGGTTATAGGTAGGGATATGTTCAGCACAACTTGTGGGGCCGAAGGGCCTGTTTTGTGCTGTAGTTTTTCTATGTTTCTATGTATTATCATACAGTAAAAAGTATTGTTTCTTGCACACTATACAGACAAAACATACCGTTTATAGAGAAGGAAACGAGAGAGTGCAGAACAAAGTGTTACAGTCATAGCTAGGGTATAGAGAAAGATCAACTTAATGCAAGGTAAGTCCATTCAAAAGTCTGACAGCAGCAGGGAAGAAGCTGATCTTGAGTCTGTTGGTACGTGACCTCCGGCTTTTGTATCTTTTTCCCGAGGGAAGAAGGTGGAAGAGAGAATGGCTGGGATGCGTGGGGTCCTTAATTATGCTGGCTGCTTTGCTGAGGCAATGGGAAGTGTAGACAGAGTCAATGGATGGGAGGCTGGTTCACGTGATGGATTGGGCTACACTGAGGGAGAATTCAGCATGGCCAATTCACCTAACCTGCAAATCTTTGGACTGTGGGAGGAAACCAGAGCACCGGGAGGAAACCCTTACAGACACAGGGAGAACGTGCAGACTCTGCACAGACAGTGACCCAAGCTGCAAATCGAACCCGGGTGCCTGATGCTGTGAGACAGCAGTGTTAACCATTGTGCCATCATGCCGCCCAGAACTCAATGATAATAATGAAACAAAGTAAAAGAATTACTTGAAGGAGAGTGAAAAGAGTGAATTCAATGTGAATTTTATAGAGTTGCAAGGAAGGATGTGTATTCTTGAGCGCAAAGCAAAACTTTCAAGTGAAGAGGCAATCATTCTTACAGGAATGGAATTGGACAAAGCTTGAAATCAATGGGAGGATGAAAAGCAAAAGAATGGTTTAAAAATTGATGAACTGAATAAAAAGGAGTATTACCTTTCTTAACTGAGTATCAAAACAAACTTAACAAAGTTCCGAAAGTAGCTAAATAGGATTTTACTCAACAGAGAAACAGAATTGCTTGCACAAAAGGAAGCAAGGTTAAATCTGTGCTCTGGAAAAGAAAATGGAAGGATTAAATCATGGAAAAGAAAATAAAGTTAAAAATAATCCCAAATTCAGATAGGATGAGATAAACTCAATTGTTATTGAGGACAACTTGGATGCTTGGCTGCGTGAACATTTGATTTGATTTGATTTGATTTATTATTGTCACATGTATTAACATACAGTGAAAAGTATTATTTCTTGTGGCTGTACAGACAAAGCATACCATTCATAGAGAAGGAAACGAGAGAGTGCAGAATTTAGTGTTACAGTCATAGCTAGGGTGCAGAGAAAGATCAACTTAATGCAAGGTAAGTCCAGTCAAAAGTCTGACAGCAGCAGGGAAGAAGCTGTTCTTGAGTCGGTTGATATGTAACCTCAGACTTTTGTATCTTTTTCCTGACGTAAGAAGGTGGAAGAGAGAATGTCTGGGGTGCATGGGGTCCTTAATTATGTTGGCTTCTTTGCCAAGGCAGTGGGAAGTGTAGACAGAGTCAATGGATGGGAGGCTGGTTTGCGTGGTGGATTGGGCTACATTCACAACTTTTTGTTGTTCCTTGTGGTCTTGGGCAGAGCAGGAGCCATACCAAGCTGTGATACAACCAGAAAGAATGCTTTCTATGGTGCATCTGTAAAAGTTGGTGAGAGTCGTAGCTGACGTGCCAAATTTCCTTAGTCTTCTGAGAAAGTAGAGGCGTTGGTGAGTTTTCTTGACTGTACTGTCAGCATGGGGGGACCAGGATAACTTGTTGGTGATCTGGACATCTTAAAACTTGAAGCTCTCGACTCTTTCTACTTTGTCCCTGTTGATGTAGACAGGGGCATGTTCTACTTTACACTTCCTGAAGTTGATGACAATCTCCTTCATTTTGTTGACATTGAGGGAGGGATTATTGTTGCCTCACTAGTTCACCAGATTCTCTATCTCATTCCTGTACTCTGTCTCGTCATTGTTTGAGATCCGACCCACTACGATGGTGTCGTCAGAAAATTTGAAAATCGAATTGGAGGGGAATTTGGCCACACAGTGGCCACATAGTATGGCACACATACTATACTGTATAAGGAGTATAGTAGGGGGCTGAGGACACAGCCTTGTGGGGTACCGGTGTTGAGGATGATCGTGGTGGATGTGTTGTTGCCTATCCTTACCGATTGGGGTCCGTGAGTTAGGAAGTTCAGGATCCAGTTGCAGAGGGAGGTGCCGAGGCCCAGGCCATGGAGTTTGGAGATGAGTTTCATGGGAATAATGGTGTTGAAGGCTGAGCTGTAGTCAATAAATAGGAGTCTGACATAGGTGTCTTTGTTATCTAGGTATTCCAGTGTTGAGTGCAGGGCCAGGGAGATGGCGTCTGCTGTGGACCTGTTGCGGCGATAGGCAAACTGTAGTGGATCCAGGTAGTCCGGGAGGCTGGAATTGATTCGTGCCATGACTAACCTTTCGAAGCACTTCATAATGATGGATATCAGAGCCACCAGCTGATAGTCATTAAGATACGCTGTTTTGTTTTTCTTAGGTGCCGTGATGATGATCGTCTTCTTGAAGCAGATAGGGACCTCAGATTGTTGTAAAGTGAGGTTGAAGATGTCTGTGAATATTCCCACCAGCTGATCCGCGCAGGATCTGAGTGCTCGTCCGGGTACTCCATCTGGGCCAGTCACTTTCCATGGGTTGACCTTCGAGAAAGCTGCTCTGACATCTGCAATGGTGACCCCAGATAGAGGTTCATCCAGGGCTTCCAGGGTAGGGGGCATGCTGTTGCTGATCTCTTGCTTAAAATGGGCGTAGAACGCATTGAGCTCATCAAGGAGGGGTGCGTTGGAGCCGGCGATTTTACATGCCTTCATCTTGAAGCCTGTTGTATCTTGCAGACCTTGCCATAGTCGACGGGGGTCGGTGTGACTGGCCTGGGACACTAGCTTGGTCCGGTACTGTCTTTTGACATCTTTGATGGATCTCCTTAGATCGTATCTGGCTTTTTTGTTGCCTGACTTGAACACTTCAGACCTGGACTTCAGCAAGCAGTGGATATCCCTGTTCATCCATGGTTTCTAGTTGGTGAACACACGGATTTGGTTCTTTGGCACACAGTCTTCTACACACTTATTAATGAAGTCAGTTACTGTAGTGGCATACGCATTCAATTTCTTACAGATTTAGTGATCCTTAGGACCCTGGAGACATCTGATCTGACTGACCTGAAGTTGACCCGGACCAGCCGCCCACGTGTGAGCAGCAGCCAGCACTGCAGTCCCAGAACTGGGGATTCCTCCACACCGGCTTCTACAAACCAGGAAAACGCCCTAGAAGCCTCGGCCTACATTCGGAGGGCTCCTGGAGCCCAGAAAAATGCCAGGGGAGCTGGGATCTTCACTTTGTTGGTCCCCAACGACCAGACCTGCATCCCTGAAGCTGGAGCCATCTCCCCCCCAGCCCCCAACCCCTCTGAGCCGGAGAGCTGCGGCCTCCTGCAGGCTCCAAGCACTCCATCCACTCCCCCCTTCTACAGTCGCCTCACACTCCTAAAAATAAACTCTCACAGCCTAACAATCACTAACACTGCTCTTTTAAGTTCACTTGCAGGTCTAGTGATCCTCCAATCTCTGAGGAAGACCCCAAACTGGCAGTGACCCAGTGGGACCCTGATACACAGACTCATCCGTGACCCCAGGGACACCATCCACTTACTGGCCTTCAATCCGTCCATACCGGAGCCTGGTCTGGATATTCAACGACCGGCAAAGCCAAAACATAGCCTGACAGTGACCCAGAACACCCGACTGCGCAGACCCATCTACCGACGCAGGAACTGCAAACAAGGCAACGAATCCTCCATCCACACACCGACCAGAGCGAAGAGCCTCATTGGACACAACCATACCCTTTACACCGCAAACCACTCTCACCATCTCCCAAGCTGAAAGAAGCAGTCACTCCAGGAAGCATGGAAAACGTGCAGGCCTGCAGGTGAGAGTGAAGCAACGTGGCCCCAAGGCCCCCCTCCCCAGCTTACTGCTTGCAAATGTCCAATCTCATGGAAAAACAAACTAGACGAACTTAGAGCCAGACTCACTTTCCAAAGAGAACTGAGGGACTGCTGTGTGCTCTGTTTCACAGAGACGTGAACATTTCCTGATGAAGGAGCAGCAAATATACCAAATAAACCTGTTGGACTTTATTGTGAGACTTCTTACTGTGCCGACCCCAGTCCAACACCGGCATCTCCACATCATGAACATTTCCTCACAGACTTGGATATTAAAAACAGAGGAAAGTGGAGTCAGGAGTTCAAAAATGGACATGGGATTCAAAGTCTGATTTGAAAAGTCTGCTTTGAAAAGTGAGAACCCTGGTGACAATTTAGTGCCTGGCTTTAAAGATGGAACAAAGGAACTTTCTCAATCCAGAGGATAAAAAAAACAATATTACTGGGGATTCCTCCTCAGATTTCAATTCGCAGCTGCCAGTACTCAGAAGCTAGAGAGATTGTCAGCAATCAGTAATGTTATTCTTGACAAAGTTAACCAGACCAAACAAATTGTGAGAACTTTGCACCCATCAACAATACTGTCCCAGGGTCCAGGCAATGCATGATCTGATACATATTTTAAAGGTTACATGTTGAGCCTTATAATATTACCAATATGAAATGTTTAATGATGAAATGTGTCAAAACGGAAATAATGTTACCTGTACTGTTTGTTCTTTGATTCTTTCATGGGATGCGGACGTTGCTGACTACGACAACATTTATTGCGCAACCATAATTGCCCTTGAGAAGATGGTGGTGAGCCAGCTTCTTGAACCACTGCAGTCCATGAGGCGATTCAGCATGGCCAATCAACCCAACCCGCACATCTTTAGGATCATCCATGTAATAAGTACTACATGGATATTAATCACTACATAATATGATTTGTATGCATTGCGCTCACGGTGTTCCCAACAGCTAAAAATTGCAACTTGTCATTATAATGGACTCTTATTTATGTTAATGTGGAGAGCATCATTAAACAGCTTTAACTCTGGTAAATAGAACATAAAACAACAGGAGCATCTGGGGGGAACATATCAGGCAGATGATTTTTTACCGGTCGATAGACGAGACGTGTTAGTGCCAGAGTGCAGGATCACTCTGAAGCCTCCTTTTTTATTTGTTTTCAGAAATATAAGCGGGAGCAGCCAGATGCAACTCTAACAAACACAGAAGGGCTCACGTATTTGACCCTGTGGCTGTAGGAGGAGAGAATGATTAGGAGAAAGTAATATCAAACATCAGAGATTTCCAATATTCTGCTGCACATTCCTACTCAGCAAGTAATTGTTAGTACAGTACATAGGTTCATAGTGTGGCGGTACGGTGGCACAGTGGTTAGCACTGCTGACTCACAGCGCCTGGGACCCGGGTTCAACTCTGGCTTCAGGTCACTCTCCATGTGGAGTTTGCACATTCTCCCCGTGTCTGCGTGGGTTTCCTCCAGGTGCTCCGGTTTCCTCCCACAATCCAAAGATGTGCGGGTTAGGTCGATTGGCCATGCTAAATTGACCCAAGTGTCAGGGGGATTAGCAGGGTAAATATGAGGGGTTACGGGAATAGGACCTGAGTGGGATTGTGGTCAGTGCAGCCTTGATGGACCAAATGGCCTCCTTCTGCATTGTAGGGATTCTATGATCTTCGAATGCAGGACAAGGGACAGAATTAAAAGGAAAGACATTGCTTGAGAGGATTCCATGACCAAAGAATAAATACAACCAATAATATTCTGTGCAGACCTTTTGGGTATGGAAGTTCAGCTGCCATAGCTCCTAAAGTGAACATCAAAGTCAGAAGTATGTACAAGTCCATATTCTGAGGCTCCTTTTATTTCTAATCACCTTAAACTAAAAAGTGAATAGCAGAGCATCTGGGCTCCTTTGATCTACAGGTATCTACACATTCAGTTAATCACCATTCTCAGAAGTCTTATTATTTTCCGATGGCCTGGATTTTTCATAAATAATAATGATGAGGCTATCAGCACAAAGTCAGATGAAGGCTCTTATGCATGGGCAAGCGATGGCCTAGTGGTATTATTGCTCGACTATTAATCTAGAAACTCAGCTCATGTTCTGGGGACCCGGGTTCGAATCCTGCCACGGCAGATGGTGGAATTGAATCATAGAATCATAGAATCCCTACAGTACAGAAAGAGGCCATTCGGCCCATCAAGTCTGCACCGACCACAATCCCACCCAGACCCTACCCCCATATCCCTACATATTTTACCCACTAATCCACGCATCTCAGGACACTAAGGGCAATTTTTTTTTTTAGCATGACCAATCAACCTAACCCGCACATCTTTGGACTGTGGGAGGAAACCGGAGCACCCGGAGGAAACCCACGCAGACACGAGGAGAATGTGCAAACTCCACACAGACAGTGACCCATGAATTCCATTTTTTTAAAAACTGGCATTAAGAGTCTACTGATGACCATGAAACCATTGTCGATTGTTTGGAAAACCCTACCTGATTCACTAATGTGAAATCTGCTGTCCTTCCCTGGTCTGGTCTACATGTGACTCCAGACCCACATCAACTGCACTCTGAACAAGGACAACTAGGGATGGTCAATAAGTGCAGGCCCAGCCAGCGACACCCGACGAATGGATAAAAAAAATGTCCGCAGATGTGTGGCGCCACACAGAAATTTGAAAGATGCTGCCAGGGACACCCTGCAAAGGCTGCACTGTAACATTCCTCACCAATAGAGTCGGAACAGAATATAATACAATGCTGTGAAGCTGCTGTCAACGCGCATTAGTTCTCCATGAAAGATGTATTAAGTTTCAGAGTGCCCGCATTCAGAACTAAAAGATATTTGACAGCTCCATAATTGATAATTGCTATAAAAAGTTTTCTCTGGCCTCTTGCTTCCAATGCAGGCAGCTTTATGCTGCTTCTAAATTAGTATGATTGCAGCATACAGCTCATGCTAACGTCACCGTTGAGTGGCTGCATACAGCTGGTGTGATCGTGCATCTGTTACTTTCCCAGCCACCCTGCAAACCTCCCCACCCCTGTCATTGTGCCTTTCTCCTTTCAGGGACTGAACATATTGCAACCTGATTATGCAGCAGTGAAAGAGCAACAGGCGGCAGAGTAGGAAGTCAGCGATGATGAAGAAATACCATCATGTCATTTCACATTGGCAGCCACCACACTGACATAGTATGTATTTTAAGGATATGCATGTGGTAAGGAATGGGGCACAAGTAGCCTGGATCCAGGGCTGGAATATAAGAAGTTAGGAACAGGATAGGCCTCATTCTGACATTCATTGATATCACTGTTGATCAATGTTCTAACTCCATGTATTGACCTTTGCTGCATATCCCTTAAAGCAATTGGCTAACAAAAATCTATCAATGTCAATGGTAAAATTAACAGCTGCTGCAGCATCAATTGTGGCAGAGAGCTGTAAACTTCTAACACCCTTTGCATGAAGAACTGTTTCCTCGTTTCAAAGAACAAAGAAAATTACAGCACAGGAACAGGCCTTTCGGCCCTCCAAGCCTGCACAGACCATACTGCCCGACTGAACTAAAACCCCCTACCCTTCTGGGGACCATATCCCTCCATTCCCATCCTATTCATGTATTTGTTAAGATGCCCCTTAAAAGTCACTATCTTATCTGCTTCCACTACCTCTCCCGGCAATGAGTTCCAGGCACCCACCAGCCACTGTGTAAAAAACCTGCCTCGTACATCTCCATTAAACCTTGCTCCTTGCACCTTAAACCTGTGCCCCCGAGTAATTGACTCTTCCACCCTGGGAAAAAGCTTCTGATTATCTACTCTGTCCATGCCTCTCATAGTCTTGTAGGCTTCTATCAGGTCATCCCTCAACCTCCGTCGTTCCAGTGAGAACAAACCAAGTTTCTACAACCTCACCTCATTGCTGATGTCCTCCATATCAGGCAACATCCTGGTAAATCTTTTCTGTACCCTCTCCAAAGCCTCCACATCCTTCTGGTAGTGTGGCGACCAGAATTGAACACTATATTCCAAGTGCAGCCTAACTAAGGTTCTATAAAGCTGCAACATGGCTTGCCAATTTTTAAACTCAATGCCCCGGCCAATGAAGGCAAGCATGCCGTATGCCTTCTTGACTGCCTTCTCCACCTGCGTTGCCACTTTCAGTGACCTGTGTACCTGTACATCCAGATCCCTCTGCCTATCAATACTCTTAAGGGTTCTGCCATTTACTGTATATTTCCTATCTGTATTAGACCTTCCAAAATGCAATACCTCACTCCTGAACTGTCTGCTTCTAATTGTTCAACAATGTCCCTAATCCTGGAATCCCCAACCAGCGGAGATAGTTTTTCCCAGTCTGCCTTATCTGGTCCCATTAATAACTCGAAATCTTAGATAAAATCATCTCTTGTGTTTCTAAATTTTAAGGAATAAGATCCTCATATTTGTCGTATCTATTCATATCTTAACCAATGGAGTCCAGATATCATTCCAGCTGCACTCCCTCTAAGGCCAATATATACTTCCTAATGTGTGGTGTCCAGAACTACACACGTACTCAAGATGTGGTCTAATCAGGGCTTAGATGCATAATTTCTATCTGCTTGATTTCTATTCTTCTAGATAAAAAGGTCAGCATTCTCCAAGTCTGTGTTACAGACAGGAATGAGTTGGAAGGGTGGTTTCCCTCCTTTTCCACCTCTCAAAGGAACAAAGACAGATGTGCTTCGAAGGAGAAAAGTTGTTTTAACCCCCTGAGTGTTGTAACTGTTAAGAACGGGCACAGATCCCGCTGCCACCCACCCAGCTTCAAACTACCACACCAACACTGGACACTCCTCAACCATTTCTGCCCTGGACAAGGCCTTTGTGCGGCAAACTGGCACAAATGAAGCCTTTCAGGGAACCCCAACTGCAGCACTTGTGCACCCCAATCAACGACTCACATCACTGAAGACTGCCCCTGGCAAAATTCAGCAGAGGCTTCAGAGAGCTCCATTTAGACATTGGGGAAGTTATTGCCTGGATTGATGATGACTGCACTCGCTAAAAAGGACAAATGATAGGTTTCCTTGTAAGTTTTTAAAAAGGACAAGTTTTCATTACACAATACCTGAATGCAATGAACACCCACTCCCTTACACTCACAATAAAAGATTGTGATTACAAAACGAGATAAATGCACATAAATCTTAAAAATCCAAAACCCGTCACATTTGCTTCTCCCACGATGAAGTCTTGAAACTTTGCAGATCTGATTACTTTTTTGGTTCACTGAAGAAATAGTTTCTGGGGGGTTGATAAAGATGGATTCACAGTAGTTCACTGCTTGCAGTAGCAGGTTTCTCTTGTACAGTCAAACCCAGTACCGAAAGCTTGGTTTGGTTCTTCAAATAGATAGAGGCTAACTCGAACTCTCTGCCGCTTGATGGTTCCTAGATAGAGTCCTGTTCCTTCACTGGTCTGGATCTTTCTCTCTTTACGACTTCAAAATATCTTATTAAATGTCCCTGGTTTCTATCATGTGACCACAGTACATAGGATCTCTGACAACTTGACCATTGACCCACAATAGTGTCCAAATTTCACTCATTCACACATCACTTAGAATCATAGAATCCCTATAGTGCAGAAGGAGGCCATTCAGCTCATTGAGTCTTCACTGACCACAATCCCACCTAGGCCCTATTCCTGTAACCCCAAATATTTACTCTGCCAATCTCCTGACAGTAGGGTCAATTTAGCATGGCCAATCAACAGAACCCACACATCTTTGGACTGTGGGAGGAAACTGGAGCACCCGGAGGAAATACACACAGACACGGGGAGAATGTGCAAAATCCGCACAGACAGTGACCCGAGGCTAGAATTGAACCCGGGCTGTGAGGCAGCAGTGCTAACCATTGTGCTACCATGCCACCCACTTGATGTAATGGGTTTTATTCACACCCTCTCTTTGAATTCCACTCTGAAGCTAGATAATCTAATAGTCTATTATGAACCAGTTCTTTTAATTATTTGGATAAAGCCATTAATCCACAGGAAATGTTCGTTGCATTCTAATGACGATTCAATGAGATGTTCTGAAAATTTGTTCATATTTTATCTTGCACAGTTGTGAAGGCTAGCTCCAGGGCCCTGTATAGTTCCATATATAATAACAGGAAAGAAAAGATCACCTGACCTCTCAACTCCATTTCTTTAAAAATAGACAATTCTTCATAATTGCTTTAAGGTGATCAGGCACAATTTTCCCACCCCGTTACGCTGGTCAGGTAGCGTAGTGGGGCAGGAAATGTCAGCAGGAAACCAATCACGGGAATTGGGCCAGTGACCAGTGTCTGGCCGGTCACGATCTTCCCAGGCCATTTTTATGATGTTTCCCAGCGCAAGGCTGATTTAAATATTCATTTCCTAATTTAAATCCTTTTAGCGAGCTCCAGATGCTATTGTCCAGGCTCATTTGGATTTTTGATCTCGCCAATGCAGGTCCACACCAGCAGGGATCACAGATGATCCCCAGCAATGGGGACCTGATGTGATGGCCTCACTGGTGGGAGCAGAGGCCATTGAGGCCCCCCAGGAGGTCAGGGGCAGGGGGTGGCAGTACCCCATGGGCTGTGGCAGCCTGACACTGCCAGCCTGGTGCACTGGCAGTGTCCACCAGGCACCAGGTTGTGCCAAGGGGGCGGAGCATCACGGGACAGATGGGGGCAGAGCGAGACCAGGGGAAAGTAGAAGGGGAGGGAAATGGGAAACTCTGCATCAGGGGATGGGGGCTGGTGTGGGGCCGGGGACGGGGGGCAGCCATCAGAGGTTGGGGCCAGCAATCATTGCAGTGGTGGAGGTGTTCAGACTGTCCATATCCGGGGGTGGGGGGGCGGAAGGGGATGTCAGAAGGGTGGGGGGGTGGGAGGGGATCGGGGGGGAGCTGGTGTTTGGGGGTGAGTCATAGATTCATAGAGGTTTACAGCATGGAAACAGGCCCTTCGGCCCAACTTGTCCACCCCAAACTAGTCCCAATTGCCTGCATTTGGCCCATATCCCTCTATATGCATCTTATCCATGTAATTGTCTAAATGCTTTTTAAAAGACAAAATTGTACCCGCCTCTACTACTACCTCTGGCAACTTGTTCCAGACACTCACCACCCTCTGTGTGAAAAAATTGACCCTCTGAACCCTTTTGTATCTTTCCCTTCTTAACTTAAAGCGATGTCTTCTAGTTTTAAACTCCCCTACCTTTGGCAAAAGATATTGACTATCTAGCTGATCTATGCCGCTCATTATTTTAAGATCACTCCTCCGCCTCCTTCGCTCCAGAGAAAAAAGTCCCAGTCTATCCAGCCTCTTCTTATAACTCAAACCAACAAGTCTCAGTAGCATCCTAATAAGTCTTTCTGCCCTCTTTCTAGTTTAATAATATTCTTTCTATAATAGGATGACCAGAACTGTACACAGTATTCCAAGTGTGGCCTTACCAATATCTTGTACAACTTCAACAAGACGTCTCAACTCCTGTATCCAATGTTCTGACCAATGAAACCAAGCATGCTGAATGCCTTCTTCACCACTCTGTCCATCTGTGACTCCACTTTCAAGGAGCTATGAACCTGTACCCCTAGATCTCTTTGTTCTGTAACTCTCCCCAATGCCCTACCATTAACTGAGTAAGTCCTGCCCTGGTTCAATCTACCAAAATGCATCACCTTACATTTATTTAAATTAAACGCCATCTGCCATTCGTCAGCCCACTGGCCCAATTGATCAAGATCCCGTTGCAATCTGAGATAACCTTCTTCACTGTCCATTATGCCACCAATCTTGGTGTCATCTGCAAATTTACTAACCATGCCTCCTATATTCTCATCCAAATCATTAATATAAATGACAAATAACAATGGACCCAGCACTGATCCCTGAGGCACACCCGCTGGCCACAGGCCTCCAGTTTGAAAAACAACCCTCTACAACACTCTCTGGCTTCTGTCATCAAGCCAATTTTGTATCCATTTAGCTACCTCACCCTGGATCCTGTGAGATTTAACCTTATGCAACCACCTACCATGCGGTACCTTGTCAAAGGCCTTGCTAAAGTCTATGTAGACAACATCAACTGCACTGCCCTCATCTACCTTCTTGGTTATCCCTTCAAAAAGCTCAATCAAATTTGTGAGACATGATTTTCCACTCACAAAGATATGCTGACTGTTCCTAATCAGTCCTTGCGCCTCTAAATACCTGTAGATCCTGTCTCTCAAAATACCTTCCAACAACTTACCCACCACGGATGTGAGGCTCACTGGCCTGTAGCTCCGAGGCTTTTCCCTGCAGCCCTTCTTCAACAAAGGCACAACATTTGCCACCCTCCAATTTTCAGACACCTCACCTGTGACTATCGATGATACATATATCTCTGCTATGGGACCCGCAATCTCCTCCCTAGCCTCCCACAATGTCCTGGGATACACTTCATCAGGTCCCGGGGATTTATCTACCTTGATGCGCTTTAAGACTTCCAGCACCTCCTTCTCTGTTATATGTACATTCCTCGAGACATCACTATTTATTTCCCCAAGTTCCCTAACATCCATGCTTTTCTCAACAGTGAATACTGATGAGAAATATTCATTTAGGATCTCACCCATCTCTTATGGATCCGCACAAAGATGACCTTGTTGATCCTTAGGACGCCCTACTCTCTACTTAGTTACTCTTTTGGCATTTATGTATTTGTAGAATCTCTTTGGATTCTCCTTTGCCTGATCTACCAAAACAATCTCATGTCCCCTTTTTGCCCTCCTGATTTCTCTCTTAACTCTACTCCTACACTCCCTATACTCTTCAAGGGATTCACTTGCTCCCAGCTGCCTATGCATGTCATGTGCCCTCCTTCTTCTTCTTGACCAGGGCATCAATACCCCGAGTCATCCAGGGTTCCCTACTTCTACCAGCCTTGCCCTTCACTCTAAGAGGAATGTGCTTACCCTGAACCCTGGTTAACACACTTTTGAAAGCCTCCCACTTACCAGATGTCCCTTTGCCTTCCCACAGACTCCCCCAATTAACTTTTGAAAGTTCCTGCCTGATACCATCAAAATTGGCCTTGCCCCAATTTAGAATTTTAACTTTTGGGCCAGGCCTATCATTCTCCATACCTATCTTAAAACTAATAGAATTATGGTCATTGGTCCCAAAGTAATCCCTCACAAACACTTCTGTCACCTGCCCTTCCTTATTTTCCAAGAGGAGGTCAAGTTTTGCCCCTTCTCTGGTCGGGCCATCCACATACTGAATGAGAAATTCCTCCTGAATACACTCAACAAATATCTCTCCTTCCAATCCTCTAATACTATGGCCGTAAATTCATTTACAGAGTCCCATAAATTAATTTAACTCAGCTCGTCCAAAAACGGGCAAGGAAACCTCCCATTTTCCCACCCGTTGGACACGTAAGATTTATTTTGGGAAAATCGTGGCTTTAAATGTTCATTTCAAACTTATGCTCCATAAACACTTTTTGTGAGAGTTTGGCACCTGTCTGATTGTTTCCTTAACTGTTCATAATATTTTAATATATGTGTACCTGGACCCTAAGTCTCTCTGAACCTGCTTTTTTTTCTAGCTTTTCACCATTTGATAACGAGCTTGTTCTTTCTCTTTTAGGTCCAAAGCAGATGACTCCACAACTGCATACATTGAAACCCATTTGTTACAGTATTGCCCATCACCATAAGCATTCATTCCCTTCATCGCTGGTGATAGAAGCGTGTACAATTTACAAGATACACTACAACAACTCACCGAATCTCTTTCTATGGCACCTTCCAAACTTACAACTTCCATTACCAAGAATGGTAAGGGCAGCAGATGCATGGGAACACTACCAACTGCAAGTTGGATCTCCTTCTCTGGAAGTATCTACAATACATGGACAGCAGCAATTCAAAAATGCAGCTCACTGCCATCTTCTGAAAGGCAATTCGGACGGGCAATAACACTGGTCTTACCAATGATGTCCACATCCCATGGGTAAATCTTTTTTTAAAGTTTCATTGATGTGCACATCATTATTTAAAAGGGATTGTAGGGTGTCACACCAATCCTGCATTCTGTTAAGGCTCTGCTGCATGTAGAGCAATGCTTCACATCATCTTGTAAGTTGCATAATCTGCCAAAGGCCTCCTCTGTGCAATGTCTGTGCTTTACATTTTGCTCCTCACACATCTCCTAGAACATCAGTCAAAGTTAATAGACTTTCTGGCCTGGGTACTTACACCTGGGCCCTGTTTCCAATGGTGCTGCTTCAATCTTCAAACCCCCTGCCCTGATTCTCTTTCTTATGTTCCGTCTCCTCCAGTGTAACATAAATCAGGGTAAAACCGCCTAGAAGGACATTTCTATTTTTAAAACCAAGGAACAACAGGTAAAGCTGACTTTAATAGCCATGAAAAGAAAAGGCCTTTGAAGAACAGATTATAACACGGCCTCTTTATGAATTGATGCTAACAGACCTGTAAGCATTGTCGTTCTGTAGAACTCTGGCTTAAAGCAAGGCATTTTTCCCAGGTTAAACTGCAGAGGGTGTGACTCCATGGAGACAGTTTTATGTTTTTTTACATACTTCCATTTATTTATGCTCAGTTATATTTCAAAGGGCAGTTTTATGTATTTTTCAAAAATGAGTGCCTGTAGAATTCACTGGAGATTGAGGGCTTATCTTTGCTTAGATATATAGGTAAACAGAATCAGTCTGAAGTACATGCAGCTAATTGATATATATTGGTACAGTTTAGGATATCGGTCTTTTTGCAATGCCCTACTTTTTATTTGCTGAGATCCAACATCCTATCTAATCAGCGGGTGCCGCCTTTAGGCGCCTAAGGATGAGAATCTTCTATGTCCACGACATTCGTGCTGACACCAAGATCCTCATGTACAAGGCAGTCATCCTCCCAACTCTTTATATTGCTCAGAAACTTGGGCAGACGCCACCTCAAGGCCCTAGAGAGGTACCATCAATGCTGTCTGAGATGGATTGTCTGCATCAGCTGGGAGGACAGGCGTACTAACATCAGTGTCCTTGTAGGAGCCAAAAGCACCAGCATCAAGGCCAAACCAACTCTGCTCGGCCAGCCACATTCTTAGGATGCCAGAGTCCCAGCTGCCAAAACAAGTCATCTTCACCCAGCTCAAAGAAAGCATCTGAACAAGAGGCGGACAAAGGAAGTGCTCCAAAGGCACCTGAAAGCTTACCTCAAAAAATGTAACATGAACGTCAACATATGGGAGACCCTTACTCAGAAGAAACCTACTTAGAAGAACCTCCTGATTGAAGGGACACAATTCTTCATGGACGTTCAACAGCAAGAGGAGGCCCAGAAAGGGAGCCTGAGAAAGAAATACCAGCGATTTAGAGTCCAAGGACTGAACCCAACTCCCAGAAACACCTGCCAAGTGTGATGTCGAAGATGCAGCTCGAGAATCGGGTTCATCAGCCACACAAGGACCCACAGAACCCATGGCCAGTAACACTGAGTTTCTTAGATGGACAATCATACTCGTTAGCCAGTGATCGCCAAAGGAAGGTGTGGCCAAACGGGCCATCTAAAATGGCGATTTGCAAAGCACTCTGGGACAATTGGGCAAGAACTAAAATGACAGGCTGCAGTTTAAAAGACAGAGAGAAACAGGCTGCAACCCAGACGAGTGAATAAACAGGATATGGGTCATCTCCAGGATGAAAGAGACTTTATGGTCACACTGAGTTGTTTACCAGACATAAGGGCACCGTGACCCCTTATTTAGGATGAGGTATGTGATCTATGTGCCTCCAGCACCTACAGACATGGCCGTTGGGAACACACCCAGAGATTGGTGTGGCAGCACCCGATTGGGCTTTATCGATCAGGGTGATCAAGTCCTGATCGATTGATTGGCAATGGCCAAAAGGGGCGTGAAACCCAATGGAGTATAAAGGGTGCTGCGCAACCAGGAATCTCTCTCTCTCTCTCTCTTTTGCTCTCTCTCTCTTTCTTTCGCTCTCGCTCTCTCTCTCTCTTTGACTCCAAGAACGAGCTACAACAACGGTGACCATCGCTAGCGATGACCAGCATGAGGAGAGCCACCACACCCGAGAAGAAAGGAAGACCAGAGGCAGAGTGCCAGACCAGAACAAAGGACCAGACTACGCAGAGGACTACCGAGACCAGCGCACAGATAAAGGCCAATATCTGCTTGGGTAGTTGCCAGTCACGCAAAGTTAAGTCAAGGTCTCGTATTGGACTTGAACTTTAGTATTTTCCTGTAAGATAACTTATCGTTGGTTAGGTGGGTGATTATTGATTGTGTGGGTTTAAATAAATATTGGTTGTACTAATAAGACGTCTACTCGTAGTTATTTGTCCATCGTATAAGGGTTAAAACAGACTGTGCAGCAGATAAGAGGCAACAAAGGACTTTTCTTTACCGTACATTAAGATACTGAATACACTCCTGATTAGCTTAGTGCACAAGGGTGTTTACAAGATCGTTATAGGATTTGCTCTAGTAATTTAGTCATCCAAAATTTTTAAAAATGAAACTAAATGATAACATTAAAAAACTCATTTCTCAAATATACATTTTAACAGTCGGCAGAAGGAATAAATTGAAATTTGAAGAGAAATGGTTCCAGTCTCATTATAAATGCAACACAACAACCTTTTTCTGCAAATCATGTCACATGCTTTCATTAATAATGTGTTCCTCACTGCAAGAAATATAGATCTCCTCGTTAGTGAAAGCTGTTGAACACTTTATTGAGGTTATAGAGCATAATAGGAAGTTCTCCAAGGTTTAAGAAAGGATTAGAGAAAGCTGGGGAGGTTTCAAGCTACCGTTTCAGAAGAATTGCAGCCCTTAGATTTCTGATTCCATAAAAGGAGGAAGCAAGAGTCTGCGTTTATATAACACCTTTCACTAACTCAAAATGTCTCAAAGCATTTTAGAGATTATTAAGTACACTTGAAGTATAGCCATTGTTGTAATTCAGGAAATTTGCAGGAAGTCCAAAGTCCAAACATGTGCGGGGTTAGATTGATTGGCCATGCTAAATTGACCCCAGTGATGTGGCGTTGGACTGGGGTAAGCACAGTAAAAAGTCTCACAACGCCAGGTTAAAATCCAACAGGTTTATTTGGTAGCATGAGCTTTCGGAGCACTGCTCCTTCCTCAGGTGAGGAAACAAGGTTCACAAACAGGGCATATATACACACAGATTCGATTACAAGATAATGGTTGGAGTGCGAGTCTTAACAGGTAATCAAGTCTTTACAGGTACAGACAATGCGAGTGGAGAGAGGGTTAAGCACAGGTTAAAGCGGTGTCTCCCCAGCAAATGCAAATCCTCTTTGCTATGGGATGGCTCAATTCAGATGTATTTCTGAAGTTATCATGGTTAAATTTCCCAATGATCTAATCAAAGTTGGTTTAAGTTTATTTATTTGTGTCTCGAGTAGGCTTACACTGCAATGAATTTACTGTGAAAATCCCCTAGTCGCCACACTCCGGCGCCTGTTCGGGAACACTGACGGAGAATTTAGCATGGCCAATGCACCTAATCAGCACATCTCTGGAATGCAGGAGGAAACCGGAGCACCCGGAGGAAACACACACAGACACAGGGTGAACATGCAGACTCCACACAGACAGTGACCCAAGTCGGGAATCAAACCTGGATCTTTGGCAGTGTGAGGCAGCAGTGCTACCCACTGTGCTGCCCAGAGAGAGAGTGCAGAAAAAATCCACAAGAATAGTTCCAAGGATGAGGAACTTCCGCTACGTAGATGAAATAGAGAAGTTGGGACTGTTTTCTTTGGAGAAGAGAAGGTTGAGAGGAGATTTCATTGAGGTAATTAAAATCATGAGGGGTCTGGACAGAGTAGATAAGGAAAAACTGCTTCAATTGGTGGAAGGATCGAGAACACAATGGCACGAATGTGAGGTAATTGGCAAGAGAAGCAATGACAATTTGAGGGAAACATTGTTCATGCAGTGAATGGTTAGGATTTGGAATGCAGTTCTCTAGAATCTGGTGGAGACAGATTCAATCGAGATATTTAAGAGGGATTTGAAAAGGTATGGCTCTGCAGAGAAGGTGGTGGCACTAGGTGAATTACGTCTGTGCTGATAGCATAGACAAGATGGGCTGAATGACCTCGTGCTGTGCTGTAATCATTCTGAGATTCATTTCCTGCCAATTTCAGTCAGGAAGAATCATTTGGGGCGGCACGGTAGCACAGTGGTTAGCACTGCTGCTTCACAGCTCCAGGGACCTGGGTTCGATTCCTGGCTTGGGTCACTGTCTGTGTGGAGTTTGCACATTCTCCTCGTGTCTGCGTGGGTCTCCTCCGGGTGCTCCGGTTTCCTCCCACAGTCCGAAGATGTGCGGGTTAGGTTGATTGGTCATGCTAAAAATTGCCCCTTAGTGTCCTGGGATGCGTAGGTTAGAGGGATTAGTGGGTAAATATGTAGGGATATGGGGGTAGAGTCTGGGTGGGATTGTGGTCGGTGCAGACTCGATGGGCCGAATGTCCTCTTTCTGTGCTGCAGGGTTTCTAAGATTTCTAAGATTTGCAATATTACTTTACGAGTGAGTTGTGCTTCTGAATAAAATGAATGCATTCGTGGATATTTTTGGAAGCAGTCAGTAGTTTGTTATAAAGTTTCCTCACAGTGCATTCATTGCAGAATCTGCAGAGGTTGACAGTGGTGCGGAGGAGCAGCAGAAAGCGATTGTTGGAATTATCAGAGCTGCAGAAGTGACCATTTTATCTGGAATCCAGTGGATAATGTTTGTGAAACCCTGCCCCTCAACCCAAGAAACAACATCGCCATGGAACCAACATGCCGCCCATGGGTACAGGCCTCAGCCATAAAGTGCTGCGAGCTGATTAACAAGGGTCACGTGAAGCTGTTGGCCAATCCAATTGGCTGACAGCTCCGTCATTGCCCGCAGCACCAGGAAGGTGCCAGCCGCAGCTGCCAGAACTACGGGAAAAGACAAAGCTCAAGACTTCTGGATCCCTGAAGCAACCTGGTCTGGGGTCCTGGGGCACACGGGTTTAGGTAGGTTAGGTAGAGGGTGAGGAAAGGAGTTTAAGTGGTGGGTTTAAGGGAGGGACTGGATAGAAAGGAAAGGGGGGAAAGGAAGACCTATCCCACAATCAGCCAAGAGCAGACCCCGAAGAGCGACCCAACCATCCCCCCCCCGCTTTTCTTCCCACCTTTTAAATATTGAAGTATAAACAACAGGCTTCCCACTCCCAACCTGATGCCCTCATTTAATGGCACGGCCAGCAGTTTATCAGGGTCAACTGGCTTGAAAACAAGCCTAATTGACCTTTATTCTTCCTTTAAATATGGCAGGCAGACTGCGGATTTCGGGGGAGATTGTGGGGGAGAGCTCGGGTATGGGCAAGGAGGTGGTGGGATGGGTGTCCACACCATTTTATATGCCCCCCCCCAAAGAGAAACATGCCCACTTGGGACTCACAAAATTCAGCCCATTGAGTCGAATTTCAGAACCATCATAGGCTTCTGTCCCCTTTCGCCAATCAAGGAAAGGTGGCACGGTGGTTAGCAATGCTGCCTCACAGTGCCACAGGCCTGGGTTCGATTCCGGCCTCGGGTCAGTGCCTGTGTGGAGTTTGCACATCCTCCCCGTGTCTGCGTGGGTTTCCTCTGGGTGCTCCAGTTCCCTCCCACAGTCCAAAGATGTGCGGGTTAGGTTGATTGGCCATGCTGAATTGACCTTAGCGTCAGGGGAATTAGCAGGGTAAATATGTGGGGTTACGGGAATAAGGCCTGAGTGGAATTGTGGTCAGTGCAGACTTGATGGGCCGAATGGCCTCCTTCTGCACTGTAGGGACCCTTCCAGTTTCCAGAAGGCGTCAAGATTGCAGGACGGCAGAAGGACCATAACTGATAAAGATTCTGTGTAATTTTAACTGCTTGCCCAGTCTCCATCAGCTGGTCATCATTGTAACGGTGGAAAGTCTTTAGATTAGAATAGACCATTCACTGGATAAAATGCTATAGCAATTCTGCATTGTTCAATATTAAAGTGTATCCCAGTGTCAGATCAATAGATAATTGGTTAAGCTTTTCCCATGGCTGTCATTCATTTTTTTGATAAAAATCTTAGCATTTTCTTCTTTATTCTTTCATGGGATGTGGATGTCACTGGCAAGGCTAGCGCTTGCAACCTACCTCTAATTGCTCTTAAGTTGAGTGGCTTGCCAGGCTATTTCGAAGGGCAATTAAATGTCAAACACACAGCTGTGGGTCTGGAGTCATGTGTAGGCCAGGGCAGGTAAGGGGGAGCAGATTTACTTTCCAAAAGGGCATTAGTGAACCAGGTGAGTTAATACAACAATCAATAATAGTTGTTCTGGAAACTTTAACAAGTTATATTAATTGAATTCAAATTGCGCCATCTGACATGATGGGGTTTTATCCTATGTCTCCAGAGGGTTAGCCAGAGTCTCTGGATTACTAGTCCAGTGACATTACCACAATGACATAACCTCCTCTTTACCATGTATGTCCAATCTCTCTACCTCCATTCCTCACCAGGATGGCCTGAGAACTCGCTGCTTCTTCCTCACACAGAGATCTGATCAATCCCCAACCACCACCACTCTACATCTGACTGAACTTGTCCTGGCACTCAACAACTTCTCCTTTAACTTGTCTCAATTCTTCTGAATAAAAGGTGTAGCTAAGGACACTCACATGGGTCCTAGTTATGCCTGTCTCTTTATGGGGTATGTGGAACATTCCTTGTTCCAGTCCTACTCCGGTCCCCTCCCACAACTCTTTTACTGGTACATCGATGACTTTTTAATTGCTACTTCATGCTCTCGGCTGGACGTGGAAAAAATGATCTATCTCACTTCCAATTTCCACCCCTCTATCACCTTCACGTGTTACATCTCCGACACTTCCCTTCCTTGACTTCTCTGTCTCCATTACAAGCTCACCGACTCCCACAGCTACTTCGACCTCAACTCTTCACGCCTCACATCCTGGAAGGACTCCATCCCATTCTCTCAGTTCCTTCACCTCCATTGTATCTGTTCCGATGATGCCATTTTCCAAATGGTGCTGCTAATATGTCTTCCTTCTTCTTAATCGTGGTTCCCCATCCATTGTGGTTGACAGGACTTGCAACTGTGTCTGACCCATCTCTAGCGCCATTGCTCTCACCTCCTCCCCTCCCTCCCAGAACTAGGATAGGGTCCCCCTTGTCCTCATTTTGCACCCCACCAGCCTCCACATTCAAAGAATCATCCTCCGCTGTTTCTGCCAATTCCAGCATGCTGCCACCACCAAACACATCTTCCCCTCACTCCTCTTTAGCATTCTGCAGGGACTGTTCCCTCTGGGACACCCTGGTCCACTCCTTCATCACACCCAACACCTCACCCCCTGCCCATGGCACCTTCCCATGCAATTACAGAAAGTGTAACGTCTGCCCCTTTACCTCCTTCCTGCTCACCATCCAAGAGTCTAAACACTTGTTTCAGGTGAAGCAGTGCTTCACATGCATCTTCTTTAATCTATTCTATTGCATTCCCTGCTCCCAATGTGGTCTACTCTACATCAGAGAGACTAAATGCAGACTGGGTGACCGCTTTGCAGAACACCTTCAGTCCATCCGTAAGCAGAGCCCAGACCTTCCTGTTGCTTGCCATTTTAACAGGCCATCCTGCTCTCCTGTCCACATGTCCACCTTGGCCGGTTACAATGTTCCAGTGATGCCCAATGCAAACTGGAGGAACTGGAGGATCTTCCGATTAGACACTTTAGAGCCTCCCGAACTAAACACTGAGTTCAACAACTTCAGAGCACAAACTCTCTCCTCCACCATCACCCCATTTCCATGTATTTATTTTTATTGCATTGAATTGATTAGTTTTTAAATTTAATTTCTTCCATCATTTTCCACCTCTCACTTTCCATCTTTTTCCACCACTACAGTCTCCCCTCCCTCAGCTCCACTAGAGGCTGTGTGTTACCTGCTCTAGGTTGTCCTTTGACACTCAGCTTATCTTTGTCCTGCCAATTGCAGAGTCTGATCTCTTAATGGGCCGCTATCAGCACCTTTCTTAGCCATGATCACCACCATTTACATTCCCTTTGTCTTCCTGTCTATGACATCTTTGTCAATCCCCACCTCTCCCCTCGTCCATGCAGTATAACTATCACCCTATTTTTTATTGTCTTCAGCTCTGACAAAGGGCTATCCAGACCTGAAATGTTAGCTCTATCCTCTCTCCACAGATGCTGTCAGATCTGCTGAGATTTTCCAGCATTTTCTATATTTGTTTCAGATTGCGGCATCCTCAAGTAATTTGCTTTTATGCCATAGTCTTTGTTTCGCTGTTTCACAGATGTTTTCATTCATTATTTAAAGAACAGCTCAGCCTTCTGTTTGGCTTCCCTCCAAACCACTAATGGATTTTGAATTGCTGGTTTTGTTCACACAACTGTGCTGGGAATGATGGTTTGGCTGCTTTCTAAACTTTAATGGATTCTGTACTCCAGGGTTTGCTTACACAGTTGTGCAGGGGAGTATGAGTTTGTTTTTGACAGATTTATTAAATTTGAAGAGGATATTTTTCAAGCATCTCTTCAAGTTATGTTTGTATATTTTGACAGATTATAAGCTTCTCAAGGACTTCCACGTGTTATTATAGGGCTCATGAGCTCCATATTCCAAGTGGATACTGGGGGAGTGGGTGAGAGGGAGTTAATAAGATAAGGCTGTACAGAATGGGTGAGGAGGATGAGAGTAGTGAGTAGGGGCAAAGAGAGGTGAGTGACTGAGAGGGTAAGGGGGATGGAAAGTGGTTAAGAGTGGGCGAGGTGGAGTAAGGAGTGTGACGATGAGCAGGGCTTTACAAATATCTGCATGAAGTGGGGTTATTGAAATAACTCAACATGAAGAGCTTTAAAGTAGGCAAAAACTGCAGCCAGTATAATGCTGCCTTTGAGATCTATAGTGTAAGGGTGAAAACCAAAAGATATATATATATATTACACAGCCTTGCTACCAGGCATGCACGCCATAGAAGCGGGGCTATGTATGTTTCTGAATAAACCTCTAAACTTCTATGATGTGACTCTATCTACCCTGTCTAACCCTGTTAGAATTTTATAAGTTTCTATGTGATCCCCTCTCATTCAATTAAACTCCAGTGAATATAATCCTAACTGACTGAGTCCCTCCTCATATAACAGACCTGCCATCCTAGGAATCAGCCTGCTAAACCTTTGCTGTACTCTCTCTATAGCAAGGACATCCTTCCTCAGATAAGGACACTGAAACACAGTAGTCCAGGTGCGGCTTCACCAATGCTCAGTACAATTGCAGCAAAACATCCTGATCCCCATACTCAAATCCTCTCGCTATGCAAGCCAGCATTGAATCTTAGATTTGGACTAATAGCCATTACTAAACTACATCCAATGGAGCTGGGCAATAGTAATTCTTCAGTAATATTGCCAGAATGGTATCAGGATCCATAGCCTTTGCAGTACCGAACCAAGACATGATGATGTCTCTAGCACCAGCCTGGAAGTATCTACTGGGACAGACATTGAGAGCAACAATGATGTCTTCAACTTTTAGCACCATTATCCTTGCCCTGCTGTATAGCTGCAGGTCTGGTTGGTGGAGGCAGCGCAGTTGAGTGACTACCTCCTTGGCAAAGCATAGTTGCTTCAGACACTGCTTTTGGTTGGGTTTGAGGTAGAGGTATTTCCTGAATATCCTAAGTTGCCTCCTCCTTCTGTGCACAGCTTGTCATCTGGTGCTTAATCAAAAGGTGGGAGTTATCCACGCTACATGGTGTGGCTGCCAGGTGAAATCGGCCATGGCAGCCGATGGTATAGACAAGCCCCTGACCCACCCACCTGCCAACCCATTCTGGGGTGGAATTCCATCCATGCAGCCAATGACAGCACAGAAAGTGGCCTCTCAGTCCATTAGCACAATTTATAATTTCTCTTTGCCTTTCTAGTTGGTTCTTCCCTAATTCCTAACCTTTTCATATTTCCTTTTTGTCCACCTCACCTTTGTTATCTATGTATTTAGTGCTCGTCCTGTTTCTTTAATTTATCGTTCCTTTGTTTTTTTATTCGTCCATGGTGTGTCATTACTGGCAGGTTTGTTTGTGATTGTTAGTGGAATATATTTCTTCTGGACCTCAGTGTTCAGTGTTTTAAGTGTTTCCCACTGCTGTTCTATTTCTTCTTTTGTCAGTAAATTTTTCCAGTTTAGTTTCCCGAGTTCCATCTTCATCTCCTTAAAATCATCTTTTCCCAGATGTATTTCTCTGCTCTTTGGCCTACTTTTGTCCTTCTCAACTTTAGCTTAAACTTTTCTCCAGTAATATAAAGCAGAGCTGCATCATTGAATTCAATATCATTGTGACCAAAATGATGCATGTCTTTTCTTCCTCAAACAGAACAAAGCTTTACCAGCAATGTTTTTCTCTGGGGATAAGCTTTCATTAGCAAGTTTAACAGTGAACTGCATTCTAACACATTGCACCACACAACAGCAAGCAAAACCTTAAAGCATGGACGAGAGAAAAGCAACGGGGAGTGGTCAGAATTAATGAAACATCTACTTATGTCCTGAAACAAACAGCAAAAATATAAAATCTGAAATATTGTAAGATAGTTTCAGTCGAAATCTCACAAAGTGTATTATTAAAGTAAACAATTCCTCCCAGCATTGGTCATAGTTAATTAGAAATAAGGTTCAAAAATTATACACAGCCTATACCAATCCTTAAATAACATTGTCTCATAATAGCCTATAAACAATATGAAATATCTTCTGATTAAGACAAGGCTTTGTTGTTTTTTTTTTCACAAGTACATTTATTCTGTTTATATTAAAAGAATAAACATGTGAACTATTACATAATTTATCAAGGTTGCATAAAATTAATGGCCAATAAATGTCAGAGCTTAGAGGATTTGTGAATGGTTGCATGACTTCTTACAAGTAATGGCCATGCAGATTAAAACGTTCTATATCATAGTAATCTACATTTAGTAATAGGAAATTTACGACTTATTAATCTTTGATAATCACCACTAGATGATTGATAGTGATTTCTTGGGTGATTAACTGTTAGAAAGGTTAAAGGACTGCGGTGTTAAAAATGTGTTGCTCACTCGATTGAAAGATGGATAATGCAGATTGTCCGTAATCATTTAAAATGAGTCATTGGAACTGTCCCTGCATTATAAACTGACAGGTCCAGTTACAGTCAAATTCATTGATGTAAAGAGCCTAAGAACAAAACATGCATAAAAAGAGATTGAATTTAAATGGACCTCCGATTCTCCACAGCAAATGGTGAACTTATTCGTAAACTGTATGTAAAAAAATTATAAATGTGTTCATTTTAGTATCTAAGCAATGATACAGCCCAGCAATTTTTATGTTGCAGACAAATCTGTAGTCTATGTCACGAATCACGCTGATGTTATCTGTGAGGGTGACCCAACTTGAAACACCGGACCGTGGCGGTGTATAGTTTTGTTTTTGGAATGGTGTGAGGAGTCACATGAAACCCCCAGTGAAAAGAACCAGTTCATATAACATTTACTGAAGACTATTTAATAAATTAAAGACAAATGCACATGAACAGGACTACGATACTCGAAGATAATTAAGTATATGAATCACAAAAAATACACACAGGGCCCAATTTTACCATTTTCATTCTCAGTGCTGAATCTGGGCGCAATTCAGGTCCGACTTGGAAACCTGCTCTCAGGCACCCCCTTACACACTCAGCCTGAAAAAGAATTCAGGGGTCTGAATCGTGCTGTGGGTGGGGCTTATCGCCCCCGAAATGGTCGGAGCTCTGAACTGCGCACGCACAGTTAGAAAAGAAATTGAAAGTTGTGCCGCTGTCACATTGCTCCCGCACCACTTTATCTGCTTTTTGCGGCCCGGGAGTGAAAAGCAGGCGCGATGGCCCCCACAGATAACGCCCCACCCCCACAACATAACTGTGCCCCTAATCCACCCACCCCCCACTACCCAGACCGATCGTGATCCCCACCCCCCTTATCCCCACCGATCACCCGCAAAGTAGCAGCGGCCCCGCCCTGCCCGCCCCCCCCCCCCCCCCCCAGAGAATGATCGGGCTTCCCGCCACCTCCCCACCAGACAACGATCTGCCCTCCTCCCTCCCCCCCCATCCACCAGAGAATGATCGGGCCCACCTCCGCTCCCCCCATCAGACGACAATCTGGCTTCCCTCTGCCCTTACCACCCCCCACCAGAGAGCGATCTGTCCTCCCTCCCACCCATCCACCAGAGATACATCTGACTCGCCTCCTCCTTCCCCCCCCCCATCAGAAAATGATTGGGCCTCCCTTCTCCCGCCCACCACCCCCCCACACCAGAGAATGATCTGACCCGCCTCCCTCCCTCCCCCCCACCACCGATCTGAGTCAGAGAGCCGTTGGAAGCTCTGAACGTACCTCTTCAGCAGCTGGAGCGCCCGAAACAGACCTTTGCTGAGCATGTCCGTTTTGCACCGAATCTGGACGCACGGACGTGATGGTAAAGGGGAAAATGCTGATAATGAACTGCCCGCCCAGCTTTAATTCAATTTAAATGGGTTTAAATCGCCATTGTGCCCGTTTCAGGTGCGAATACGATCGCGGCCATTTTCAGGCCTCGGTAAAGTGAGCATCTGTGCGGACGCGGGCGCGGATCGCGTTAATGGCCTCACACCCGACTTTACCACATTTTCACACCCGAAAATGGGCACAGCACAATGGTAAAATTGGGCCCACAGTTTATGAAAAAATTACTCCCTGGTTCCAGAATTTATCTACGATCCCTGGCACCCCAAACAACTTCCACCATCAAATCCAGCTTATGGTTACCATGCAATACAAGGCTGAAGATCAAGTCTGAGGAATATCTTTTCCTGGTCCAGTGAAGATATTTAAACTGCCATTACAAAGGTTTCTGTAATGCCTTGATTCTAAGACTTAGGTGTGGGCCTAGTCTCCTGGCAGTAGTAAACTGGCCTGCCTGCTTCTGAAGGTGCTGGTAATTATACCATTTTATTCTTCTTTGATTCTTCATTCTGTGATTTGGCTGTCTGCATCTCTCAAATTCATGACTCTAGAAATTAGTATTTGTATACCTCTACTTTTTTCTCAGTCATCGAGATAAGCTGTTTCCTATTAATAAGGTGATTTACAACTGTTCTTTTAGATGATTGCTAATCGTGTTACTGGGAAATCACACCTTTTGAATGCTGGCTACTGCTGTTGCTATATAGGTTTCTTCCCAGGCAGGTTGCATCCTATCATGCCTTGTTAAATTATTGTTACTGCTGTTACTAGGCAGATCCATGACATCTAATACCTGTACATAGCATTATGGCATGATAGAATGTTGGTGCTGATCTGTGTCCATCCATCCACGTTGAGTTTCCGATATCAGCTTTGTCACTCTGTGAGGGTAACAAGTGTAAGCTAAGCTGCTCCCAGTTATCACACAAAAAAGACTCAGTCAAATAAATGAATACATTTTAGATAATTTCATGGACAGAATTAGTGTAAAGAAATTCAACTCCTTCCAGTATATGGCCTGACCGAGATCCAAATGTAGAACTCAGGAAGCATGTCTTCAATAACTGAGCAACTGTTGTATAATGGATATGGTGCAAACTTGAAATTTCCAAGAGTTTTACATTAATTTAGAACCATCTTGAATTAAGAATTGTGGAAAAACCTTGAGTGATGAACATAGAATCCCTACTGTGCAGAAGGAAGCCATTTGGCCCATCGAATCTGCACCGACCACAATCCCACCCAGGCCCTATCCCCGTAGACCCATTCATTTACCCTTACTAATCCCCCTGGCAACAAGGGTCATTTTATCATGACCAATCCACCTAACCTGCACATCTTTGGAGTGTGGGAGGAAACCGGAGCACCCAGAAGAAACCTATGCAGACATGGGGAGAATGTGCAAACTCCACATCGACAGTCACCAGAGGCAGAAATTGAACCTGGGTCCCTGGCGCTGTGAGGCAGCAGTGCTAACCACTGTGCCATCGTAAAATCCCTACAGTGCAGAAGGAGGCCATTCTGCCCACTGAGTCTGCATCGACCACAATTCCACCCGGGCTCTATTCCCATAACTCCTCATATTTACCCTGCTAATCCCCCTGACATTAGGGTCAATTTAGCATGGCCAATCCACCTAACCATGCCGCATAATGATGGCCCATGGTGTTGGCCACTCTATCCACCTCAGTGGCCCGTGACTTTGTCCTCCTCACGCTTGTGGTAGGCTCCTCCAATTCCTCTGCAATCCTGGTGATTCTACTTTGAAGATCTGTCAGTGCATCATAAATTGTTTGCTATGGCTGCTCAATGTCTTTCTATCACCAGTCTCCGAGATGCAGCTTGTGTGTCTGGCTGAATAGGAAGGGCTGCACCCTCTGACAAGGCCGCGCCTTTGCTATCCTTGTCTCCATCATCTGCTCTCCTTTACTATGTGAAATGTGAGTCACCAGGTTAAAGTCCAACTCTCTGCCTTGCTGATCTGAAAGTTAAGTACCTGCGCTGGTGCATTGTCAGCACCATGTAAAACTATCCCATTTCCAATGGATTTGCTGCATGTCCTTCATCTCATGTAGATGGAAGGATGCTGACGGCATGCTTGGAATAGTCCTAAGACCCTTAAAAGGACTAAGGAGTCAAATTGACCAACTCCTGCTGTGTGTGTGTGTGTGTGTATGTGTATGTGTGCGTGTGTGTGTGTATGTGTGTGTATGTATGCGTGTGTGAGAAGATCGGCAGAAAAAATATGAAATCATATTAGCATGGGAAGAATGGCCCAAGTTATTGTGAAGATGATCATATTTCATTCACTATTGAAATCAAGTCAATGTGACTGAGTGTAGTATGATGTGAATGCCTTTTATTTAATCATGTCACTGGATATCTGGAAGCTCCCCATCTCCCATCTCCGATATTCTGGGATACATTAATTCCATTTATTTCCAGTGATTCCTCCTCTGCCCTAACAAGCTCTGTATTCTGTAGTGACCTCCTGCAGTTTGTTTCCTCTCCCTGGTCTTCCGTGCTCTCTCTTCCAACAAAGAGATAAAGAACAGGCATATGGGGAGGCAATGGCCTTGTGGTTTTATCACTAGACTATTCATCTAGAAACTCAGCTAATGTTCTGGGGACCAGAGTTCGAATCCCACCTTGGTAAATGACGCAAATTGAGTTCAATAAAAAAGATGTGGAACTAAGAATCTACTGACGACCATGAAACCATTGTCGATTGTCGGTAAAACCCATCTGGCTTACTGATGTCCTTTAGGGAAGAAAATCTGCCGTCCTTACCTGGTCTGGCCTACATGTGACTCCAGAGCCACAGCAATGTGGTTGACTCTCAACTGCCCTCGGGCAACTAGGAATGGGCAATAAATGCTGGCCAGCCAATGATGCCCATGTCCCACGAATGAATTTTTAAAAAATGAATGATAGTAATAACAAGTGTTCACCTGCTGGATGAAGTGCATTTGGTGAGGAGGAGGCATAACATTGTATGATAATGAGGGTGAGTGAGAGTGAGTGGGTGGGTGAATGCAGATGTGAGAAACCACATAGAAAGGGAGGGATGGACACATGTGCAAGTTAGGTAAGTGTGAGGAATGATATTATGGAGTTGACCCGAGAAGGCTGAATCAGGGGCTGGAATGATGAGAACAGCAGTGAACATCCCACGAAACTCACCTTCCTGACCTGCTTAGATCATCAATCACTTCCTGTGAATCAGGAGGGTGGCACAACATCAACTTTGTCTCAACTTCAGATTTCTTCCTCCCCTTGTTGGGGAAGAGTATCTTTCGCTGGTTTCACACAGCCATCAGCAATAGATACAGGGAGATGTCAATGAAACCGAGACGCAGCCTTGGCCCAACTCAACTCCTTTCTGACACTCGCTTCTTCTTTCATGCCAACTCCAAACACCCTCAAATTTCATATTCAGAGCATCACTTTATGTAATGGAGTTAAGGCCACATCGCAAGGCTTCACATCACACCCATTGCCACAGGCCGGACAAATAACACAAAAGTAAAATGACAATGAAGTGAGAGTTAAGAAGCCAGTGACAGACAAACTGCACTCACTTCCTCATTCCCTTCAAACTGTCGGTTCCCACAAGCCCAGCCCCTCACCTGTACTGCCAGCACGTTAGGGCCACAGAAACACACTCAGCCCATTGTGAAAGAACTATCCAATCAATACCATCCCCACTTTTTACCCTCAGCCCTGCAGACTTTTCCCTGCAAGTATTTATTCAGTTATGTTTTTAGTTGTTTTAAATCTGCATTTCAGCTGTGTCTATAAATGTTTTACTTCATTTCATCTCTCGTTAACTTAATCCGTGTTCCCTATCTCTGTGGCGTTATTAATTCTCAATATCCTTCATGATTTTTAATGCCTCTATCAAATCTCCCCATAACCTTTTCTCTCGCAAGGAAAACAGCCTCAGTTTCTTTAGTCTCTCTTTGGAAGCAAAGTTTTTTAATCTTGGTACCTACCTGTTCCATTAAATCTCCTCTGCACCCTCTCTAAGGCCTTGACATCCTTCCTAAAGTGTGAATTGGCCACAATAGGGGCTGAAACATTGTTTTATAAAGGTTTAGAATTACTTCCATGCTTTTGAACATGATGTTCCTATTTATAAAGCCGAGTTCTTGCAGATAGGGCTTGACGAAAAACAGATAACTTGATCAACAGTGTCATTTTATTCCTGCTGCATTTATCCAAGAAAATCTTCAGTCCTTTGACGGCTGAGGTGCTTCAAGCGGATATTTCTTCTGTGGGTGTTCTGCATCAGCCTTTGGGAACTTTTAATAACTTGTTGCTGTAGAATAATCTTTTGTGAAAATCAATAGTGCCGACTGCTGGAGTAAAACATTAAGACTGAATGCCAAATAAAAATAATTCAAACAGATCTTCCCCATCCACCAAAACATTTCATAATTTAAAAAATATAGATGAAGCCTTATTATCCTTTTCTGTTCCAGGGAAACATAGTCCCAGTGTCCCAAGTCTTTCTTCATTATTAAATGTGTCATTACTATTGATGTGTCCACATTGAAAGTTCTCTGTGACTTTAATCTTTCTGTTACTCAACTGTGCTCTAAATCTGATCTAATCAACACTTTTGATCAACCATAATTTATTCTTTACTCTTGTCCTCTTGTGTTTGCTGGACCATTTTTATGACTTCAGATATCCAGGCTCACATTTTCAAAGAGCCAAGTATTTGAGTATTTAGGTCTCACTGCCTTGAGTGTGCTTTCCCACCCTCTGCTTAATCAACTAAAAGGTGTTAGTTCATGCTCACCAACACTAACTGCATTGTCACCATTTTCCAAACCCATCTACGCCTTTTAAAGTCCTTCTCCATGTTATATGGTAACTAACTTAAACTCTTTCCAAGCACTCAGTTTGGTGTGACAAAAGCAAAGGACAGGAGGTGACTCATGTTTACTTGAACAAACTGCCGATTATTTAACACTTTAAGTACCAAACTCAAACTTACAACAGCTGCAACACTTTAACTCTTTCACTGAACATTAACTCTTCACTGAACATTAACACTAATTCTTTAACTGAAAACAGATACTACCCAGTTTCGGACAAAGTGGCCAGGACCGTTCCCAATGTAGATTTTCCATGTGGTTTTTTTGTCTTCTCTGAAGGGCACATTTGCGATGGTTGATCTCTGAGTTATCACTGAAGACAAAAAGCTGAAATATATGCCTTTATCCTAAGCTTCTCAGATTCTTCCAGAAAATTCTCTGGCACTTAGCCAATGGTGTAACTGGAAACCGATCGCCTTATTCGGCCAGGCTAATGGGTTACTCATGGACATCTCCGTAATGATCAATTTAAATGGAATGTAGGTCACATTGCCTCAATGCATAAATGGATGTGGCCCCCACCATGTCTAGTTTAGCTTAAACGACTATCCTTATTTGGTCAACACAGGAAGTGTTAGGTCACAGTTCACAGGCCAGGTCACAACTTGCAGCAAATTTATGACCTGCATCTGTTTTTGATTATAATTGACCAAAAATCCCAGTATGCCTGACTCTCATTGTCACAATTGCTCTTACAGTTAATGTTGCCATTATTGTTGTTACAATCGCTGTTGTTATAATCGTTCCTCTCTCTAACTACATCAGTATCTGTCAAACTTGCCACCATTTGTGTCATCAGCAAATCAGAGGAAGTGTAGCCATTTTCAAATCAAAAATACTGGTGCTGGAAATAGGAAATAAAAACAGAAAATATCAGAAATACTCAGCATTGGAGAGAGAAATAGATATAACATTTCAGGTCCATTACCCATCAGTTCTGATGAAAAGTCATCAACCTGAAACATCAACTCTGTTTCTCTCTCCGCAGATGCTGCCTGAACTTTTGAGTATTTCTAAATGATCTATACTGGGAACAAAAAGTGATCTATACTGGGAACAAATGGTATTTGCTACCAAATAAACCAATACTGGGAACAAATGGTATTTGCTACCAAATAGACCTGTTGGACTTTAACCTGGTGTTGTTAAAACTCTTACTGTGTTCACCCCAGTCCAACGCCGGCATCTCCACATAACAAAAAGTGGACCAAACACTGGCCAATGGGAACATCACTTCCAACCGTACTCCAGTACAAGCCAAACTCTTTACTTGAGTTCTTTGTTTCCTGTCCATCAGCCAGCTTTTCTCTGGATGATACAGCACTGGAAACCATGCAGTCCATCATGCCAGTAACAGCTCCTTGATAGAGCTGTCCAGTTCATCTCATTTCCCTGCTCTTTTCCCATAGCCACACAAGGCAAAATATGGCAGTGTGTTGGTTCTGACGCGAAAAATGGAATGATGCCCGCCGATGGCCCTGGTGTGTTTTCGGGCCGAATCTTATGCCCAAGAGTTTCACGCCATTCCAGTGGCATGTACTCTCTGATTTGTCCACCTTGCAATGACTTACCTGCTGCAAGCATTGGGAGAGCTCCATATGAACAGCTCTCCAGTACCCATTCCTCAACGACTCCAGGAGATAGCAGGCAAGAAGGCAGCACCGTGCTTTTCTGAGGCGGCCCTCACAAGGATGCTGGATGGAGTGGAGCAGAGGTGGGGCACAGTCCAGGAGATGGCCTTCCAGCAGGGTCACCACCCCCGCCGGGGGAGCCGTGGTAGCCTGGTCAGTGCCAGTGTGCTGCTGAAGAAGATGGAGCAGCAGTCTCTTCTTTGTTCAGCCAGGGTAAGTGAACCACACCCAGTTTCCCTCTCGCACACCCCCAACTCTCTCTCTCTCAATCAGCCGCCTTGCCCTTTGCCAACACCAAGCCCCTCCCTCTCTCCCACAATCACCATGTTCCCCAGTAGCTGCGATGGTCCTCACACCCCAGCTCCCACCCAATCCCTGTGCCTGCCACACCTCACCACCATCTTAATGTCAACGCTCCCACCCACACTCTTCCTCTCTGTGTTATTGCAGGACAAACACAACCACAACAGGCATCACCATTGCTTCTCTTGCCAATCACCTCACAACGCTGTCCTCTGGTTTTGGACCTTTCCGCTAAATGGAACAGTTTCTCCATATTTACTCGAACCAGAATCCTCACGACTTTTACACCTCTATCAAATCTCTTCTCAACATTCTCCATTCGAACAAGAACAACCCCAGCTTCTCCAATCCATCCATGTAAATGAAGCTCCTCTCCCCTGGAACTTTCCCATAACCTTTTTCTGCATCCTTTCTAATACCTACACATCCTTTATTGGAAACAATATTCCAGTGGAAGCTGAACCAATGTGTTGTAAAGACTCACCTCTATTTATAAAGCCAAGGATCCCATACAACTCTTTAACCAGTTTCTCAGTCTGCCCGGCCATAATCATTAATTTACCCAAAGGATTCCTTCTCCCTGCACCACCTAGAGAATTGTATTCTTTATTTTCTACAGCCGCTCCTCATTCTTCCTATCAAAATGCATCACTTTGCATTCTTTGTATTAAAATCCATCTGTCCACCCATTCCACCGGCCTGTCTAGTTTTAAAGTTTAAAGTTTATTTATTAATGAAGTTACTGTGAAAATCCCCGAGTCGCCACACCCTGGCGGCTGTTCGGGTACACTGAGGAAGAATTTAGCATGGCCAATGCACCTAACCTGCACATCTTTTGGACTGTGGGAGGAAACTGGAGCATTTGGAGGAAGCCCACGCAGACACGGGGAGAATGTGCAAACTCCACACAGTGACCCAAGCCGGGAATCGAACCCGGGTCCCTGGCGCTGTGAGGTAGCAGTGCTAACCACTGTGCCGCCCATATTAGATCAGTTGTGTTGGGCTGAGTGGCCTGCTCCTGCTCCTACATCAAATGGTCTTATTTTTAAAGAGTGTTTTCCAACATCACAATAATTTCGGAATGAGGGATTCAAAATCCTCGCTGTTTGATGATCATTGCAGTAAAATGGAGATCGACACATCTGGTGGGTGAGAACAAAATGAGGCTTGATTGTGAGGTGCCCGTAAGCATTGGCTAACACCTTCTGAAACCCGGTGCCTAAGCTCACACATGAAGAATACACAACTGAATGAACTACCAGAGATCTGCTGGGCTCTGAGAAACTGCAATAAAATCAATCACTGGCCAGATAAATTCCAGTGAGCCAGATGACCTTCTCCTATTCTTGACTTTTCCCATATTTGGATCCTAACCATGTGTATTTCTCATAAAACAGCAGGCATTGCTATACCACATCCAAAGAATTCAGAAAAAACTTTGAGAAAAATCTGAATGTTTAAACTGGAGAGTGATGTGTGAACGTGTAATGAAAAGAATGATTTCATTACTTGGCTAGGATTTAATTTTCCTCTTCGACCTTTACGTAATATGCCATGCCGACAAATTGTTTTTTTATGCGTGGCATTTCCATCTTGGTATTTTACTTTTTTTTAATATTAATATCACAATTTTCTGGCTGTTAATTCCAATTAATTCCAGCTCATTCTCAGCCTCTTGCTTCTGAGCACCAAGTCATTTCTCAAGTCTTAGTGCAGTTGCCATCACCGTTCAATTAAAGGCAGACTGCAAGAATGCAACTTGGAAAAATCAGAAGGAAGTGAAAGTATAGCAAGCCATATGTAATGGTTCAGGCCCTGACTGTGAACGCTCCTATCTGTCAAACATTTCTGTGATGGGTAGGTTGGTGAGAATGAAGTGACGTACTTGCTTGCTCATGTTGGTTCTCTCAGCCCAGCACTAATCCCATCATTAATGATGTTCAGGTCAATTAAGGTTACAATCCAACAAACTGCAAATCTCCCACATCATGAAATGTCGCAGTTCCTGTCCTTGCCACATGTGGGTGCTATGAGCAAGCACAAGACTATGCAACAAATACCATACCTGCAGCACTGGACAGAGCTTTCTGCCACCTGTGTTGTATTAAGTTTTAAGTTTGAAGTTTATTGATTAGTGTCACAAATAGGTTTACATTAACACTGCAATGAAGTTACTGTGAAAATCCCCTCGTCGCCACACTCCGGCGCCTGTTCGGGTACACTGAGGGAGAATTTAGCATGGCCAATGCACCTAATCAGCATGTCTTTCATATTGTGGGAGGAAACTGGAGCACCCGGAGGAAACCCACGCAGACACAGGGAGAACGTGCAAACTCCACACAGACAGTGACCCAAGCTGGGAATTGAACCCAGGTCCCTGGTGCTGTGAGGCAGCAGTGCTAACCACTGTGCCACCATGTTTGTCAGCCATTTTGGAATCCTAATTTACACAACGATTGTGATTAAAGCCTAAAACTTCTGATCTCTGAATGGTTGTACCATGGAGGTACCCCACAAGACATGCTGGAGGATCCCTCGGAAGTCCCTACACGTTGATTACACGGGAATAGTCAGGGAAGTTTGGACTTCCAATGGGCAATCCCCCTGCGTCTAGAACTCTCCAAAACTCTGACTTAAAGTTGGAGCCTGCCATTGGTTATGCTTCAGTTACCAGAATAGTTATCCAAGAAAAGCTAGAAGGATTAAAATCAGTTCTAACTTCTGGTAACTATACAGCTGACCTCCCAACTCCCCACTGGACCTCCAGACTACATCTGCCCCCTGACCACCAGACTACACCCTTGACCACCCAACTATCTGACCACCCCCCCCAACGAATCCAACCCTTTACCCACCTTCCAGCCACCCTGCCCTCTCACCCACTCACCATCCTAACCCCTCCACCATGTACCTGCCACCCTATACCCTCACCTACCCAATTGCCATCCTACCCATTCACTCACCTGTAACCCTACCCCCTCACCTTATACACTTACCTTCTTGGAACCTTTAACCTCTCTGCTTATTGAAATACAGCAGCTAGTGCAATAAAAAAAAGGGCTTGGCTTGACTTCGCCCAACAATCCTGCCTTATGAACCATTTTACAAATACCCAGTTACTCAATCATAGAGTCATAGAGGTTTACAGTCCTTTGGCCCAACTTGTCCATGTCGCCCAGTTTTTACCACCAAGCAAGTCCCAATTGCCAGCGTTTGGCCCATATCCCTCTATACCAATCTCACCCATGTAACTGTCTAAATGCTTTTTAAAAGAGAAAATTATACCCGCCTCTACTATTACCTCCAGCAGCTTGTTCCAGACACTCACCACCCTCCGAGTGAAGAAATTTCCCCTCTGGACCCTTTTGTATCTCTTCCCTCTCACCTTAAACCTATGCCCTCCAGTTTTAGACTCCCCTACCTTTGGGAAAAGATATTGACTATCGACCTTATCTATGCCCCTCATTATTTTATAGACCTCTATAAGATCACCCCTAAATCTCCTACGCTCCAGGGAAGAAAGTCGCAGTTTACCCAGCCTCTCCTTATAACGCAAGCCATCCAGTCCCGGTAGCATCCTAATAAATCTTTTGTGCACTCTTTCTAGTTTAATAATATCCTTTCTATAATAGGGTGACCGGAACTGTGCACAGTATTCCAAGTGTAGCCTTACTAATTTCTTGTACATCTTCAACAAGGTGTCCCAACTCCTGTATCCAATGTTCTGACCAATGAAATCAAGCATGCTGAATGCCTTCTTCACCACTCTGTCCACCTGTGACTCCACTTTCAAGGAGCCATGAGCCTGTACCCCTAGATCTTTTTATTCTATAATTCTCCCCAATGCCCTATCATTAACTGAGTAGGTCCCGCCCCAATTCCATCTACCAAAGTGCATCACCTCACATTTATCTAAATCAAGGGGTAAATTTTTTTTACAGTGAGACAAAAAGTTTAAGTTTTTAAGTGTATTTATTATTGTCACAAGTAGGCTTACATCAACACTGCCATGAAGTTACTGTGAAAATCAGTGATCTCCAATGGATTGTCATCCTGAAGGGGCTGCAACAGCAGCAATAATATCATCATGCAGGGGAAACAGCCAATCACACTGGAGTATTCTCCCTAACAAGGTGAGAGGTCACACGATACCAGGTTATGGTCCAACAGGTTTATTTGAAATCACAAGCTTTCGGAGCACTGCTCCTTTGTCAGGTGAAGTGGAGAGAGATGCGTAGGCACAGAATATATAAATGGAGTGACGTTAGCCTGACACTCACAAGTAATCAAGAGTGCCCACAGATAAGTGCAGACAGTGTAGTGCAGTGTAGGCCGGCTGAATATCAAGTCTTTTCAGGTAATCACAAGTGCTAATGGATAAGTGCAAGCAGTTAACTATAATCAGTTTGTGTAAAGTGTCAAGAGGCTGTGTAACAAGTGAAGGGATGACCTAAGAACTGATGATTTAAGGCAGAGAGATAATTACAGATAATCAAAGAGTAAGGATGGTGCTGAACGCTATGCAAACTAATTCAGGCAGAAAGATCATCACACGTAATCGAGGTGTGCCTGGTGTCAAAACAGGACAGTTAGGTCTCACTAACAGGAGCAGTGTGGAATCACCGACAATAACTTAAAGATCTCAGCCTTGTAAACACTCCAGAAGTTGTTTTCAATTTCAGCAGAGTATTGATGCCAAATGCTGACACTTTTGCAATCATTACTACCCCACAATCCCGTCTCTTAACAAAAATTAAGAGACTGTCCTTTACATAATTGATGCAGCTCACCAGTTACCAAAAGAGAAAATGCTGGAAAATCTCAGCAGGTTTGGCAACATCTGTAAAGAGAGAAAAGAGCTGACATTGAGTCCAGATGACCCTTTGTCAAATTGGGACTCGAAATGTCAGCTTCCAGCATCCGCAGTCATTTGCTTTTACCCAGCTTACCACTTACTTCTGTCCTTCAGATCCCTCACATTATGTGGCACAAGTTCCAGATTTACTGCATGTGAAGTATTTTCCATACATTGAAATGCCTTCTCCAAAGCAGTTGTTGCGTGCAAGTCCATCTTTAGTGGGAAATGTTCAGACAAAAATAGAATTATTCCACTGCATTAGCAAAACTAAAGTTACAGTCAGATTTCTATTTGTATACTGTATAAACTCTTGAGTATGCTATGGGACCTAATCAGCACGTCTTTCGGATTGTGGGAGGAAACTGGAGCACCCCGTGAGGAAACCCACGGGGAGAACTTGCAGCCTCCGCACAGACATTGACTCAAGCCGGGAATTGAACCCAGGTCCCTGGCGCTGTGAGGCAGCAATGCTAACCACTGTGCCACCGTGCTTGGGATCCACTCAATAAGAAGAATGAAATTCACCTGCACGTGGACGCTGGGGCAGGGTTTATATATTGTTTCCTCACAGTGAGAGGTCTAACATTTGCTATGTAGATGAATATGACAACCATGAGTTTCAAAGGAACCTATTTGCATATTATTTGAAGTATGTCGGTTATGTGAAGCAGATTGGATCAAGTATTGAGACCTGATTCGCAGGAATTCAGCTTCCTTTGTGCAGACATTGTAATTTAGACACTTGAGTATTGCCATTGAAACGCTTACGAACAAGAAATTGTCATTATAGCTAATAAGCTCATCTTCTTTTAATTATTCAAATCCACTTACCTGACTTCTCACCATATGGCCAGAACATCCATATGAATACTGTGGCTACCAGAGCAGGTCAGAGGCTAGGAATCCTGCGGTGAGTAACTCACCTCCTGAGTCCCAGAGCCTGTCCACCATCCACAAGGCACTAGTCAGGAGTGTGATGGAATACTTTCCCCTTGCATGGATGAGTGCAACTCCAACAACACTCAAGAAGTTCAACGCCACCCAGGACAAAGCAGCCCACTTGATTGGCACCCCTTTCGCAAACAATTACGCCCTCTCGCATCGACAAACAGTGGCAGAAGATACACTGTGGGAACTGAACAAGGTTCCTGAGGCCGTACCTTCCAAACCCATGACCGCTACCATCTAGAAGGGCGGCAGACTCCTTAGGATACCATCACCTGGAGGTTCCCCTCCTAGTCACACACCATCCTGACATGGAAACATATCGCTGTTCCTTCACTGTCGCTGGGTCAAAATAGTGGGGCTCCTTCCCTAACTGCACTGTGGATGTACCTACATCACAGAGACTGCAGTTGCTCAAGAAGGCAACTCACCTTTTCAAGAGGACTTAGGAATGGGGAATAAATGATATGATGTGGGGATGCCGGCGTTGGACTGGGGTAAGCACAGTAAGAAGTCTCACAACACCAGGTTAACATCCAACAGGTTTATTTGGTAGCAAATACCATAAGCTTTCGGAGCTTGCTGCTCCTTCGAAGGAGCAGCAAGCTCCGAAAGCTTATGGTATTTGCTACCAAATAAACCTGTTGGACTTTAACCTGGTGTTGTGAGACTTCTTACTGTGAATAAATGATACCCATGGTATCATGGTAAATGGATGAATAAAAAGTGAATAATATATGGCTCAATCTTTTCTTTCTCCAGAAATACATCAAATTGTCCATTATACTTAGTTGTAGAGTTTGCTTCAACAGCCTTTCTTTGTATTTATTCCACAATCCTGCTGCTCTTTAGGTAAAACTGATCCTCTTTCTTTTCTTGCTGCTTATATTTAGCTGCTCTTTGAATTCTTCACCATAACATAAAAAATAACCTGGATCTTTTCCCCCCCAAGATCTAAAAAGTCTCAATGAAACCACAATAACCCACCTGCTCTCATGTAGATCCCTGACATTCCTGAACTATGCTGTCCACATACCACCTCAAGGACCATTGTGTCACTTTTATGGTCGGCACATTGTACTCCAGAAAGAGTCTACCAAAACACTACTTGGCAGTAAATACAGCCCTTTGCAGTTTGTCGTCGTATCCACTAACTATTGCAACCCAACCACACCTGCAAAAAAAATATACTCAGCAAAGCACTGAGATGACAGTTTTTCATAATTAAAGGCAGGAACGTATAAATAGATAAGCATAGTTGGAATCAGACTGAAACATCTATTTTCTCTAAAACTGCTGATTTCCCAAACCTGGCACTGTAGGAGCTACCTTGAATAAACTCGAAGCTTCAATATAGGGGTAATTGTGACTCATTCAGAGCAGCACTGGTGTAAGATTTGAAGAAACAACCACAAATTCCTCTAAGCAGCAGCTGCTACGAGGCCTGGGGTGGGAACATTGTGTTAAGTCATTTCTTGACATCCCGGATGATTCAAAGTTTGGAGTGTGCTGTTAGGAATTAACAGACCTTCCAATTAAGTCCTAATTTGATGTCAATTATTCAGTAGAAGTTACTGATTTATAAAGGGGCCACAGATGGCACTATTTGTTGGTGGAGAATTGTGTGTGAAGTCTGATCAAAGAAATAAAGGTATTTTATGAAGAAGCAGAACTCATGTCTCCTTCACTCCACAGCAACTGAGAAGCTCAAACACGTGCTTCAGTGAGTAGATTCACATTTTGTGTGCCAGCTGCGTCTCAGTTGGGAGCACTCTGACCTCAGTGTCGCAACGCTCTGCATTCAGGAGCGCTGTACTGCTGGAGGTCCTATCTTTCAGATGAGATATTAAATCTACCTCTGGGTTGGTATAAAATGTCCCATGGCACTATTTTGCACAGGAGATGGGGAATTATCCCTGATGTCCTGGCCAGTATATATTCCCCAACCCCGACATCACAGAAACAGATTAGCTGATCATTACCACATTGCTGTTCTGTGGGAATTTACTGTGTACAAATTGGCTGCTGCATTTCCTACAGTGACAACACTTCAGAAAGTATTTAATGCCTGCATAGCACTGTTAGATGTCAGCTGATTGTGAAATGTGCCATATTTTTCTTTCTTTTAACCCAATTACATTTCAGGCAAAATAAAATGTTAAAAAAGAAAGAAATGAGGACAATGGTCGGAACTTTCGGGCCCCACCTGTCACTGCGTAACAAAGTTGTGTTAAACACAGTCTTGAAGTTTTGAATTGAACAAGCATCAATGGCTTATTTTTCAATTCATTCATGAAATGTGTGTCATGGGCAAGGCCAGCAACTTTTGCCCATGGAGTCATAGAGTCGTACAGTGCAGAAAAGACCCTTTTGTCCATCGAGTCTGCGCCGACAATAACTACTACTAAAGGTGTGTTAATCCCATTTCCCAGTACTTGATCCCATATCCTTGAATGTTATGATATTCCAAGTGCTCATCCATCCAAATACCTTTTAAAGGTTGTAAGGTTTCCAGCCTCAACTATCTTCACAGGCAATGCATTCCAGATTCCCAACACCCTCTGAGTGGATTTATTTTTCTCAAATCCCCTCTGAATCTCCTGCCCCTCACCCTAAAATTATTACCCCTTGTGATTGATCCCTCAGCCAAGGGGAACAGCTGTTCCCTACTCGCCCTGTCCATAACCCTCATAATCTTATATACCTCAATCATGGTCCCCCCTCAGCCTTCTCTCCTCTAAACAATCCAAGCCTATCCAGTCTCTCCTTGTGGCTCAACTGCTTCATGCCAGGCAACATCCCGATGAATTTCCTCTACCCCCTCAAGTGCATTCACATCCTTCCTATAGTGAGGTGTCCAGAACTGCACACAGTACCCCAGCTGTGGCCTAACTAACTTTCCGTACAGCTCCAATATGACCTCCTTGCTCTGTGCCACAACTGATAAAAGCAAGTGTCCCATATGCCTTCTTAACTATCCTATTTACCTGCTCTGCTACCTTCAGTGGTCTGTGAATAAGTACTCCAAGGTCCATCTGAGCTTCCTAGTGTCCTGCCATTCATTAAATACTTTATTGTCTTGTTACTTCTCCCAAAGTGTATCGCCTCACACTTATCAGGGTTAAGTACCATCTGCCACTGTCCCGCCCATCTGACCAACCCATTTACATCTTTCTGTAACCTACAAACTTCTTCTACACTATTCGCCACCCTACCAATTTTGGTGTCATCTGCAAACTTACTTATCATTCTCCCCACATTATCATCTATATCATTTATGTATATAACAAAATATAAGGGACTCGGCGCTGAACCTTGTGCTACACCACTGGACACAAGCCTCCAGTCACTTCTACCACCACCCTATATGTCCTATTACTAAGCCAGTTTAAGATCCATCTCGCCAGGTTTTCCTGAATTCCATTTGCTTCAACCTTCTCAATCAATCTCCCATGTGGGACCTTGTCAAAGGTGTTGCTGAAATCCACATAAACCACATCAACTGCACTTCCCTCATCCACACACTTGATTACTTTTTCAAAAAATTCTATCAAATTTGTCAGGCATGACCTCCCTCTGTCAAATCCATGTACCCGATGGAGGAGCAGAGTATCACTGGCAGTAACTTCTGACTTTAACATTTCAGTATGCATATGTGGACATGAAAAGTTACTATCAGTTTTATGGAGTAATGATGATGAGTGTTCAGTTTTGTGTTTTTGCAACCTCAAATCCTACACACGCAACACACATAGAACATAGAACATTACAGCGCAGTACAGGCCCTTCGGCCCTTGATGTTGCGCCGACCAGTGAAACTAATCTAAAGCCCATCTAACCTACACTATTCCAATATCATCCATATGTTTATCCAATAACCATTTGAATGCTCTTAATGTTGACGAGTCCACTACTGCTGCAGGCAGGGCATTCCACGCCCTTACTACTCTCTGAGTGAAGAACCTACCTCTAACATCTGTCCTATATCTATCACCCTTCAATTTAAAGCTATGTCCCCTCGTGTTAGCCATCACCATCCAAGGAAAAAGGCTCTCACTATCCACCCTATCTAATCCTCTGATCATCTTGCATGCCTCTATTAAGTCACCTCTTAACCTTCTTCTCTCTAACGAAAACAACCTCAAGCCCCTCAGCCTTTCCTCATACGGTTTTCCCACCATACCAGGCAACATCCTGGTAAATCTCCTCTGCACCCTTTCCAACACTTCCACATCCTTCCTATAATGCGGCAACCAGAACTGTACGCAATACTCCAAGTGCGGCCGCACCAGAGTTTTGTACAGTTGCAACATGACCTCCTGGCTCCGAAACTCAATCCCTCTACCAATAAAAGCTAACACACCGTATGCCTTCTTAGCAACCCTATCAACCTGACTAGTATATATAGACTAAATGACAGGTTACTCACTTTGAAGTTTAATGGCTCATACTCTTTACATTCCAAATGTCAGGCGCAAACACCTTTTCACAGAAAACATAGTGAAATCTGTACCTTTAATACTGCCCATCTAGATCAATGAAGCTATTAATAACTCACCCATGTGTATTATCTTTCAGAAATTATTAGGGCAGCAGAGGAACAGATGAACATTTAGCATAGACCTTCATCCCCTTCAATTACATTTTTCAGAACTTGTTCAGACTTCTGACAAGTGTAAACCTTTACTGCACTGCGGATAATTTATCCATCTGTCTGTGACTACTGGCTGCCAATTTGGATACTGGGATGTCTCTCGACCTGCTGATAACTTAAAGCTTAGTGACAACTGTTTAAACAAAAATATGTCAATTGTCAGAGGTCCAAGATCACATGATAGGCTCTACATAACAACTCGTTTGGGAACTGGGAAGAACAGAGGTAAATCCCGTGGGTCGGATTCTGATAACATGATTTTGAGTTTTGGAAAGAATCCTGAGACAATCCTACAACAAATGATCAAGACAGAAGATTTGGGCAGGATGGTTTTATGAACATTGCTCACCATCAGTCAGCATGTGGTTCAGCGTGAAGCAGTTTTCCTTTTCGGCCAACACTTGTGTCACCAGTATTAACCGTTGTTTGTGTTGTGAACTATTTGTCAGGCATAAGTTCAAAGGGAGGATTCCTCAGTTTATGCAGAATCACACTCAGATTCCAAAGTAGAATTTGAGATTGGACAGATTTGGTTTTTAGAGCCTTTTTGAAAATAAACATTGCGAAGTTCTGCATTACTCTCCCAGATTAAACATGGTCATAAAGAAAATTAACTGGACATACCAGTGTTGGATACACCTGAACGTAACTCAGTTTGAAGCCATTAGCTAAGATAGGACCTGGGGATTTCACAGATGGAGTCATTCTTCCAAATGTCCCTCTGTCAAGTGACACAATCCTCTAATAAGAAGGGGAAATACTGGAAAAGCTCAGCTGCGCAGGCAGCGCATGTGGAGAGAGAGCGGAGCCTAACGTTTTGGGTCAATGATTTTTCTTCAGAACTGGGAGAAGTCAGGGGCGGCACATTTAGGGGCGGCGCAGTGGTTAGCTCTGCTTCTTCACAGCGCCAGGGACCTGAGTTTGATTCCCAGCTTGGGTCACTGTGCAGAGTTTGCACATTCTCCGTGTGTCTGCATGGGTTTCCTCCGGGTGCCCAGATTTCTTCCCACAATCCAAAAATGTGCGGATTAGGTTGATTGGCTATGCTAAATTGCCCCTTAATGTCAGGGGAACTAACTAGGATAAATGCATGGGGTTATGGGGATAAGGGCCTCGGGTGGAATTGTGGTCGGTGCAGGCTCGATGGGCCGAATGGCCGCCTTCCGCACTGTCGGATTCTATGATGCTAAGTTAAAAAACAAGTGCGAGGGGGAAGGTCAGCCTGGCTACTTTCTAACATTTGATTTTTCTGATTTTCAAAATGGATAATTGCTGGTCCGATAAAATGGCTACAGCTGATCACATGCTGTCTTCTGGAAGTTTCTGAGCAGTTTAAAAGCGAACAAAGGCTAACACATCACACTCCCCAGATTGGCACACTGCTTGCATCATATAAACATGCCCACCAACCCAACACAATGGATTAGCAGGTGAAGTATCTGCCCCCAACCCAAAGGCAGCATTTTGTGACTCCTGATCTCCAATGCAGTGCTAATGGAGCCGCTGTAACCTGCTCCACAACACAACAGGTTTCAGCCAGGGGCCTCATTGGCTGAAAGTTCAACCCAAAACCATCCTGTCACATGACCATGACTAGAACTGCCTGAACTCCTTCGATTATACAGCTTTTGGATTTCATCTTCAGTCACTGTTTGATCTCAGAAGAGAAGCAGGAGTCCAGGCAAACGACCTCTGTCTATTATTTACCATCTCACAGCTAGCAGCAGAAAGAGCCCATGTTCAGGTTTAAAATTGCCTGGCTCTCATCTAGACTGTGAACAACTGGAATGTTGGAACTTCGGTGCCCGTGCTTTCAAGACTAATTCACCTGTATGTGCCTCCCCCCATCGTGGAAGTCCTCATTTTTGGAAAGCCAAATCACCCTGCAATCGTCAACCTTCTACGCGCTGAAGGAGTATGCCATTGGACTTTTGATTCTGGACTCATGTGAAGCCACAACTCTTATTTTCATGGTGGTTTTTCTTTTCCTTTTTGCTCTTCTACTGTACAAGTGAAAAGGGGCGGATGTTGTAAAACCCCTTTCTGGTGTTTTTGTGTGTGTGTAAAATCAACCAACGCTCTTATTTTACCTTATCACAAGTTTGCCGTGGGATTATTCATAGGGAGATTGGAACACTCCAGTTTGAGGGGTTGGGGAAAATATACCAGCACGTATAAAGGAGGAAATCAGAAATAAAAACAGTTCCGTTTGTGGACAGGTAATGAGAAGGGAAACCAAGGCTGTTCAACTCGCTCCTGTTTGTAACAGCTGTTTCACTTGGAAGGAACGTTTGGGACCTTGGACAGTGAAGAGATAAGAGGATAGATGTTGTTGGAAGGGGTGGGGGTGGGGCAGGAGGGAGGCGGTTGAGGAGTGGACCAGGGTTTGTGGAAAGAATGGTCCACTCAAAGGGGAGGAGAAGGGAAGGTGTATTTTGTGGAGGTGTGTCATGCTGCAAGTGGTGGGAATGGCAAAGTACTTAAGGAAGTGTCCCGAGAAATAGTGGATGCTTTGGTGTTCCAAAATTCCATTGACCCTGGAACAATTTCTACAGATTGTAGTGTAGCTATTGTAACCCACTATTTAAAAATGGTGGTAGAAAGTAAACAAGGAATTACAGACTGGTCAGCCTGATGTTGGCAGTTCGGAAAATGCTATTGTTCATTATAAAAGATTTACTAGTAGAGCACTTCGGAAACATTGGGCAGGATCGGACGAGAAGGGAAATCAGACTCAACAAATCTATTGAAATTCTTTGAGGATGTAATTAGTAGAGTTGATGAAGGAGTGCAGTTGGGTATGGTTTATTTGGACTCCAATAAGGATTCCAGCAGAGATTAGCATGTAAAATTAAAGCACATTGGATTAAGGGTAATATATTGAGGTGGATAAAAAGACTGGTTCACAGATATGAAACAAAGAGTAGGAATAAATGGTTCTTTTTCCAAGTGGCAGGCAGCAACCTGTGGAGTACCGCAGGGATCAATGTTAGGAGCCCAGCTATTCACGATGTATATTAGTGATTTAGATGATGGAACTAAATGTAATATCTCCAGATTTGCAGATGACACAAATGGGTGGGAGGGTGAGCTGTGAGGAGGATGCAGAAATGCTTCAATGTGATTTGGACAAGCTGAATGAGTGGGCAAATGCTTGGCAGCTGCAGTAGAATGTGGATAAATGTGAGGTTATCCTCTTTGGTAGCAAAAACAGGAAGGCAGATTATTATCTGAATCGCTTTAGATTGAGAGAAGGGAATGTGCAACAAGATCTGGGTGTCCTCGTACACCAGTCCCTGAAAGGAGGCATGTAGGTGCAGCAGGTGGTGAAGAAGGCAAATGGTATTTTGGCTGTCATAGTGCAAGAATTAAGAGTATAGAAGCAGAGATACCTTGCTGCAGTTATATAGCGTCTTGGTGAGACCACACCTGGGATATTGGGCCCTATTTTACCATTGCCTCACGCCTGTTTTCGGGCGCAAAAATGTGGTAAAGTCGGGTGAGATGCCATTATCGCGATCCGCACCCCCGCAGGTTGCTACTTTACCGAAACTCGAGAATGGCGGCGAATCGATTCGCGCCCAAAATGGGCACAACGATGATTTAAATGCATTTGAATTAATGAACTGCCCGCCCAACTTTATCAGCATTTCCCCCTTTACACCGCGCCGTAATGGACCTGCTAAATAAAAGTCTGAAACGGACTCTCCAGCTGCTGAAGAGCACGTTCAATGTTTCCAATGGCTCTCTGACTCAGATCAGTGGTGTTGCGGGAGGGGGAGGAGGAGGAGGAGGCGGGTCAGATGTTCCTCTGGAGGGGAGGGGGGGGTGAGGCCAGACCATTCTCTGGTGGTGGGGGGGGGGGGCAGATGGATCTCTGGTGGTGGGGGGGGCAGATGGATCGCTGGTGGGGAGGGCAGATGGATCTCTGGTGGGTGGGCAGGGGGGCCTGCTGCCACTCTGCGGGTGATTGGTGGGGAGGGGAGGGGGCACGGGTGGCGATCGGTCTGGGTAGTGGGGGGGGTGGATAAGGGGGACAGTGATGTGTGTGGGTAGTGGGGGGATGGATAAGGGGACAGTGATGTGTGTGGGTAATGGGGGTGGATAAGGGGGACAGTGATGTGTGTGGGTAGTGGAGGGGTGGATAAGGGGGACAGTGATGTGTGTGGGTAGTGGAGGGGTGGATAAGGGGGACAGTGATGTGTGTGGGCAGTGGGGGGGGGTGGATAAGGGGGATAGTGATGTGTGTGGGTAGTGGAGCGGTGGATAAGGGGGACAGTGATGTGTGTGGGTAGTGGGGGGGGGGTGGATAAGGGGGACAGTGATGTGTGTGGGTAGTGGAGGGGTTGATAAGGGGGACAGTGATGTGTGTGGGTAGTGGAGGGGTGGATAAGGGGGACAGTGATGTGTGTGGGCAGTGGGGGGGGGTGGATAAGGGGGACAGTGATGTGTGTGGGTAGTGGAGGGGTTGATAAGGGGGACAGTGATGTGTGTGGGTAGTGGGGGGGTTGATAAGGGGGACAGTGATGTGTGTGGGTAGTGGAGGGGTTGATAAGGGGGACAGTGATGTGTGTGGGTAGTGGGGGGGTTGATAAGGGGGACAGTGATGTGTGTGGGTAGTGGAGGGGTTGATAAGGGGGACAGTGATGTGTGTGTGCACCCTCACTCCCGATTTTTGCTCCTGGGCCACTTTCTCCGCTTTCTGCAGCCCGGGAGCGAACTGACACGGGTGCGCTTTTTCAAATTTTTTTCAAACTGCGCATGCGCAGTTCAGAGCTCCGATCGTTTCAGCCGGGCTAAGCTCCACCCACAGTGCGAATGGGACTGGAGATGACTGGGTGCGTATGGGGGCGCCTGAAAGCAGATTTCCAAGTCGGATCTGCATTACGCCCAGATTCGGCACTTAGAATGAAAATGGTAAAATCAGGCCCATTGTGTTTTGTTCCCTTATCTGAGAAAAAGTATTCTTGTTATGGAGGGAGTACAGCAAAGGTTTACCTGACTGATTCATAGGGTGGCAGGACTGATGTATGAGGAGAAATTATGTTGGTTAGGATTATATTTGCTGGAGTTTAGAAGAATGAAGTGGTGGGGGGGAGGGGGGGAATCTCATAGAAACCTATAAAATTCTAACAGGACTAGACAGGATAGATGTAGGAAGGAAGTTTCTGATATCGGGGAAGTCCAGAACCAAGGGTCACAGTTGGAGGATATGAATAAACAATTTAGGACTGAGATGAGAAGTTTCTTCACCACGAGAGTGATAAGCCTGTGGAATTCTCTACCACAGAAAGCAGTTGAGGTCACTGTATGTTTTCAAAAAGGAGTTAGATATAGCTCTTGGGACGAAAGAGATCAAAGGAAATGGCGGGAAAGCGGGAACATGCTACTGAGTTGGATGATCAACCATGGCAATGAATTACAGAGCTGAATGGCCTACTCCTGCTACTACTTCATATGCTTCTATGTTTAACCAGTCTCCAGCCTTCATGATCTTCTTCCTGGGGCCTCCTTTCAGTACCAGCAGCTTTGTCTGCTCAGTTCTGGCACTGCTAAAGCTGCCAGCTAATCAGATTGGCCTGCAACTCTCGAGGGTGGGGTTTCCTGACCATTGAGGGGTAGAAGTCAGACCTTCAGCCTGCTGGGCTCCCAGCATTTTATCAAGATTTTTAAATGTCAATCCATTTGGACCCAACTTTAGTGATGGGGAGAGGGGGTGAGCAGTATCCTCCACCGCAATCTTGAGAAATTCAGCAGCAGGTTCCAAGATGGCGCCGGAGCGAGGCAACTTCTTTCAAGCTGTGCCCAGCATACCTTCTAATTCTATCTTTTACTCTCGTTCTGTGCTTCTAAAACTTCATTAACACTACATTCTGCACTTTCTCATTTCCTTCTCTATGAACGGTATGTTTTGTCTGTATAGTGCACAAGAAACAATACTTTTCACTGTATGTTCATACGCATGACAATAATAAATCAAATCAATCTCTTTCAATTTTGTTTTACAGCGAAAGACATCGGAGAGGGTAAATACGTACAGGAATTCTCCTTGTTAGAACCCATGAAAACCCAGGTCTCTCGGTGTTTACATCACAAGGAGAAATGGAGTGTCTCATAACTCAATGGCAACATTTCCCCTTGCCATAAACGCAGTTAATCTATGTGGGTGAACTCAGTCTTTTAATTCCATTTTTTAACACATTTATTACAGTTCAACTACATTCCTTGCTCTCTCTTTTGTTAAACAATAAGGGGAGAAAATAATTTGTTGATTTGTCAATTTGCAGGGCATTTTTTAAAAAAAAACTTTATTCCAGAAGCACCAACTTGCTGGCATCAAGCAGTCACAGTTAACTAAAGATTTAGCACATTTGGATGCAGAATAAAACTTCCTTTACTCTGCCACCACAATACTCTTAGCCCCAGAGGTCTTCAGGGGAATGCAGTCTACTGCAGCAGCGTGACATTATTCACATTTTTACACACCGATTGGCCTTTGACCATGACAGTCAATTTAGTGCTGAACTTTAGCACCTAAAACACTTGCATCAGTTCAACTACACAAAATAATTCAGGTCAAGTTCACACTTGATTTGAAAAGCAAGTTCTACTTTGAGTAAGTGAACTTGTGCTGCACCCCCCCCCCCCCCCCCACATCCAAACTGACAACTGCAGTCAGTCAGTGGCTTACTATTAGAGTCAGAGGTTTACAGCATGGAAACAGGCCCTTCGGCCCAACTTGTCCATGCCGCCCTTTTCTTTTTAAACATCTAAGCTAATCCCAATTGCCTGGATTTGGCCCATATCCCTCTATACCCATCTTACCCATGTAACTGTCTAAAGGCTTTTTAAAAGACAAAATTGTACCTGCCTCTACTACTACCTCTGGCAGCTTGTCCCAGAAACTCACCACCCTGTGTGTGAAAGAATTGCCCCTCTGGACACTTTTGTATCTCTCCCCTCTCACCTTAAACCTATGCCCTCTAGTTTTAGACTCCTCTACCTTTGGGGAAAGATATTGACTATCTAGCTGATCTATGCCTCTCATTATTTTATAGACCTCTATAAGATCACCCCTCAGCCTTCTACAGTCCAGAGAAAAAAGTCTCAGTCTATCCAGCCTCTCCTTATTACTCAAACCATCAAGTCCCGGTAGCATCCTAGTAAATCTTTTCTGCACTCTTTCTAGTTTAATAATATCCTTTCTATAATAGGGTGACCAGAACTGTACACAGTATTCCAAGTGTGGCCTTACCAATGTCTTGTACAACTTCAACAAGACGTTCCAACTCCTGTATCCAATGTTCTGACCAATGAAACCAAGCATGCTGAATGCCTCCTTTACCACTCTGTCCACCCGTGACTCCACTTTCAAGGAGCTAAGAACCTGTACCCCTAGATCTCTTTGCTCTGTAACTCTCCCCAGTGCCCTACCATTAGCTGAGTAAGTCCTGTCCTGGTTCAATCTACCAAAATGCATCACCTCGCATTTATCTAAATTAAACTCCATCTGCCATTCGTCAGCCCACTGGCCCAATTGATCAAGATCCTGTTGCAATCCGAGATAATCTTCTTCACTGTCCACTATGCCACCAACCTTGGTGTCATCTGCAAACTTATTAACCATGCCTCCTATATTCTCATCCAAATCATTAATATAAATAATAAATAACTGATCCCTGAGGCACGCCGCTGGTCACAGGCCTCCAGTTTGAAAAACAACCCTCTACAACCACATTCTGGCTTTTGTCATCAAGCATCAATGCAAGCAACTCTTGATGCACCTGCAGATTAGATTTAATTTTGCCGCGCAGATCAGCAGAAATTCCACTTTTACAGGTTATTCACATTACTGCCATTTTCCCACCAAAGGTAGAGCAGTCAGTTTGAAGAATCTCTGAGAAATTTTCCAGCAATAACTATAATGAAGTAAACAGCTGTTCTATTCAATAACAAACTCTGCATAATACATCAGGAATAAGTCAGTAATCGAACTAAAAGAGAATGTGAGTAGAGTACTCATGAACTGTGAAATATAGTTTACATTAAGAACAATAAGTATTTGACATTAGATATTTAATAGAGGTATGCAGCATATTGGTGTAACTGAACACAGCTTTGATTACCCGGCTATTACATAAAGAATAAAGAAATGCAAGGAATTGTCCATATGGCCTTTTATGTCTGCCATTCAGTAAGATCATAGTTGATCTGATCTTGGCCTCAACTCTATTTTTCTGCCTGTTCCCATAACCCTTAAACTCTATAGTTGAACATATTCAATGTTTCAGTCCCCACTTCAAAGATTCACAATCCACAAATTCCTCATTGTCTCCTTAAATGGGAAAGCACTGATTCTGAAACTATGGCCTCCAGCTCGAGATTTCCCCATGGGGAGAAACACGCTCTCAGCAGCGATCCTGTCAAACCCTCGCAATCTCAAATATTTCAATGTTTCGCTATTGAATTTTTCCTCATTAAACAACCTTTTCATTCCAAGAATGAACTTAATGAACCGTCTCTGAAATGCCTCCAATGCAAATTTGTGCCTCTGAGATCAAAACTGTACACAGTAATCTAGGTGTGGTCTCACCAACACCTTGTACAGTTGCAGTAAGACTTCCCTACTTTTACACTCCACCCTCTTGCAACAAGGAGAACATTCTATTTGCCTTCCTAATTTGCTTGCATGGTTTTTGTATTTCATTTATAAGGACACCTACATCCCTCTGTACATTCAAATAAAATTTCTTAATGTAACACCCCTCTTCAAGCACGGAAAAAAAGAGAGAGCAGAAAACTACAGGTCAGTTAGTGTAACATCTGCCACTGGCACAATACTGGAATCTATTATTTAGGAAGCAGTAGCAGGACATTTGGAAAATGATAATACAACCAAGCAGAGTTACCATGGTTTTACGAAAGGGAAATTGTGTGACAAATTTATCAGAGCTCTTTGATGTTTTAGCAAGCAGGATGGATAATGGGGAACCAGTAAGTGTCATGTATTTGGATAAAGAGCTCATGGTACTGGGGATATCATGGTATAGGGGAGACGATGGCCTAGTGGTATTATCGCTAGATAATTACTCCATAAACTCAACTAATGTTCAAAATGGATAACGTCACACTTTCCCACATTATACAGCACCTGACAAATTTTTGCCCACTCACTTTATTGATATTCCTTTGCAAACACATAGGCCAGAATCTTCCTGCTCATTAGCTTTTATTAACAGGGGGTTGGAGTTTAAGAGCCGTGGGGTTATGCTGCAACTGTACAGGACCTTGGTGAGACCACATTTGGAATATTGTGTGCAGTTCTGGTCACCTCACTATAAGAAGGATGTGGAAGCGCTGGAAAGAGTGCAGAGGAGATTTATCAGGATGCTGCCTGGTTTGGAGGGTAGGTCTTATGAGGAAAGGTTGAGGGAGCTAGGGCTGTTCTCTCCGGAGCGGAGGAGACTGAGGGGAGACTTAATAGAGGTTTATAAAATGATGAAGGGGATAGATAGAGTGAACGTTCAAAGGCTATTTCCTCGGGTGGATGGAGCTATTACAAGGGGGCATAACTATAGGGTTCATGGTGGGAGATATAGGAAGGATATCAGCGATAGGTTCTTTACGCAGAGAGTGGTTGGGGTGTGGAATGGACTGCCTGCAGTGATAGTGGAGTCAGACACTTCAGGAACGTTTAAGCGGTTATTGGATAGGCACATGGAACACACCAGGATGATAGGGAGTGGGATAGCTTGATCTTGGTTTCAGATAAAGCTCGGCTCAACATCGTGGGCCAAAGGGCCTGTTCTGTGCTGTACTGTTCTATGTTCTATCCCACTGAAGTTTTAAATGGTACACCACACACATCCACAGTGCCGGGGCTGGAAAACCCCAGCCTTCGTGTTCTTCATGACTTGTTTTCACATCCACCTTTACATCGTCAGCAAATTTGGCTACCATACTCAGCCCCTTCATCCAGAATCATTCATCTGAATAGTTGAAGCCCCACTAGCTACAGTTTGCCAATCTGGAAATCACTCATTTATCATAGAATCCCTACAGTGCATAAGGAGGCCATTCGGCCCATCGAGTCTGCACCGAACACAATTCCACCCAGGCCCTATTCCTGTAACTCCACATATTTACCCTGCTAATTCCCCTGACACTAGGGTCAATTTATCATGGTCAATTAACCTAACCCGCACATCTTTGGACTGTGGGAGGAAACCGGAGCACCAAGAGGAAACCCACGCAGACACGGAGAGAACGTGCAAACTCCACACAGTGACCAGAGGCCGGGATTCAAAGCCGGGCCCCTGGCACTGTGAGGCAGCAATGCTAACCACTGTGCCACCCCTGGTCTTATTTATCTAACTATGTTTTCTGTTAGACAATCCTCTATCCATACTTTGTTTAAATTTCACTTCTGGGACATGGGCATCGCTGGCTGACCAACATTTATTGCCCATCCCTAGTTGCCCTTGTTCAGAGGGCAGTTGAGAGTCAACCACACTGCTGTGGCTCTGGAGTCACATGGAGGCCAGGCCAGTTAAGGAAGGCCGATTTCCTTTCCTAAAGGACATTGGTGAACCAGATGGGTTTTTCCAACAATTGACAATGGTTTCATGGTCATCAGTAGATTCTTAATTCCAGATTTTTTATATTGAAGTCAAATTCCAACACCTGGCAGGATTCGAACCCGGGTGCCCAGAACATTAGTTGAGTTTATGGATTAATTATCTAGCGATAATACCACTAGGCCATCGCCTCCCCTATACCATGTTATCCCCGATACCATGAGCTCTTTATCCAAATACATGACACTTACTGATTCCCCATTATCCTCCCCGCTTGCTAAAACATCAAAGAGCTCTACTGAATTTGTCAAACACAATTTCCCTTTCGTAAAACCATGACGACTCTGCTTGGTTGTATTATCATTTTCTAAATATCCTGCTACTGCTCCCTAAATAATAGTTTCCAGTATTGTGCCAGTGGCAGATGTTACACTAACTGACCTGTAGTTTTCTGCTCTCTGTCTTCTTCCGTGCTTGAAGAGGGGTGTTACATTTTGTGGTTAACTGATCTGCTGGGATCTTGCCAGAATCCCGTGGATTTTATATTACAACCAATGCATTCACTATTACAACCGCCACTTATTTTAAGATCCTAGGATGCTGGGCATCAGGTCCAGAGACCTGCCAGCATTTAGATCCATTAGCTGACCCAATTATTTTTATTCCAATGATAGCATTGGGGTCCTTTTGTTGTCTTCTATTGAGAATGCAGATACAAACTATTTGTTCAAAGTCTCTACCCATTTTTTTGTGTCCCATTATTACTTCCCTAGCCTTCTCTGATGGACCAAAATTTACTTTATAGCTATTCTCTATTTTACTCATAGAAGCTTTTACTCTTAATTTAAAACATTTTCCCAATTTTCTGACCTACCATTAATCCAGGCGCACTGCCAGGGAACAATGCCCAGCTTCGTCCCTCAAACCCCTGGGGTCTACAGGCAACTCTGCATCCCTGGCGTGGTCATCGCGCCTGGTTTTTCACTTCTGAAAACCAGAAGTGATTTGTGCCAGTGTGACATTATGCCACCAGGGGTAAGGAGGAGGCATTGTGTGTAGATGATACAGTGTCAAGCCTTTTAAATATATTAACATCTATTTAAATCTATGGAAATCAGGTCAATGCCATCACTGGGCATGAACCTGACCATGTCACTGGCAGGAAAGATCTCAAATTGAGATTATGCCGGCGCAAATCCCATTTTTGGCTGTTCACAAGATTTAACAGCCATTACATAATTTGCACCCACAGCTAACAGGGTCCCATGAGATTGCACCTTAGGTGGCTGCTTTGCAGAGCATCTTCACTCAGTACATAAGCATGACCCAAACTTTCCTGTTGCGTGCCATTTTAACTCAGCACTTTCCTCTCATGCCCACACGTCCACCCTTGGCGTGCTGCAAAGCTCCAGCGAAGTCCAGCTGCAGGAGCAGGATCTCATCTTCTGCTTAGGCACTCAGGACTCAATGTTGCAGTCCTCGGGATTTTTCACAGTAACTTCATTGCAGTGTTAATGTAAGCCTACTTGAGACACCGATAAAATAAAAAGAAAGATGTGCAGGTTAGGTGGATTGGCCATGCTAAATTGTCCCTTAATGTCCCAAGATGTGTAGGTTAGGGGAATTAGCAGGGTAAATGCATGGGATTATCGGAATAGGGTGGGGTAAGCCTGGGCAAGATGGTCTGTTGGAGAGTTTGTGCAGACCCAATGGGCCGAATGGCCATCTTCTGCACTGTAGGGATTCTATGATACCAATAATCCGAGTCATTTTTTGTGCTGACACTTGTCTCACTGAGGGTGAGGGGATAGGGTCATCTGGAACCCTCTACCTCAAAGTGTAGTAGAGGCAGAAACCCTCAGCACATTAAAAGAAATCTTGGATTTGTACTGAAAAATGCCACAGCCTACAGGACTTCAGATCAAGAGCTGGAAAGTGGGATAAGCTGGTACAAACATGATGGGCCAAATGGTCTCCGCTGTGCTATAAATTTTCTTTTCCAAAGAGCAACACTATTTTATACTTAATGGCAAAGAGAAAAATTAAGAAGGATAATTATTCCTGTGCATGTTCTTGAATACCTACTTTGTCTTGGTTTTTTGACTTTACTATTCCATTGTAAATTATTTCTCCAATTACCGAACAATGGATTGAGGGTTACGTGATAAGACTAAAAATAGGGAATGAGAAAAATACTTTTAAAATAGGGTGGGACCTTCCAGCACAGCAGTTGGGGGAGTCCAATATGAATGAGAAATTTTAACCCAATCCCAAATGAACACAAGGTCACAACCCAATATTGCCCTAACTTTGCAATCTCACTTGCATCGAGAGAACCATTCACGACCTCAGGATATTCCAAAGCGCTTCACAACTGATGAAATACATTTGCAATGCAGTTACTGCTGTAATGTAGGGCAAGATTTAGCGAGGCCATGGGGAGGGGAAATGAATATGTCACAGTTGTGTAATAAGAAAAGCTGTTCTAAGGTTGAAGTGAAGGCAAAGTGATGTGGTAGAGTAGAAAGAGCTTTCCTGTCAGCTGTCACTGGGGAGTGCTTGATTCTGACAACAACCACTTGAAATTGAAAGTGTTCCGCTCACTTATAGCATTAACCCTGACTTGCATGTATGCATATTGTTGAGTGAGGCTGCTTATTTTTAAATTTATTTTCTTTCACTCTGTGCACTCTTGGGGTGAAATATGGGAAATACTGAGCATGACCCAGGTTCCAACACCCAACCTTTAAAAAAACACACATCAATATGCTATTAAAAAATAGACAACGGTCATACATCACTGTTATTTATTGGTTTACAACTTAATTTCAATGGAATCTGAAGAAATAAGCAATACATTTTATAACATTTGTTCAACAAAAATATAACAAATATGTACAATCACTGATAAAAGTACGAAAAAAGCATACAGACACCAACTGTCTTTCTAAAAGACATAAGTTACAAGTAGTATCAAAAGTATGAGAAAAACCATTAGTTGATTACATTATACTTTACAATGACTTTTTTTTGTGAATGGACATGTGCAGAATATTTCTCTAATACCTGTATGCTTACAATGATTGTGCAGCTTATTCAATATGCCTAACGCCCGATTTGATAATACATAGTCCATGAAGTGCACTCCAGTTTCTTTTATATTTATATATATACTTATATATATATATATCAAAAATAAAGCCCAAATTACCATTAACAAATGACTTTGTGAAAAAATGCAAACAATCACCTAAGCTTGAAGAGTTTTAAATTAGATTTAAATAAAGCACTGAAAAGATTTGCTACTATGAATACTACACAATCTTGTTCAACAAACTGATCAATATGATCAGCTAAGTTTCCAAACAGTCACAGATTAGGACAAGCAGATGCAAGCCACACTGTAATCTGAATATAAAGAAAACTAATCCGGATATAGTTTTATCTTTTTGTATCTCCATTTATTTACACTTCAGAGGTAGGAACCCTTTTAGTCCCTTCGGAAGGAAGTTTCAGGTGATCATAATACTGTACTTGTTCTAATTTACTACTTGGTTTCAAAAGCCTTGCTGCCCCTACTATTAAATAAAGGCACAAGGAACCATTCCCAAGATTCCTGACCATAACTGATGACCAATCACAATCTGGGAATCAAATTAATTCTGGCAAAAAATAATTAAATATAATAACTTGAACTTGCTCACCTTGTAAACTTTTCTCACCAAATAAGGTGTGAAGACAATGCCACAGTGAATTGATTTTTTAAAAAGTCAAGTACTGTCATTAAACAATTGCTAGCCAATGTAAGAAATAAAGACTTGAGGTTTCTCATGATGCAAATAAAGTTTTTTCCAGTTACATATATGACCATATGCATGTACAAACAACTAGACCACCAAATAAGTAAAAACTACTAGATTTTGAATGTCTTTAAGTAGTAATTCTTGCGACAATTTGTTCTGTATCTACCATTCGATAGAAAAGATGGGAATAGTTTCCTAATGTAAAAATAAATTTGCAGTGATTAAAAATTAACAAGTTAAATTGTACACTCAGCAACTGAAAAAAAGTCCTGCACAGTTCAAGAGCCCAAGCAAATACTGGTATATTTAAATAGATTTTTAAGCAATTGCACGCTACAAGCACTTTCACCGATCAGCATATCTGAAGTGTAGCTCGGACAGTGAACTGATGAACCACTGATCTGATTAAATTCCTCCTAAACCATTTCTGTACATATAAATTAGCAATTTTCAACTGGCCTTGGCTTAATGGAAAACAGCCGCTTACTCCAGACACCTGTCATGTGTATGTGCACAGTGTTTGAGAAGCATATACATTAATTTATACCACCTTATGATAAATTCTGCCCCTTGAATAAGAACAATTAACAAATGGAACTGGACTATACGATGAAGATGGACTCCCCATATACCAGCAAAATGACGGGAGTAAGCCCAGTTGGCTGCCTTGCCCATCTTTAATTTATGTCAATGGGCCAACTGGAGGCTAGCAGCTCTGCAGCACCAACAATGCCACCAGGCTCCTGCTGCTTGGCTAAGACAATAGAACCAGGCCTACAACCCAGAAATGGAGAGGAGGGGGCACATTGGACAGGGCAGGGGTGATGGTGGATGCCTGGAAGAAAAACTGTGAGCAGGGGTCTCCAATTGCCATTAGGGATCCTGAAGGGAGATAACCCACCCTTTCACTGGCCAGCAGCCTGCAGCAACAAACCTGTTGTGTTACATGTTGGACACAGGCCTCTCCCACTGCCCATTAAATCTGAACGGTCGCTGGATGAGGCCCTTAAGTTCCTACTTAAGGACTTCAATTGGGCCATAATCCAGTGACCCACTTTATGCTGCCACCACTTCCCATAAAATCACGATGGCGCTGGTTGACTGGCAGCAACCATACCGCCAATGGCACGGCAATCTATTTTAAGGGTCCATCATCTACCTTCCACTTGCAGATGTCCCTTAAAACCAAATGATTAAGTTACTAAAGTCAGTCATTAATATATGTTAATGCGGCTTCCAATAAAATTGAACAGACACTAATTTAATGTTAATTACTCAACTGCAATATAAACATATTGAGGAAAAATGGAATATGTTATTTCCCGTTTGTGGAGCAAATCATAATTTATAGCACAATATATAACTTACAACTGTCATTACACCACTATCCGTGTAGCATTACCTGATTTAAGGACTGCTGAAACCAAACCAGTCAAGTTATTTGTACATATGCTCATATCTGCGGAGGATATTAAATTACAATGCAATTAATTAATTAAAATCACCTTACAGCCTAACACCTAATACTTCCAAAATAAAAAAAAAATTTGGCAAGCATAAATTTACCAAGTACTGCACTTCAGATAGCTGCATCGAGTGCTGCTTTACAAGCCTGGAAAACTGAAGTGTAATCAATTTAATAACAGTTTACTCAAAGACAACATGGACAGATCCTCCTCGTCTTGCCACATGCAGCACATGACACACTGAAGATGTACTTTAAGGCAGAGAGAATTTTAAAAAAAGCAGCTGCCCGCATTCTGACAAGAAAACATGTGGCCCTCAGCAGTTGTGTGTGTTCCAATGTCACAGTGGTAACCTGAAATGTTCCAATGGTCAAACTGCAGAAACTTGCTCATCTTCTGTAAAATGGAAGAGATATTATTATTTCACTTTCAAAATAAAATTACAAGACCCAATTTAAAGCTCTTGCACCAACATTAAATCAAAAACATGAGACATTTTTATTTAAAGAAGTGGTTAGGATAATAAGCGCAGTTATTTCTATGCAACTATTATATGCATACAGATAAAAGCTACCACATTCAGAAATAAATCAAAGTAAAGCAGTTGCCTGAACTGTTTACATGTTGAAAACCAGTCAGTGAAGGCTCCAACATTAGATTATTGCTTTCAAGTCTGAAATATTTAAAGTACTCTTTCATTGACTGTAGAGTGCGGTTTTACGCAATGTTATATCCTTTTAAGTGTTGACAATTTAAATATTGACTGTTCTTCACACTGAGGAATTAAAAGTTGATTGACAACTGCAATGTAATTCTTGCAGAAGAATTATAGAGAAATAATCTGCAGTTGATAAGCAGGAAATTGTTGATCTGGTAAATATTATAAAAGTGAATAAGAGTATCCTGTTACCTGCAGTAGATAAACACAAACAAAGCATACTTTTAACCGGACTTGCAGGTAGTAAGACACCTCAACTACTGCTGCCAAAGAAATTGGCATTGAAAAAATATGCTTAAAAAGTAAATAATTGCTTGGTAATACAGAAATAGCAATTGCACTCTTGTTAATTTACCAAAATTCGCTGGACTCTGGGGCAGTTCCGGCAGATTGGAAAACAGTAAATGTGACGCCACTGTTTAAAAAAAGGAGGTAAACAAAACGCGGGTAACTATAGGCCGGTCCCCTTGGTCCCCTTATTTAAGAAAGGATATATTAGCTTTGGAGGGGGTACAGAGAAGGTTCACCAGGTTGATTCCGGAGGTGAGGGGGTTAGCTTATGAGGAGAGATTGAGTAGACTGGGCCTGTACTCATTGGAGTTTAGAAGGTTGAGGGGAGATGTTATAGAGACATATAAGATAATGAAGGGGGCTAGACAGGGTAGAAGCAGCGAGGTTATTTCCACTTACAATGGAAACAAGAACTAGGGGGCATAGCCTCAAAATACGGCGGAGTCAATTTAGAACAGGGTTGAGGAGGAACTTCTACTCCCAGAGGGTAGTGAATCTTTGGAATTCTCTGCCCAATGAAGCAGTAGAGGCTACCTCGTTAAATGTGTTTAAGTCAGATAGATAGATTTTTAATCATTAAGAGAATTAAGGGTTATGGGGAGCGGACGGGTAAGTGGAACTGAACCCATTATCAGATCAGCCATGATCTTATTGAATGGTGGAGCAGGCTTGAGGGGCTAGATGGCCTACTCCTGCTCCTATTTCTTATGTTCTTATGGTTAGCTTAACTTCAGTATTGGGAAAAAGCTTGAATCCATCATCAAGGAAGAAATAGCGACATCTGGATATAACTTGTCCCATTGGGAACATGCAGTGTGGGTTCATGAAGGGCAGGTCATGTTTTACTAATTTACTGGAATTCTTTGAGGACATTACTAGCGCGGTGGACAATAGGGAACCGGTGGATGTGGTGTATCTGGATTTCAAGAAGGCATTCGACAAGGTGCCGCACAAAACGCTGCTGCATAAGATAAAGGTGCATGGCGTTACGGGTAATGTATTAGCACAGATAGATGATTGGTTAATTAACAGAAAGCAAAGAGTGGGGGTAAATGGGTGTTTTTCTAGTTGACGATCAGTGACTAGTGGTATGCTTCAGGGATCAGTGTTGGGATCACAATTTTTTAACAATCTACATAGATGATTTGGAATTTGGGACCAAGTGTAGTGTGTCAAAGTTCACAGATGACACTAAGATGAGTATTAGAGCAAAGAGTGCAGAGGACACTGAAACTTGACAAAGAGATATAGATAGTTTGAGTGGGCAAGGGTCTGGCAGATGGAGTACAATATTGGTAAATGTGAGGTCATCCATTTTGGTAGGAATAACAGCAAAATGGACTATTATTTGAATGGCAAGAAATTGCAGCATGCTGCTGTGCAGAGGGACCTGGGTATCCTTGTGCATGAATCGCAAAAAGTTGGTTTGCAAGTGCAGCAGGTAATTAAGGCGGCAAACGGAATTTTGTCCTTCATTGCTAGAGGGATGGGGTTTAAAAACAGGGAGGTTATGTTGCAGTTGCATAAGGTGCTGGTACGGCCACATCTGGAGTACTGTGTACAGTTTTGGTCTCCTTGCTTGAGAAAGAATATACTGGCACTGGAGGGGTACAGAGGAGATTCACTAGGTTGAATCCAGAGTTGAGAGGGTTGGCTTATGAGGGGAGACTGAGTAGACTAGGACTATATTCATTGGAATTTAGAAGAATGATGGGAGATCTTATAGAAACATATAAAATTATGATGGGAATAGGTAAGATAGAAGCAGGGAGGTTGTTTCCACTGGCAGGTGAAACTAGAACTAGGGAGCATAGCCTCAAAATAAGGGGGAGCAAATTTAGGACTGAGTTGAGGAGAAACTTCTTCACCCAAAGGGTTGTGAATCTATGGACTTTCCTGCCCAGTGAAGCAGTTGAGGCTAATTCATTTAATGTTTTTAAGGTAAAGATAGATAGACTTTTGAACAGTGAAGGAATTAAGGGTTACTGTGAGCGGGAGGGTAAGTGGAGCTGAGTCCATGGAAAGATCAGCCATGATCTTATTGAATGGTGGAGCAGGCTCAAGGGGCCAGATGGCCTACTCCTGCTCCTAGTTCTTACGTTGTGGAGTACTACAAGATAACAGTTAACCCCCCAAGCTTTCAGTCAGAATCAATTTGCCTTTATCGAGTTTAAACAAAAGATGGGGGACAACTGCTCAATAGCACATTCTCCAAGGCAACCCCAGGCCAAAGTGAGTCCATTTGTCATTGAATCAGCACTATTTTCTAATGCAATATAAATTGCTGTTCCCTTGAAATTGGGTATTATTGCATCTGCCCTGATGAGTGCAAGACAAAAAGTTTCAACAGCATAAAAAGATTAGACAGATGTATTTAACTAACTATATTTGTCCTGGAATTGTGAAAGGAGTAACAGAGTCTAGAACATTCATTACAACACATTACTGAATTAGAGAAAAAACAAATCACCTCAAAGTATGAACAGTATAACAATGAAACAGTAATTGGGTTTTAAATGTGAAAGAAATATTTAAAAAGGTTAAACTGGAATACGTGCATTAAATGGATAACTGAAAAATACTTAAAAAGTAAATGGAATTCAGTCATTGTTAGAATGAAAACTATTTCACAGAGATCTTCAATGGCAACTGGACTGCCAATGAGAGGAGTTACTTAATCTATGAAATGGAATGTGGTCTCTGTATTAATTGTGCTTGTTGTCACCAGATCAAAAATTTAATAGAAGTTCAGTTGCTTTGCATATTAGTGGGGACAGAGGGCCTTTAATTGAGCTGGCAGCAGGATTAATAAAAGCTTCCACAGTAAAATTGATATACACTCTACATATTCATATTTTTGAGTCTAATTAGTTTAAAGGATTATTTTCATAGACCTATAGAAATGAATAAAAGGCTGGATAGTGCAATATATCAGGGACCAATGTCGCTGAGTACTGAGGTACAGACATGACATGGCAATGTGTTGAAGCCCTGACCTTATTTGCTTTGTCATGGGAATTATCAAGCCCAGGCCAGACATTTTCAGAAACAGCAGAAGGGTCATAGAATACATATATTGAACCCCTGCAGGGCAGAAGGAGGCTGTTTGGCCCATTAAGTCTGCATAGGCCTCACCCAGCCCAGCCCCACCCCCCAATCCCCGTAACCCCAAACATTTACCCTGCTAATCCCCTAACCTATGCATCTTGGGACACTATGGAATACTTGAGCCAATCGAACTAACCTGCACATCTTTGGATGGGGGGAGGAAACCAGAGCACCCAGAGGAAACCCACGCAGACACGGGGAGAACGTGCAAACTTCACACAGACAGTCACCCAAGACTGGACACAAACCAGGGAAAGAAAATCAGCAGGAGAGCTGTCCCTGGCATTTTGCTGAGAACCTTCTGGCAGCCTGATTAGATTAGTTTTGTTGAAATATTTTAAATAGACCACTCAAAAAAACTTACATGACTATGCATAGCTGGGACTGATGTGACATTAATTAGACAAAAGAAAAAGAAAAAAAATTGTTTATTCCAAAAATACAGGCAAAAGCTTCTAGTGCAAAGGTAGTTTATGGATTTTGCTCAAAAATTGCCAAATTTACAAATACTTAATTATTTTTTGTAACACAAGATTCCATCCATTTACAGCTAAAATGCTTTCAGCTACAATACAAAATGACCGATTAATGCTAGACCAATGAATACTCACTAATTATTAGAGGCTACTAATTTTACTATCAAGGGTTCTTAGAGATGGGCAACCTACCATCATCTTCGTTATCTTGAAGATCCTGATGGTTAAGCTGTACTAGTCTGGGGTTGGACTCAGAGATTTTGTGCCACTGAGGTAGGCCCAGAGCTTTAGGCTGGTTGCTTGATGTAGGTTGGTTAGCAATGGGAACCGGCAGCAGTCTAGTTGGGTCACACGTCTGTGCTATCATCCGTGACCTTTGCAATGCCACATTATAGTCTGGTGGTTTTAAGCGTGGATGGTGATGTCCTCCTTCTTTAACATCTGCTATTGGAATTCCCACGTATCCCGGAGGAGTGGGTGGTGGCTCTCTATATCTACCATCCCTTTGTGCTGCAGTAACACAATACACTAGCATAAGAGATAATCATTGTTAAATTCATGAGGTTCATGAAAGAAAAAGTCAATGAGATTAAAAAATTTAAAGATATGAAATGTTAAGAGGTTAAAATATACAAAATAATTTCTAAACTGAAATAAAGTAAAAGCAGTAACAAAATCTGATAATACCAATATTTTAGATTAAAGTTATAACATGCAAAGAAAACTAGCAAAGCCTTATGTAAAAGTAAAATACTGCAGATACTGGACCACTGAATTAAAATCAGAAAAAGCTTATGTGGCAGCATGTCTAGAGAGCGAAGCTGAGTTAATATTTCAGGTCGATGACTTTTAATCAGATCTGAAGTATTGGCTGCGATTCTCCTATCCCGCAGCGCTAATTACTTAGCGCCGTGGGCTGGGAGATTCTCGCGTCGACCAATTCGTGGGGTTCACGTGAGTGTTTGCACCCCGCTTGCGTCCCCCAGTGCCAGATTTCTGGCGGCGTCTATTCTGTGCCAGAAATCGGCAGGGAGGCGCAAAAACCATTTACATGGACATTGTAATATAATTTAAATACGATTAGCGGGCCTGGGACTGAAGTCTCTGGGTCCGCTAGCATCTCCCCCTCCGCCAGACTATTTCACTCCAGTGGAGTTTACAGTAGTTTCCCACTTTCGAGGAGCTACTGGGAGTGTAGGGGAGCAATTGTGGTCCCCCAGAGGGTCGGGGGGGGTTGGTGCCCCCAGCAATGCCAGTCTGTGCTCCCTGGTACTACCCAAGGGGCAAAGTGCCGATGCCCAGGGGCACTTTGGCGCTCCCTTCAGGCATGGGGCAGTGCCAAGGAGGCAGGGCATATGGGGTGGACTCTCCCACTGCCACTCTGCATCGGGATCGATGGGCGAAGGAGGGAGGACAGCGATCAGTGCAGGCTGGTGGGGGGGAAGGGGAGGGGTAGTGGTGGTAGTGGGTCAGCCCTGAACGGTCAGGGGGCCAGCAATCGGCAGGGGGAGGGATGTGGAGAGCCATCATTGCATAGGTCGTTGCATAGGTCGCGGGGCTGGCCCGCAATTGAGCTGGCCAGCATTTGGGAGGCCATTAGTGCAGGGCCACTGTGCATGTGCCAATTGTGGCACTGACAGATTGGCACATGCATAGTAGCCCACTCAGCGCAATGATTTCAGCCTTTTCAGTGGGAGAGCTGGAAATTTAATGATATTCACGCTGGTGGCCTCTGCAATTCAGAGTGTGGGAGATTCTTTTCTGAACTCCCACTGAAAAAACAGCATGAATTACTCCAGTTTTCACACGAACTGACAGATTAGGCTTGGAATTTTTGGGGGAGAATTTAGAATGTTTTTGGGAGAATCCCTCCCATTAACTCTTTCGCTCTCCACACATGCTCTCAGGCCTGCTGAGTACTTCCAGCTTTCTCTGCTTTTACATAGCCTATCCCTATATTAAATTCTCTGCACTTCTGATTAAGACGAAGAAATGGAATCAAAAAATCTTAGAGGGAGGCCATTTGGTCCACCAACTTGGCTGTACTGACAGTATCAATTAGCTATACAATTAGTTATACCCAGCCCCTACCTCCTGCTCTTTTCCTACAGCTCTCCAAATTTTTCATTTTCAAATAAATATCCAAATCATTTTCAAAATTACTATAGAATCTGCTTTCAGGCAGTGCACAGTAGGGTATAACTCACTGAATAAAACATTTCACCTTATTTTCCTTTCTTTTTGCCAATTAATTTAAATCTGTATTTTCTAGTTACTGATCCAACCTCAGTGAAAACATTTGTCCTTACTTACTCTTATCAAAATTGCTCATTACCTCTCAGCATTTGCATTAATTCCCCCTTTAACATTCTCTGCTCTTAAGGAGAACAATCCCAGCTTCTCTAATCTCTCTACATAATTGAGGAACATCATTCCTGATATAATTCTGGTGCATCTCCTCTGCACCTTCATCAAGACGTTGATGTTCTTTTAAAGTGCTTAGAATCAGATACATTACCCTAACCAAGGCCTAATCAATGATATAAATAGGGTTAGCATAATTTCCTTTTTGCATTCTATGCCTTTGCTTATAAAAGCAAAGATCCCATATATTTTTTCAATCATTTTGTCAACTAGTCCTCCTACCTTCAAACATTTGTATATGAACCCCCAGGGAAAAGCCTTATGTTTCCCCTCTTGTCTGAGCAAATTAAAGCACCAAAACAACAAACTTAAGTCTTGTTATGTGTGTCCATGATGATAACATAACTGTCGTATCTCATTACTATTCTAAGTTAGCTTAAATTAAATCCAAAATTGTTGTCACATTGTGATGTATCAAGTGGCAAGACACAATGCCATAAATAGCTAATATCCCAATCATCTTTATGCCTTTACCTATATCATTATAGCTCTAACGTATTCTGGGCAATCTTTGCACGATAGGCTTTGCACAAAATTTTAGAGTTTGGGGTGACAAGAACAGTATTTGTAGAATATCTTAAAATGAATTATAACCTTGCACTTTACTACCAGCAAATCACTTTAAAAGATATCAGCTAACCCTTGCATCTCAAACGGTCAGTATTTTGTTAAATATTACTTTTAATAATTTAATGAACCCAAGTCTAACAAAATCTTTAATATAGCAATCATTTAATAACAGAATGTAGAACAAAAATCTGACAAACATGCTCAGGAGGATAGCACTCTGAATTATGTATCTGTTGCCTTCACTTCTTAACTGATTAAATTAAAATACATTATGAACATGAAATATTTAAATGTAGTTTCCCTTACCAATAAGACCCTTTTCTGTGCTTGAAGTAACAGCTTTGTAAGAGGGGTCAATGTTTGGCTTAGAGTTTGAAACACTTGCATTGCGTCCAGATGCTTCAACTTTAGTCTCGTGCAAGCCTATTCGTTTAGCAGTCCCACAATCCGTTTCAAACTTGTCCAAATGAGAATTTGTTGAAGGCGTCCAGCTTTCCCTGGAATGAACACATTCAATGGTGTCTTTAGACTGAATCGGACTAGTACTTTTAGTCAGGTCTCCAGAGTTTAAGTGACAGCCTGTGGTCCAAGAGTGTGTCAGTTCAATTTCTGCAATTGGTCCATCTAAAGTATGAGTATATTTAGATGCATTTAGTAGGTCCCAACTTTTCTGATTTTGGATTGTCTGGATGTTGTCATGGGAGTTGCTGGAGCAGGAAGTCCAGCTTCCACGGCCACTGTCCGCTGCATCAATTGAGATGTGGTCATTGTGTTCGCGAGCCAACTCTTCATTACTTGAAGATGTAACTGCTGTATCCATAACCAGGCACCCTCGCTTTTCAGTACTTAAAATTACAGAAGAACTGAAGGGGAAAACAAATGTGTCACTATTATTTAGCCTATGTTGGACCAACCTTGTTGGTGTTGGCGATAAACTTTCTATAGCTAAAACCCATATTCCCCAAGTGCTTTCTGAAATCTTTCAGAATAAATAACTTTCCCCTCATTCAAGCAATATCTTGTAAGGGAAATGCAGAACAAGATAGCAATCTAGATTTGATGTCAGTGAAGTAGTTTATTTTAAATATTTTGCTATTGATCATTGCGGAATGCATGTTAAAATTATATTCTGATGTATTTCATTGCAATTATTTTAATCTGCATGATAGGGCAACTGCTAGTCTATTACCACAAACAATACTTGTTATTTAGTTACATGCACTAATGAATGACAATGTCAGACTATCATGTAAACTCGTTGTTATTTGACTTTATTCAGAAAGGGAATAAACCAAAGCCATTATTTGGTCTCCTTCCATTGTCTCAGAAACGCATTCTTAGCCTAACCTCAAAATGTCACTTCCACTACTATATAATTGTAACATTTTGTTATTGGGAAATCTGATGTACACTCCATATTTGACATCTGTTTTGAACCCTGATAAGTACCAAAGAGCGATTTGTACAGAGGTGCAATCATGACTGTGATTTTTATAATGCATTAAAGAATAGGGATGAAATTATCACAATCCTGTCCATCAATAAGCCCACTTGAGTGTCATGTGTGTTGGTGGTCATGTTGTATAATTAAGTCCACTGCGATAGGTTGATTGAATATGAGCAACTTTACAAATATGACTTATAAATATCAATGCCATAAGATCACTTTTTTCTTAGCTATATTTAAATATGGGTAAATGAGACCAATGTCTACACACCCAAATAATTCATTGCATCTCTTTTTTTAACATTAACAAATTCATTAATAGTAATGTAGACAAGGCAAATAATAAGCAAAGTAAATTATTGTGATACCTATCTCAAACACAGGTTTCTTAAAATGTGCATGGCTAGAATGGTTTATAAAGTTTAATTGCGCAACCGCTTTCTATGAAAGATACTTTTTAATACACTTTTTAATATTAAAAGCTAGTGAGTGATACAATGATACCTGATCTGAAGAATACAGTTGTCAAAAAAATTTCTCTCAAGAATAGATTTTTATTTTGAACATAGGAAAACAGCAGATAGAGTGGGTGGGTTACCAAAAGAAACTTGTGCCAACTGTTTAAACACAGCTCGATTGAGGCATGAATTAGCCTAAACTCATGCTGTATAAATGAAGCCGACAGGACAGAGGGAGTGCATTACAAAGTAGAAAACTAAACAGAGAATTCTGATGATATAGTAAAGTTAGAGAATGAAACAAGAGATAATTTTCTCCAGCCACAAGAAAGGATTATTGGCAGTGACTCTTAGTCAGACGCACAGTATTTTGTGCAATGCCTTTTTTTTTAACATGATCAGTCATTGCATTGCATAATGGCACACAATAAATGGAGAATCTCAAAAAATACTGGCCTATCCCAATAAGATAATAGCAAGTAGGTGATGTTAATTAGTTTGAATAGCTTACAAAAATGGAGATGGTCATAAAAATACAAATTAGATGACCAAAGAAAGTAGAAATTACAAAATAAATCAGGCTAACACCCAATATTGAATATTTTGGAAGGATCTGTTGTTGCAATTAAGCCAGCAAAAATGTGCAAATTTATGAAAACAGTGGCAAAAATGACCACCAGAAACAATAGAGCACCAGTAAACCAAGATGAAAGATTTAATTATTTATTTTAGCATTACTGCTGCATGCTGAAAGTTGTTGCTATTTTTGGTCTATGAAAACTAATTACTTTCTCAAATTTTGGCTAATAAATGATAACACTATGAAAGTGGCTAAGAGTTGGTGAAGCATTTTTCTCTTTGAATGTTTGAACAATTAGTGCAGTCTAAATCATGAAAACTTGCTTGTGGTCCACATTTGCTTCCAGTTAGTCTACTGAAAGCTTTTAATTGCTATTTAATGCAATTCCTGTTAATAGGCTATATATTCATTTTCAAACAAAACTCGCTTCATGCTGCTTATAGTAAAATATCCCTTGCGCATCATCTTACCTTGCATAAGGTTGTATGGTTCTGGCTGCTGGTTGCACATTTCTCCCTCCTGCTGCTTCCACTGTATCTGGGACACTGTGGGATTGTGGCAAATATCGCTCATCTTGCATAGCAGCATACATGGAGTCACCAGAGCAATTGCTGACAATGCTGGAGCGCGATGAGATCTCACTATGGCTCGAGTCAGAGAAATTGTCGATTCTTGTAATCGGAGCCAGGGCCAAAGCTGAACATAAAATACAAGTTTAGACTCATGCGGTTGTACTGGTTTGAAAAGTTGATATTTTTAAATATTGCAAGTAGATAACGTGGAAGTTATAGGCTGGAGTTTTACCGCCATGCCCGCCCCAGCCCGGAACCAGGCTGGCGCTGCTCGCAGAATGGAATTCTCCGTCGGCCTTGGGCAGGATTTTATGAGCCTCTCCCGAGCGAGGTCGTAAAATACCAGCCATCATTTCTATTGCACCACTTTTTAAAAATCAGTCAAGCCAAACCTATTTACATGTATGTAAAATCTCTAGTCACCCTCCTGCAATGTATATTGAATTTAAAAATTGGAAAAAGAGATGGACTCAGATTTTGACAGGGGCAGATTTTCCAGGACACTGAGAAGGTGGGAGGAGTTTGGGGCAGAAATTCTCCAACGGGATCTCTTCTCCGAAACTGGCTTGTTGACAGGATAGGTTCCCATCAGAGGATGCTACGGGGTAGGTAGTGGTGCTACTAGTGGGAATGTGGGAGAGTGGAGGCAATAAACAAAGTGAGGGTTGGTCAGATCCTTTAACCTGGGATTGGGGTCAGCCTCTCGATTCGGGAGGGGAGGTGGGGGATTATATTTTTAGAATCTGTTCTAATGAAAGGTCACTGACCTGAAACATTAACTCTTGTTTTTCTCTCTCCACAGATGCTGCCAGACTTGTACAGCATTTTCTGTTCTATTTCAGATATCCATTAGCCACAGATTTCTGCTTTACTATATAGAGGCTGAACTAAGGGAATAGTTCTTCCATTTGCACTCTAGGTGCTCCTGCGAGTGGGAAAACTGGGATGTTTCCCACTGGCATTAGTAGTGCCTGTCAGGTGGGGATCACCCATCTTTAGCATTTAAATTTATGCATTCTGGGAATCACGCCGCCCAGTCTCGCTTTAGAGATCGGAAGGCCCTGATCTCACCTCCCCACAACAGACATGTCGATCCCAGCCGACAAGAGGAGCACCTCCAACCCCTCAGTACAGAGGGGCATCCTCTCTCTCCACCACTGAAAGAATGGCCTTTGCAGGCCTGAGGGTGACCCCAAATACCCCCCACCTCCCCCGACTCCCCACAAGACACACCCAGAAGAGGCTCCGTCTGGATCCCCTATGGAACCCCAGTACCAACCTTGCACTGCCTCCTGGCAGTGATACCCTGACCTGGCAACTTGTGCTCTGGTGCTGGAGAAGAGGGGGGGGGGGGGGGAAGGCAAGGGGCAAGGAGACAAGTGGTGTGCCCCTCTGCCATCACCGGGCTGCAGACTGAGGATCCCCCCAAGGGACTTGGAGGTTGGATGGGCTCGGAATGGGGTAAGGGCTAACATTGGGACTCTCCCCCCGGGATGGGGTCCAGTGGCTGTACTTGTCCTTGTTGCCCTGGGAAAGGTGACGTTCAGTTTCAGGATGGCAATTCCAGACACCGTTCTGGGATAAGGTATTTGTTATTGTCTCTGTCCTCTAAAACTTTTTTAAGTGCCCTGGTCACTTTGATATCCATGTCCCTTGGACACAAAGAACAAAGAAAATTACAGCGCAGGAACAGGCTTTCGGCTCTCCAAGCCAGCACCGACCATGCTGCCCGACTTAACTAAAACCCCCTACCCTTCTGGGGACCATATCCCTCCATTCCCATCCTATTCATATACTTGTCAAGACGCCCCTTAAAAGTCACTATTGTATCCGCTTCCACTACCTCCCCCGGCAACGAGTTCCAGGCACCCACTCCTCTCTGTGTAAAAAATCTGCCTCGTACATTTCCTTTAAACCTTGCCCCTCGCACCTTAAACCTATGCCCCCTAGTAATTGACTCTTCCACCCTGGGAAAAAGCTTCTGACTATCTACTCTGTCCATGCCTCTCAATCTTGTAGACTTCTATCAGATCTCCCCTCAACCTCCGTCGCTCCAGTGAGAACAAACCAAGTTTCTCCAATCTCTCCTCATAGCTAATGCCCTCCATACCAGGCAGCATCCTGGTAAATCTTTTCTGTACCCTCTCCAAAGCTCCACATCCTTCTGGTAGCATGGCGATCAGAATTGAACACTATATTCTAAGTGCCGCCTAACTACGGTTCTATAAAGCTGCAACATGACTTGCCAATTTTTAAACTCAATATCCCGGCCGATGAAGACAAGCATGCCGTATGCCTTCTTGACGACCTTCTCCACCTGCATTGCCACTTTCAGTGACCTGTGTACCTGTACACCCAGATCCCTTTGCCTATCAATACTCTTAAGGGTTCTGCCATTTACTGTATATTTCCTATCTGTATTAGACTTTCCAAAATGCATTACCTCACATTTGTCTGGATTAAACTCCATCTGCCATCTCTCCGCCCAAGTCTCCAACTGATCTATATCCTGCTGTACCTTCTGATGGTCCTCATCGCTTTCCGCAAATCCACCAACCTTTGTGTCGTCCGCAAACTTACTAATCAATCCAGTTACATTTTCCTCCAAATCATTTATATACATTACAAACAGCAAAGGTCCCAGCACTGATCTCTGAGGAACACCACTTGTCACAGCCCCCCATTCAGAAACACACCCTTCCACTACTACCCTGTCTTCTTTGACCGAGCTAGTTTTGTATCCACCTTGCTAGCTCACCTCTGATCCCATGTGGAAGCCTTCAAAATCACTTCAACACTCCATTTCACAGTAGGGATTGTCCCAGGTGTGAAAAGTCATCTTTAAATGCTCTTATATAAATGACCTGTTGCGCTTTCCCAGGAGCTCCCCTTGCTTTCTCTCGCAGCCAATGGCTGCTGTGAAACCCCTTTGAAGTACTTTGATGGTCAGTTTCACTGAGGAGTACGCTTTTAACATTGGAAGATTAGCATCTGGTTTCTGTATCCTTTAAAGTGGGGCCGCTCAATGGGAATCCAGTTTTAGGCCCGATGCCTGATTCAGCGGGCCATCAGGGTTCCTGCCAGAGCTCGTGGGCCTGGTGAATCCTGGCCTATATATCAATGAGCAATAAACTGTGGCAGTTCTAAGAACTCTTATCACATTTCTTCCATCTGCCTTACTTACCACTTCCCTGGACTTATTAGAAATGATTTCCGTTAGTGTGTCAATCTCTTCCAATATCTTTTATTATATACATGTCCCTATTCTTACTCCTTCAATCTATGCTATGATTTAAGTGTTTGGATCTACTAACCAAGATGCAGGGTACATTATTAGGATGGGGCATCCCTTACCACTTAAGTATAAATAGGTGTAGTTTAATGTCAGTTAAACATAGATTATTTAGAACTGGCAAAAATAAAACTGTCACCAAAACTGAATAAAAATACAGCATCTTAATTTTGCATTACTTACACTGGGAAAACTTTTAAAATCAATTTTTAAACGATCTGAAGCCACTACACAAAACTAGTCAGGTTTAAATACAATATACTGTACATACAATAGTTATTTTACAAGGGAAATATGCATTTAGTCACTTGTTCCCAGCAAATATATGCATTATTGTAAAATAGGGTTTAACATTCAAGGACAGAACTTTGGTAATTAGTCCACTTATTATGCTTTCTAGACCAGGAATATACAGCTAAATTTGTATTTAATATATGCGCAAGAAACAAAACTAAGTATTTTTTGGGAAAACTAATTTACAATTTTTCTGCATGTCACAATAAAAATCAGTAATAAAAAGAAATATTCACAAAAAGTCAATTGCAAAATGTCTCTGCAATTCACCTGCTTTTCAGTTGAGATTCAACAGGGGAAGGTTTTGGAAAAGAAATTACACCGACCATCACAAAAGTGCAAAACAGTAATTTCTTATTTATGATCATGTTTCACGCATCTGTGAAACTTGCAATGGGGGGGGGGGGGGGGGGGTGTTGAACCACGGTTCCAAGTGGTGGGTTCAGAACATCATCTTAGGACAGCTATAATGGACATCAATGTGAACTTTGCAGCACAGTCACTTTTTTGAATGTTCTTAATTTTGAACAGTATCTTGACAGAGACAGTGAAAAACATTAAAGAAATAACCAGAATAACGTACTGGTACTCCTACCTGAAAGTGTTTCTCACAATCTTGCATATCATCATGCTTCTAAAAACTTCAATTGCAGGCTTATTGCTTGCTGCATACACCTGCCACCACAACCCCATAGGCCACTGTCTGATATTTGGTCCTTGTAATGTCTCACTACTTGCATTCTCCTTCAAGGATAAAGCAATCTATAATGACAGGCAAGAGGTACCACAGCTGGTGGACTCTTCCAACCTCTCTCCATATCACCCACATCAAGGAGTAAACTCTTGAAATGTATTCCCAGGTCAGAACTATAAGATGCGAGTTACAGAATAAAGTCAGCCCTATCCTACTTTAGCAGAACTCCATAAATTAAGTTCCGTAATGATTTTCGTGTTCTTCATACAGCCATTATCTGGCATCTTCTGTGAACTACACTCTACAAGAACTTACACCCCAAACCATCTTGGGGTTTTGGGGCGGGGGGCGGGGTGTCACCCAGTCACATTATTCGATCCGAAATGTGACGGTAATTTAGACACTCCAGCAGGTGGGCATTATGTAATGTGGATTTATTTTTTCTGATTTTTAAACAACAGGTCCTGGAAGGAATGCAATGAGAGTATGCTCTGGTTCATACATTCCTTTCATACCATTGTATAATATATAGAAAAAACAATTTTAATAAGTATTGTAATAAAGAAAAACTTATCGACAGATGGTTACAACAGCCATTCAGCAACTAAAAGCTTAGATATCGTGTTAGACCCAAATTATGCCCTTTATTACAATGCAACAGAATGACAGCAGCCATGCGTGGATAATGCATTGCTGAGAGTCCAGAGTTCTTTTCAGGGTTTTTTGTTAGTCAATAGGATTGGATGTATTGCATGAATGCCTGTCAATGAAACATTAGTTAAAAAACAAAACTCAACTAAGGAGAGAAATTAATTAAATAAGTGATAATTCTATAAACATTAAACTCAGCTCTGCCACAGTGGTAACATCTTAACAAGGAAGTATGGATGGCAGCATTGATGGGTTATTGGGAAAAGGGGTAAAAGAAAAAAGTTTCAATTCCTGGTTGTTAATCAGTGACGTTTGCTGAAAAGTACACATTTATGAACATCAAGTGTCAATAAGGTTGCGATATTCTGAAAGCTACAATAAATGATTCTATCAACTCTTGCTGATTATGTTTAAACATGAAAACGACCATTTAAACAAGGTATCTAAGGGCTGCTGGCAATTCTACCAGAGTACCTTTAAAAGTGTGTGGGGAAAGGAATGTAAACAAAGTGAGAGGAAAAATTACTTCCTTCTCCTCTATGGTCTTGTAATCTCTTGACATGAGTCCTGCTGAATTTTCAACACCATCCAAACAGCTGTTGCTTTTATTCGAACCTTGATGTTTCATAAACAAGTATTCTAAGTTTTATCGACATGGATGTAGAAAGGATTGATAGGTGTGTAACTCGGAAAACACTCACCACAGTTCCTAAAACAAAAGCTCTGAGAGTAAATGCACATGGTAAAATCTGTTTCCTGTATTATCCAGCTTTCCAAAATCGGTGTATCAAAAATCCCACTTGTTTGCAAGCTTCCTAGTAGAACACTAATTTATGTCTGGAACAATTTAAAACTCTTGCACCAAAGTAGCATGGTTGCATCGCAAAAGAATGGCAAGATGCAGGTTTGCACCCACACATCCTTAAAACAGTGCGATCTCAAGTTTCAACCACTGCCGTCTTAGGAAGGTGATAGATCAAAGCAAGAAACTTCTCCACAGCGATGGAAAATGGGGAGTTGGTAACCCCAGGTGCATCCTGGCATGCTTCCAACAGCCAGTTTCAGATCAGAGTAGATCTGGAAATAGATCACCTGCTCTTCCTGTCACCTGGAATATGATACATGGAAACAGAGGAGTAGTCATGACTTCTCAGTACAGCCAACACAAAACTGAGTTGTGTTTCACTTTTCTAATGTTTTAGATCATGATCCATCTTTGAATCAGTTTTAAGGAAGGCAATTTCATTTGATGTTACATGCAGAATACCTTGCTTTGGTTTCTTTCACTTTTTATTTTCTATCAAACCACTGTAACATACAAGTTTGAGAACTACTCATATAGTTTTCCTTCGTTTGTTCCTCATCATCTTAGGGTACAACCATTCAAAAGGTCGGGTGCTAGAGATGACACTCGTGCTGGTGCTGCCATGTTGGTCTGTCTCTACAGCTGGCATACCATTTCCATCAGAAACACCTGCCATATTTCCTGCAGTTCCTTCTGCCTCCTTTCTGTCTGCTGAAACCTGTCTGTCTCTGGAAGAACTTCTTTCTCGGAACCTCCTGAAGGGCGACCTCATTCTTTTTCTACTCTTTGGTTCCTTTTCTCTTTCGTCTCTATTGCCTACGACCTCAGCCGTGCCTGTGCCACCTGTCAAGCCTGTGATCTGCCGAATTTTCTTTTGCAAATAGACACCACCTATGCCATATGTCTGTGCTGCAGTACTCTTGTGCCTGACCTCACTAGCAAGGGAAGAGGAGCAGCTGGATATATTTGACAGACTTGAATCCTGTGACCACAATGGACTACTGCCTGATAGAAATAGGGAGGAAAGGTTTTATGTTAAAGAATAGAATTAATCCAGCAAAATAGTAAGCTAACATTTTGGGGTCATTTTCCTTTCTTTTGGCACACATTTAAAAACCAACTGAATGCCAGGTATGCCCTTAATCAAGAATAAATTTGTTAAGTGCTTGGAAATCCAAATGCAAGTATGCAAAACATATTGTTGCTCGAGTATCCTTTGTCAATTCCTTTGAATCAGAGTTCAAATGGATAGGCTCAAGAATCATATTTCTTATATTTGGACTGAATAGTTTACTACCCTTGTCTCTTCTAAAACTGTTGTCCTGTTGCCAGTTTATAGTTTCACGATCATCAGTCACAATCTGGTACCTCAAGCATGTGGCCATTATTCATAAATGAGCCTTGGCATTGAGTGCTAAAAGGTTAATTGACTGCAAAGAATATCACAGATAAACGAAAGGGCCACCTGTGCAGAATGGATCTATTTTTGCCTTGCAAATCCAGAGCTACTCAGGCCAATTGTGGTGTTCTTATTATTCTGGCTGATCCTGTACAGATCATGATCTGAACCTAAGCATTTGCTGGTCCGAATGCCTCAAGCACTCTCTGGATAAATCTGAGTGCTCGGAAATACCACTTGTTTTTTAAAAACTTTGAGCTTGGAGTCCAGGCTTCAATGAGAGTATTCTTTTCACTCAGTATTGGCACAGAAAGGAAAATGGGATCCCGGTCTTTATAGGATACAAATTAATTCCAGAATGAAAACCAGGCAGTCAAAAATAAGCTTTAGTCACCCAGAAAATCCTTTAACCAAATATAATTCTGTAAATCCTCTTTTTGAAATAAAACCACAAATCTGTCAAGGTAATTTTAATTGCTCATTATACCAAACAAGGAAAATGTCAGGTTTTGTATTTGCAATCTAAACTTGCTCAAAAAAATTAACCTAAATACTAGAGTTAGGCTAAGTACTTATTGTTCTAATTTAAATAAGTAAGCATTTTTATTACTGCCACTTAGTGGAAGAACAGTCATCTGTTTCTAAAATAAAACTTCATAAAGAATAAATATATGTGAAAGAACATTGCCAATCATACTTTCAATGTCAGATCTCCCTGGGAATATAATGTTAAAGGATGCACACACTGCTACTAACACTCAAGTTGTTAATTGTCAGAACTTGTTGGTCAGCTTAAACTGCTCGACCATTGCTTTCACAGCCTCACAGAATCACAGCCTCCCTGTGACTTTTTAAAAAAAGTACTAAATGGATTTGCACATTAACTGCATGTTAAATTCACCCCAAAAGTTTAAGTCAGAAGAAATAACAGTTCGTTACCAGTTTAATGATGCAATAATTGTGAATGCAATGCCAATCAGCCTCTACAGGTCAGAAATTGAACAATTTACACTGTGGAACAGTCAGGTAATAAACTGTTTGTAGTGGTTTTAAAAATGTACAGTTTTTTATTTTCTGTCACTTTTTCACACTTTTAACCAATTCTTTCTTTCCCTCTTTTTATCTTTCTGTACCTGATTTTACTCTAATTCACCCTATTCCTTAGTTATTTGAAGTTTGTTGCTGCTCAAATGATACTCCATGGATAAAGATTACCTTTGCGAGGAGAGCTCTGAGGAGATACAGGAGGAGAAGAAAGTTGAGACGATGTTGTTGACACTGCATCTTCAGCATTTTTCTTGCTCCTATCTGCTTGTGTTTCCTCAGACACAACTAGAGCCTTCTTCATGGACTGTGGAGAATTAGTACCTGGAGAAACACAATTAATAGGGCTATTACAATTCTGCTTTTCCAATTTCTGATGTCATAATCTGCACTCCTAAACTGGTGACAGTGATTCATCCTGGGATACAATCCTAATGACACTGGAACCCACTGATAACACACCAATACTACTCTTCATTGTGCTAATATCCAGTTTGACTGAAACCAACTGACGAAGAAGCATCACAAACAAACCCTGAACTCGCTCATAAATCTACACTTTTTACCTGAAATACGGCCATACAAACTAGGAGGAGTAGGCCATTCAGTCCCTTGATCCTGCGCCATCATTTAATAAGATCATGGCTGAACTGATTGTGACCTCAAATGCCTTTCCCTCTGTTGTCAATCAAGAATATATCTAACTTGGCCTTAAAATATTCAGTGACCCTGGCCGGAATTTTACCGTCCCGCCCGCCACGGGAATTGGAGCAGGCAAGAGGCGGAGCATAGAAAGTTCCACTGACCTCAGACGGGTTTTATAGTTTCAGGATGAGCGAGGCCATAAAGTCCCACCCCGTCTCCACTGCTCTCTGGGGAGGGGTATCCTATAGACCAAGAGAAAACATTTCTTCTCATCCCCATCTTAAATGGGAGACACCTTATTTTTAAATTGCGCTCCTAGCTCTAGTCCTCCCCATAAGGAGAAACATCCTCCCAGTATCCACCATGTTAAGGCTGTTAATAAAATAACCATGTTATCTGAGCCTCTTAATTGTAGCTTGCAATTTATCCAAGTTGTTTTGCTATGTCTTACCACATTTCTAAAGCCCAACTCCATCCTCCAATTCTTCACAATTCGGGATATTACTCACATCTGCACATAGTAACTTGCGATTTAAGACTTAAAATGGCAGAAGTCATTTTCTGTTAGATCACACCCATTTTACTAGCATTGTTAGAAGTTATACTAATGTGCAAGCTTTTCCTATTACACTTAAGGGATATATAAAAATATGCACTGAGTACAACTCAGTAACTACATTTCACTGTAATAAGTGATATGTTTCAGCAAAGGAATGGGTAAGGCAGTTACCATGTGATGCAGCTGGCACTTTCTTGCGTGATGGATACAAAGATGGCACCTGGAGGGCCTGGCTCATTCTTTGCTGTGACTGGTGTTTTCCTGGCTGACTGCATGACCTCATTGTGACTGGAGACATATCGGAGCTTTTATATGATCGCCTCTCTCCAAAAGTCTTGCTTACTGTTACGAAAAAAATCAAATATTAGCAAGCTTGATTGTGAAGAATGACTGGTACTTTTAGCTGAATGTAATTACATACAGAACTCTGAAATTTGTTACAATAAGAACTGAGAAAACATTAAGGTGACAGTATCACTTGGGGCCTTTTGGCTAAGAATCAAGGCCAAGATGGGGTACAATGTCTTATCTTATCAGCTTGCAGCTTGTCTGTCTCTCTTGTGGGAACCGTGAATTGGATTCAATGTGAATTTGGTTTTGGGAGCAAGCAAGGTGGTGGATTTGAGCTTGCCCGGTCCACCCTAAGAACTGGCTTTGTAACATTAAGAATGGAGTAAAACGAAAAAAAAAGTATCACTTGAACTCACAAGATACGTTATTGCACTGGCACACAATATAGTGTGTTATTATGTGCAATATACAGAACCGATGATTTCTCTTTATGTAAGATCTGACGTCATCAGAGACATTAGGCTATATGATCAAAGCACATCATCTGATAACTAGTTTTACTGCAGTTTGTGGTTCAGTAAGAATACAAAAATGCAGAAATGGATTATTCAACCAACACAGCTTGCGCCACCACTCAGGAGCTGTCTCAAAACCTCATTTGGCCAATATTCTTCTTGCTCATAACTCAAACTCTGATTATTGCCTGCTGATTCAAGGATTTTCAATTCTCTTATGAATGCTTGGAGTGAGTCAATATTAGCTGGTGAATTTCTATGCCAAATTAATGACTGGGAAGAACATAATTTCTAAGTTAATCTTAGAGCCTTTTCAGTCATATCCTCTGGACCTCCTATCGCAGTTTATCACAAACTGCAGATAATCAATAAACACAAAATATAAAACTGTCAATTCCCATCATTATAGGATCATGCTTCCTTTCACGGTTTTCCCAATGAAAATCTATTTAGCTTCCTTAGTGCCTCTTCATTGCTCAATGTCCTATGGCTTAGGTTCCTCCCACCTGCTTATCTTTGGACATTTTCCAAAATCTCCATGTTTTCCCTCATCACAATGCATCAGAATTTATTTTGTTGATTTGATTCAAGGAAATGTTATACTTTCACTGGATTGTAACATGAAAACCAGGCAACAAAACAGATTCTAAAGAGTTGTGGCTTGCTAAGCACTATACCTAAACAACCACCAAGTGGCAGTATGCCATTGGTGCCTCCAAATGGCCATTTTAACCATGGTGCTTTACACAATACTGATTTTTTGTTATTGTTTTTCCTCCATTACCTATGGGAGATCAGGCCTTTAATAGTGGTAGCTCAGCTGTTCTCCCAGCCCTATCCTGATCTGTGATCCTGGATGTTAAATCTACAGCATTCCAAAGCAGCTGGGATCAATACCAATCAATCTGATTTTAGTAACTACTTTGGTATATTTTCCCCTTCCCTAACTTTGTTTTCAAAATCATACACTTGCCACAGCTGAGAGGCTGGAAAGATAAATGGTTCCTATTCCTTGGAGAGTTCCAATCTGTAACAAACCGCTGGATAGTATGTGTGAAAAAAAGAAACAGCAGCACCCTGCCACTAATTCTATTTTCCTTTCCTGGGTCTAAACTAACTGATTTCAAAGTAGTGTGTCTTATTTGGTGGGATGACAGAATATTTGTCATTGTGAACCTGTAATCTATGCTCTGTGACATAATGATATAAAATAAACTTAAATGACGTTTTTAGTTATGCACCCCTGATTGTTTTTCTCATTAGAGAATTACGTAGCGTCTTTCACCACCTCAGGATGTCCCTGAGTGTCTTGCAGCCAATTATTGACTTTCGAGTGGCCAATAATGTAACATAGGAACAATGAAAACAGATCTTCTTGCAGCAAAATCCAACAAGCAGCAAGTGGCATTCACACTCCTTGAAAGAAACAAGGTAATCTGTTTAATGTCAGTTCAGGAGTGAATGATTCCCAGCCTTTGCTGAGTGGACTCAGCTGGGACAGCAGTAGCAATGCTACAACTGGCCTCGGAGTAACTTTAGTTAGAAAGGAAAATCAGCCAGGGTTTTTAAATCCTTCCACCATCCAGTGACTAATGCTGGTCTAAGAGGTTTGGCTGGGATGTCCCCAAGACAATAAAATCTACCAACCTTCATTGTTTATAGTCACAGATAAATTATGGACATTGAGTAGATACCCAGAGGCGACCTGTGTTTATGAAATTGTCTCAACAATGGGCAAATGGCTTAAGAACCAAAAGGAGATGGTCAAGGGGAACATATATTGATAATCAGATAATTTGCGGTCATTGACTCTAACCAATAATCATTCTAAATTTACTTTCGGGCAAACCTGTGAATAATTGAAACAAAATGAATGAGACTTCCATATTTTCCTCTAAGAAATTCATTAGTTCCACCAGCTCGGCATTGAACCAATAGTATTGTGTCAACTACACTATCACTATGGCTGCTCAACATCACTCAAAAGCCTTGCAAATATTCACGTCTCTCAAGACAATCATATAAAATATGATGGCAAGTCACCCCAACCTCTTTTTGTGCAGTCCTGTGGTTGGTAGAGTTATAGAATAGCAAAGGGGATAAACTAGAAAAGGTTAATCACAATCAATTTAGCCAATGATCTCCAACAAAATGACTGCGCCACAATGTGCTGTAGCAGCGCAGCTAAAAATGTCTGCCATTATAAGATCTGCCCTTGGGCACTAAAGTTAACTTTTTGCAGATCAAGGCAAACAGGACAAGCAACTATTCATCGCTTCAAGCAGTCATATTGAAGGATTGTGAAATTAACATCACAAATACTGAGAAGGACATATAAATTATACTTCAAAAAAATTGAGAGCGAATAGGGGGCATGAAAAAACACTGGTGGGCAAAAAAAGGACAATCCCAAGTTGTTTTGTAAGCATATTAAAGGGAAGAGAAAGGCCCATTAGTGGCAATGTGTAGAACTGAAAGATGGAGGCGAGGTATTAAATGAGTATTTTGCAACTGTGTTCACTATGGAGAAGGACATTGTAGGTACAGAAAGTAGTGGGGAAAGACTATGATACAATTAAACAGAACAGCATTGAGAGGTGGTGGACGCAAAAGTGAGTAAATGCCCAGGCAAAATGTACTTTAGGCAAGGAAGGAGATTGCAGGGGCTCTGACATTAATTTTCAAATCCTCTCTGGCCAATGGAGAGGTGCCAGAAGACTGGAGGACAGCAAATGAATGTGGTATCATTATTCAAGAAAGGAAGTAGGGAAAAACCAGTTAATCACAAGCCAGTGAGTCTAACATCAGTGGTAGGAAAATCATTGGAAAAAATTCTGAGGGCAGAATTAATCTCCGATTGAAGAGACAAGGATTAATCAAAGATAGTCAGCATGATCATGTCAAACAAATTTGATTGAATTTTCTGAGGTGGTGACGAGGTGTATAGAGGAGGGCAGTACAGTCGATGTAGTCTATATGGACATCAGTAAGGCTTCGGACAAGGGAGACTGGTCAAGAAGGTAAAACCCATGGAATCCAGGGCAATTTGGCAAATTGGATCCAAAATTGGCTTTGTGGCAGGGGGGCAGAGGGTGATGGTCAAAGGTTGTTTTTGTGACTGGGAGCCTGTGCCCAGTGGTGTACTACAGGGATCAGTGCTGGATCCCTTGCTGTTTATAGTTAGTGTTCATTAATGATCCAAATGTGGAGGTACACAGGTGACACAAAATTTAGTGGTGTGGTAAATAGCGAGGAAGAAAGCCTTAATTACAGGATCATATAGATAGGCTGGTCAGATGGGCAGCACAGTAGCAAATGCAATTTAACCCTTAAAACTGCAAGGTGATGCATTTTGGGAGGACTAACAAGGCAAGGGAATACACAATGAACGGACACTAGGAAGTACAGAGGACCAGCAGGACCTTGGGGTATATGTCCAAAGATCCCTGAAAGCAGGAGGATAGGGCGATAAGGTGGTTAAGAAGGCACATGGGATATGGAATACTTGCCTGTATTAGCCGAAGCATAGAAGAGCAGGGAGCTTATGATGGAGTTGTATTAAAGCTTGTTAGGCTACAGCTGGAGTACTGTGTGCAGTACTATCGGAAGGATATGATTGCACGAGAAAAGGTGCAGAGGAGATTCACCAGAGCTTATCAGCCATGAACAGTGCAGCAGACTCAATGGGCTGAATGGCCTAATTCTGCTCTTATAACTTATGTTGCCTGGACTTGAGTATTTCAACTATGAAGAAAGACTGGTTAGGCTGGCATTATTCTCCTTAGAGCAGAGAAGGCTAAAGGGGAACCAGACTGAGCTGTACAAAATTATGAGGGACATGGATAGAGTAGATAGGAAGAAAGAGGAATAAATAACTGGAGGGCATAAATTTAAGGTAAGGGGCAGGAGATGTGTAGGGAATTTGAGGAAAAACCTTTTCACCCAGAGGGTGGTGGGAATCTGCCTGAAAGGGTGATGGTGGCAGGAACCGTCACAACCTTTAAGAAGCATCTAGAGGAGTATCTGAAACGCCACAGCATACAAGGCTACGGACCAAGTGCTGGAAAAAGGGATTAGAATAGTTAGGGTTAGGATGCAGACACGATGGGCCCTATTTTATCATTTTGATTCGAAGTGCTGGACAGACTTGAAACTGGGAGTGTTTCAGATCTGATTTTTAGATCCGTTCTCAGGCGACCTATACGCACTCTGCCTGAAGAAATATCAGCAATTCCGAATCGTGCTCCAGAAGCCTGTGGGCTGGACTTAACACGCCCGAAATCCTGCAATTCTGATTGGCACCTCCAACTGCGCATGTGCAGAAAAAAAATGATAGAATGTGGCTTCCCTGCCACATCCCTCCCAGGCCGGATAACGCCTCCCCCAGGCCCCCCACAGATATTGCCCCTCCCCCACATTACTGACTCCTTATCCCCCCCACCCCCTCCGCCACCCAGACCAATCGCGACCCCCCCCCCCCGATCTCAGGCAGAATGGCAGCAGATCCTCCCTTCCCCCTCCCTGATCTCAGGCAGCGTGCCAGTGGACTCCCCCCCCCCCCCCCCCCCGATGATCTCAAGCAGAGAGCCTTCGGGCGCTCGGTACATACCTCTTCACTAACTGGATCGCCCAAATCGGATTTTTGTGGAGCATGTCTGCTTTGCGTCGATTCTGGATGGGTGAATGTGGTGGTAAAGGGGGGAGTGCCGGTAAGGTTTGGCATGCAGCCCATTAAGTCAATTTATGGGTAGGTCTAATGAGGAAAGGTTGAGGGAGCTAGGGTTGTTCTCTCTGGAGCGGAGGAGGCTGAGGGGAGACTTAATAGAGGTTTATAAAATGATGAAGGGGATAGATAGAGTGAGTGTTCAAAGACTATTTCCTCGGGTGGATGGAGCTATTACAAGGGGGCATAACTATAGGGTTCATGGTGGGAGATATAGGAAGGCTATCAGAGGTAGGTTCTTTACGCAGAGAGTGGTTGGGGTGTGGAATGGACTGCCTACAGTGATAGTGGAGTCAGACACTTTAGGAACATTTAAGCGGTTATTGGATAGGCACATGGAGCACACCAGGATGATAGGGAGTGGGATAGCTTGATCTTGGTTTCAGATAAAGCTCGGCACAACATCGTGGGCCGAAGGGCCTGTTCTGTGCTGTACTGTTCTACTGTTCTATATGTTCTTAAATGCATGCAAATGCATTTAAATGCCGTCGTGCCTGTTTCGGACACGGGCCTGATCGCGGCCATTTTCGGGCCTTGGTAAAGGGGGAACTGGCGCGGAGGTGGGCGCGGATCGCGCTACTCGCCTCTCGTCCGACTTTACCAAGTTTTTGCTCCCAAAAATGGACGCAACTTGATGTTAAAATCGGGCCCGATAGGACAAAATGCCTCCTGCTGTGCTATAAAACTCTGACTTTATTTAGCATCTTCACTTTGTTGAAAGGCACTTAGACTTGAAATGATAATACTTAAATGTCTGTGGCAAGTTTAGTTCATACCTACCATGTAAATATAGCAATTTCAGTTTTCAACCTGTTTCACGGGTGAGGCAAGATGTATTTTTTGAGAAACTAAAAGCAGAACAGCAGAACTTGGGCAGCAAACTTGTTGATTTCCTCATTTAACCTCCCATTTGCGCATAAATAATAGCAAGCATCATTATAACGCCACTGTTAGTTTGACAGTAAAATTCGACCCTCCCTTTGAATAAAATTACTCACAGGAAATAAATCCTTCAAGTTATCCAAAATTTACGAGAATAAAATCTCTGTACTTCACTCACATGTGCTATAAGCAGGTTCACACTGCAACGACATTATTTGGATTTTCTCTTCGTCAGTCTCAACATTTAAGTTCGAGAGATACTGCTTCACCTTTCGAGCCATCTGTGCATCCTCGTAAAGCTTCTTGGCATTGAGGAGGGAGCTACGGCGCACTCGCTTCTTGTGTCCCCCACCTTGCACCGAGTCTAGCACATTGGAATTCGTGCTGCCTTGACTTAATGACCTGTCCCAAGGGAAGAAAGAGAAATCAAAATGCGGCCAGAATTTGGCATGAATTTATAGAAATACGACATGCAGTGAATGAGTGGAGGAAGGGTGTTAGTCAAAAGCAGCTGCTGTCACTTTATCAATATCACATGCTCACATTAATAATCAAGAGCAAAAAGGAAAACAACAGGAATGCTAAGAAAGAGATAATAAAATTCTGGACTGTCCTAAAATTGTCAGGTAACAAGACTCCACCTAATCACCTTAAAAGAAGATTTACAAAGCTGAAATATTCTATGCAAATTAAAAGGAGGTCTGCATTCATTTAGTTGCTGAACCTTTGCACACTACCTGGTGGCCAGTTGAATACACGATCTGGTGGTCAGGACTGGAATTAATATGGGAGCAAAGTGACTATCCACTCGCGTATTGATTCAAACTCAACAACAGATTTGAGCACATAATCTTAAAATGTCATTTCAATGCAGTTTTGAGGGAATGCCACATCGTGGAGGTGCCAGATTCTGGATGAGACAAAGGCCACAACTCAGGTGATTTTAGAATAAACTTAATATTCCTCCCCTCAACCAACACCAACAATAGTGGTCTACCTGGCATTTATTCATTTATTTGCGAAATTAACCAAATTATAAATTAATTTACAAAGGATTGAATCCTCGAAACTTACAACATGGAGGAAGACCATTCGGCCCATCATGCCTACACCAGCCTCATCCCGCCTTCCAGTCCTGGTCTGTAACCTTGAAGGTTACAACACTTCTAGTGCAAATCCAAATATTTTGCTGTTTAAACATCCAAACCTCTGCTGCCCATATCTTACTTCTCCAAATCTCATTCATACATCTCTCCTGTTCTTGTGGACTTTGACTGATTCCCAGTCTGACAAAGACTCAAATTTTGAACTCATCCATGTTTTCAAATTCCTGAGAGGCATTGGGCCTATCTCTTGTAGCCTCTTCCAACCCTAAAAGTCATCACGACCTCTTTGTTTTTCCAATCTGTTCTCTTCTGTATTCGGATTTGAATTGTTCCTCTGATGGCAGTGCCGTCAGCTGCCCAGGCCTTAGGCTCTGGAATTCCCTCCATGAACCTCTCTACTGTTCTCTTTTAAGATGCACCTTAAAACCTGCCCACAATGAAGTTTTTGGTCATCTGTGCTAATATCTTCTACCATAATTTAACTTTTAAATGATGTGTTTGGGGGTAATGGGGTAGCAAAGAGCTAATGCAAGTCAAAGAATATGTTTTTTACTGATATTTTTAAACATGGTGGGATGTTTTATAATGTTAAATGTGTCATAAGGATAATTCATGGGACCTTTTTACATTTAAAGTATCTGTCATGTCTTTGTGCACGTCAATTGAGGCTGAACTTGACGAGTAATTCCATTGCTTGTAAAACACTTTAGGGCATTCTGGGACCATAATATATACAAGTCCTTTCTTTCTAGTAAAAGGATTCAGAACCAAATTGGCGACTCTCTCAAAGAGAAGAAAGCATATGGTGTGGCCAAAGTTGGGGGGGGGGAACAATTATTGTTTTCCACCCCAACCCCATTTTAGTTACAGAAACTAGTATTTTTAATGTACATTTTGCTGCATTGCAGAAATGATTGGTTTAAACCATATTGCACTACTAAAGCAGCATGGAATTGTCAGTACCAACTATTAGAAAGTTATTTCCTATTTAATGCTTCAATTCAATAAAAATTAAATATCCAAAGGAGAAAAAATGATTTATTTGTCACAGAAAGGATATACTTGGACCAATCATCATGTTTGTAAAAAATAGAATTGTCAAGTTGGACCATAATGAGCTAATTACAAGGGGTGGATTCTTCCCACCCCATCTCTTTCCATTAATCAATCCAAATTTAATTGAAAATCAGTTCCTCCACTCTCACCATTCTTTCCACTTCCATCTGTAAACTCAAAGCTCTATATAAATGCAAGTGGTCATTTATGTTGTTGAAGTGAATATACACCATTTGAACCTTATATTTCATTAACAAGCTCCCTATTTTAATGTTAACTGGCTTGACACAGAAATTCCAGATTGAAAACAAGGATAGCCAAAGTGGGAAATGGTAATGACAGTAGCAGTGCTTGTGGAATGTACTGAAAGGGTTACTTCTAGTTAACTGCGTTAGACCTAACCTGAAATGTTGGATGCAAAGAGTGCTGAAGTATGTAGGTGCTTTATTATCGATCAGTAATATTACGGAGCACAAAATTCACCAAATAAATGTTCACTTAAAAGATAAATGTTATCTAAACTCAGGTGCAGCTTTACCAGTTTCGTATTATAGTTTTCATACTATGAACAGTTCGTACAGTTTGTAAAGAATGCATGCAATTTTCCAATGCAGAAACAACTTAAGTTGATGTAAGGTTTGAGAAATATATTCTGCAAACATAGCAATATTGGGCTAAAGGGACAGTGGGTTGGATATTAGGTTACAGTGAGACATGCTGTGTTTTAGAGGGCAGGCAGTTGTGAGAAGATGCAGAGTTGTTATGTGCCAAGACCTCAGCACCTATGCACAGATTACTTACCCCAAACTCCTCCATCTCTTCTTCCTGTAAGTGAGAGCCATGAACATTGAAGCATGTATTCAGAGAGAAAGGTGGAAAAGACAATCCAGTTCAGAAGATCAGGAGGATGAGGGGAAGAGTGTAATACAAAGTAACAGAGAGGATATAAAAGTAGCATCACGAGTCACAATATTATCACACCAAAACAATCTGAAATCTGCATTAGCTGTCTACTCTTGTTCTTAAATGAACACTAAAAAGCTACTGCAGGTGATGTCATGCATATTGGTAAAGTCTCATAATCTTGTTATATTCAAGACTGAAATACCATTTGAGCAAAAAAAGGCTCTTTAGATGAGCACTGAATATTATGTACATACACACCACAGCAACACTAATAACTTATGAACCACATATTTTCACAGCCCCTTAAGAAATACAGAAAAAGGCAATGCAAGATTAGGGTGGGATCATAGGCTACTACAATTTCTTTTGCCACAATAGTTGATATTATTTAGGATTTTTTTTAGCCCTCAAGCTTAAAAAGATTTCCTTAAAGTGGGAGTACATTTCACTCAATTAACCCTGCAATCTAAATATTATTAAAGGAGGAAGAAATTGTCCCATTTATGGTGTCTCTCTGGCAGCCCTGTTTATGTCTTGGAACTACTGGTGACAAGCAACTGAGCATCTATTGCAGGATTTCCTACTTGCCACCACCATCCCCTCCCCTTGGACAATGGGTTTTGGGTAGAATGGCCATTTAAGGCATCAAATAGGAAAGAATCTCAAAATGTCATCTTGGATGGGAGGGGTTGGAAAACATTAGCTCCAAAAATCTAGGGTTGTGCCAGATTCCAGTCAAACTACAGGCTGTCCATCAGAATTCGCAATTAACAGAGGGATCTTGCTGCAGCTACCCAGACTGCATCCTAAGGATTTTGGGGTCAAATTATCTGTTTTTGGGTAGCTTCTAACCAGCATTTCTAAGATAATAAAGCAACTAACAAATAAAGGTACATCTTCCTTTATATAAAATGAAGATAAGAATTTTAGTACAGCAAATTTCCTCCTTAAAGCTGACCCTCAAATATCTTTTTAGTGGCCGATTGGGAAACTTGAATTCGTTTTTTGTTGGACGGGATTGTAGGGGAAGAGACAATCAGTTTTCAGTTGCGACGAGGAAGTAAGTTTTTGACACTTTCGTCAACTTTTCTGATTATTAACAGGAGTTGTGTTAATTGAGATTGAGTCAGGCTGAAATAGGCAATTGAGACAATTGTTGACGAGTACGCTGTGACATCTGTGACATTCCAAAACTTCATGTTTCAGAAATTTGCGCTTTGTGAGAACTGAAAAAGAGCATCTACACACAAAATTCAAATTTAATCCTCGGAATCTGATGAACATTCCATACTCAAAACATTTCTGTTCTCTATATGGATTCTGCCTGACCTACTCAGCATTTCTAACATTTTCTTCTTTTGTCTCATGGCTGGAATTCTGGATTACTAATTGATTTGGGATTAAGTTCAAAACTCTTTAGATTCTTTCTAGTTTTATAACCGTTTTGGAAGATAGCAGGTGCTTTTTTTTATTTTTAATGGCAAATGTTGATGACAATGTAGTGAGACATCATGATTTAATCACTCCATAATGATTCAATCTTTACTACCAAACCAATCTCCTATGTCAGACTAAGCAGCTCTTACCAGCACCCTGCATTAATGAAGATCTCGATCAATGCTAACCCAACTCACTATTCACTCAAGCTATCAGACAAGAGAGAGTCAATGCCTTCAGGGGTGTAAGGAAGAAAATTGAGATGAAGACAAACGCAGGGACATAAAATAATGAAACAGCAATGTTCACTTCATTCCATACTTCAAGTCACACAGAGTCAGTTTACAGGTGGATTTGGAAAGAGCACCTCTAGTTACATGGTAATATCACCAACAAGAAGGGGGAAATAGTCCCATCAATAAAAGAACAAGGAAACTATATCAACCACCTGTTCTCCTTTAAAGATCTCACACTCCTGCTTCAGGTACATTATTTTTTAATAGCAACAGTGCCAACCACTGCTTGGTAATCGAAGGTCAAAGTCAATGGAGGATGCAGGCAGACAGAAGTGTTCTAGTTTCACTAAGAAATTATTAGTTGGAACCAACAAACGTGTGTGTGTATATATATATATATATATATATAAATAATATATACATACACTGCATTTGGTCTATTTACATTAAATAAATCCAGATACAAAGTAGATGATTTATTCATTCTGAACTGATTGAACTAATGCATATTTTCATACGAGCAATCTGAATATCAGATTTTTCTCTCATGATTTATTTTTTAATACACATTACTAAGGGGTAGGTCTTTCTTCAATTCATCTGGTAGGTTTCTGCTACTGTTTAAATGAAGTTAAAGTTGCTTGCTCCAGCCTACTTCAACAGCACAAATAAGATAAAGCAAAGGAGGTTGGACTGAAAAATGCCAGTGTTCATTACTCTTTTTCTACTGTTTAAACTTTGAAATTGGGGATGCTGTCTCTCAGGCTATGTTGAATAGCATGCTCTGCAGCAATTATCTTTAGACCTGATTTCTGCTGCTTTTTATCTGATCCTATCTGCTGTCTCTCCCTTGACTGTTTTTAATTAACGGTAAATTTATTTTATCTTTATCATTACTATTCAGTTTGATAAGGAAGTTTGACATTTAAAATCTGAATGCATCAGCCTAAATACATGAGTTATCAGATTCAGAGAAGTAACAGTAGCTTATGTAGCATCAAACAACATCACTTCAACATCTGCGAATTCACCTTGCAATAATTCATTTTAAAAGTGGATCTCATCTACTTTACATAATGGAAAATGTCACCAGTTTCTCTTCCAACCTCCTTAAATAGAGACTCTTGTGGGTTACGGCTCAGATAAATTAGCTGGCTTCTGATATCTGGGTTGAGTCCAGATATTGTATGTTGGCAATACGGGCTACCATAATCAGGACCAAACAAACTGGTGAAATTTCTAATATAAATACCGGTGTTCACAAGCTCGCACAAGGAGTGTGCCGTTCATTGTAATCTGAGCTGGCTACTGCGCATTCAGTACCACATGTTCTTCTCACTTGTTCACGCCTCTGGGATTCCCTGGCGCACCCTCTGCCGTGGGTTTCCCGGCACCATGGGGTGGCTTCAGTGGGAATTCCCACTGATGGTGGTGAGACCAGGAGATCCCAGTGAATGGCATGCCACCTCCTGCTGCAAACGCTGAGGGGGGGCTAGAGAATCTCGCTCTTTGATTTTTAAACAGAAGCATGTTTAAACATAGAATTAATAGTTTTCTTCCACCATGAAGTGGAAGAGAGAAAAAAAAATGTGCATCTAACCAGCACTATTCCTGACAAAAAAGGGCCTGCTGACAAATCATACTGTGATCAGCACAAAACTGCAGAGCTTTCAAAAAAATACACAAATGAACTTTTTATAGGTCCTATAGCATATTCTAAAATTTCCATGCATATCACTTCAATGCATTTAAAGCTTTTGTATCAACTATACAGATATAGAAACAGACAAATGATCTTGAACGTTACAAATGCACCAGGAATCATCTTCAGAATCCAGATTTAAATAGAACACAATTCCCACAACAAAAGCAGTCATGCATTAGCAGTGCCACGTTTCTTGATAGTTACTAACCTATTTCTGAACATTACAGCTGGATCCATGTTAACGGAGGTCATACGGACAACATGTCGAATCTCCTTTGCAATCATCCGCAGTTTCTCAAAGTTTGCCAAACCTTCCACTTTTGAATCATTTCCTTAGAAAGCAAGAGTGAAAAATTATGCTGCATTAATTTGCAGGGCCCCTAATTTTCCTCAGAATGCATAAACTACAAAAACTGTCAAGGGCTTGTGCTGTCAGTGTCCAAGGCGACAATAATTTAAAGCCACTACATTTTAGCACTGAATTCAGGGGACCTACACCATGTCAACACCAGTTTCTCCTGTTATAATTCTGTGGTGTCATTTCCTATCAAACACCAGGTAAAAATGTAGCTGTTGAGTCAGAAAGCAGCTAAAATTCATGAAAAAGCAATCACCAGCTATCGCCAGAATAAAAGCAATCAGCAAATTGTATTACTAACTGCAGCCAACTACAAGGAAAAAAAAACATAGGTTTGCCACAGACTCCAATTTTAAAGCAGGAACACATTTTTAAGGTCGAGGGTCAACACTATGAATATTAAAGGAAATGGTAACTCTCATGATTGCCACTGTGAATGTCTAGGAGATAATAGCTTTGGAAGTCAGTATTATGAATATTAAGGAAATGGAGGTGCTTCGGGTCAGTGCTATGAATGTTAAAGGCGGCAGCAATTCTCACAGCCAGCGACGTGAATGTGCAATTGTTCAGGTTTGCCGATTAATCACACTGCAAACAATAGAAGGACATTCACTTTGAGAAGATGTTTTTAACTGGTATTGCCGCCCCATGTTCCTCAGACTGTTAAAGAGAAGGGTACACAGAAGTCCATACAAAATGTTTACTCAATTGTTTTAAAAGTGGACAGGTTGGATGAAATTGGTGAATGCTGAAAGGATATTTCCCCTTGTGGGAGACTAGAACAAGCGGATACAGTTTTAAAATAAGGGGCCTCCCATTTAAGGCGGAGATGAGAAGAAATGTTTCCTCTGTGAATTATTAGAACTATATTCCCCAGGGAGTGGAGGAGGCAGCGTCAATATATATTTTAAGGCAGAGAGAAACAGATTCTTGACTAACAAGGGTGTCAAAGGTTATTGGGGGTAGGCGGAATGTGGAGTTGAGGCCACAATCAGGTCAGCCATGATCTTATTGAATGGTGGAGCAGCTTGAGGGCCCAAATGGCCTACGTCTGTTCCTAATTCTTATGTTCGTACGTATGTAAAATTATTAGCAGTCATTTGGGTCATCAGCCAAGCCCAATCCTATTCTCCACAGCAATATTTTTTTAATATTTCAGGTTGATGACATTTCCAACCTGAAAAGTTAACTGCTTCTTTCTCCACAATTGCTGCCTAACCTGCTGACATTTTCTGTTTGCGTTTCAGCTTCCCAGAATCTATGCTATTCTGCTTTTTTGTAGATTATTGTGTGGTCATTTTTCCCGTTAAAATTGTAAATATGTGTACAATGTGGGAACCGGATTCAATTTGTGGAACAGAAGTTTTCAATTAAGTTCTTATGCCTAATACAGATCACTTCACATTATGTTAGGTACAAGTAACATGTGATGGCATATTATAGGTGGAAAATCTGTTAGACATGAACATTTGGAGAATAAGCTGTACCAATTAAAATACCGGACAAATAAATAACCTGCTTCTCTATTATGCTGGCCCAACTGCTTACAAATTTCCCAGACAAGAATTGATATGGATCACTAGTATCAAATGTTAGTTGCTATATCTACCAGCATCATTTATTAGTTTTCCCAATTATTCTAAAATCCCAATTCATACAAGTGTTATGATCCTAACACTCTTTATTTTTTTAAAAATCAAAATATTTATTACAGAATCCAAAACACTATGGCACATTTAGGATATTTCAATGGCGGGCAACATTTTTGGACATATTAAATTAAATCTGATGCAGCTACTTGAGCCACTGCACTGCTGTTCTGTGTAATGTGTGCATCATACCACACAAAAATAAAAAAACTGAAAAGGTTTTCCAGACCTGATTAAATTCCTGTCATTTGCAACACTATTTCAACCCTTACCCTGCTAAAAAAAGCACTGTACAGTAGTACAAATAGTGTGACTATTAGTTTAACCTTTAGCCGTTTAATAAAAAAATCCATGCAGCTGTCATAACAAATACAGGCCTGCCAAGCGCCACTTACTGAGATTGACAACTGTTCAGTTTGCTTAAAAATGCAACCTATTTTGATGCATGTCACTTGCAAAGAAGACTGCCCAACATATTTAAATGTATCCGCCATCTTATTTACTCTTGCAAATTGTTACGGTCTTTTAAAATTTCCTGAGCTTGTCAGCACTTTGCCTCACTGAATAAACAAGATTCCCAACCTGTTACAAAATGAATAGTGACTAATGGTCTGACTGATAAACTGAGAATAATGAGAGCTCTGAACAGTACCACAAAGGCTGGGGATAATCCTGCAAGAGTTAAACACTTAACAAGCAGTTGATTCCATGCTGTGAATTATCTGCATGAGCAGCTTGTACTTTAATAATGGAATACCTTCGTGCAGGAAAGTGAGATCTTTTTTGACGACAGGGAACAGTGGAATGATGGGTGGCTGCAGACTCTGGCTGCTGAGGACGTTTCTATATTTTGCCATGTTTCTCGAAGGATCAAAGAGATCTTGAAGGTCCCGAAGCAGTTTTTCGTACTTGCTCGGCAGTTTTTCCCAAGTGCCTCTCAGACGTGCAACTGGCGCAAGGTTTAGCCCACTGAAACAGAAAACTTTCAATTATATCCTTCTAACGCTCATATCTGACAATAAATGCATTTTTTGAGAATATAATAAATTCCAAAAAGGGCATGTTTAATATCAATTACATTGCTGAAAGCCTCTGACTCATTTTTATTACAGTAAGAAGTCTCACAACACCAGGTTAAAGTCCAACAGGTTTATTTGGTAGCAAATACCATAAGCTTTCGGAGCACTGCTCCTTCATCAGATGGAGTGGATATCGTCAGATGGAGGCAGATATCCACTCCATCCGACGAAGGAGCAGTGCTCCGAAAGCTTATGGTATTTGCTACCAAATAAATCTGTTGGACTTTAACCTGGTGTTGTGAGACTTCTTACTGTGCTTACCCCAGTCCAACGCCGGCATCTCCACATCATTTTTATTATGCAGTATTTACAATGCAGAAACAGATTATTTGGCTCAGTAAGTCCATAACAATGTTTTCCATGTAAATGGTGCAGAACAGTGGCCCCAGTATCAAACCTTCAGGAACACCACTTCACACATTTTGCCAGTCTGAGTAACAATGGATATTACAGTACTCTTAATAACTACTGCCTGCCTGGATATTTTTTCATTCATTCATTGTTGAAATTTGAGCTTTGCCTTGAGAACATTTATTGGAATCTTTAGTGGTCTTGATTTGATATGAATAGCTTGTTAGGCAACTTCAAAGCACAGTTAAGAGTTAACAGTAGCTATCAGAATGAAATTGGATATATACATTAGATCAGTTAAGAAGGTAGGTTTCCTTTCCTGAAGGGAAAGTGGCCACTAAATGATGCTTGTGAAACAATTGAATTTTAACCTCTACCTCAAGACCATTGCTATCTCTAGACTCAACTATTCCTATGCTCTCTTGGCCGGCCTCCCATAATGCACAATCTGTAAATTTGAGCTCATAGAGAACTCTGCTGTCCATGTCCTCAAATGTACAGAGGGCCGTTGACCCATTACATTGGCCTACACTGACTCTCTGTCCACACTTCCACAATATTAAAATGATTCTTTTAAAAATCCCTCCAGGGCATCATTCCTCCCTGTCTCTGCAATCTCCTCCAGCCCACAACCCTACAAGATCCCTGCACTTCTCCAATTCTGACATCTTGCACTTTCTCGATTATAATCACTCCACCATTGCCAGCAGTGCCTTCAGCTGCCTGGACCCTAAACTCTGAAATTTCCTCCCGAAACCTCTCCACCTCAGTCTCTCTCCTCTTTTTAAGATGTTCCTTAAAACGTACTGCTTTGACCATGCCACTTGTCCCAATATTTCCTTATGTGATTCAGTGGTTGATAATGCTCCTGCTTAGGTAGCACTTTGCTATGTTGAAGGCATGATACAAGTGCAAGTTTTTGTGATGACAAGAAAAAAAAATCAAGATCACTTTTTAAAAAAAAGTTATCAACTTACTACTGCCAGACTTTTTTTGAGTTCTCAATCTTTCACAGTGGGATTTGAACTCTCATTTTTCAAATTATTAGAGCAGTAGCACAACAGTACAGTACCTATTACGTCTGTGGATTTGCATCAATACAATGAAATAAAAAGGAAGAGGAAAAAGCAAGCACTTCTTCAGAATAATTTGTCTCCTTGCTATTAATATAGGGATGTAGATGCATTAGAAGTTCTGAGAAGATTTACAGGAATAATTACAGGAATAGCTGGGTCATTTTACGAGGACAGGTTGGAGAGGTTCGGTTTGTCACCACTGGAGTTTAAAAGGGTAAAAAATGACCTGATTGAAACTTTTAAGCTCCTGAGGGGGATTGACAGGGTGGATGTGGAGAGGATGTTTCCTTTTGTTGGAGGATCTAGAACTAGATCCTCCAACAAAAACAAAAAATGCTGGAAAATCTCAGCCGGTCTGACAGCATCTGTGGAGAGAGAACAGAACTAACGTTTTGAGTCTGGATGACTCTTCATCAGATTTAGAGGTCACTGTTTAAAAATAAGGGGTCATTCATTTAAGATGGAGATGAGAAGAATTTTTTTCCGTCAGCGGGTCATGAGTCTTTGGAACTCTCTTTCTCAAAGGGCAGTGGATGCAAAGTCTTTGTATATTTTTAAGGCAAAGCTAGATAGATTCTTGATTAACAAGGTGATGAAGGATTTTCGGTATGTGGGGGTTGAAGTTACAAGCAGATCAGCCATGATCTTATTGAACAGTGGTGCAGGCTCAAGGGACCAAGTGGCCTATCCCTGCTCCTAATTCGTATGGTTGTAGAATCATCAATTTTTTTTTTTAAATGCCAGGAGTAGTTTACTCCGAGTGTGATTTTAGCATATTGCAGAAAAGGTACAGTCACTTCTCGTAAGTCTCATATCCAAAACATTACCTTGGGACTCAATCCTAAAGAAAGTAACATAAATAATTACTGTTAGAGGTCATTTTTTATTAATTGCACCAGGACTAACAGAGAACATTGATGTAAAAAAATGTCTGCTTCCTGCATTTTACTTCTCCATAAACACAGAGATACCTGGTAGCTGTTAAACCAGTTAGAAACACCCTGGCATTCATCAAGAGCAAAAACATTTACTGTCGGTTACAAAATTCTTACAATGCCAGCTGAGACATGGAAATTTGTAAAACAAAGCATACTCAAGGGTATAATGTGATGTTACATTAGAACTGAAAAAGACTTCTCTACTCCAAACAAAGTTTAATTTCTTTGACAGTGACATTCCTCTAATATCTAATCTCAGATAGCACATTTCCTGTGGTTCATCAGTAAGAGACTACTTATCTACAAAGATATCAAGGTTGAGTTTACTCCTGCCCTTCATTTTTGCTTACAGAATGGTCAATATAATGTATTTGATGAACGAATGGCACCTGCAGTTCTTTACACTTATAATTATTCAGACTTCCTTTGAGCTTTTCCACTGCCATTTGGACTAATTAGTGAAACAGCACAGCACCCTCTGCTTGTGGGACCAGGGAAAGCGGCTGTCTATCTCTTTAACCAAACAGATTGAAGAATTGTTCCCAATACACACAAGGCTGAATCTTCCTGTCCATGTTGAGACAAGTTTGGAGCTGCATAGGGCTAGCTCCTTGATGCGTTTCCACTTCAGAAAGACCTTCCTGGTGGTGGATGGGAACAATTTTTGCTGCCTGTTCCACAGAGTTGGGGCAATCACTTAGGAGAATTGAGACCCCCCTGAGGGGCCACTTTGTGACAGCACTCATGTTTTCCCACTGTTGCAGTGACTCCCCATTGAGTGCGGAGGCTGCCAACTCGATCAAGGTGATCTTTCAAAGAACAATACAGGACAGGAACAGACCCTTCGGCCCTCCAAGCCCACGCCGCTCCCTGGTCCAAATTAGACCATTCTTTTGTATCCCTCCATTCCCACTCCGTTCATGTGGCTATCTAGATAAGTCTTAAACGTTCCCAGTGTGTCCGCCTTCACCACCTTGCCCAGCAGCGCATTCCAGGCCCCCACCACCCTCTGCGTAAAATACGTCCTTCTGATATCCGTGTTAAAACCTCCCCCCCCCCCCCCCCCCCCTTCACCTTGAACCTATGACCCCTCGTGAACGTCACCACCGATCTGGGAAAAAGCTTCCCACTGTTCACCCTATCTATACCTTTCATAATTTTATACACCTCTATTAGGTCACCCCTCATCCTCCGTCTTTCCAGTGAGAACAACCCCAGTTTACCCAATCTCTCCTCATAACTAAGCCCTTCCATACCAGGCAACATCCTGGTAAACCCTCTCTGCACTTTCTCTAAAGCCTCCACGTCCTTCTGGTAGTGTGGCGACCAGAACTGGGCGCAGTATTCCAAATGCGGCCGAACCAACATTCTATACAACTGCATCATCAGACCCCAACTTTTATACTCTATGCCCCGTCCTATAAAGGCAAGCATGCCATATGCCTTATTCACTACCTTCTCCACCTGTGACGTCACCTTCAAGGATCTGTGGACTTGCACACCCAGGTCCCTCTGCGTATCTACACCCTTTATGGTTCTGCCATTTATCGTATAGCTCCCCCCTACATTAGTTCTACCAAAATGCATCACTTCGCATTTATCTGGATTGAACTCCATCTGCCATTTCTTTGCCCAAATTTCCAGCCTATATCTATCCTTCTGTCGCCTCTGACAACGTTCCTCACTATCTGCAAGTCCAGCCATTTTCGTGTCGTCCGCAAACTTACTAATCACCCCAGTTACACCTTCTTCCAGATCGTTTATATAAATCACAAACAGCAGAGGTCCCAATACAGAGCCCTGCGGAACACCACTAGTCATGATGTGGCGATGCCGGCGTTGGACTGGGGTAAACACAGTAAGAAGTTTAACAACACCAGGTTAAAGTCCAATGGTAGCAATAATTTATTTGGTAGCAACTTCCTACAGAAACTCGGCACACATGGTGCAGTTGAACCAGGGGCACTCCTCGTCACAATGGATGTCTCGGCACTCTACACCAGCATCCCCCACGATGATGGCATTGATGCAATGGCCTCAGGGCTCAGCGCCGGCAACTGCCAGTTTCCAGATGCAATTTTACAACTCATCCGCTTCATCCTGGACCACAATATCTTCACCTTCAACAACCAGTTCTTCACCCAGACACACGGAACAGCCATGGGGACCAAATTCGCACCTCAATATGCCAACATCTTCATGCACAGGTTCGAACAAGACTTCTTCACCACACGGGACCTTCAACCGATGCTATACACTAGATACATCGATGACATTTTCTTCCTTTGGACTCATGGTGAACAATCACTGAAACAACTATATGATGACATCAACAAGTTCCATCGCACCATCAGACTCACCATGGACTACTCTCCGGAATCGGTTGCATTCTTGGACACACGCATCTCCATTAAGGACGGTCACCTCAGCACCTCACTGTACCGCAAGCCCACGGATAACCCTCACGATGCTCCACTTCTCCAGCTTCCACCCTAAACACATTAAAGAAGCCATCCCCTACGGACAAGCCCTCCGTATACACAGGATCTGCTCGGATGAGGAGGATCGCAACAGACACCTCCAGACGCTGAAAGATGCCCTCATAAGAACAGGATATAGCGCTCGACTCATTGATCAACAGTTCCAACGCGCCACAGCGAAAAACTGCACCAACCTCCTCAGAAGACAAACACGGGACACAGTGGACAGAGTACCCTTCGTCGTCCAGTACTTCCCCGGAGCGGAGAAGCTACGGCATCCCCTCCGGAGCCTTCAACATGTCATTGATGAAGACGAACATCTCGCCAAGGCCATCCCCACACCCCCACTTCTTGCTTTCAAACAACCGCACAACCTCAAACAGACCATTGTCTGCAGCAAACTACCCAGCCTTCAGGAGAACAGTGACCACGACACCACACAACCCTGCCACAGCAACCTCTGCAAGACGTGCCGGATCATCGACACAGATGCCACAGATGTCTTGATGCTCTCTCCACTCACGTTGTTTGTATCTTAAAGACTTGATTAGTTGTAAGTATTCGCATTCCAACCATTATTCATGTAAATTGAGTCTGTGTCTTTATATGCCCTGTTTGTGAACAGAATTCCCACTCACCTGAAGAAGGGGCTTGGAGCTCCAAAAGCTTGTGTGGCTTTTGCTACCAAATAAACCTGTTGGACTTTAACCTGGTGTTGTTAAACTTCTTACTGTGAACACCACTAGTCACAGGCATCCAGCCGGAAAAAGACCCTTCCACTACCACCCTCTGTCTTCTGTGACCAAGCCAGTTCTCCACCCATCTAGCCACCTCCCCCTTTATCCCATGAGATCCAACCTTTTGCACCAACCTACCATGAGGGACTTTGTCAAACGCTTTACTAAAGTCCATATAGACGACATCCACGGCCCTCCCCTCGTCAACCATTCTAGTCACTTCTTCAAAAAACTCCACCAGGTTAGTGAGGCATGACCTCCCTCTCACAAAACCATGCTGACTATCGTTAATGAGCTTATTCCTTTCTAAATGCGCATACATCCTATCTCTAAGAATCCTCTCCAACAACTTCCCTACCACGGACGTCAAGCTCACCGGCCTATAATTTCCCAGGTTATCCTTCCTACCCTTCTTAAATAACAGGACCACATTAGCTATCCTCCAATCCTCTGGGACCTCACCCGTGTCCAGTGACGAGACAAAGATTTGCGTCAGAGGCCCAGCGATTTCCTCTCTCGTCTCCCTGAGCAGCCTTGGATAGATTCCATCAGGCCCTGGGGATTTGTCAGTCTTTATATTCCCTAAAAAACCCAACACTTCCTCCCTTGTAATGGAGATTTTCGCTAACGGGTCAACACTCCCCTCCGAGACACTCCCAGTCAACACATCCTTCTCCTTTGTGAATACCGACGCAAAGTATTCATTTAGGATCTCCCCTACTTCTTTGGGCTCTAAGCATAATTCCCCACTTTTGTCCGAGAGGTCCGATTTTTTCCCTGACAACCCTTTTGTTCCCAACGTGTGAATAAAATGCCTTGGGATTCTCCTTAATCCTGTCTGCCAAGGACATTTCGTGACCCCTTTCTGCCCTTCTAATTCCTCGTTTGAGTTCTTTCCTACTTTCTTTGTATTCCTCCAGAGCTCCCTCCGTTTTTAGCTGCCTGGACCTAACGTACGCCTCTCTTTTCGATTTGACCAATCCTTCAATTTCCCTGGTTATCCACGGTTCTCGAATCCTACCTTTCCTATCCTCCTTTTTTACAGGCACATGCCTATCCTGCAGCCCTAACAACTGTTCCTTAAAAGACTCCCACATGCCAGATGTGGATTTACCCTCAAACAGCCTCTCCCAATCAACAGCTGCCAATTTCTGCCTAATCCCACTAAAGCGAGCCTTCCCCCAATCCAACACTTTACCCTTGGGACACCACTCATCCTTTTCCATCACTATCCTAAAGCTAACAGAATTGTGGTCACTATTTGCCACATGTTCCCCTACCGAAACTTCGAAGACCTGACCGGGCTCATTCCCCAGTACTAGGTCCAGTATAGCCCCCTCTCTAGTCGGGCTATCTACATATTGTTCCAAAGAACCTTCCTGTACGCATTTTACAAATTCCTCCCCATTCAGACTCCCAGCCCTACGCGTGGCAAGCCAGGTTGCCATCAGAGTAAAGACTCCATGCCTTGATGACAGGACATGGAGATCGAAGGCCACAACCTTGTCCATCACTCCCCCCTGCAGAGAGGTTTCCCTTCTACCCCACTGACCCTACCAGCCTCAGATCTCTATTTGTTGACATCTCTGCAGGCAACTAAGTGTGCCTCCATGATGAGACGTTCTTCAAGCTCTCCTATCAACTGAGCAGCACCCAAGCTGCTGGTCTAACTTTGTTATGGACCCTGTGATTGCTTCCCTGGACTGTCTGCTGTTCTTAATTCGACAGGGGTTCTGAAGATGGTTTATTAATTTGTTGCCTGCAGGAAGATGATCACCACATCCCATTAAGGCTATTCCTGGGTTGCCGGCCCAGAGTGAGGCCAACTTTGGAACTGTAACCCAACTGGGAAAATGCAGCCCAGAGACTCTGAACTAGGATTGCAATTTCAAATATTTAAGTCAATGCCAAATCATGTGCAGAAAGCAAAATAAAGAGACAGGGAACGAAAGATGGTACTTGGAGAGAGAGAGAGAAAGATGAAAGAGTCAGAAAAAGGAAAAAATACATCTTTCAAAATCTGAGGCAATGAGACTATATGGTTTAAAACTACAGTTTTAATGCTAGAACAGTTATTTGCCAATTATGAAGACTTTTCACATTGTTCAAAACTAACTTACAATGTGAATGAATGATTTTTCCATTTTTCTCTATTTATAGAACATTGAATAGATAAGTACCATAGGTTGTAACCCCACTCTTTGCAAACGGGTAAACATAGGTCAGCTAGCCTGACATCAGTAGCAAGAAAAATGCTAGAATTTATAATTAGATACGTGGTAACAGTGAATTTAGAAAATCACAATATTAGGCAAATCCAACACAGATTCATGAAAGGAAAAGAGTGTGTTTGAAAAATTTGTTCGAGGGAGTTTTTTTTCCTGAGGTGGTATCTAGCAAGGTAGATAAGTGAATGCAGTTCAGAAGGATTTTTACAAAAAAATCAGTAACGTATTGCACAAGAGGTTACTTCAAAAAATTAGGGTTTATGGGATTAAAGGTGTTGAGGATTGATTAATGGACACAAAACAGAGTAAGAGTAAACGATCAATTTTGGGTTAGCATGTTCAAACTAGTAGGGTACTGAGAAGATCAGTGTTTGACTTCCACTATTGACAATTTGTATCAATGGCTTAGATGTACAGAAGTACAGGAGAGAGACAGAGGATCTGGTGAATTGGTGCGATGACAATAATCTCTCCCTCAATGTCAGTAAAATGAAGGAGGTTGTCATCGACTTCAGAAAGCGTAATGGAGGACATGCCACTGTCTATATCAAAGGGGGTGAAGTGGAAATGTTCGAGAGCTTCAAGTTTCAAGGTGTCCATATCACTAACAACCTGTCCTGGATCCTCCGCGCTGACGCTTTAGTTAAGAAAGTCCACCAATGCCTCTACTTTCTCAGGAAGCTAAGGAAATTCGGCATGTCTGCTACGACTCTCACTAATTTTTACAGATGCACCATAGAAAGCATCCTTTCCGAATGTATCACAGCTTGGGATGGCTCCTGCTCTGTCCAAGACCGCAAGAAACTATAAAGAGTTGTGAACGTAGCCCAGTCCATTAGGCAAACCAGGCTCCCATCCATTGACTCCGTCTACACTTTCCACTGCCTCGAAAAAGCAGCCAGCATAATCAAGGACCCCACGCACCCTGGACATACTCTCTTCCACCTTCTTTGGTCGGGAAAAAGATGCAAAAGTCTGAGAACATAAAATCGAGTGAAGTTTGCATTTAGCATTTAACTTATCTGTAACAGTAAGTTGTAGTTTATTTCAGTCTGAGTGAAAAACAAGCTCCCTGGCTGAAAGGCAGCTGCAGAGTTAATTAGAATTAAATTTCAGTCATGTTCTTCTTTGGCTTTGCTCATCACTACAGTATCATCAGCAGTCCATGTGTGTCCAGGAAAATTTCTGTAATTCTGTCCAGATGCTGCTGTAACAGATGCTGACTGGAGGATAAGCCAGTAACCTCTCAGAATAGTATCTTCCGAATAGTCTACTGAAACTAGATCCCCTCTGCCAAATGAACTGACCAATATCAATAAAATAAAAAAATACTGCAGATGCTGGAATCTGAAACAAGAACAGAGGATGTTGGAAAAACTCAATAGGTCTGTCAGCAGCATCTGTAACGGGAGAAAACAGAGTTAACGTTTTGAGTCCTTTTGGCTCTTAGTCAGAACGGAAGGGAGGGAGAATGTATTAGCGCTGTGAGAGATTACAACAAAAAGTTGCAACTGCACCAACATGGAGTTCAGTAGCTTTAGATTGTAACTTTACACATCCATCTTAAACGCCTTTTACAAAATGTTTCATACATGTATTGCCTTACTGCAACCACCACACCCCCCCACCTCCCCCCAAGGTGACACTGCCAAGATGACAATGTCCAGGAGGCACCCCACCCTCTGGGAGGCCTCGATGGACTCCTTCACTCCAGCGGGATCGGTCCATTAGTTCCCCGCAAGTGGGGAGCTATAGGAAACCCCACTGGAGTGAAACACTCCTGGCTGTGGGGGGAGACGCGAGCAGGCCCAGAGATTTCAGTCCCGGGCCCACTAATGAGATTTAAATTGTATTGAAATTAGAATTTAAATAAATTATGCAGCTCCGCGTCGATTTCTGGTGTGCAGCTGATGGCCCCGGAAATCCGGCTGCCAGAGACTTGCGGAGGCCGTGGCGCCCAACGTGGAGCAGCGAAACGTCCTCCACTTGAGTCTCCCGGTGCGCTGCACTACAAAAGCATGCAGCAGGCTGGGAGAAACGCACCCCCCCCACCCCGTTGTGTTTGGTCAAAATGTTGAGTTTCATACATACTGGTAACCCTGCTACTGTTGGTTCACTCGTGTCCACCAGGTAGAATGCTTGTGGTTTCCATGTAACAAAAACAGAAAGTGCTGGCAAATCTCAGCAACTCTGACAGCATTTGTGGAGAGAGAATAGAGCCAACGTTTCAAGTCTGGATGACCCTTCGTCAGAGCATTTTTAGGCTCAGATTTAACCCAACTAAATGAAGGTCGCTATTGTTAGTGAGGGCTGAACACAAATTAAATCATAAGTATCATTCCAACTGTTAGTGGGCATAAATGCACATTAAACTACTCACAATTTAGCCCAAAATGTTACTATATTGACAACTGATAGAAAGAAGCTGCAAGGATAGCTGTGTGGGGATCAAATGTCACACCATCTGAACAGGAGGTGCTTTAAGAAGATCAGTGTCAAGATATGTTACTGAGGGGGTGTAGAGAATGCTAGTGTATCAGACACATGCTGTTCTGGACTTGGAGTGCTTGCTGGTGACTAATACTATCATCATTGCAGAGAAATTCAGCAGAAAATATAAAATAGGCAACTAAGTAATGTAAAACAGAACTATTATTTTGAAATTAATCTCATTAGTTCCAACCAAAACTAAATAGGAAAGGAAGTAGCAAAAAGCTTTTGCTTTACTGACTGCTGATGAACTTCATTGCGAAAGAAAATGACTCCTCCTGTGCATCACCACATTCTGGCTGATCCAATTAACATTTCACAGAATGGAAATTTAAGGCTGACACATCAGAGTGCCAAATAACATTAGATTAGCCATCAAACCAACAAGCACACTTAATTCATACCTGATGATTGCAAACATGGAATTGAAGTTCTTGCATTCTCTGCAGTGTAGGGCAATTTTGATGAAATGTTTAATTATCTTCATCCTTTTCCATTGAACGGTTTCCTTCAAAATCTCAGTGGCAACCCAGAACGTCTCCTGATTGATAACATCCTCAAATTGCTTGAGATGTACATTTCCAGTTTTTGACTCTCTTTTGAACAGATCATCTATATATTCAGTAGGTTCAATGTTTCGGAACAATTCAAAGTCTCGCATTGAGAGCTGAGTGGCTACCTCAATAGTGCTGAGTTGTAGCAGAGATATTTGGCTTTCCCTCAATAATTCCTGGGCATCTTCATCTGAGCAAAGAGTCTCTGTTTCCATATTATTCTTTAGATAGTACCTGAACAATGAAATAAACAGAAGTCATATTGCTCTGAAACATAGTTCTGGAACTTTATTGCTGTTCAGAATTATTCATAATTGATCTCAATTAGATTTTCAGATCAGAATTTGTTTCCAAATTAGCACATCAGCATCTTTTTCCATCGCCCCAACCCCTGAATCCTCGGTGCTCTTTTGTTTGCTCAATTTAGAAAGGCAATGGTCATCAACTACCTTGAAGGGGCCATTTTTCATTATACTTTTGATTGTTAATTTTTTTCTAGATATCATCGTGAGACTGTGTCATACATACAAAATAATGCTGGATTCTTAATCGACCACAATATCCCATGATGGTGATCAAAATGTTTGAAAAATAATCAATCTAATTTCACTACATTACACATTGAGATGGTTTCATAAGTACACAGCAATGCTTGGATTCTAGTAAAATCAATCATGAGACAATAGTGATCAAAATAGCAGGAAAATGATCAATCTTATTGAAAGACAAATTCATGTATCTTCTACAATTTGTACAAAATAACCAGTAGATTAAAACAAAATTGTTTTGTGCCCAACAGATTCTGCCTTTCTCACCTGCCGTTCAGCTGGATCCGGTCAGCAAGCTTAGATAATTGGTCAGGGAGTCTCCTTTGCTTGATGACACCTTCAGGGCTTATAGAAACCTCACAAAGTGAGTAAGTCTCGGGTGGTGCAGCCAGGCCAAATTCATGGACAGAATGGGCAACAACTTCTTTTGCAGTGGTATCTTTGCTTATGATGATGTAACAACTTTGCTGATCTGCCTTAAAGACTCGGATAACTTGATCTGGTATGTCTGTTACAAAAAAAATTGCAAATATATTCCATTGCTCACATCCCAAAGTCAAATGACTTATACAGAATAATCTGTCAAACCAAATAAATACAGTTCAGTTCTCATTGATCAAATGACTCAAAGGAAAAAGGTTGAGGTGTTCTGGCCTTTCTGACAAAACATTCACTGTCGGTCTGCATGACTGCTTTAGAAAACAACAGTTGAACTTTTGTTTAAATTGGCACTAAACTTGATCATTCGAGAGCAATGTGAAATTTTTTCAGCATTACGAATACTGAAAATGGAATAAAGATGACAAGATGATTTGTATTATGGGTTCGTTATTTGGTGGGTCAGCATTTGAAACTCATCCAGGGAACAAGCATGGTAATTTCAAAATGTCTCCAAAATAAATAAGGGATACCATTTATTAGGGAATTACCACAAAATGTGTAACTATTTTACTCCTCTCAAAGTTTAAAATATAAATTCAAGATTTATCAATCCAAAGAATGGCCAATGATAATTCTCCAAATGAACCAGTGATTCAAATTTAGTGTGTGCTGTATGGCAAGATATCAAATTTCACATCAGTTAGCAGTGAAGAAGGGGGCATCTTGAAGAGAGGGAGAGAGACATTGCCCAATGTTGCTATCTCTAACTAATAACCATCAAACCTCACTGGAAACGTGCATGGATAATGGGTGGAGAAAGGGTCAGGCTTCATTATAATAAGCCACACAGTGAAAGTAAATATATGAAAGCATGTCCACTTCAATGCGATAGTGACAGCTATCACTGTCCATGAAACCATGCATGACTTTTACTTGCTGTGGGCAGGGGAGTAGTGGTAAGGGAAGAAAAGTGAAGGCAGAAGAAAATAAAAATCACAAGCAAATTAGTTCAAAATGTTTATCTTCTAACTGCCCGCATGCATAAGCAGATTTATGATGGTACTGATACTTTAATGTGCCCAATTAAAACTTCTGACAAGTAAGGTGAAGCTTATCTGATCACTTAGTGGGTAAATGGTGCCATCCTATGCTACACAGAGTACAGGAATGAGATAGAGAATCTGGTGAACTGGAGTGGCAACAATAATCTCTCCCTCAATGTCAACAAAACGAAGGAGATTGTCATCGACTTCAGAAAGCGTAAAGGAGAATATGCCCCTGTCTACATCAATGGGGGCAAAGGGGGCAAAGGGTCGAGAGCTTCAAGTTTTTAGGTGTCCAGATCACCAACAACCTGTCCTGGTTCCCCCCATGCCGACACTATAGTTACGAAAACCCACCAGCGCCTCTACTTTCTCAGAAGACTAAGGAAATTTGGCGTGTCAGCTATGACTCTCCCCAACTTTTACAGATGCACCATAGAAAGCATTCTTTCTGGTTGTATCACAGCTTGGTATAGCTCCTGCTCTGCCCAAGACTGAAAGAAACTATAAAAGGTCGTGAATGTAGCCCAATCCATCACGCAAATCAGCCTCCCATCCATTGACTCTGTCTACACTTCCCGATGCCTTGGCAAAGCAGCCAGCTTAATTAAGGATCTCACGCAGCCCCACACACCCCAGACATTCTCTCTTCCACCTTCCTCCTTCGGGAAAAAGATACAAAAGCCGGAGGTCACGTACCAACCGACTCAAGAACAGCTTCTTCCCTGCTGCTGTCAGACGTTTGAATGGACTTACCTTGCATTAAGTTCATCTTTCTGTACACCCTAGCTATAACTGTAACACTACATTCTACACTCTCTCATTTCCTTCTCTATGAACGGTATGTTTTGTCTGTATATTGTGCAAGAAACAATACTTTTCACTGTACGTTAATACATGTGACAATAATAAATCAAATCAAATACTCTCTGGTTTGATTCCTTATTTAGCTGATCTGAGTCAAAGCACTATGAATATTTCCTACGTCTCTTAGCTAGAGAGGGCTAAAAAGGAAAACAAAATCAGACAGCTAGAAAGTGTGGATGTTGGTTGAGGACAGAACTGGATTCAGATGTGATATTCTAAATGGTTGGATAATTTGCTGATGTTCAAGTTTAAGCTTAGGGGAGGCAGCAGAGAATTGCCAGAGCCCGAAAGAGTCTTCAAGAGAAAGGGCAGAAACCATTTAACTAATATACATATCACAATGAATCAACACTTGTTTTCTCCAAAAACATTAATTACAATGACAGCCTGTATTCAGCTGAACTCAGAGACATTTCACCTATTATCATTTTACCAAAGTGGTCAAAACTAAATTGACCACCACAGACATCTATGATCTAGTTTGCAGGTGACAGCATCTGATTCGCACAACACTCTTGATCTTTGCAATTCTGCATACAAGGAACTTGAATGTTGCTCAAACGAAATTCATATCAATTCAACATGGTCAGCCAAATATTCCATCTTCCGTATTTGTTGAAGCAGAGACTTTGAAATATGTTCTCGTACCTTGACAGCTACCATGGATGAAGAGATCCAACACCAGATCAGCTATGCCAGTTCAGGCATCTACAAACTTGTTTGACAACAAACATCCCCACTCTTGTACTGGACAGTGTATCAGGGACACATAAGAGTGAGAGAGAAATTCCATCAGCAATGCCTCTGCCACATCCTCTGGATTCAATAAGAGGACGTTTGAACAAACACCAGTCTCCTTTTTGAAGCCAGCTCCACAATCTTTCAGGCAAAATTCCTACAAAATCAATTTTGATGGACTGGGCCCTGTGTCCAGGTGGCCGAAAAGCATCCCCCCCAATCAGGCCTGTTTTCTCAACTCTAATGGTCAACATTGTAGCGAACGACAAAGAAAACATTTCAAAGACACTGCAGTTTTTCTTGAAGCACAGCAGCACTGACATTATCGACTAGAAGGAAGATTGCTAAAAGTCACTTGAAATGGAGACAAGTTGTTCGCTAAGCTGCAGCACAATTTGAGTCCCACTATCTTAATGATGAGGCAGAGCAGTGACAGAGAAGGAAAGGAAGCATTTCCTGTACTCTGGATCCCACCATCACGTGGAACATCTATCCTACGAGCTCACAGATATGGGAGTCGAGAATCGGCTTGTCAGTTACAAACAATACAAACTAGGTGGAGTAGGCCACTCAGCCCCTCAAGCCTGCTCCCATCATTTGATAAGATCATGGCTGATCTGATTTTAACCTCAACTTCACATTCTTATATACCTTTCACCCCCCTTACTGATCAAGAATCCATCTACCTCTGTCTTAAAGATATTCAAGGCTCTGTCTCAACCACCTTTTGAGGAAAAGAATTCCAAAGATCACATCCCTCAAGAGAATTTTTTTTTTCACCTCTGTCCTCAATAGACATCCCATTATCTATATTCTGCCACAAGAGGAAACATCCTTCCAACATTGACCCTGACCATGAAGACCCACTGCAGAAACCCTCAATCCTCTGAAGATGCCATCCTTGAATCAAGGAATAGCCGACAAGATAGTAAACCAAAAGCTTGGTCAGAGGTAGATTTTACGGAGTGTCTTTAAATGAGAGAGAGATGGAGGCAGAGAGTTTAGGGAAAAAATTCCAGAGTTTAAGGTCTGGTAGCTGAAGATAGGGCCACGAATAGTGGAACAAAGAAAAATCTGGATGCGCAAGAGGTTAGAATAGGAGGAATGCTGTTATTCCAGAGGTTACGGGCTGGAGATTACAGCGATAGAAAGGGTTAAAGCCATGGAGGGAATTGAAAACAAAGATGAGAAAGTTAAAATTACCAGATTGAGGAACAATGTAAGGCGGCAAGTTCAGGGGTGAGGGGTGAAGGGTGAATAGAACTTTATGCGAGTTAAGATATGGCTGCAGAGTTTTGGATCGGGGTATTGGAGTAATTCCAGCCTTAAAATAAAGACTGCAATGTTTCTTATCACAGATGCTAAGCTAATAGCAGTTGATAATTATTCACCCTTTTTAAAATGGATACATCATTGGCCATTCTACAATAGTCAATAACATATCAACACAACAAGAGTTTTTGGAGAAGAAAATCAGCTGTGATGTAAAACAGTCAATTAATTTACGAAGAGCCCATTTGTGTGACTAGCACAACCAATTTCACCCCCTGGGTTATTTTTGGCTGCTCGCCTCAGTGAAGGCGAGGAGCTGATTTTTGTGTTGCTATCAGCTGAACAAGAGTTCAACCAGTTGCACAAAACTGTCTAAAACAGTTTTTGTCTGGCTAACCTATACTCAAATCAGGAAGTGTTTGATTTGAGCATTTTAACACAACATGCCAATGGAAAAAGTTTACTATTCCCAAAACTAACATCCTCATGCAGACAAAACATCAATATCTCAACTTTTCATATAGGTCAGAATGTTTTTTGTAAGTTAAGTTAGAAAAAAGGGTGATAAGGGAAAGCAATAAGCCAACATATAATGAACAGATCTCAATAAGTACAGCATTGATATGAGAGTTTTGGATGATAGCCATAATGAGGATAACATTATTGAAAAAAAAGTTCACGTACAAAAAATTCTCAAGGGAAATTAGGAGGGATATTTTTGTAATTAATTTATAAAATCCCTCTATTTTCTTTCCAGAACACCTTGGCATTGCCATACCACATAATTCCAGTGGCAGGGATGCTGGGTTGATGACTTGCTCCCAGGCTTCTGTCAATGCTGTACTTCAACTAGTTCCTAAGGAATGCAGGAAACAGATTGACAACAATCCTCCAATTGAATTGTACTTGTTTCAGGATATTACCAGGCTTCTACTTAATGCCTCCTTACAGCTACCTGACCAAGATCAGCAACTCAACAAGGGAGGTGAAATATGGTGAACAGGAGACAACAATTTCTCTCCAGAGTGCTGTGTGTAAGTTATGCAAAATATCATGTCATCAAAAAGATAAAGGGGGTTTTAATCTATCCCTGCAAAACTAAATAAAAGTAACATCCCAACATAACATTTGGAATCTTTAATCATGTACATGAAGGTGACACACAAATTGAACACAGCATACAAGGAAACAAGCATGCAATACAAGAACACAGACACAGGACTGATGGATACTCACTATAAAAACCTGCAGCTGTGATGTGGATAGTTTAGGAGCAGAACAGATAAAAAGGAAATTACACAATATTCAAATCAATTTTTGAAAAGTCACAAAATAATTACAGTAACCAGCTCAACTGCAAGAATTTTAATCATGCGAAGCAACGGTAATACATTTTGCGTTTAATAAAATTGTCTTAAATGTTGTATTCATTTTAACCAACAAGGTTATTAATTTAGCTTTTGTTGAGAAAGAGACTATTAGAAAACAATCTTATCAGAAACTAACATTTAGATTCTTTTGATTTATTGGGAAATTTGATATTTAGAAAGACTAATGGCCAATTTCTTTTTGGGTGTTTAAGAAGACGGAGCGGCATTATGTTAACATTGGTAAACATGTCAATTTATGAAACTTTGTAAAAGTGTTTAAGTTCCACAAAAGGTAAAACTTGCACTTACGTTGTGCTTTTACAAGCACCAGCATCTCAAAACAATTTACAGCCAAAGTACAGTAGGAAGTAATGTAGGAAATATGACAGCCAATTTGTGCACAACAAGCTACCACAAACAGCAATGTGATAATGACCAGATAATCTGATTTTTCAAACCAACATTTGGTTCTATGCACCTCTTGGAACTATTTTTTTTCCAAAACAGTTTTAGAATTTAATACGTTTTTTCCTAAACTCATTTGAAATAAATATACAAGATGTTGATTTTCATTTCCAAAACGCCCCACGCAAACCGAAAGTTGGAACTGCATGGAACCGTGAGAAGTGCACACAACTAAATTTTCAGTAACCATCTGTGCAACTTTTCAATCATCTATTCAAAAGAATATCAGCCAACTGATCAATGGACAGAAAGCAGAGAGTAAGAATAAATGGGTCATTCTCAGGTTGGCAGGCTGTGACTAGTGGGATACCACAAGGATCAATGCTTGGGGCCCAGCTATCACAATCTATATCAATGGTTAGGATGTGGGACCAAATGTAACATTTTCAAGTTTGTTGATGGCAAAAAACTGGGTGAGAATGTGAGTTGTGAGGAAGATGCAAGGGGATTCAGACAGGCTGAGTGAGTGGGCAAAAACATGGCAGATGGAATATAACATGAAAAAATGTTATCCATTTTGGTAGGACAAAACAAAAATGCAGATATTTCTTAAATGGTGAGAGATTGAGCAGTGTTGATATCCAAAGGCACCTGGGTGTCCTTGTTCACGAGTCCATGTGACCTGGCGACCCTTGACCTGGAAGCAGCATCAACAGGAAGGAAGTTTAGACAGAAGCCATATGGCTGGAGGAAGCAAAGGAAAGTTGCAAGACAAATCAGAGTTGAAGGCCGAAAATAATCAGCACACAGATGCAGACACAAAGAGAAAGCAGACAGACACAGAACGTGGAATACAGAGGATTTTTGTGAAAAGATGTAAATGACTCTCAGGAGGAGGTCAGTTTTTCTGTTTGGCAGAAGGATCTCTTAGAGGCAGTGCGTGAGCTGACTAAAAATGTTCAAAACCTGGAAGGCTTTGTGAATAGTTCAGAGACACTAACCATCAGAGTGGCCAAACCATGAACCATGTGTTATTCATTGAAAAGGAACTCTGGAGAACTAAACCATCAGGACTGTCATGAACCAGGGAGAGAGAGGATTTGTAAAAGTATATATTTGCTGATGGTAAAGGCTGTTGTCAGATAGAATTCCTGACCTAACCTGTATGAATAAAAAAACAGCATATCGTGGAACTGTGTAGCTACATAGTGCTTCACGAATGCTGGGAGTGATGTGGGTGCTTGTGGTTGCACAAAATGTATTTTAGGTATATCAACTATTTGAAGTGAAATTTATATTTTTACTTTCAGCATCATTTTCTTGTGAATGTTTAATTAACCTGGATTCTGATTTGTGTTACAAAAAGTGAAATCTTGTTGGCAATTTCCTCTGGGGGGTTTTCAGTAAATTTAGTTATCTAGTTTACAGTTTCCCCATTGGGATCATAACAAAATAGTATAGCATTTTTTTTTAAATTAGTCCCTCAATATAGGGCCTCAATATTGCATAAGCTCTACAAAAACCCTTGGAAGTTCAACATTTCTCACTGAAATATTGCGGGATGTTCTGAAGATATGCAGATTTTTTCTTCCTTCCTTGCGTTACTTGGTAAAGCAAGTTTTAAAAACAACTGCTTTTTTAAAAATTACACTGAGTTTCGAACGGTATGTAAATTTTTAAAAAATGACATTTTAAATGTAGATAAAGAAATATTTCTAGGTTTTGATTATTTACCTGTAGGATTTGTGAAATCAAGCATACTAGTAGCAGGTTGCAACAGGTCAGGGCTACTTGAGGAAAGTGTTCCAGGGAACGGCATTATAGCAACACTGTGCCTGAACTGCCTTGTTCCAACAATGCTGTCATCCTGCGACTGGCTCATTCCAGCATCACTGTGGACCATTAAAATAAAAAAAACAGTTGTGATTAAAGTAAATACATTTAAACTGTACCCAAGCATTAGTAATGTTAGCATATTCACAATTCTGAATTTGGATAAGGTGTGGCTCTTCACTGTCCTAATTTAAAATTATGAGAAAATATCTACAAAATTTAAATCAGAATTTGACAATTCATTATGTTTCGCATTTTACTGCATTCATAGCTTGCAATAAAGAATACTTAATGGTCATAAACTTAGCTATACTTGGGAGGGGTGGACAAAAATTACCAAGCAGGTCACCCTGAGCTGCTGTTGGGCAACTTCTGGTGACTGGTTGCAGACTGAAGCTATCATAGGATGAAGGACCAGGTCACTTGCTTGCTCTCTTTCTGCTCCTGGGAAATGAAGCATGTTACAGGGAGTCTAGTAAGACAGCAAAATGGTGCTCAATATTTAAAGAATGAAGGAAGAATGTTAAAAACAGACCTTCTGTTTAAATGTTAAGGACTGTAACTAAACTGCATGAGATGTAAGTAGAGCATAATGCCAGAGATGTACATATTTATCATATGTATGCCCAATGTAGCATGACATTTCAAAACAGGGGTCAATATTTAAATTAAGTCAGTTGAACTGGACTACCAAAATTTACATGTAGAAAGTGCATTCAGTTATCTGCTTCTAATGCAGAGATCCTATGAATGAATGTAGTAGCGATCAAACCAGCGCTACATTGTACCATGGTACAGCTCAAAACGTTCTGCTGCTGGGCTACTAAAAATAGATATCCCAACAAACATCAATTTAGAAAGAAATATTTAATTTCTATCCCTGCACAGAAATGGAAATAATGCAATTAGCGGCAATTGGGTCCATTAAGTGATTTGTATGTAAAGCTTTTAATAAATTAAGTATCTTACCAAAATAGTCCCCTGTATGGGTTATGCAATCACAGAAAGAAGACAACATTTAACATGAGATGGATTATATTAGAATAAATAAGACAAGGATAAACAGCTGAATGCTATTTTCACAACATAAACCAACAAACTTGATAGTACTTCAAAGTTCTTGATATAACGGAATCAACAATTGGAGGGGCAACACAGATGGGTTGAGGAAATCAAGGGAATAAGAATAAATAACTTAAAAAGGGTTCATGTTCATAACCTCTCAAAAACAAAGCAAAGCCATAGAAAATGGCTGCAACTCTGTCATTGTTTGCAAAGAAGTCTATAAAATGCTCATTGTGACATACTTAATGTTTAGGTTATCTGACCCCTGACATACACAAATGTTTAAATAATTAGAGTTTTTAACGTGATAACCATGCAGACAGCGACCAGTTGCTGACATGTGAATGATCAATGACCAAAAGGTTACTGTAATTTTGGCAATGAAAGACAATACTGTCACACCATTGGGAGTAAGTTATTAGGTAAGGTAATTAGTCATAGTCCACAAAGGCATCTCTCTTCATTAGAGAGAGACAATTGATTATATTTTGCTTAAGACACACCACTCCTCAAGCATGGGCAAGATGAGGAGAAAGGCCTCCATGAACTGCCATGGTTGGTACAGGGATAGAACCGATGACATTGGCGTCACTATGGATCACACTCCAACCTCTGAGTCAACTGAGCTAACCTCAAGTTATCAATAGTGAGTTATTGGTGAATATTGACAATTCTGATAATGGGATCAGCACTAAAAAATGAAGCTTGCAGCCTCCATGCTATTTAGTTGGTTAGAGGAAGAATTATTCCCAGGTCGGTTCTGGTAGAGAGCAGTACTGACAGCAAGCCTCCTCCCTATTCACCTGCCTTCTTAAAAACAGATGGCCTGGGCAACTTGAGAAGAAAATTTGATGCATTTTCTTTTAAAATAGTCATTTCTTTTCTGTGACAAGTGAGAAAAAAAATAAAGCAATGAAAATAACTGAAGTGACTCAAAGAAAGCTATGAGAAACCCCAGGAAGCCTATTGCAAGATGATATAATGAAACAAATAGTTTTAATGGCTCATATAAACGAGCACCTGTGTAAGCCTTCAACTCCCACACATGCAGATTTTTAAAATTTTAATTATCGTGTTTGTCATCTCATGCACTTGAACGATGTGCTTTGAATTCACACAATGTTCTCATTCAAAGTACTTGAAAAACAGTGACCACATTTCAGAAACATAGCCCTGTCACACCAACAATACTGTAATTGAAATGTGGAAAATTGATGGTATAGCCTTTTCGCCCTTCCGCTTCCCTACCATTAAAAATTCAAAACTCACCTGTTAATTTTTTGTCTAATGTGCCAGTTCATTTCCACAAAGCCATTACTCTTCTCAAATCAACTATTCTATCCAGAATGGACACTTGCCAGCACTTCATTAAGACACTTCAAACAGGTGTGAGAGCCCAAACCTCTTCTCATTTTTTCTTTTGCCAGATGTTCTAAGATTAGGCGCATATGCTCTAGGGAGGTGTCATATACCAGCACCCTTATGATAGTTCATTGTACCTTCCTAAAATGTTAGTACACCAATGCCACAAGGCTGGCTTACTCTGGGTTAATTTAAAATAAAAAGTTGCAATGCTGCAGTGATCAGCTAATGCTAAGTGTGCTTAATTGATCAAAAATTCAATTCAGCATCTCGGTCCAAAAGAACCTCGTGGAATTCTGTTATTAAGCAACAGATCAGAAATCAAAATGAGTGCAAAGTTGGAAAGAAGAGAAAATGTTACTTTTGCGAAGAAAGTGAAATACATCAACCTAGTCCTTTTAACACGATATTGCCACTTTACATAAAACTAAAAGTAGCAGGAATACTATGGGCCAATTGTTCCAGTGCTGCACCACTGCAGCGTGTGCACCCAAAATAGTTTAACTCATCCATTGGGCGAGATTTTCCACAAACCACATGGCACGTTTTGCGGAGGTAGCTTGCCTTTGGCTGGCAGCAGGATCTTCCGGTCCCGTCGCTGATAACAGGGTTTCCCATTGTTTGCATCCTCTGCTGCAACAGAACCTGTGGAAGGCGGTAGCCAAGAGCGGGATCAGAAGATTCCGCCGGTAGGAATGTCAAAAAATCCCGCCCACTAATGTGAGGACAGGTCAATTAAATATTGTAATTAATTAACCCTTGCCTGAAGTCATGCCTGCTGCCTATAAAGTTATAATACTTTATGGACTGAAGAATGTCTTGGAACCAGCCAAGAAATTAGCACGGGTGGGCCAATTATCAGGTCACAGTTCCATTCTTTATATTAAAAAATGAGATCTTAACTGCAGCATCTTCAGTGAACAGGCCATGAATACATTGCCATATTATGGAGAGAACACTTAATACATAGGGAGTATTGGGCCTTCGTAAATCTGAAGTACATTTGTGTGTAATTTTCCATCATATAGTGCACAAAGGCAAGGGACAGTCCTGGTAGTTTTTAACTCCCTCTTTGACCCCTTCCCCAAAATACAAAAGACTGTTCTGGCACAAGCACTGTTCCAATGGTAGCCATTGTTCCACTGAACCAAATAAAAGCTAATTATTGCGGATGCTGGAATCTGAAACCAAAGGAGAAAACGCTGGAAAATCTCAGCAGGTCTCAGCAGACTGCTGAGATTTTCCAGCGTTTTCTCTTTTGGTTCCACTGAATCAGTTTCTTCTTACTTTGATTGTTTTCTCCTTTTGTTCATTTAACAAACAAAACTTTTCTGATGTCACATTAGGAATTTCAGCTCCTTGGGCTCAATGATCTCTTTTTCAGCAGAAATGAAGTTTGGTGAAAATGCCATGCAACCTCTAAAGGGGAAGTTCAGCAAATTATTCATAAAACTTTAACATTGCAATTTAATGTGTAGTTTCCTGACACACAAAGTGTAATACAAGGTTTGTCAATGTTTTAAATATGAAATGTAAAGCTCCCATATCCAAAATGTTGCTGCTTCATGCTGTTTTAAGAAAATAAAAAGTTAGTTAACATGCAATTTTGTTAGTGATTATATTTCTCCAAGGCCAAGCGCTCATTATTCCTATAGCTTCCCCATCCACAACAGCCATATACAATTGTTCTTTCACTTTCCCTTCCCGCTATGTATATGACTGCCCTTAACATAATTGCAGCATTTGGCCAAGTGTGGCACCAAGGAGCCCTAGCAAAACTGAAGTCATTGGGAATCGGGGGGGGGGGGGGGGAAACGCTCCGTTGGCTGGCACAAAGGAAGATGGTTGGAGGCCAAGCATCTCAGCTCCAGGACATCACTGCAGGAGTTCCTCAGGGCAATGAACTAGGCCCAACCATTTTCAGTTCCTTCCATTAAGTGATTGCAGATGACTGCACAATGCTCAGTGCCATTCGTGACTTCTCGGATACTGAAACAGTCCATGTCCAAATGCAGCAAGACCTGGACAATATCCAGGCTTGGGCTGACTCGTAGCAAGTAACATTTGCACCACACAAGTGCCAGGCAATGGCCATCTCCAACAAGAGAGGATCTAACTATTGCCCCTTGACATTCAATGGCATTTCCATCGCTGAATCCTTCACTATCAACATACTGGGCGTTATCAAGGAACTGAACTGGACTAGCCATGTAAATACTGTGGCTGCTACTGACCACCCCCCCCCCCCCCCCCCCCCCCCACCACCAAAAACCTCTCCACCATCTACAAGGGACAAGTTAGGAGAGTAATGGAATACTCGCATGCCTGGATGAGTGCAGCTCCAACAACACTCAAGAAGCTTGACACCATTCAGGACAAAGCAGCTCCCGCTTGACTGCTATCTCTTCTACAGATGTGCAATTCCTCTACCAGCGATGCACAGTGGCAGCAATATGTATCATCTACAAGATGCACTGCAGGAACTCACCAAGGTTCCTCAGGCAGCACCTTCCAAACACCACCACCATTTAAAAAGGACATGAGCAGCAGATACCTGGAAACACCACCAGCTGGAAGTTCCCCTCCAAGTCACTCACCATCCTAATTTGGAAATATATCACCATTCATTTACTGCTGCTGGGTCTAAATCCTGGAATTCCCTCCCTAATAGTGGTGGATGGACCTGCACCTCTGACTGCTGGGGTTCAAGAAGACAAATCACCACCACCTCCTGAAATGCAACTCGGGATAAATACTGGCCGAGCAAGTGATGCCCACATCCCATAAATGAATAAAAAAGTTAAACCATTTTCAGACTTCAGAAGCAATATTATCAGGATGACCTTCAAAGCTGTTGAAAAAAAAATATATGGAGAACCAGCATACCAATTTGTCAAGCGTCCCCTATTACATCATGTTTGCAGAAGAGAAAAATGGAAGGAATATTCTAGTGAAGGTTCTTAAACATGATAAATTGATAGAAAGCAAGATCAAAAAAGTAATACCTGCCTGCCTTCTGCTATTTTTCATGCTTTGGTATTTTAACAGCCATTTCACACATCAGGATCGCTATACTTGTATCATATCTGGAACTTGCACTTATTTCAAGAGAGACAATGGCATAATTTTGCCCAAAACCAGTTTCAGTTCCCTGTACATCAGCATGTCCATATGTTCCTGAGGGCAGTACCACTAAAGTTTGAGAAGTGCCAAGTATTTTTTTAAATCATCTCACAATCTTCCTACATTTTGGTCATAGAGCTATTACTCCCTTGATGGATTGCTTGCTGAGACAAAAAGTCCATCAGCTTGCAGGTTATTTTCACACACTATGGCGTTCTACAATTAATTATGAGAACTGGATTGCAGGTTTTAAGCTTCTGAATGTGTGCAGCCAACTATTGGAAAATATATGTAAAAACAACTGCAATTTCGAACTTACTTTCTCAAAAAATGATACATGTACAAAATTTTGCAAAAATTAAAAGGCTGTTGGGATAATGCTCTGGAACTTTGCACAGTTTCTCTGGAATTTTTGCTTGAATGTCATATTAGATAGACTAGGAAATTATTTATGTTGTCCCATACAGTAGTGTCAATGCATCAAGCTATGCTGAGAAAGTCAAGATCAACCATGGCACAGGATTTGACAATGGGTGAGTGAAGAGGGCTGAGGACATAGGGAGGCAATAAAATCATGTTATTATATAAAGCCATTTGAACTTAATGCTAACTGGTATATATTGGTCTCTTCATATCATATGCCATCTGTTGTCAAGAGAATTGGGAAACACCTGATACCACCATACTCGTTGATATTATGAAGTTATTACATGAGCAAGTATTATTATTCAGCTTATTGACCTTGGCCTTGTGATGGTTCTCCCTCTCTTGTGGGGAAATCCACTGGTGCCTACGAAACATTTTCCTTCAATTGATTACTGGAGATCAGGAAAGCTGGGCAAAAACATGTTAGTACTTAAGAACCATTAATTCTCATCATATTCCTTCAACTAAGTTTTAAAGTTTAAAGTTTATTTATTAGTGTCACAAGTAGGCTTACATTAATACTGCAATGAAGTTACTGCGAAAATCCCTCAGTCATCACACTCCGGAGCCTGTTCGGGTACACTGAGGGAGAATTTAGCATAGCCAATGCACCTGACCAGCACATCTTTTCAGACTGTGGGAGGAAACTGGAGCACCCAGAGGAAACCCACGCAGACACAGGGAAAATGTGCAGATTCCGCACAGACAGTGATCCAAGCTGGGAATCGAACCCAGGTCCCTGACGCTGTGAGACAGCAGTGCTAACCACTGTGCCATCGTGCCGCTTTCAGCATCCGAAGTATCCAAATTATCAGCTAATCATCAAAACATTTCATTTGTGAGTAAGGCCGAATTTTTCACGCCTCGGATTAATTGGATATGCTCTTGTTTCCAGCACCTATCCTATACATGCTCCAAATAATGGAGATTAATAACTAGAACCGACTTGCAACTTTTTGTTTCTCAAAAGATGGTCAGCCATTAATGGGAATTTATTCACAAATTCATCTGACTCAAATATTTCACCTACCTGAATGGCTTAGGTGGCAAGATGCTGAAACGTGTCTTGTCAAGTATTTTCCGGATTTTGTTTCGACCACCTGACACTGTGTTGGCCTTTATCTTCTTGTTGCCCTTCTCAGAAGGAAACATTTGTTCGACGTCTCTGTGCAAGTCTGGATGTGAGTAACGATTTCCCTTTTTTTCTGCAATTTTAGGAATATGAGGAACTCCATTCTTTTTCTCCTGCATTAGCCTATTTAGCAACTCCTTAAAAACTGGAGTAGGGAAGGGAAATCAAGAATTAGTAACAGCACAACTTCCATAACCCAAATAGCATTATTTGGAGCTGCCCAGTTCAGTAACCCCTCCCCAAATGTCATAGAACATGTCAAGATTTTTTGCAGCTCATATCTCTAAATAGCACCTATTTGTAGCACCCCACCCATCCATCAATCTTTTACGTCTCTATGTAACTCGTGTTGTGGCTGGAAGAGCAAACAGACCATAATATTCATTACTCCTGAACAAGGTACAGGCGATTTTTTTAAACTTGCAAAGCTCAGTGAAGTCTTCCCCCTTTGTGTGGATTGAATTGCCTCTCCTTAACAATTCTCCAATGCAACTGAGAGATTAGGAAATCAGCAGAGTGCAACTCACTGTTGTGTGACACTGCACATTTGTACTCAAAAGTTACTGCCTCATAAAATTAAGATACATACCTGATATGGTGTAGCTGGGTCAGGTAACTTTTTTCTTAAAAGCAAGCTGCTTTAAACATTAAGCAAATTCCCATATCTCTGTTGAAGATAATAATTTGGTAGCATCTGATTTCTCTTGGACAGCTTTTAATACTTTTGTCCGTTATTTTTCATCCCTCTATTTACTGATAGCTCTTTTCATGCATATCACTAGGGCCCCCTATTATTGAATGATCACACTGCTTTGTATACTTACACTGCATGTTATCTGCAGTGCCCGCCAGTATTAAAGAAAACAAAACCAAACACAAATCATCACCAACTGTACAAGGCAAGTATACAGCTGAACCAACATAAAATTCAGTTCAAAATCTTTGCAGGTAGGCATCAAAATATTTGAAGCTATTCTAAGTACAACGGATTCTAACAGAGTGCTTAGGCTTTCCTAATACAGATTCTTCCCTAATACTGTTTTTGATGTGTGCACAAGCAGATTTTCTACAACAATGCTTTCACCTTCATAATCTACCTGCAATAGGAAAATGAAGGAACAAAGCACATACAACAGGAATAAGACAGAGATCATTATTTGGGTGGAAATTTATGGAGGCTCCCATCCTTAATTTATCCCTTTTTCCTGACTGGCATGGTATTACTTGTTGTATACTACAGTCGTTGGATAAAAGGACGTAAAGTGAAAGCACGTGGGGTTGGGTGAAAACAGAAACCCAGATTTATTGATGAGCTGTTGTAAACTCTTGGCAGATATATATATATATATATATATATATAGTCTCATTCTACTCCATTACAGGCACAATTGGGGTTGTCCAGTCACTAGAGGTGACGGATTCGAAGACTCCCATATTTACAAGTCTCATATAATTCAAGATTCAACCTTTGGACGTTTGGTGTAGGGTACTGATCTTGCCTTGAGACACTTAGCTTACTGTTTTGTTTAATCTCAAGTATCTGTACTCCTTTCATGGATACTACTATATGTTCTGTGATGTTCTGTGGATCTATTCTAGAATTAACTAGCCTGTTCCACAGCATTCCAGTTCTGGCCAAGAGCAGCTAAAGAGAGCTAGAAAACTTACTCGGACAACATGAAGTGGCAGCTCTGCAGTTTGCACACTTAACTCTACTTTGACTACGATGTATTCTCTTAAAGCCACAAGTTCCTGATGTAGGTCCTCAGAATGACAGCTCCTGGTTTTAATGGTAGGTGATTCATTTTTTGCTTATAGGTGGTCTCAGGAATTAAGGAGATGGCAGGCCGCATGTTGACCTCCATTCTGATGGGTTGTCCATTCAATTTTGGAATTACCCAGAACCAATATGATTCACTTTGAACTGAAAATATATTTAATTTCAATTCTTGTCAGATTTCATTCCTGTTGTACGTGCTTGTCTTCATGGTTCTTATTGTTTTTTTTCCTTCTACATTGTAAATCTTTCCTTTCATTCTTCCTTTTAGGCATGTCCTGTTTCCTTCTTTGGTCTTCCGTCTCTGGGGAAACTAGTTTCTACCAGCACGTTCACGCTATGTGACCAATTTTGCCACAATTTTTGCACTGGCTGTCTTTGCTCAAACACTCAGCTGGTGAATAGCCCATTTTTGCACAGCAATAACATGCCTGTCGCTGGGTAGACTTTTTCTGGGCAATTTATGGATCCCCATATTTGCTCCAAGCTGAGAAACCTCCTTAGCAGCAAGCTACAGCTATCTCCAAAACTGTTGTCAGACCCAAATTCTGGTCAGTTAGCAATCTCCGCTGTATAGCCTCATTCCTCTGTCCACAAACCAGACAGTCTCTGATCCTATCATCCAGAGTTCACAAATGCTACATGAGGTGCTTTAAGGTCACAACAAATTGTGCTATATTTTCTACTTCTAGCGGATTTCTACTACGGAACCTAAAACACTCCACAATAATTAGTGGTTTGGGTGGTAATGGTCCTCCGGTATCATGATTAATTCCTGGTATATTTTGCTACTGGATTTTTCAGGCTGGACCAGACTCCAGAGTAAATTTAAAGTTCTACTGTTGATAGTGTTGAGAAAATTAGGGACTACGATATCCTCAGGAATCTTTGCTAGAATACTAAAATCTTTCTGTATCGGACTTCCAATTCTCAGAATCTTCCTTGAATTGCCCAATGGCGTCAGATTTTCCCGCCATTTCACAGGGATACCAAGAACTGCTCAGCAATGTTCCTTCAGCAGCTTCCCTCAGTCCAGCTTATTTTTCAAATCATAATATGAGCCAACTGTCGCAGCTTTCCTTAGATTTAATGCAATGCATAAAATCTCTCCCTCTGTTTCACTCCACCTTCATGCCTCATCGAAGTGCACCTGTGGCGAGCTCTGCAGTCTGAATTCTTTGGGGTGCCAGTTTTAATTTTCGATTTGGACTCATTTCTTTTTCTGTCCAACCACCTTACTGGTCCGATACTAGGTGCAAACGGCTGACCTGCTGTTGGTTCTGCCCCAACATCAAAAATATCAAAGTTTTCAGTTGATAAGTGCAGCTCCGATTTTCTTTTCCTTTTATTTAAAAATAATTTTATCCGCTCTTGGTCACCAGTATTATTTTTATCCTGTTATATACTACATTTGTTGGATAAAAGAATGTAAAGTGATCGCACGTGGAGTTGGATGAAAACAACACAGGTTAAGCTGTTGACCCTCGAGGCTTGATCCAGGCTAGCAAGAAGCTTGCAAAGCAACCAATGTCACCATACACCTTTGCATCCACAGGAAAGGCATGTTAGTAAATGTAATTGTGATTTGACTCTTAAAGTGACAACACAACCACACAACAAACAGCCCCAAATATACAACAGGTTACATAGAATGGAAGTCTCACCAACTTCCATTAGAGAATCTGGATTAAACACAATTCTCTAGACTGAAAAAAGAACAAACTTTCATTCATATAACATGTTTCAGATCCTCCGGTCATTCCAAAGCCCTTAACAGCAATAAGCCACTTCTGGAGTGTTTTTACTGTTGTGCTGGCAAATGTGGTTTCCAATTTGCACAAAGCAATGTTCCACAAATAGAAATGAAATAAACAACTTGCAAATTTATTGGTGGAAAGGTAAATATTGATCAGGGCATCAAGAGAAGTTTGAATAGTGTCCATGTTTAATTTTTATATATATCCACCTTGAGTAGGCTGACAGGATCTCAGTTTAACATCCAAAAGGTAGCATCCTTTGACAGAGTAGCACTCCTTTGTTAGTGCACTGGAGTGTCTGTTGTGATTTTATGCTCAAGTCTCTGAAGTGAGTTTTAAGCGCTCAACCTTCTGACACAGAGTAGTGTGAATACTAAGCAAAGACTGCAAACTTAAAACAGTGAATATAGTCAAAGTAGTACATTTAAAATATAACCCTGCTATCTCATTTCTTTCTTGCCAGGTGAGCTTCCATATGTAATGCTATGCTTGCTTGTCTTGTGCCACCTTCATTCATCCACAACAACTCATCTGCAACCACTCTGAAACTTTCATCATCCAACTATGCCTAGGTTGATTCCTCTTTCTGCTGTCCTCCACTTTGCCCTCTCGGAGAGTTACCTGTAGCTTTTCAGCACTAATCAAATGGCCAAAATACAGACATTTCCTTTGTGGGTGTCACATTTTAGCATATTTTTTGCTCTTGCTATTTCAGGAACCTCTTCATTAATCTTATCATCAGCACGTGGAATTTTTAGCATATGTCTTAACATTCATATTAAAGGCATGTTAGTAAATGTAACTGTTATTCAAGCCCATGAAGAAAGTATTCAGTACTTTTATGACGATGCCAACTCACTAACTCTCAAGTCACACATGACGTACTCCATTACTGAATGCTTGATTGTATTTCAAGTCCAAATGTACTCACCAAATATATTAGTTTTCACTGTGATAGACAGATGTGTGTTATGCCTCAGAATTTCTTGTGCTTTTGTGTACTGGATGTTCTCAAAGTTCTGTCCATTTACTTCCATAATCTGAAATAATTGTCACATGTTTTGAAGATAATTTCAATAGTAAAGGCAGACTCAAAGCACACTTCGTGTTTGAATTTTGTTAGCTGTACAGTCACTAGGGCAATCAAGCCACTGATAAGAATCTGAATATTAAATATTGGCTTAATGTAACTGAGCTTGAACCTCCCTCACCACGCCAGTGTTGCTACCCCCCCTTCTCCCACCTCCCCCGCCCCTTGCCACATCAATGCCCACACCCAGCACACACATGGACATTTCCAGAAATCTGAAGAGCCGTTGCTTTTCTAGCCCTAGATGTTGAGGTTAATTATAGAACTGATACTATAACCCTGACCAAGATCAACTAGCTCTGCATAGGTGATCGATCCTTATGTTTTCTGGTTCATATGGTTCAGCTAAAAACTAGATAAATTTGCTGGATGGTGGGGCAAAAACAGAGGTGAAGTGTCCCATCTAAGGTCGGAAATGCACTGTCACAACAAGGTATAGTAAGGTGCTTTGCCTAAACTGTGAGTATTCAAAACCGGATGCAAAAATGGGTGTGCGTGGGGTGAAGGTTAATGTGGCAGTTGAATTTTCTGTACCGCCTTTTCTTGCTTCATATCTTGGCTCCCATATTTCATAGGAACATTTGCAGATAAACTTTAAACAAAAGGGAATCTAAGATAAACAAATGCTTCAGCAGTCATTTGGGACTTGATCAACGTGGAGTCCATTTTTAGAACTGAACAAATCTGTAAACACATATTAGCATGCCTTGCCTAAATCAGATTGAATATACTTTGTTAATTAGTCAGGCTAAAAGACTTGCATTTATATAGCGCTTTTCATGACCACTGGACATCTCAAAGTACTTTACAGTCAATTAAGCATTTTTAAAGTATATTCATTGCTGTAATATAAGAAACACAGCAGTGAATTTGCACCCATCTAGCTCCCAGAACAGCAATGCAATAATGCCCTGAAGATCTTTTTTTTGTGATATCGATTAAGGGAAAAATATTGGCCAGCGTGCTGGGGATAACTTCCCTGCTCTTCTTCAAAATAGTGCCACGGGACCGTTTCCATCCACCTGAGGGGCAGAAAGGGCCTCATCTTAATGTTTCATCCAAAAGCCAGCATCTGCAATGGTGCAACTGTCCTCTGAGCCTTGGGTAGAGCCTGGAGTAGAACTTGAATTTGGAATCTAATGACTGAGAGACAGGAACGATACCAACTCAGCCACTGCTGACAGATGCCGCAATTTTGTGCCCATGTTCGCCACTACCGCAAATGGCACATGGGCACAGAATATCACGAGATTCAGAAAATGAGAATTTCACCAGCAATTCTGCCTTCTGATTTTCCCCGCCCTTCACCAGTGATGTAACAAAAGGTCAGGAATCTCATTTCAAGGAACTAACATCTTATAAAAGGGCAACACTCCACCCCCCCCCCCCCCCCCACTGTTCCCCAACAGGGTTTGCAACACGTCAACCAGGCAAAGGGAACCTTCCAGAGTGCACAGGTAAGGGGAGTGGTATCATGTCAGGGGCAGTGCCAAGAGGGACCACTCTGGGGAGGGAGGGTTCCCCTGTGCATGCATGTACGCATGTGTGTCGGCATTGTCGACTTTTTCCAACCCCATCCCACCTGTATGGCTGCTGAGCTGCATTCCAGTTTTCCTGCCTCAGCCAACACTATGCAATGGAACATTCTGCCCAGAGTGTTTTAATACTTTCATACAATTAATTGTTTATACAATGGACACCAATGTAGACTGAATATTGAATAAATCTCACAAAAACTAATGCATGCAAATTTCAAAAAGTCCGAGCTACTAAGAGTTCAACTGTTACAAATAATTGTATTTTCAAATGCAATAGTTTTTACCTGGTCACCTCGCTTAAGTCCAACCTCAGCAGCTTTGCTGCCTGCCTCCACGCTTTCCACAAAGATACCAAATCCTCTCTCACTGCCACCAAGCAGACTAAAGTACAATGGTGACTCTCTGGAAGGTTTTAGCAAAGTTATCTGCCTCCATTTAGCTTTAGCAGCACAAGCAATATTCAACAACCTGAGATGTCCTTTCATTTTCTGAAAATTATAAAGAATATAAACTGTATAGTAACATACACATAAGTATAAAGGTAGAAAGCAATGAACAATTGGAAGTGAATGCAAGCCAGTACTCTAATCAAAGTATTCAAATTAAACAACAGTTTCTGAATAAATAGTTCATTACTTTTATCCAAAATTCAGAAGTAAACAATGATTTCAAAATTAACCAATTATCTATGTTAATAACATTAATTTTGTTTCACTGTTTATTAATCTCAAGAGTGATTGTTACATAGACAGTACTTGATCAAAACAAGTTATGCAGTATATTAAAACAAGCATGATTTTTATTGGGGTAATAAATGATAGGCAGGAGTATATGAGACACTTTACATCTTAGTAAATGTTTTGGCATGAGGCAAAGCTATGTACAAAAGCAATGACCATTATGATAAAAACTTTGTACTGTTCTCATTAGGTTACTTAATTTTGAAAGAATAAATATAACAATACAAAACATCATCATTTAACTACATCAACAACAGGAACAAAAGAATAGATCAAGTTGAAAATGAACACAGTAAATTTAATGGTGTTGGTGTTCTACATTATCTCATCAATCTGATCAGAACTAATATACAACTGATTAATGACATTCTATTGAAAGTATATAGAGAAACAACGAACAGCTAGGAATCATTAAGAGGCAGCAATATCACCCAGGTTCAGTGACATGATAAATTGCAAAAGTGAAGCTTGAGCAGTTTATTGCTCACCAGTGCCTCAGGAATTGCACAATTAAGTGCCAGAAAATAAGGAAAGATAACAATGGGGTTGCAGGCAATAAACATGCTTGCTTGGAACCATGTGTCAGTTCTATAACAAACTGTTTTTTCTAAAATTGCTCCAGTTTATATACTTTTTTTTATTCATTCGCGGGACATGGGCATCGCTGGCTGGCTAGCATTTATTGCCCATCCCTAGCTGTCCTTGGAGGGTAGTTAAGAATCAACTATGTTGCTGTGGCTCTGGAGTCACATGTAGGCCAGACCAGGTAGGACGCAGATTTCCTTCCCTAAAGAGCATTAGTGAACCAGATGGGTTTTTCCTGCCAATCGACAATGGTTTCATGTCATCAGTAGATTCTTAATTCCAGATTTTAAAAAATTGAATTCATCTGCCGTGGCGGGATTCAAACCCGAGCCCCCAAAACATTAGCTGAGTTTCTGGATTAATAGTCTAATGATAATACCACTAGGCCATTGCCTCCCATTCATAAACCATTAACTTACTCCCCACACAGCATTCATTCTGTGTTCATTTTCAAATTTAATCTATTCTCTATTGGTCTTTTGGTCATGTTGTTGATAGAGTTAAGTTATGTTCAATTTGAAATTGTACTGCTGTTTTTAATCATACGAGTGACTACTTTTGTACTTGCTCTTCCATCACGCTAAAACATTTACTGATGTGCCAAAGTCCTTCATACATTACTGCAGTTGATAGACTTACCGCAGTTTCTAACTTATTTTCAAATTCCTCTAGAAAATTGGTCATGGCAGGATCTCCCTCAAAATCATTGAAGTGATTGTTCACCCATAAGAGCACAACTCGCGTGACCTAAAACAAGGTTATTTGGAATTTAGAAATACAGCATATAAAAATGAGGTGCAAAGCATGCTAATAAGTTTGAAATAAATTTGATTGCTAATTTTAAATTAACAATTGCTGCTGTATGTTGTCTATTCCCAGACATATAGCCACACAAAGTGCCAGTTTACACAAGCACACTTAAAAAAACTTTTAATCTTCAAATATCCATTATTTTACTTTCTTTTATTGGGAATTAATAACATTCTTCAGACTGACCTTGTCCCTAAGGCTATCAATGTTAAACCACTCCAGTAATTTTTCTCCAACTTCCATAGGACCTGACAGAAACGTTCTACACGTTAACAAGAAATCCTCTATGTACGTGGGATCCACAATGGAATGTTCTTCAACTAGATGCCTAATGAGTCTGTCTGGTGTTCCCTGAAAAAGTAATGCAACATTATTAAAATCAGTTCAGTTATTCTATAGACCATTCCTCTTTTCCATTTACTTTGGTGAAAACTCTTCTTGGCAAATATAACTCTCAAATTCAACTTATACAAATTTGTGTTCCTTCTCGGTGAGACAGAGATACAAGTTGCTTCTGGCCCTGGCTTTCATTTGTCACACATCTATACAATAATACATCTATATTACCAGGCAATCATATTTTCAATCTTTTTATCCAGAAACAAATACTTTTTGTTTTGGCAAGGTGTTATGGGGATGGCTCTTCATCTAACAGAGAAACTATGACCAACACGTTTTATTTTCCCACTGTTTTTTAAAGTATTTTTATTGAAGATCTTTTTCATTTATACAAAAAATGCAACAAACTCTCAAAGATTGGTACAGTACAGCAGGATCATTGTACAATTCGGTCTCTTCCCACAATAAATAGTCTGTCAGCCCTATAACAGTTTAAAGTTTATTTGTGTCACAACAGGTTCAAAGCTCATCTCAGGATCAGATATGACACCCAGGCCATGAAAAGTCTGTTTGCATCTGAAGTCAGAGAGAGGAATGCAGTCATTTGAATTTCATGGTTTCATTCGTAAATGGCCCAGCTCTGATTAAAGTATTTTATAGCTCATTCATTAGTGTCACAAGTAGGCTTACATTAACACTGCAATGAAGTTACTGTGAAAATCCCCTAGTCGCCACACTCCAGTACCTGTTCGGGTACACTGAGGGAGAATTTAGCATGGCCAATGCACCTAACCAGCATGTCTTTCAGACTGAGGGAGGAAACCGGAGCACCCAGAGGAAACTCATGCAGATACAGGGAGAATGTGCAAATTCTGTACAGACGGTGACCCAAGCCGGGAATCGATACCAGGTCCCTGACACTGTGAGACATTAACCACTGTGCCACTGTGCCACTCTTAGCAGGAGTTAAGAATGGATTCTATAACCCCAAAACAGCTGAAATAAAAAAGATACTTGAGCCCATAACTTCTAGGGGGGTTTTCCTCGCCACTGTGAGGACTCATCGGGCCCTACCCACGACCTTCATTTTAAACCACTTGCTCACCTCCCTGGAAGGCTGCTACTTATTTTAATCATAACTGTAATAAAGGATATCTGGTGAAAATGTCCACTGCTATATATACCAGGATTATAAAATGAGAAAATAGATAAAAATCACGCAGCACTATTAAGGATACATGAATGCTCCTGGGTACATCAGGATAACAAGAGAAAATTCGCTACCACGTACACTCATAGGGTTGCCCCTGTCAACACGATAAATCACATAACAGAATCAATTAAGAATTACAGAGATTAACAAGGATTAACCAAGAACTGCAAAACATGACAATAAACCGGATGGTCAGTGAAATTCACCTTATGGCTCAGTTACAGGATTGTCCCAGCCAATATGAAAAAAACAGAGTGCAGGATCAACACAAGGAGCTGCAAATTGTGATTCTGAATCATTGCCTTTTATGGATTCTTAAAAAAACGCCAAAGCCCTCAACTGGATTGTCAAACGAGCTAACGGACCCTTCGAGGGTGACCCTCAGGATAGCAGGATAGTGCAAGGCATACTGAATTCCAGGAGTCTTCAAATGCATTCTGACCACATCAAAACCTGTGTGTTTTTGCTGCACTACTGCCAAGGAGTCCTGGGAGAACGAGACTTTTGCCCCATCATCGAGTTACGTCCTATCAAGTCTGGCAGCCTCAAAACTCACTGGCAGTTCCCGAAGCTATGGAAACGTATAATAATAGACCATGGATGTTGGATGTCCCTAAGCCTCAAGCTTGATCCACCCTGCCTTCGTGTTGAGCTTATAAAAACTCGGCAGCCAACTTTCAAAGAATTTAACCTGGAGCTTGCCTTCAGCTCCCTCTGGAAAACCGATCACATGGGCATTCTTCCTCCGGGGTCCAATTTTCCAGATCCATCAGGATATCTGACATACCATGCAGCTAACTTTCTAAGGATTGCAGCCGAGTTCGATCACTTCCAAAATTAAGGGTTCTATCTTCCGCCTCACTGAGCCTCTTGCCAGTATTCTGCAGTTCATCCAAGTGAGCATCAATGTTGTGTGTCAAAACATCAAGTTTGTCACCTATAACTTTAATAATGTTTGCAGTCATCGCCTGCAATGCCTTCGAGAGCACTGGGCCCAGAACCTGCTCCTCAGCCAGGTTGCCATGTTGGCAGCCCAGCTCTGCCCCAGGTGCCTCCGATTGCTCCTTTTTATTGATTATTTTTCTGATACTCCTCTGCATTCTATCATCAGCACTTCCCCAAAAATGTTCTAAAGACATAGCACAACGTACATACTCCAAGATATAGCGACTGGGATCCGTGCTTCAGGATAAAAATAAGGATAAAAAACAAGCAGCGCCAGAGCTCATGAAAACACCTTAATTCCTGCGCTCACATCATATGACCCAGAGTCTCAATGAGTTTGTTCTGCTACTCTGCCATTCCGTTGCTCAAGATATTCTTTACTTCATCGTGTTGCTGAAGGATAATATACTCAGATCCTGAAGGATAATTAGCTGTTCTTTCAACCTTTCATTTTCCTATTCAACGAGGGAGATGGGGAGGGGACGAGGGAGGGGGCAATGTACGAGGTGGGGGAGGGGAGAATATAAACCTGTAAAAAGTAATTGTAAACCTGTAAACTGTAATGCATCTGTCTTGTACTATTGGGTAATTGGTCATGTTTAAGCATTAATAAGGCTTATCTTTTTAATAGTTCAGAATATTAGTTGCCTACTAGGTAATGTTTAGTTGGAGTTACTTTTAGTTTGTACGGAGATTGGAACATCTTGTTTTCATGGTATAACAAGATTAAATGCTTCATTGATAGCTAGCAAAGCCTATGAAACTTTGCATTTGTGAGAATAAATAATGGTAAGACATCAGAAAATGAGAAAATTGTTCCGATCTGAAAACCATAAATTGCATTAATTGCAACAATCCAATGTCTCTCTCAGCCTACCTTTATAACTATGTGTCCTTTCCTTGTTCCACTACGATCCAGCTCTCTATGCTCTTTCACCATTACTATCTCTCCTTCCTCCTCAACCTTGTGAGTGTTCTTCTCCACTTGGTTCAGAATTCGGCAGTAATCCTGTTGAGCTATACTTACAAACTGTCACAAGATAGAAAAAGAGATCAAAAATGGTTAGATTACACATATTTTATATATTAAAGTAATTTTTTCCAAAAGATAGGGCCCCAAGTATACTTAAAGTTTTACACAGGTATAATGTGTGATAGTGAGGTTAAATTCGTTTAGGATATTTCTGCACAAGGCAAATCATATTTCATGAAATTTCCTACTTAAAGATGACAAAAGTTGTAAAATTGCATATCTTTTTCTTATTGGGTGGAAGTGGAAGCAACTATAACATGACTGACTTCCCACATGTTTCATTCTGATGATTATTGGAGCACATAAAACATGACAAAACTAAACTAGGATACCAATAGATAAATCATAGTTTTCCTGTAATCTGCATGCTCTAGCAGCAATTTCAGATTTCACAACATAAAATAAATAAAGCACATCGCATTATGGTAGAACATTATGCATAAAGGGCATCACAAAACTTTCACTGACCATCAGGTTTATAATGATCAGTAAGCATGAAAATCTAAAATTTGAAAAATTGCCAATGTCTACAAGTACTACTATGTGAAAGTTAAATCCTGGAATTCCCTCCCTAGCAGCACTGTGGGCATACCTACAACTCAGGGACTGCAGCAGTTCAAGAAGGCAGCTCATCACCACCTTCTGATGGGCAACTAGGGATGGGCAATAAATGCTGGCCTAGGCAGTGATGCCCACATCCCATAAAAAGATTTAAAACATTTTGAAATCCTTCCCTCAAGATGTTAATTCATGCTGCTTAGTAACCATCAACGACTCCCAGAGCCTCAAAGAAGTGATCACTGTTCACAGACAAGTCCAGATAATATTGACAGTCTACTGATTTAGATAGGACTGGAAGGTTACAAATTAGTCTGACTCTGTCCTGACATATCCATTTCAACTAATGTTACTGAATTGGAATCAGAGAGACCATAGCCCACACTGACCCCACTAAAGCCCACAGAATCTGAGGCTAACTACAGACATCCATCATTACATGGTTAATTCAGCATAGACCAGGCATCAAATTTAGAAGTTTCCATCTCTATCACAATGCTTGGTGCATGTACCACACAGAAGCATCAGAATATCCAGTGCTAAGTGAGACTTAGAGAATCCTCAATTAGTGAGTACAATAATCTTAACCTCATGAATAGAATTTTCCACCGTCATATTGCCACTCTGCTCCTATTTTCCTAGTTTAATCTGGACCTCCACATTTCTTGCCTGGACTTCTGACTTAGGCCTGCTAAGGAATGTGGAGTATAACTTCTCCTGGAGTCCTTCAATGTAGCATAAAAGCTTCAGAGGAAATGAAGCCATGTCCCCTTTTTACGGTACTGGTAAGTTTAAATGTTCCAGCCACATTGACAAGCGAGAAGAGAAGTCAAGTATGAAGTGTGTAGTTAAGGAAGGGACACAATGACTCATTAGTCGGGGTGGAGGTGTGGGGTTGAGTGGTCAAGGATGTGGGGGCATTGGGGTGAGGGCGCAGTTTAGTAGCATAGTTACCCAGGAGTTACAATTGCTTTTAATCCTTCTAACTTCTCCTGAGTAGCTACTCCAAGTTGGAACCATCTGAAGTCTCAGACTTCAATTTGGAGTTCCGGAGGGTTCCAGATGCAGGATAATTGCCCAAAGGAAGTTGAAATTTCCTGGGCAATTCCCGTGCAGACCTTGTGTGGGGATCTCTGAGAGGTCCCCCAGTACACCTTCCAGGGTGCCTCTGGGATATAACCCTCGGGGGAACGGAAGATCTGGGCCCAAAACACAGGAAACTAGCAACTCTACATGTGTCCGTGCAGATTTATTGGCTACTTAGGTGATAACAGTTGCTGCAATAAACCTGCAAACAAATCTTAGAGACAACGGGAATAAAAAGGCCTCTATAGCTTTATGTACTTTTAGTGCTATGTATCTAACATATTTCTACAGTATACTGTGATCATAACATTTGAGTACATTTTGCACTTTTCCGTCTAATCCTCTTCCCAGCTCCAATGGACTGCAACGGTTCAAGGATGAGCAACAAATGCCAGCGTTGTCAGCAACGCCCACGTAAAAGAATAAAATAATACAAATGTTATGCTCCTCATTCTGTAGGTTATTTTGCCTCTCAAAGAACGTCATCAAAATTGTTGAAATCTTCCTTCTTTAGGAGACAGATCAAACTACCAGCATTGACTGGTATGCAAATTCTCATCTTAGTCAGGTACCTGGCACTAATTGTAACTATTCACTGCCAAAATGCACACACTGCCAGTGTCAGGAGCCCAGCTGCTTTCAAGGGGATGGTCTAATTATTTCATTTTGTTTCACAGTTGCCCAGGAAATAGTCATCACCGCACACCCTCCAAGTGTGGCTAAATTAGAAATTCTCTTGTTAAATTGCAATAATCAAAGTGCTCTTGAATCATGTCCTTACCTGACAATCATCTGCTTTGGTCCTAACAATTCCTTTCATATATTGTTTCTCCAGGGAAGGAGAAATACCAAAACTGTTTCCCATGCAAAGTATTTCAGCTCTTCCATGGGAGTCGATAATTTCCACTGAGCCGTTTAGAATAACATACCAGGACTCCAGCTGGAAGTAAAGCAAAATGGAATTTGAAGAGAAACTGTGATTTAATGTATGTACAAGTAACTCAGTTTTCATATAAAATCATAAATTTAAAAGCCTTATATATTTTAGGAATCTTTCCTCTGCTACAATGCTCATGACAAACAAAATTTCTGTTCACTGCTATTAATAGTGTCACCATAAACATTTTATTTTTCCATATATTTACCATTTTGCGAATGAACAGAATCCTTCCTGAAAACAATTTGAGATAACAACGCACTGAAAATGATCTGTGTCATAATTTGGTGCCTTTTAACTGTGTTAACTGTCTTACCAAATAAAATATGAGAGCTTGGATCAATTATTATTACTGGTCTGAAATCCAGTGCAGTCAAGCATGGATAAAACTTAGCAATGTAAACAGCATTCTCATTTTCCAAAAGAGGGAGACTCAATATTAACATCTTTGCTAAAACCAAAATAGTCAACAGATTTATAAAACACTCGGGCGCAATCTTACCAAACAAAATTCGAAGTGTCATCAAAGTCTGAAAACGGGTGTGTTCCCGGGTGAGTTTGACACTGCCAAACTGTTTTACTGACAGTGGGGAAATTTGCACCAGCGGGGGGAGGGGCAGAGCCTAAGCTCGCTGGGGAAATCAGAGCTTCAAAGCGCTCGAGCACCATTGCGCAAAGTGCCCCAATCTCTCAGTAAACTGGGAGACTTCTTCCTATCCCCCCTCCCCAAGGATCGGATCCATCCTCAACATTGGCAACATGTTCTCCCCCTGCAACAACAGGAGTCGCCAGCATTGGGGCATCAATGAATCCCTGGGCGGACCCCTAAAAACACCCTCCGCTCGTCTGCCACCTTGCAGAGGCCACCTTGCAGAGGCCCCCCCGTTGATGTGCATACCCCCCCAGGCCCCACACCCACACTTAGGCTTCACCCTCTGGCAATGCCCTGGACACACTTAAAGTGCCCAACCAGGCCTGCCAGAGTGCCAGGTGGGCACTGCCCAGTCATGGCCCTGACCACCCAGGGACTTCAATGTAATTCCCCTCAGCGTGGCCATAGCACCAGGTCTCTGCTAGTGGAGACCAGCTGTGATTCTCACCGGCGAGGGGTGAAGCATCCACGAGGCCGGAAACAGCTGCCCTGGATGCGCTAATTGGAGTGAAATGCAGTCAATCTTATGCAACTCGGCTGGGAACATTGTGTGTGATGCCAAACTGATTCATGCCTGGTGTGAACCAGATTTTTGGTTTTGCATGCAATCTTAACCGGCTTGCCATGTCAATCGACCAGCACAGCGAGCTGGTAAGATCACGCCCATAGCTTTTATATTTGCACCTACAAAACAATTCAAACTGGAAATAAAAGTCATTCTCAAGTTATTTAGATGGGGTTCTTATTGAAAATCTTCCACTTTTGTGAGCACCTGACAATGAAAACATATGCCTATTTTGCATCATAACCCTCATGTTTTGTCTGATAGCGGAAGTCAACCTTTAATGCATTTTATCTGCCTCCAGTTGAGTTTAATAGACTGTCAACATGGCTAACAAAACAGGAGACTGGATTTGAAAAGGTCAGAAGGTGTGCAGTAGAATCTCAAAAATACCCAGAAAGAGTCCAGAGTACAGCTGAAATGAAAGCATAAGGAACACTGCAATATAGCTCTTACGTTTGCTATTCAAAACATTAGAACACAAGAAATAGGTGTTTTGGCCCTTCAAGCCTGCTCATCCAATCAATAAGATCATGGCCTCAACTTCACTTTCCTCCCTGTCCCCCAAAAACCTGGAGTCTTTTGTGGATCAAAAATCTAACTCAGTCTTGAATATATTCAATGACTCAACCTCCAATGCACACTAGAGAAGAGAATTCCAAATACTAACAACTCTCAAGGGAAGAAATTCTTCCTCATCTCTGTCTATCTTAATTGGGAGATTCCTTAGTTTGAAACTTTGGCTCCTAGTTCATGATTCCCCAAGAGGTGAAACACTACCCTGTCAAGCTCACTCAGAATCTTGTATGTTTCATTAAGATTGCCTCTCATTCAAGTATGGCCGAACCAACTCAACCTTCCCTCTTCAGACCACTCATTCATCCCAGGAATAAAATGCTTCCATATTGATTCAGGAATTGAGAACAAAATACTCTTGGTACATATGGTAATTTGTTTACAAGCAGTAAAGCTCAAAATAACATTGTCAAATATTTCAGCAGTTTGATATTTCTTTTCAACAATTCTTCCAATACCATAAATCACAGGGTTCAAGTTTAATACCTCCCCTTTACAAAACCCCTAATCTAGCCTCCACTGCCAAGAATTGTGAAGACCAAGCCTATCCCAAAGGGGTAAAGAGAAAATTGAAAGAAGAATCAGAAGTCAATAGCACCCACGCAGCTCCCACTTCGCTCAGCTGCATTAATGGAAGCTTGGAAAAAGATTGTCTCAACCACAGTCAGCCTGTAGCTAGAGAAGCAGATAAAGGTTAGGAAGATAAAATGAAAATAATTTGATTTTGTGAAATTTCATGAACTATAAATATGAAAACACAACAGGTGATCGTAGTGGTTACCTCTTTTCCATCATCAGTTATTATTGCTCCTAAATGTTCCACTACTTCGAAGATCATGACCGAGCACAGTTCACGCCTGACAAACATAGTCATGTTGGCAAAAGCAGGCAGTTGATGCATAAACTCCAGCAATTGTTCTGTAAAATAATACACACATATTTAGCCCATGTTATAGAGACATACGTTTCCAAAGAACCACCTCTAAATATAATATAATAAATCATGTTGAGAACTTTCTCAGTAGTGTCCATCATATTTACAACCCAAGTGCCGAGAAAACTCCGGTACATTACTCTGGCAGTTTCCCACTGGAGACTGATCACCATGCGCCACTGTCCACTATTTACTTCTCACTCCTGTATCATTTATATTGTGGAACCCCAGATACGAAGTTAGCACATAGACTCTTTCTGGGGAACTGATTCCCCAATTTTGCTGTAACCAGCTCACTTAATCTGACAACATCTTTGCAGAGTCAAAATTTCTTGAGGTTATCATTACAAATCTCATTTTCTTGCATTTAGATAGGCTGCCAGGATGAATTTTTCCCCTGCCTCAAATGCAAGGGTCCTAAATGAAATGAACATGGCTCAGTCTCGATGAAGTTCTGAATGCTTTCATGCATCTTGGACTGCCTAACACCAATACTTGATATCAAAAGTAAAAGTGTAATGTTCTTCTTGAGAAGTACAGAGATTGATCTTATAATTTAAAAAGATAGATACTGACACTTTCAATAGGGCAGAAAAATCTCACTACAACCAAAAAAGAAGCAACATTGTTTTAAAATTTCCAATTTAAAGACAAGTACAATCAAATCATAGAATCATTGAATACAGTGCAGAAGGAGGCCATCCAGCCCATCAAGTCTGCACCGACCACAATCCCACCCAGGCCCTATTCCCGCGACCCCTCATATTTACCCTGCTAATCCCTCTGACACTAGGATTAATTTAGCATGGCCAATCAACCTAACCCACACATCTTTGGACTGTGGGAGGAAACCGGAGCACCCGATGGAAACCCACGCAGACATGGGGAGAATGTGCAAAATCCACACAGACAGTGATCCAAGGCTGGAATTGAAGCCGGGTCCCTGGCGCTGTGATGCAGCAGCGCCAACCACTGTGCCACCGCGCCACTCCTTAAGGAAATAATCACAATTTTGATTGAAAGGTCATAAGCATTTAATGATAAGGTTGAAATGTTGTTATTTCTGTGTAGCACAGCTGTACTGAACAGGTACTGGAAATGGAAACTGCCTGCAGCTCTGTGAGAATTTAAGCTAGTCTTCCAACAATTGAGCTTAGTTTTGTTTTTATCAGCTGAATCTTATGATGTTTTAGGAAGCCACTGACAAACTGGCAATCGGCACAGCTTTTCTCTTTCTACGGATACAAGTATAAATTTGTATTTAATATAGTAGCCTTTATAACCTTAGGAGGTCCCAAAGCACTTCACAACCACTTAAGTCCTTTGAAGTGTAATTGCTGTTCTAAGGTGAGTAAACACAGCAGTGAATTTGCTCATAGCAGCAAAAAACCCACAAAGAGCAATCAGATAAATGACCAAACATTCTACTTAGTGATGTTGGTTGCAGGATAAGTTTGGTCACATTACCAACAAAACTCTCTTGTTCAAATCGTATCTTGGGATCTTTCACATCCACCTGAACAACAACTGTAACAACTTTAACTTAAGGAAATGTCCCATTGTAAAACAAAGTACGACACGGAGCCACAAAGAGATATTAGTTTAAATTATCAAAAGTTGGATCGAATAGATAGGTTTTGGAAAGTGTCATAAAGGAGGAGAGCAAGGGAGAGAGGTGGAGAGCGAGGGAGAGAGGTGGAGAGCAAGGGAGAGAGGTGGAGAGCAGGGGAGAGAGAGGTGGATGTAAACAAAACACTGATGGGCTGACTTTCATTTGAAAAAATAAGTATTATGGACAGCCAGAGCCTGTAGGTAGCCTTCTTGCTCCCATAGCCCTACAATCAGCTTGCTCTAATCTTTATAGAGACCTACTGCTGCATGCACAAAGCATTAGGCCTCTTTCTGATATAAATCAAGGTTGTTAATAGGATCCCATTGCAACTGTTAGGGACATAGGGGTGGAGCTTGCAATGCAAACACTCCAACCAATGGGTCCAGGTCTTCCGATCAGGAAACAGCCAGATAACGTTAAAAATGGTGGGGTAATTTTTCAGAGCTGTAAGGTTCAGGTGTGCTCCTTCTTGTTCCACTGAAATACATTGGGATGTTGCTTCCCTTAGTTCGACATTACCTTCCTCTGCCTCACCTTCCCCTGCCTCTCAAAGCAACTATTGGGATCTGCAAGCCACTGCTGGGATCTGCAAGCCACTGCTGGCCCCCCAGTGGGCCACAATTCCTCAAGCCCAAGTGCAGTGAGTTGCTTCACAATGGCAATCTGCAAGAATGAGCAAAGAACCAACATGCTACACTAACCCAAAAGTCAAAAATTGACTCCAGAAAGAGAAAAATATTGTCAACATTAAGGGCACAGGTGCCTACAACCCTTTACTAGCACTGTGGTCTGACAATGGATCAAGATTTAAAATATTTCCCTGCCCTCAATGTCTTTGGACACTGCCCTGTCCACCTACATGATCAACACCGTTTATCGTAAAGAAAATGAAAGAATGTGGCTGAAGTCTCAAGTCACTGAAATCAGCATTTAGATCTGGCAGAGGTGTACCCTAAAGAAACTAAAATGCTTATTCCTATTGTTTTTTTCTAATTTTTATTCCATCCAAAAAAAACCCAAATTCAAATTGAATCCAATTCACGGTCCCCACAAGAAGATCAAACAAGATCTGAGCTGACAAAATAAGGGACTGCACTCCATCTTGGGCTTGATCAAACAAGATCCAAACTGACAACGAGGTTGGATAAATACAGGATGCCAACAAGAGGAAGATCAGCCTGGAGTGTTTTGATTCTAAGAAAACCCAGGCAGTTCTCAAGGTCCTCAAAATGTATCTGTCTGTAATCAGAAGTCCCTATATTTGTGGGCACACTAACATGCTACTTTAGTTGCAAGAATAAACTGCAAACAAAAAATGATGCAGCATTGCTACGAGGCCAACTACTTGGTGGACGCACTAAAAATAACAAGCAGATTCAGCATGATTCAGCCACTCTATTTTAGGAATCTTGCTGAATTATTGAATCCCTACAGTGCAGGAGACCGCCATTTGGCCCACTGAGCCTACACCAACAACAATCCCACCCAGGCCCTATCCCCGTAATCCCCACGTATTTACCCTGCTAGTCCCCCTGGCACTAAGAGGCAAGTTAGCTTGGCCAATCAACCTAAGCACCTTTGGAAGGACTATGGGAGGAAACCAGAGCACCCGGAGGAAACCCATGCAGACATGGGGAGAACGTGCAAACTCCACACGCACTGTGGAGTTTGCGGATATTTGGACTGTTCTGAACTAAAATTCAGCACAATCCTAATGTAATCAGAGCATCAGACAGCAAAGTGCAAGGGAATGGGAATAAGGGTGCATGAAAATGTAAGGTAAGAGAGAAAGATATTTTCTTAAATCGTACCTATGTCATCATCAGTTCGGTCTGCTGGATCCTTCTCCAGACACTCCCGAACAACATCCCTGCCCATCAGTGGATCAGATGCTCGGTCAATGTCTTCTTCATCTTCTTCCTCTTCTTCAGAGTCTACAGCTGTTTCTGGAAGACCAGTAAGATCGACATCCCCCATTTCACTTTCTGTAGCCTACAGCAAGCAATACTTTTATGTTAATCATTTGCATCCATACCAATGTACCATAAAAATACATATTTCTCTGAAAAAATTGTTCTCAGCGATTCACTGCTGGTTTTGCCTTTATCTATATTTTTTTTACTCCCCTAAATCAAAATACTAGTTTTATAAATTACAAATCCAGGCATTGTTATAAAATGATGTTTTGCACTCAAAAGCTAGGCATCCAGCGATACTTATAACCTCTGAAGACATGAAACCAAATACTTATTAATTTAGAGTGAAATTAAAACAGGATTGCACAGAAGTGTCACAAATTTTAAACACTATGGCTGGACTTGTGAATTCTAGTTTTCAAACCAAGATTGGTGGAGTAGTGGATGAGGTGGAGGGCTGTTGTAGGCTGCAAAGAGACATTGATAGGATGCAGAGCTGGGCCGAAAAATGGCAGATGGAGTTTAACCCTGATAAGTGCGAGATGATTCATTTTGGTAGGACAAATTTGAATGCGGATTACAGGGTCAACGGCAGGGTTCTGAGGAATGTAGAGGAACAGAGAGATCTTGGGGTTCATATCCACAGATCTCTGAAGGTTGCCACTCAAGTGGATAGAGCCGTGAAGAAGGCCTATAGTGTATTAGCGTTTATTAAAAGGGGGTTGGAGTTTAAGAGCCGTGGGGTTATGCTGCAACTGTACAGGACCTTGGTGAGACCACATTTGGAATATTGTGTGCAGTTCTGGTCACCTCACTATAAGAAGGATGTGGAAGCATTGGAGAGAGTGCAGAGGAGATTTACCAGGATGCTGCCTGGTTTGGGGGGTAGGTCTTATGAGGAAAGGCTGAGGGAGCTAGGGCTTTTCTCTTTAGAGCGGAGGAGGATGAGAGGTGACTTAATAGAGGTTTATATGATGATGAGGGGGATAGATAGAGTGGACGTTCAGAGACTATTTCCTCGGGTGGATGTAGCTGTTACTAGGGGGCATAACTATAAGGTTCATGGTGGGAGATATAGGAGGGATGTCCGAGGTAGGTTCTTTACTCAGAGTGGTTGGGGTGTGGAATGGACTGCCTGCTATCATAGTGGAGTCGGACACTTTAGGAACTTCCAAGCGGTTATTGGATAGGCACATGGAGCACACCAGAATGATAGGGAGTGGGATAGCTTGATCTTGGTTTCGGACTAAGCTCGGCACAACATCGAGGACCGAAGGGCCTGTACTGTGCTGTACTGTTCTATGTTCTATAAGTTTTCAACGAGGGGTCGTGGTAACATCACTGGACTAGTAATCCACAGGCCCAGGTTAATACTCTGCGGAATGGGTTTAGTTCTCAGCATGGCAACTAAATAGGGAATTAAAAAGCTATTTGTGGTCATCGTGGCCACAAAACCATTGTCACACCGCAGGACCGACCCAGTAGAGGTGGCAGCATTGTGGCATACAGTTGAGAGGGAGTTCTTAACATTGACTCTTGACCACATGAAGTCTCGTGGTATCAGGTCTAACATGGGCAAAGAAACCTCCTGCTGATTACCAGCAACCATCTCCCATCAGCTGATGGAGCAGTACTCCTTCATGTTGAACATGACTTGGAGGAAGCAAGGGTGCAAAATATATTCTGGGTGGAGGACTGTGGCTTGGCATCACTACTACTGACTGTGCCTTAAAGGACATAGCCGCTAGACTGGGTCTGCTGCAGGTGGTGAGGGAACCAACAAGGAAAAATTGATGACCTCATCCTCACCAACCAGCTTGTCATAAATGCATTCATCTCTGACAGTATTGGCAGGAGTGACCACCACACAGTCCTTGTGAAGACAAAGTACCACCTTCACACTGACGACACCCTCCATCGTGTTGTGTGGCACTATCATTCAAACAGATGCAACTGAAACCTGGGCATCCAAGATGTCTTCTGGGTCATCACAGCAGCAAAATTGTATATACTCGCAATTGGTAACCCCATATTCCTCACTCGACTACTATCATCAAGCCAGGGGATTAACCCCAGTTCAATGAAGAGTGCAGGAAGGCATGCCAGGAGCAGCAAATATGGAATTAAAGAGCTAGTTGTCAACCTGGTGAAGCTACAACACAAGACTATGTGCATGCCAAAAGCATGCAATGCTCAGAGATAAGCAATCCAACAACCAACAGATCTAAGCTCTGCAATCCTGCAACATCCAGTCGTTGAGTGGCGGTGGACAATTAACTGGAGGAGACACCACACATCCCCCACCCTTGATGATGGTCAGCATATCAGTGCAAATACAAGGTATTTCCACCAATCTTCAGCCAGGAGTGCTGAATGAATGATCCATCTAGGCCTCCTCTTGAGGACCCCAGCGTCACACATGCCAGTCTTCAGCCAATTCAATTCACTCCACATGATATCAAGAAACAGCTGAAGGCACTGGCTACTGCAAAGACTACAACATTCCAGCAATAGTTCTGAAGATTTGCATACCAGAACTAGCTGTGCCCTTAATCAAGTTGTTCCAATACAGCTACAACACTGGTATCACAGCAATGTGGAAAGTTGCCCAGATATGTTCTGTCCTCAATGAGGAGGACAAATCCAACCAGGCCAATTACCACCCCATCAATCTACTCTCAATCATCAGCTAAGTGATGGAAGAGGTTATCAACAGTGCTATCATGCCGCACTTACTTCAAAACAATCTACTCATTCATTGACGCTCAGTTTGGGTTCCACCAGAGCCATTCAGTTCCTGATCTCATTATAGCTTTAGTTCAAATATGGACAAAAGAGCTGAACTCAAGAGCTGAGGTAAGAGTGACTACTCTTGACATCAAGGACACATTTGATCAAGTGTGGCATCAAAGAGCCCTAGCAAAATTAGAGCCAATGGGAATCAAGAGGAAAACTCTCCACATTTATGTGGTTGGTCCAGTTCAGTTCCTGATCAATAGTAACCTTTAAGATGTTGACAGTGTGTGATTCAGCGAATGTCAAGGGGAAATGGTTAGATTTTCTTTTATTGGAGATGGTCATTGCCTGGCATTTGTGCGGCACAATTACTCTCATACCATCTCTACTATAATTAATGTTGCTACTTTGTGTCGAAATTATTTCCTCAGAGGCTGATTCTGCCCTCTGCTCTTACCAAATATCATCCAGGTCTTGCTGCATATGGACATGGACTGCTTCAGTATTTGAGGAGTTGTGAACGATGCTGAACATGGTCCAGTCATCCACAAATATCCCACTTCTGACCTTGAAGGTAGAGATAAAGTAACTGATGAAGCAGCCAAAGGTGCTGGGCCTGCTATGTTCCAGGACCGAGATAATTGACATCCAACAAACATAATCATCATTCTGTGTGTTAGGTACGACCCTCTGACCAGTGGAGGGCCCGCCACCCTCCCGATTCCCACTGATGTTGAATGATGGGTTAGGTTGATTGGCCATATTACCCCTTAGTGTCCCAAGATGTGTAGGTTAGATGGATTAGGGATTGTAAATGTGTAGGGTTACAGGGATAGGGTGGAGGAGAGAGACTGGGTAAGACACTCATGATGTGGAGGTGCCAGCGTTGGACTGGGGTAAACACAGTAAGAAGTTTAACAACACCAGGTTAAAGTCCAACAGGTATATTTGGTAGCAAATGCCATTAGCTTTCGGAGCGCTGCCCCTTCGTCAGGTGGAGTGGAGAAATGCTCACAAACAGGGCATACAGAGACACAAACTCAATTTACAGAATAATGATTGGAATGCAGTCTTTACAGATAATCAAGTCTTAAAGGTACAAACAATGTGAGTGGAGAGAGCATTAAGCACAGGTTAAAGAGATGTGTATTGTCTCCAGACAGGACAGCCAGTGAGATTCTGCAAGTCCAGGCAAGCTGTGGGGATTACAGATAGTGTGACATGAACCCAAGATCCCGGTTGAGGCCGTCCTCATGTGTGCGGAACTTGGCTATCCGTTTCTGCTCAGCGACTCTGCGCTGTCGTGTGTCGTGAAGGCCTCCTTGGAGAACGCTTACCCGAAGATCAGAGGCCGAATGCCCATGACCATTCAAGTGCTCCCCAACAGGAAGAGAACAGTCTTGCCTGGTGATTGTCGAACGGTGTTCATTCATTCGTTGTCGTAGCGTCTGCATGGTTTCCCCAAGGTACCATGCCTCGGGACATCCTTTCCTGCAGCGTATCAGGTGGACAACGTTGGCCGAGTTGCAAGAGTATGTACCGTGTACCTGGTGGATGGTGTTCTCACGTGAGATGATGGCATCTGTGTCGATGATCCGGCACATCTTGCAGAGGTTGCTGTGGCAGGGTTGTGTGGTGTTGTGGTCACTGTACTCCTGAAGGCTGGGTAGTTTGCTGCGGACACGGGTCTGTTTGAGGTTTGTACCTTTAAGACTTGATTATCCGTAAAGACTGCATTCCAATCATTATTCTGTAAATTGAGTTTGTGTCTCTGTATGCCCTGTTTGTGAGCAGATCTCCACTCCACCTGACGAAGGGGCAGCGCTCTGATAGCTAGTGGCATTTGCTACCAAATAAACCTGTTGGACTTTAACCTGGTGTTGTTAAACTTCTTACTAAGACACTCAATCAGAGAGTTGGTACAGATTCGATGGGCCAAATAGCCTGTTCTGCACTATAGGGATTCTGTGATTCTATAAGTCCAGGTTTGCCTTGATGTGACACTCGGTCAAATGCTGCCTTGATGTCAAGGGCAGACATTCTCGAGTTCAGCACTTTTGTCCATGTCTGGATCAATGATGTAATGAGGTCAGGTGCTGAGTGGCCCTGCCAGAACTCAAACTGAACATCACTGAACAGGCAATTGCTGACCAAGTGCCATTTGATAGCATGGTTGACGACACCTTTCATCACTTTGCTATTTATTATTTTTCACTACAGTATTAGATGGCTAAAGTTAACTAAGGGAAAAATATGTTTGTTTCCTACTACTATTCACTTGTTCTTGCGCTGTTTGTTAAATTTGTTGGCAGTTAAAGCACGAGTCAAGATTCAGCATATTCTGTTCTTCTGCTTTCCAAACAAAGGAAATTCAATGATAGCACATACAAAAACCAACAGCTGTTCAATCCCTTGGCATGCTATAAATGTTCCTAGATCACTCCTATAGGACAAAAGAGGTGCTAGTTCTCATTTTGAAGATGACATTAAAAAAGAAACCTGAAAACATTAACCCAGGTATGGCAGCAGAATGGCTAGTATTGCTGCCTCACAGCACCAGGGACCCGGGTTCGATTCCAACCTTGGGTGTTTGTCTGTGTGGAGTTTGCACATTCTCCCCGTATCTGCATGGGTTTTCTCCAGGTGCACTGGTTTCCTCCCACAGTCCAAAGATGTGCAGATTAAGTGGATTAGCCATGCTAAATTGCTGCTTAATGTCCAAACATGTGTAGGTTAGGTGGATTAGTCATGGTAAATGCATGGAGTTACTGGGGAGGGGGCTGTCCTGAGTAAGATGCTCTTCGGAGAATTAGTGCAGTTTCGATGGGCCAAATGTCCTGCTTTTGCACTACAGGGAATATGGTAATAGTCAATGGTACTCTCATACCATCCCTACTATAATTAATGATGGCTTTTATTGTGTGTATATTGAGAGAGTGACTCTTTGATTTTGCACTTTGTTTAGAAAAATTATTCCCTCAGATGCGGATTCTGCCCTCTGCTCTTCTAATAATCATTACCTTGGTCTTGTTAAATTTTAATGATCATATAAAGGGGTTTAAAAGTAGCAAATCAAGCTGATGGATCATCAGATTTATTTTCATGTTAACCTGTAGCTGGTAAAACTAGTTTGTTTCAGGTTGGTTTGAAGGTTGTGGTGGACATAATGTCAAATACTAAATTATTAAAACAGGTCACTGAAAAGAAGTGATGGCACATACATCAGCATCCTGCATCAGATTATGGTCAGTGAGATATCTGATTTTAAATGCTTTTCTTTAAATTTCATTTCTTTCCTGTGCTCCCATAATATCTTTCCCCATGTTAACTCTCCTACTCATAATACTTTCTCAGGAGACTAAAGAAATTTGGCATGCCAGCTATGACTCTCACCAACTTTTACAGGTGTACCATAAAAAGCATTCTTTCTGGTTGTATCACAGCTTGGTATGGCTCCTGCTCTGCCCATTTTGGTAGATCGAACAGGGCAGTGATTATTCAGTTACAGAACAAAGAGAGCTAGGGTACAGGTTATGACCCATTAATTTTAAAATTCTCCTTCTGCTTACAAATCTCTCTACAGTCTCTGCCCTCCCAATCAATCTCTGCAATCTTCTCCAGGACCATAATTCTCCAAAATCTCTTCTTCAAATCTGGACTCTTGCACATTCCCAATTTTTGGTCTTCCACCAATACCTGCCATGATTTCACCTGCCAAGACCAATGCTGTGAAATGTCATCCTTAAACCTGTTTACCTCTCTCCCCCTTTAAGACATTCCTAAAACCTTTCAAGTTTTTTGGTGTTCTGTCCTAATATATCCTTAAGTGTTAAATTTTGTTTGTTAATGATCCTGTAAAGTGCCATGGGATGCTTTGCTATATTAAAGGTTATTTATAATGCACCTTGTTGTTTGCTTGATGTGTTGACTTATTTTGTTCTTGTGTAATAGCATGAGCTATTTTCCTACAATAAAAAGTGCTATATAAATGCAAGTTGGTGATGCTGAACATTACTGGAGGTCCCTCAGCCTTGGCTCTATCAAGCTACATCTGAATTATCTGGGCAAGTAAATGCAGAGAGTGCAGATATCATTTGGGCAACAGGAATCTAATTACATAAATTTCTCAGTAGCTTGATTTGGGAGTCCTTAAACACGAGCTTGATTTCCTTGCATGTCCGTCACTTGGTTGGCCAAAAATAGTCTTATCTGTGGAAATCTAGAAGCTGTAATAAAATTATTTTACATTTATAGCTTCAATTGGAGCAGAAAAATGAGCCATGACTCACATAGCTAAATGTTGTGCAGACCTAAGCAAATCAACCCCTTCTAATCATATATTGGTTATATGAGGATGACTGCATTAATAATTAAAAGTTTCAGATCAATACTGAAAGCAGCCTCAGAACCAGCCTTTGTCTCTTACACAACAACGGGAGAGAGTTGGATAACCCTTTACAATTACAGGAAATTACACTGTACTTGAAAACAATTACTGGCAGCACAGAAATGGCACTACATGCAGGATATACAGGCTGGCAATGTAGTTGCATTGACCCTTCTAGAATTTTCAATCTCTATTGCAAACCTTATTCCTCCACTGACTAAGGAAACTACTCCCACTGTATTGTATGAATACTCTCCATTTATTTTTATTTTATTTTTTTTAAATCTTGCATCCCATCTGTGTAGTGCTTACCCTTACAGTTGGTTTCCGTTTATCCCTTTCTCAGCAGTCAAGAGGATGCTCTTTTCCTGCTTAACCTTTAGGAAAGGCATACAACTGGGATGAGAGGAACTTGATCTCATTGCTGCCATCCAAAGCAACAGGAAGCCAATCCAAGTCATCCATAATTAGAATCCTCATGAAGTGCAGTGCTGAACCTTAACACCAACATCATTGGAATTTGCTTGGCAATTAAGTGTCTAACACTTATCAAAGATGCAATGATTTTTGGAAAAAAAAGAGGTTAGATTAAAATGAAAGCAGGATTCAATTTTAATCACAAGCCTCATCATCAAGACTTAACTTACAAATCAACCAGCTGGTGGAATTAGCATCTTTAGATCCCCCCGCCCAGGGGAAAATAATCATTGGAGAAATGCCTTGGAGGGGTTTTAATCCTGACACAAACATAAGCACAGTGAATCTAGAATGTTGCGGGTCAACAGAACCATATAATCCTTACAGTGTAGGAAGAGGTCATTCGGCCCATCAAGCCTCTTCAAAATAGCATCTTACCCAGGCCCTCCTCCACCCTATTCCCAGAACCCCAAGCATTTATCATGGCTAATCCACCAAACCTACACATTTTTGGACTGTAGGAGGAAACCGAAGCACCGAGAGGAAACCCACACAGACATGGGAAACTTCACAGAGACAGTCACTCAAGGTTAGAATTGAAACCGGACCCGAGTCCTGTGAGGCAGCAGTGCTAACCATTGTGCCACTCCGTTGATCATTATTCAGCATCCTTAGAAAGATCAGAATCAATGCGAATCTTTGCACTGCTTTGACTTTTTCCTGTCATTTCTGTTAATATTTAGAACGGTGAATACTGATGACAATGCTTAAATAAGTTGTTGACATTAATGATACATAATGACTAAATTAATAATAGTTAAATCACTTTTGAGTTAATTATGATATCAACTAATAGTAATTTAACCCCTTCAAAGACTTTCAAAATTGAGGACTCCTCTAAGCCATTACAATCCAAAATTTAAATCCAGTGTTACTGACTAAACAGTAGTATGCACAAGTCTACAAGAAACAGCATGGAAAATCAGAAATGTATTAGCAGTGACACAAACAGATGGATCAAGGAAAACAACTGGAGTGCCACATACATGAATCCATTTGTTGCAAGGCAGCCTCTGCCTTTAATTTATCTATGTTAGCGCCAACATGATATTTTGTTTAGGATGAGCATAATCCTGTATTTGTTTGCATGATAATTTACATTACTAAAGTCTCTAGCTATAGCCAACATTCCTGTTTGATTGCTGCTTGTGAAGTAAGAATTCTCCCATCCTGATCATACAAAAGGAATGAGAGAAAACAAACATCCTTCTTCACCCATGCCTCATTTGAACTGAGTCATAAAACACAACAATCATTCAGTTTACTGATGGAGCTTGATCATGGAGCCTGAAACAAGTATGTTTCAGGCTCCATGATCAAGCTCCAATAGTACACTGTTGAAAAACTATGTTCAGCAGGAGACAGCAGCGCACAAGAAGAGGATTAAAGAATCTAATTCCAATATCTGATATGAGTTTGTGAATTTCAACAAATTAAACAAGAAGTGGCGGCACACCTCCTATTCTTACTTGCCAACTCCCGCCCCCCAAAAAGTTACATCAGTTTGCAAAGCAGCAGTGGAAAGGAGGAGGCCAATATGAAGAAGAAATCACTATCAATAGTAAAGTTTATTTATTAGTCATAAGTAAGGCTTACATTAACACTGCAATGAAATTACTGTGAAATTCCCCTAATCGCCACACTCCAGCACCTGTTTGGGTCAAGGCACCTAACCAGCACATCTTTCAGACTGAGAGGGGAAACCAGAGCACCCTAAGCAGACACTTGATCAAACCCACGCAGACACAGGGAGAACGTGCAAACTCCACACAGACAGTGACCCAAGCTGGGAATCGAACTCGGGTCTCTGGCGCTGTGAGGCAGCAGTGCTAGCCACTGTGCTATCATGCCGCCCATATTATCTGTTCCAAAAAAAAATAAATGTGGCTGGGGTGTGGTGGGGGCTGGCACCTCACATGAAACCTGAATTTAATACCCAACCTTTACCATATTGTGTCTCCAGGAAATCTAGCATATTGTTGCAGACAATATGAATGGTCACTCCTGTAGTTTTGAAATTTGCTTAACCTTTCTTCCCAAAACAGAAGTGGGATTTGCTAAATATATTTTCAACCACTCATTCAGTTATCTCACCCTGACGGGTTGGGAAATCGCCTAGCCAGTGCCACTGTGATATTATCAGCACTGAGCAAATTTCTCCTCAGTGGAGGATATTAAACACTTGTTGGAAAATTTAAATGCTATCTAAATAGTAAGATGATCTCATTTTGTTTTCTTCTTAAGGTAGTAGATGTAGCTTTGTGGTTATCAGTGATCCGCTGACATTTTAGCCAAATGGCCATTATTCACGTGGAACCCTGGAATGCCCAACATGCCAGTTAAAAACAGTGGACATCATATCCAAACCTAAACCTTTCATCATTCAAAAGTACTTTAATAGAATGAGATGTGGAAATCAAACTGATATTTCCTTTCCATAGCTTAGGGAAACCTCAGCCAACTGTAGCCTGCCACTGCCATGTAACGGAGATCAGTTAACTCAGCAGAGATCAAAAAATAAAAATAATGAATCTCTAAGTTCAGCAGCTCATCACATAATGCACTTACCAATTCTGCAGTCCACGGAACCTTCAAACAATTAGTTAGCTAGACAAAGCATATCCTTGTCAAGTAAATTAGCCTAGTTTTAAGATGGAATCCCCCTGAAATAACTAGACTTTTTCATTACATTGGACATTGCTAATTATAAACACAATTTGCATCAAATCTTTGTGCTATAAATGCCTTTCTAGCATCTCTCCTACACAGGCATAAGATGGTGCAACAGGTTAGAACATAATAGGAAATATTCCACTTTGGGATTTCTGCCACATTTTCTTTCTGCTCTTAAATTTGAATGGATAAAAGTTTATACACCATGGGTGCAATATACATTTTCAGTACCTATCAGGATCACTGAAATGGAAAATTTACCCGACAGTCCTTTCATTTCTGGGACACGGTTTTGGACACAGCCCAAGAACGATAATGGAAGAAGTCTATTCTAATGCTGGTTGTCCTGCACAATATGCACTTAAAATAGTTATGCAAGTCCACAGAACAAAACTGTCCAAACTTTTGTAAACAATGGCAATCCCATTTAGAGAGGCTGTAAATCTAACAGTTCTGTGAAAATAGGAGATGCACTTCAGGAGGTGAAAACTGATGTTAGGTACAACAGAAGGAATATTATATTGCATTAAATCGGTGTTACATCTGAACAGAGATGTTTAGCCCACAGCGCACTGACAGGCGAGATGTTAAAGCAGTGGGAAAATCTCTCCACCTCAACTTGGCTAAGATCAAGTGTAGTAATGACATGCTGTTGAAGTCATTAGGTTACATTTTAGCTTCATTTGAAGCAATTTTTAAAAGCGGCATCTCGGCCTTTTGGCTAAGATGCAAATGAGATCAAGCCTTGGAGGAGGTGCAATGCCTACTCCAATCAGCTTGGATCATGTAGATCAAGCCCAAGACAGGAGGTGAGAGCCCCATCTTGTCAGCTTGGATCGGGAATGTCTCAACTTGTTGAGACTCTGAATTGAACTTGATTTGATTGAATTTTTAAAAAACAACAAAATCCTCTCTAAAGAAATGTGTATAATTAGCAGGTCAGTTACTGGCTTTGATCCACTGCCACTTTTCCCCCTGAACATCTGATTAATCATTTATTGACTCAACATAACAAAACAGGATTGTTTACAAACATGTTTTAAACAAATCAAGGTCAGGAACAAGGATCAGATGTTTAACACAGCAATCCAATGCAGATGTGATAACAAAATCATGAGTTTATAGGCCGCATCTTACTGAGATGGGTGTGGCGGGGGAGTGGGGGGGGGCCTCAGGAGGACATCTCACATGCAAATCAGCCTTGCCGATTGGTCGACAGCTCCATCAATCCTTGCAGCACCAGTGCTGAATAATGGGCACTGCTGAGATTGCAGGAAGCCCAAGAAAGACAAGAAAGATCATGACTGCCCAGAGATAGTACACCTAGGGTTATCTAGGGGTTTTAGGGCGAGGAAGAATCCCAGTGCTCAGGATGGGGTTGAGGGGGCTGGATTGTCAGTTTCTGTCGAGCAGGCAGAGCAAGAAAATGGATGTAACATCTTTAATGTGGTGCCCTGAATGTGTGCACGACTCCTCCCCCTCCCAGCCTACTGCCTTTGATCATGTAGGCCTTAAAAACAAAATGGCCTGTTGACTCCCATCTGACTGGCCACATTAACTGTTAATTTTTAGCATATGTTCACACAGACACTTTTTTACCCCCTTTTGGGAATAGTGGTAGGATTCCCAAGCTTTGAGCCCATTGAACTGAGTTATGAATGCTACTTCCGTGGCCAACAAGTTCTGGCATTAGACTTGAATTTGGAGTTTCTGGTTCAGAGGTATGAACGCTATTATGTTATGGTGTGACAGTATATTGTTCAGGCCAATATGCTTTTTAAAGCCAAAATGTCCCTTAATTATTTATTTACATAAGGCGAGTACCCACCTAATGTAATATGGCATAATATAGGGGTGGGTGGGTGAACAGGAGTGGGTTAGCCACCTGGCCTATCCCCATCTTTCCCCACCCCCTATTCCATCTCTTCCTCTCCCCCTTCTCCCCGCCCCACCCACGCTACCAAAATCATGCCTGGAGGGTACACAAAATCCAGCCCAGGTCTTCAATTGTATAATGCAACATTCGGAGAACAGTTCATTGGGTTGATGTTACTGCAATCAGGAGGCACCTGGTAAAGGATAACGGTGGAGCCAGTCTGTCTTCAACAAAGGTTAATCCATGAAACCTAGTATGACACAAGTGCAGACAAGGGGAGCGATTCTCTGACCTCGTCACGCCATTAGCAGGTCGCGTCAGTCCATGAGAATAGCTTGCGGGCCTAAAAATCGGTTTCACACCTGGCGTCAAACAGCTTGTGATTCTCCCAGTTTCTGTCTAATGGTACAAACTGGATTGTGCCCAGAAAGGACACAATTCCGACTATCATATATAGAGAACAAAGAACAGTACAGCACAGGAAACAGGCCCTTCGGCCCTCCAAGCCTGTGCCGCTCCTTGGTCCAACTAGACCAATCGTTTGTATCCCTCCATTCCCAGGCTACTCATGTGACTATCCAGGTAAGTCTTAAACGATGTCAGCGTGCCTGCCTCCACCACCCTACTTGGCAGCGCATTCCAGGCCCCCACCACCCTCTGTGTAAAAAACGTCCCTCTGATGTCTGAGTTATACTTCGCCCCTCTCAGCTTGAGCCCGTGACCCCTCGTGATCGTCACCTCCGACCTGGGAAAAAGCTTCCCACTGTTCACCCTATCTATACCCTTCATAATCTTGTATACCTCTATTAGATCTCCCCTCATTCTCCGTCTTTCCAAGGAGAACAACCCCAGTCTACCCAATCTCTCCTCACAGCTAAGAAGCATTCAAACATGCATAGCCCATTCAAATCCCAGCATATGGATTCTCTGGCCTTAGGGTGCGGCATGTTAACAGCGAGAAACACTATTGGTTTCCAGTAGCGGAGGAAAACCTGGCACAATGATCATGCCGGGGGACTCAGATCAGTGCAGCTGGGGGCATGGCTAGGTGGTGCCCATTGGGCAATTCCCACCTGATGGTGCCACCTGGCACACTGACCGTGCCCAAACAGGCACACTACCACTGCCCGGCAGTGGCCAGACAGCCCAGCTGTGCACCACCAGTTTGCCAGGGGCAGTGCCCCAATGTCAGCGACCCATGTCAGGGACGGGGTGGAGGCACATGCCACCGATGAGGGGAATCCCTATGTGCGTGGGAGGTGGGACGGTGTGTCACTGTGAGATTGGGATGCCCTTGCAAAATGGCGCCCGAGCACTCTGAAGCTAGGCTCACTGGCGTGTTTAGTTTAATTAAACTTGTAGCTTGTGTCGATTAAGTTCAAATGCATCCACGATTTGGGCAAATTGGAGGAATAGAAACCCATGTTTGCAGGGGGAGGGGGAAGAGAAACAGTGACTGAAAAACAAAACTCAGCAATGTAAATTACTGCATGTCAATTATATTAATTTGAGTGCTCATATATTACACCACTCCTACATATTAACACAGAGAAGAATTTGTTTCTATGAATGAGTTATGAAGTTCCATCCTGTGCTAAAGTAATAGGCTACGATTAGAGGTATAGAACCACTGGAATTCCCTGCTTATTGAAATTCTGAGTGGCTCACAGCCTCAATTCTAATTCTCTGTTGTATTTGCCTGTCCAGCTTTGGAAGTCATTTTAAAGATGCTTTACCAGCACATGTTGCCAGATGTAGTGTAATCAGCTGGTTTAGGTTCAACAATGTGCCCAATTTTACAAAGACTCCTCTTTAAATTTAGATTTCAAAATAGATGGTAAGGAGTATTTTATAATTACTTAATCCTTACTTACACACATAGATACACGCATAGCAACAATGAAAGACGACTCTGATGTCTAAGTGGATCATATGGCAGCTCAAATGCTGGTTATTATACTCAAAGATGGCCACTTCAACTAGTCACTGTAACCATGACCACAGTAATATTTCATGAGTGATTTCTTTTATGCATTCAGCTTAGTTGTTGGAGCGATGAAAAAAGGACAGTCACCTTGGGTGAAAAATCTAATTATACAAAAGAATCTTGAGGATGACCAGCGACACCATATGTATCATTTCTTTTAAAAATCTACAAAATATTCAATTGAGGAAAGTCCTAATTATGGGTTCCTATTTCCCCAGAAACGAACATGACTTAGGACTCGGTCTATCACAAACTATTATGGCTTAGCACTACTTTCAACACATAACCGCAATTGGTGCCACATCTTTCAATCAGTACCACACACACAACTTTAACAGTAACACATGGTCACTAGGTTCCCTAGAACTGAACACACAGCAGCGTACCACAAATCCATTCCTCCAGTGCTAAAGAAAAGCAAAGCACGCTGCTGGTGGTAATATTCAGAGTAAAACCACTGATATCTAATACATGCTAGAACACTGCATCATCCAAAGTATTTAAAAGCTCCAAATCAATAAGTTGTCTTTGTCAACAAAAAGATTACAAATCAGAAATCTTTATCCAAATGTGATATTATAGCTAATGTCAGGGCATAATTCTAAAGGTTACAGTGGCATTTTAGATTCTTTAAGCTAGCAATGCATTATTTCAACAAATATCGATTTGACATTTTAAATAAAACAGATTTAAAGATTGCATCATAATTATTGACATTCTCTTGACCAATGTCAAAAATCAACTTGCTTCACAGTCAGTAAAATACTTGCTCTGCCTCTCATTTATCATTTTAAGCTAATACTTCATCAAATATTTGCTTCTACATATCCTACTGGGGGAAAAAACTCTCCTCTAAAATTTGCAATCAACAGGTTTCAGAAATATTTCTTCAGAACAAGGCCAGTTTTGCTCATTTAATTTAAACCTACTTGGCACTCTCTATTAGGAGGTAACACCACAACATTACAATATCTTAAACCTGAAGCACCTGCAATACAAAACACAAATAGAAGTTACACGATGGCACTGCAAGTGTCGAATGGTAGAACAGATATTTGTACTTGGATGAGCACCTTGAAACACCATCGCATATAAGGCTATGGACGAGTGCTGGAATAGATAGCTGCTTGATGGCCAGCGCAGATATAATGGACCAAAGGGCCTATTTTGAGCTGTAGTATGACTCTACCCCAGTTGTTCATATGCTAAAGAAACGAGAATCTTCCCCATGCCTGCTAGCTGCAAGGATCCTAAATGAAATGATGTGTGCAATCCAATAGCAAATACATTTCCCTCAATTGGCACCGGTTGACTATTTCATTGAATGAGATTATACAATGGTTAATGGGGAAAATGAATACTCAAATGGAAAGACAGCTTTTCTATGCTTGAGACAGAATAGGAGGTTTACTCTGGACTTGACTGTGCTGTCTAATTGGTAGTGCTGACACAAGAGGTGGAATTTTCTCTCATTTTGGGATTAAGTGCCGTGGCAGAGGCAGGAACATGGAGTGTTTCCTGCTGTGGAGGCTGGTGGCAAAACACACCAAAACTTCTGGCCCCGACCTCATTAATTGTGCACCTGAGTGTTTTGCACCGTATGCAATGGCAAAGCAGGCCTGGATGGTGCCTGGGTGCCCTATTGAAAAGACACCCAGCATCACTGGTCCATTATTGAAGAAAGGTGGATTGCTTGAAAATGAAGATAGATCTCTGGGAGCACTCAGACAGAAGATGGATCTGCTGAGAATGAAGATGGATCTCTAGGAACATTCTGAGGCTGGAGATGGACCCCCTCCTGGACAGCAAATCTGGAAGGTCCACCTGCTAATGCTCCCCTAACCCATTGCTATGCTGTTCCAGGGTCCAGGGTTACTGGCGGCTTCGATTTCAAACAACGGAGGCAGCCCTAGACATTGTTCAGCTGAGTCTCGACATCTGCATGCCACATTGTTCCAAGCATGTTACGTGCTGACGTGTTTTCCCACTGGCATCACAGAGAATCTGGCGTAGGCCGTTGGGCCTTCATCTGCATCCTATTAACAAGGTGCAAATGAGGCCCATGCCTGCCTCTGGTGGGTTTCCCAACCACTCTCACCTCCCAGGAGTCAAAAAAGTGCATGGGGCCCGGGTGGGGAGAGAGACTTATATAGAGACGGGTCTGCCAAGTCAGAATTTTCCCAACTCGGGCACCTCACCTTGTTACCAAAAATCTGGTTCCAAGACCCATTGATCCATCACCTCAGTCCTCTCTTCCATACATTGGCTCCCCTTCCTCCAAACATCTAGTTTAAATCCTAAACCTCGCCTTTAAATCCCTCTTGCCTATACCAACTCTAAGTTTTTCCAGATCTATATTCATTCTGTATACTATATTTCCGACTTCTTTTGTGCATCTTCCTCCATAGTTCCACACTACAATGTAACCAGGGTTTTCAAGCACCACAGACCTGTTCTCTGTCCCTACACTGTTCTGCTTTCCCGTACCTTTCTCTTTCTTTTAAAAACTTATCTCCTTGACTAAAATATTGGTCAGCCTTCTTAATCTCTTCTTTCCTGGCTCAACATCCATTTTCTGCATGCTTATCAGTGAAGTGCTTTGGGATTTTATATAAGAATGGTTTATAAATACAAATGCTACTTTGTATGGTGTGTTTTTGTGAATAATTACTAAAAGATTAAGAATTATATGTTTCTCCTCATTGCAACATTACCTGATAGATATCCGACAGGCTGCTGCTCCCAGAGTCACTGGCAATACTGCACCCGGACTGGCTGGAAGGGACATGTGTCACCTGTGGATGTGGATTGTCTGTGAGGTGCATCTTGGAAAGATCTGCAGGAAGCTGTAAAAATTATGAGGAGGAAGGGGAGAAAAAAAAATCCATTAATTTGATAAATGAACCAAAAACATAAATTAAAAACTTTTAGACATGTTTGCTGAACTTTATAATAGTCTTTTGAAATGATCTAGGGTTTTGCAAAAAGGGCATTTGATTTAGGAAAAAACTAAGTAATACTTCAGTGTTGTGTGCACTTCTATTGCATGTGTGCAATGGATATTGATGATAAAGATATTTGCATGCAAGATACCAATTCAACTAAAATTTAAAAAACATGCTTGTATTGCAGAATATTTTGGTCTGTAGAACTAGCAAAAAAATAAGCTTTCAAAAATCAAAATTGCTAATATATTCAAAATTGAAAAAAAATGCTGTTCCATTGAGGCAAAGATTATAAGAACATTCGGCTAGAAATAAAGAAGTGTCCATATCTGAGTTGTCCAAACTACAGCCATGGCGACATCCATCTTACAAACTCCTATTATGTCTTTTGCTGACTTGCTGGTATTTGTGCTGCTATTGGTTTCAGTTTTTGATTTGGGGAAACTAGAAAAAGCAACTCCTTCATTCGTGGATTTAGAGTCTAAATCATCAATGAGGATCAGCTTCTTTCCACTTGTCCAATCTTCAAAGATCGGAAAATTCAAAGCAGCACAACTACAACTGAGCCAGAAACATAGAAAGGAAATAATGTAGAACGGACAACAGAAGGCAGATAGTAGTAGATGGTACGTGTGAGAGCATTACTTGAAGCTGGGAAACCATATGGGAAATAAGGCCCAAACAACCAAAGAATTTTAATACGCCTGAAAATCTTCATGCAATGTACCAACGGGTTTGGGTGATGCAAAATTTAAGTATTTGGATTTCTACAATGAATCATGTGCATTTAAAAAAATAAATGCCCAGGATCCCAGGAACTTTCATTTGAATTACAATGCCGAGTTGGGAATGGTTCAGTGCAAAAATGCCACATTCCAAATTATGGAATTATGTCTAATAATTATCTTTTTCTGATCCAAATAGCCTATTAACTAATTTTGTACATCTGTAGCAAAGAGTTAATACAGATACAATGGATCAAACTGTCTTCTTTGGTTCTATAAACGTATCTAGTTGTGGTACATAGGACTGCCATCCTGCTCCAAAAGTTGGGATGTCATTTTTCCATGTGAAAACATGTCTCCAAAAAGATTGCCTATGAAACCTTGGGCAGATTAACCTGGAATAGTTGTATGAAATGTGAGTATCTAACTGGATAAAATACATTTCCATAACAATCAAAAGCCAAAACCAAGAATTTACATGTCTGAATGGAAATGTTAAAACCACATAACATGATCTAGTACGACACATGAACAGCAGCACAAACAAGTGGTAAGTCCTTCAAAGTACAATGAGGCCATTACTCAAACCTCCAAAAAAACATCCAGTTTTGATGAGCAAACATGGAAATAGAAAAAAAATAAACATTTTTATTTTTGTTTCTTACTTTTTCTTTACTCTTGCAAAATTCTAACCTACATGTAGAAAAAAAGCAGAGAAAATGAAGAGCAGGAAAGGGGACCAAGTGGACCTATCAAACTATCGGAGGGTGAGAAAGACTCATATGCTGGGGGGTGGGCGGGCAGAAAGGCAAAGTGCAACAGCCAACAACTCTCAATAGGGTTTAAGCTAAGAGGAAAGCTCAAATTATTAAAATAAACAAATTCTAAAAGATGAAGTAAGAATGAGAGGCAATGAAAAAGGTTCACAAAAGCAATAAATTCTCAGCAATGACCCAATTGATGGTGAAAGTGTCAGGTTCGCTTTCATTACAACCATAAAATTGGCAGCAATTTAATGACGTTTGCACATGCGCATATGCCAATGATTTCTTATTTTTCCATAGGGTGGGCTCTTGAAATCCCCATAGGTAGACACACCCTGTGAAGTCTTTTGACAAGAACTACACTTTTATGCTGTAAAAACACTTGAAAAAGTTACAATTTGTTGAATGAAGTGTAGCTGAGTTTTAATGGTGTGCCAAGCACATAACTATTGCTTAAACATCTTTCTGGCCCTGAGAAACTAATGATATATTTGTAGAATGTTAATTTTCATCATGATTTTTAAAAATCAAAGCTGTGAATTTTTAAAAGTTTATAATATTTCAGATTCTACTGTAACAACGTGTATGTCCCAATTTTTGTTTTACTATCTATAAAATGATTTAAAAATTAAGGATAATCAGCGATTTTCACTTCTAGGTTTGTTGGATGAGGTGAGAGTGGCTGCCCTTGACATCAAGGCAGCATTTGACTGAGGCATCAAGAAGCCCTAACAAAACTGGAGTCCATGGGGATCAAGGTAAACCCACCACTGGTTGAAGCTGGCACAGAGGAAGATGGTCATGGTGACTGAAGCTCAAGCATCTCAATTCTGGGACATCACTGCAGGAGTTCCTCAGAGTAGTGCCCTAGGCCCAACCATCTTCCCCTGTTTCATTAATGACCTTCCTTCCATCATACGGTCAGAAGTGAGGACATTTGCTAATGACTGCTCAATGTTCAGCACTATTTGCAACCCCTCAGATAATTAAGCAGTCCATGCCCAAATGCAACATTACCTGGACAATATCCAAGGTTGGGCTGACAAGTGGCAAGTAATATTCATGCCACAGAAGTGCCAGGCAATTACCATCTCCAACAGTGAAGGAACATTGATATATTTCCAAGTCAGGATGGTGAGTGACTTGGAGGGGAACTTCCTGGTGGTGTTGTTCCCCTCCAAGTCACTCACCATCCTGACTTGGAAATATATCAATGTTCCTTCACCGTTGCTGGATCAAAATCCTGGTGTGGAGATGCCGGCGTTGGACTGGGGTAAACACAGTAAGAACCTGGTGTTGTTAAACTTCTTCCTGTCAAAATCCTGGAACAGCACTGTAGTTGTATCTACACCTCAGGGACTGCAGCAGTTCAAGGAAAAGGTTCACCACCACCTTCTCAAGGACAACTAAGGATGGGCAATAAATGCTGACCTAGCCAGTGACGTCCACATTCCATAAATGAAAAACTTAAGTAAATAATTGGCTATTTAGCTTGCTTGATGACATCTATTATTGGATTGGAAGCCCCTGGTACTGCCCACAGGATGAAAGTAACTTCAGGGAAAATTTAATCCATGCCACAGAAATTGCTAGTTCTTTTGGGAAGCATTCTTTAGGGTCAAGTGTGATCACTTTGTCACTGACTGAGAAATCTGGCTCAAATATTTCAGAGGAAACCAGTGTTGTAACACAAAAAATAACCATAATAGCCTGCTGTGAAGTGAAAGCTTTGTTTTAGCCCCTTCGCAGTCACTCAGCAAAGGTGTGCACCAAAGGCATAGCGGGGGGATTCCCAAACTACATTCCAAGACTGTGCTGCATTAATTGAACTCAACTAGGGTAGCAGTAGAGATTCTAAACTTTGAGGACTGCTGGAGGATAATCAAATATGATTCTCAACCCTAACCACTATTTAACAAGTGTGTGTGGAGATCAGGCAAGAACTGGATTTCAACCATGATGCACCCTACAACTGAGTGACCAACCAACGTTCACTGTCAAGACTCGCAGATGAATAGGATACAGCATACTGATAGAAGTGTATTTTAGCAAAGGGGGGAGGAGGGGGAGGAGGGGTAAAAGTGGTGAAGGAAATGGTCAAGAAAAAATATGAAAAAGTGTAATTTTTCTCTTAAAAGTCCTCGGTGTGACCAAATCTAAAATGCTGAAATGGACAGAGCTAGTTGTATGGCAGTTACAGTGCCATAGAGCATAAACAATGTTTAGCCACTGGCTATGAAGCCTACCTTGCAGCCCTCCTACCTTGGCAAGTTAAAAATTAATTTTCACGTCTTTTCTATCATTTTTACTATTTAAAGTAGGCATTTTGCCCATCATACCCAAGATGACTTCATATATAGTTAGAATATTTTCGGTTCTTTTTGTCAGCTATTGGTCATGGAAATGAAAAACAGCATCTGCAAGATTGCTTTGACAGCTGGCATAATACAAGAGTAAATATAAATGTGATTTTGTGACAAAAAAATGCAGACTTTGGCAAGGTAAATCTGCAATCTTGAGACAAATTTGAAAAATCATAACAAGACTTCATACAGACTGACAAAATGGTATAAGAATGTGATTTTATAGTATTCTTCATGGAAAACTTAGCATTTCTTTTTACATGAAAACTTTGCACCATATGAAAAAAATAGATCCTCATCAAAAAACTCAAATAAAGTTAAAAATGATTTATTTATAGCAAACGTGTGCTTGCTTTTCTTAAGTAAACCACATTTGTCCAAGTGACTGTTAATTTTCTCCTGAATTATTGCTCCAAAAAACATTTCCACCACTGAGGCTAAACTGTAGTTGCTGGGTTTATCCTTACACACTAATGAACAACAGTATAAAGTTTGCAATTTTTCAGTCCATTGGTACAACCCTGAATCTAAGGAGACTTGGAAGATTATGGCCTGTGCCTCCACAACTTTCACCCTTATTTCCTATTAGTACCCCTGGATGTATCTCATCTGGTCCTGGCGACTTATAAACTTTCGGCACAACTAGCTTATCCAGTACCTCCCCTTTACTAATTTAGCCCACTCAATTGGGAGTAATTTTGATCCCACATACTCCATCTAAGGGAATGGGAACGAGTGCTCAAAATTCGGAGAGCACAATTTGCGCCAGTGAATTTCAGAGTTCTGATCTTACTGGCTTCTTGCCAGTGCAGCAGTGTGAAACACTGTGCAGGACCGCAGAAAGTTAATTTTAATACATTTGCGAGTACTCTGCCTGGGACACCGCCCCCCCCCCCAAAACCGGATATTCAGTGAGCGCAGCGTACCATCACGTCAGTGCCATTTACAACAGGTTCACCTAGATGTGAACCTGCCGTGGAGGTCTCCCTGAGATTGTAAAATTCGGTGTCATTCAGGGTAAAGCGACATGGCCAGGCAATGGCCCCTGGCACAGGTTGGCACTGTGCCAACCTGGCTGTGAAAGTCTCGACTATGATCGGGGTGGGAGGGGCCTCTGAGACTTCTGTGTTGGGCTGGGGAATTGGGATTGAAGTGGGGTGGGGGTGGGGAGGTGGAGAGAAACATACCAGCTTTCTCACTTGAAACAACACTCTGCCATTTCTTGCTAAGATTTCACCCAATCTCTCATCTACCCCTCTTTCACTATTACTTCGGCAGCATCTTCTTCCTTGATAAAGACAAATGCAAAGTACTAATTTAGTATCTCAGCCATGCCTCTCTTACCCCCTTGCAGGTTCCCAATCAGCCTCACTCCTCCATTTACTACCCTTTTACTACTCATATGTCTGTAGAAGATTTTTGGATTCCCTTTTATTTTAGTTTCCCATCTCCTCTGATAGTTTTTCTTATTTATTTTTTCATTTCCTCTCTGAACTTTCTAAATTCAGATTTATTCTCAACTGTGTTATCTATCTGATGAAATCTGCAATTTACATGTTTTTTCCACTTCATCTTACTCAATCACTGTCATCATCCAGGGAGCTCTGGACTTGTTTGTCCCAACTTTCCTCCTCCTGGGAACGTACCTCGACTGTACAAAAATTATTACTTTTCTTTTTTTAAAAAATTTTTTGCTCCATCCTTAAAGTTACAAAGCCAATGCTCAAAGTGGATTGGGCAAACTCAAATCTATTCCTTGCTTGCTGCAAAACCCAAATTCAAATTCCAATTGAACCCAATTCATGGTCTCCATATGAGGGACAAACAAGGTCTAAGCTGACAAGAAAAGGAATTGCACCCCATCTTGGGCTTAAGCTGATGCTTGACCTTAGCCAAAAGGCTGAGAATTGTACCCCAATTATCTCCTCTTTGAAGCCAGCCATCGTTCTATTACCAGTTAATCTTTGATTCCAATTTATTTGGGCAAAATTTGTTCTCACCCCACTGAAGCTGTCCTTTCTCAAATTAATTATTTTTACTCTGGATTGCTCCTTGTCCTTTTCCATAGCTAACGTAAAGTCTATGATACTATTATTACAGCCCCTTAAATGCTCCCATACTGACACTTGATCCATTTGGCGTACTTCAGTCCCAGAACCAGATTCAACAACCCCTCCTTCCTCATTGGCTGAGAAACATTGTAATTTAGAAAATTCTCCTGTCACACTTAAAATCTCCTCCCCCTATGTCCTTTACATTACCATCCAATCTATGTCAAGATAATCTTGCACCTTTCCATAATTTCCCACTAGATGGTGGTGTATAGAATACACCCAGTAGTGTGATGGTACCTCTGTTGTTTCTTAGCTCTAATCAAATTGATTCTGTCCTTCACTCCTTTAGGATATCCTCTCTCCAGCACTGCAATGTTCTCCCCAGCCAGTAATACTACACACACCTCCTTTCTTTCCTGAAAACCTTCCATCAGGAATATTTAGTCTTGTCCTTTTTTCAGCCAGGACTCTTATTATTGCCACATCATATTTTCACATTGTTATCTACGCCTGGAGTTTACCAACCTTATTTACCACACCCCTTGCTTGTGTTCCTTGCCACACATTCATCTATTCTCTTATTGCTACACTCACAAGTACATGGTATCAGGAGAAATACGGTACTATATCCTTTCAGTTTGAGCTTCTCAACTCCCTCGACTAACTGCAGGACTTCATCCTCTTTTTATCTATGTTGCTGGTGTCAATATGATCCATGACTGGTGATTATTCACCCTCACCCTCTCAAAGTGCACTAATGCTGCTCAGTGCCATCCTTCACTTTGACACCAAGGTAGTAACATACCATCCTAGATTCATGTCTGCAGCTACAGAAACGTTGGTCGATTTCTCTATCCAATCCCCTTATCACTACTGTTTCCCAATCTTCCTCGTGCCCCCCTGCTGCAGCTGAGCCAGTTATGATTTTGTGCACTTGGTTCCAGCTGGCTGCACTCTCAGAGCAACCTGCACTCTCCGAGCAACCATCACTCTCACCAGTATTCAGAAGAGAGTACTGCTTGGAGAATAAGATGCACTCAGAGAACACCTGCACTACCTGCTTGGTCCCCCTCGACTGTCTGAGAGTCAATTATTTCCTCTCTGTCTGCATGACCTTAAGCTGTGGAAAAACCACATCTATAAACATCTTATCCAGGAATCATACTGTCTACCAAGCGTACTGGAACTGTAGATGGCAACATTCCTTTTGATTAGTTCAGGAACCCTTGGAAATTTTTGGGGCAAGAATGATTTCAGGGAAGACAAGACTTTGACCCACCCCTCCATAGCCATCATAGCACCAAACAATCACCCCTGGTAACCATTTTCCTTGATCAGGCTTAATGCAGATATACAGTAGGCTCTGAACACAGCTAGTTAAAGTTGCAATGCCACACAGGGGATAGCACTGTAGCACCAAATGAGGTGAAGAGAGACCTTAAATCAGCAAAGGAAATAAGATTCTCATTCACCACAAATCAGATTTTCGGCAGTGTTTTGGGCCACCCAGAGTGAATGCTAGGACTTAATCATTGCATTCTGGAGCCTTGGACATAGCAGCCCAGGAAGGAGAATTAACTGAGGTGAAAAGGAAGGGAATCCAGTATGGATCTTGTAGAAAAAACAAAATACTGATGAAAAGCCAAAGGACTCAAAGTGTTAACTCTGTGTTCTCTCCTTACAGATGCTGCCAGACCTGCTGATTTTTGCAGCATCCTCTGTTCATGGATCTAGTAGCACTCTCTACCAAGGCTTTGCTGCTCTTTACATATAGTGGCCAAAAGAGGAGCAGTCAGGAGCTCTGGCAATTAAAAGAAAAGAAAATACTGGTCAGGCAATCAGGCAGTCTTCCCAAATCCTCTGACATTTTCTGCTGCAATCCCACCCAATTCAAGTAGGGGCATCATGAAGGCCTTTGTCTCGACAATCTCTCAGCTTGGATTCTCATCATAATGACTGTGTTTACAAAGGAAAAATTACTTACAGTAAAAATCTAGAATACTGCACATCGAGAAGATGTGCTTTGAAGCAAAAATAGGTAGACTTTATGTATTAACAAACATAAAAGTTTCAAAGGACTACTTTGTGTACAAGTATCATCAATATGCATATCTGGGTGTGTTAAGCGTTAAGATCTATGAATATGAGTGAATGGGAGTGGGAAGCCTAACTGATTTTGCCATTGCCTGGCCTACAGATGCTAAACTTATTGAAGTGGACTTGCATGTTCGGCACAGGCTGCTGGCTGAAGTTGAACTCCTGTGATTCATAGATTAGTGTCTATTTATTTTTTGCATTCCTCAATTAAGCCAGCTTGAGTGAGAAGGGAAAGCAGAATTAACAAACGGTTATTTGAATACAAGTTTAATGCCCTGTGCTCAGTATAAAGGTTCACCATCAATTGTTAAGAATTTACAATATTTGGCAAAACTAATGCTTAATGCCACAAAGATGCTGCTTTAAAATCTGTTGCACTCTTACTTTCCTCCAACACAACAATTCGGCAGTAACTGCTATGTCTGTATTAAGAACTTCACTACAGATTATCTTAGCATTGCTGAATGCAGAAAAATCCTAGTAATATGCCTTGTCCTTAATTACCACCATCAAATCATGAGTTTGTATATTCATGTGACAAGACAATTTCATATGACTTTGTATAGATATCCTATGTTGTATAATTAGGAAAATATTCAGAGAATTAGGAGCGCATGAACAGCTGCGTGAAAAGCCTCTTGAAGGGAACAGTTGCATTTCAAAACAAACCGTCAAAATGTGCATCTAGGGCAGAAGAGACAAAGAAGTTTCGCAAACCTCTGATTTTTAACCAATTATCTAATGTTCCCTAAATTAGGATGAACTGTGCTGTCCTTGCACTATAATCAAAAACTATCCAAACACGTTGTAACTTACAAGGTCCAGTAAAATAGATGCCGGGTAAACAAAACCTCAATTACACTCCTGTTTATTTTCAGAATAACAGCCAAGATTACATTAGATGGTCATGATGATTTTAAATTACAAAAGCTGATGGTTTTGTATTAAAATATGAAGGCAATTCAATCGACAAAATGGTCCATGAGGGAACTAACACCATCCATTCTGGCAGTTAAGAAACATTCACACATATACAGTGCAAAGAACAGCCACAAAACCATCACGCTAAGCGCATCTGATGTTTTTAAAATCACTGGATTTTGTAGTAACACCTTCATCAGTGATATCAGTTACTAATCAATTCTTTCCTCCACCCACCCACCCACCCACCCACCTCAGTAACAGAATTTGGAACAAGTATATTTATATACTTCCAGAACTGGCAGTAAGCTCTGTAAGCATGTCAGGCAATGGAACTAAAAAACAATTAAATTGATCAAAACTGTTGAAAAAGGTAGAGATGTGCCATTACTTCAACACATTTGTGGAAATAGACAATAGTGAACTGCAATAAAATTCACAATTTTAAAGCACAGCATTAAACAAATAAGCTAGTTTCCTGATAAAATAATCAAAGCTTTTAAAATTATTGAAGGTGATATCTAACAGCCAAATCATTTCTAACCATTAACTTCAATGATTTTAAAAGCTTTGAGCTGTGCTTTAAAGCAGTAAATTTTACTGCAATTCACTTTCAATGCCTGTTGACACTTGTCCAAGTTCTCACATGAAGAATGTCCACTCTCCTGATTTAGGGCCCTCCGAGCTGTAACATCCTTCAGAAGAGAAATGGGCAAAGAAAACAACAACCTCTGAGCCACAGGATCCATCTCATTTCGGTTAAGAATCTTTGTATGATGTATATGTACATAAGTTATTAATAACTATTGTCTATCATCATAACATTTGAAAATGTATCCTGTGACTGTTCAATGGGAGAAATTTCTGCTGTCTTTATGAAGGACAGAATATGCATATTACCTGGATTGGACAATGAAGTGTGTTGAGAGGTGGAGTTTGGCGAGCTGGGGGTGTTATAGGTTAGGGGACTGGCGAGGTGGGGACGGTTATAGGTCAAACCATTTTTACTGATAAATAGTCCCTCATTGGGTCCAAAATGGTTGGCCAGATTGCACAGGTTTGTGATGTTAACATATAAAGAGATGCCATTGTTATCCTTGATTCCAAAATCATTAAAAGTTTATTTTTTCAAAAGCTTGTCAGCTATATATTGTCAGAATAGTATCTCCTGGTTAAAGTCAACTAAGGTGCTACTGGCAATTGAGATGCCATACATCTGCTGTACCTTTACAATGTTTTTGGATATACAGTTCTGTCCCCAGAGGCAGCAGAGGCTAGGAGTAAAAATAGATGCTGCTGGTGATTGTTTCAACTCACAGGCACTCTTGCACCACTTAGCCCCACAGTGGAGTATCTATGATTATGTGTTTCTAAGGTACTGATCAAGGATCCTATTAAAAGCACTCAAAATATCTTGAAACAATTGTTTATGTTGAACTACAAAAGTCTACATATGGCAATAATACTTTGATATCTAATCTATTGATTTTTAAAATATTTTGTATGAACTTACCTCTTAAAATATTAGCTCTTCAGTTGCTAACTTAAGCTACAAAGTCCAGTAGTATGATATTTTTCATCAGTTTGGGAAGATCTAGAGCACCTAATGGGTATACCTATTATTTCTGATACAGAGCCCAATGGCAAAAAGGTTCAGTTGTTGCCCTGAACCAGCGTTATTCAAGTTAATTTATGCAGGTCAACTCTGACGAAGGGTCATCCTGACTCAAAACGTTGGTTCTATTCTCTCTCCACAGATGCTGTCAGTCTTGCGGAGATTTTCCAGCATTTTTTGTTTTTGTTCTAGAATCCAGCTTCCACAGTATTTCACCAGTACCACAGCAATGTCATGTACTGGTTTCCTCAAAAATAAGTAGCATATTTCTTATGCAACAATAAAACATTTGCCTGCTTAATTCATTTCAGCCCAAATACAAACCATTGCACCACACATTTGAATAATTCTCTTGAGTATGGATTTGAATTATTTAGTCAGTTGCATATACTCCTAGAATAGAGATTCCTGCTGAACAGATGTGGGACAAAAATATACTATTAATTGATTTTCCTTGCATCACTACTTTGACATCAGCCATGCTGATCATATAAATGTAAATAAATAAGTTAAATGAAAATGGATATGTTTTTCAAACAAAATATTTAATTACTTAATTCTAATCTCTTGGCAACAAGGTTTCAGTGTTTCCTAATTTTCTCCTTTGCTCTGCTGAAAGTGGGGTATAGCTTCGGAGTCACAATTTGAATGGTTATTCTTCATTTATGAATCTAAACAGTAATTTGTGACAGGGTGTTCAACAGCGGAGTTTAATGCAATGGAGGCTGATTCCTTAAATCGTTTTTTACACAGAGGGTGGTGGGGGCCTGGAATGCGCTGCCAAGTAGGGTGGTGGAGGCAGGCACGCTGACATCGTTTAAGACTTACCTGGATAGTCACATGAGCAGCCTGGGAATGGAGGGATACAAACGATTGGTCTAGTTGGACCAAGGAGCGGCACAGGCTTGGAGGGCCGAAGGGCCTGTTTCCTGTGCTGTACTGTTCTTTGTTCTGGAGGCAAACTTTTATAAGTTAGTAATGAGTTGAATCTGATTAATCATTCTCCTCTACCCAGCCATAGAAACACTTGGGGCCAAAGGTTCTATTGCTACCCATGTATAAAACTGGTATTAAGGATTTCCATGGATTCAAGAGAATTGAAAAATTGAGTAGTTTCGATGATCAATTCACAACATCGGGGTGATAAATTGATTGTCTAACTTGCAGTTTCCCCAGACAAAATAGATAAGACCAAGAACTTAGCAAAGATCAGAGACTGAATCTGCTACATCTTTGTATAGTTGCATATCACTCCACACAGATATTGTGCAAGCCTTTTTTTTTACAAACTAAACTTCATTCTTGACAGGATTTAGAGGAGTGCTTCATTTCTCTAATCAACTTGCAAACAGATGGTAAATGTCACAGAGCAAGTGGTTTTTAAATGATGTACGCTGCAGCTAAAATGCTCAAGGGTTGGTAGAAAAACATGATTGATATTGATAGTAAATTATCCTCCAACTTAATTTCAATTTCAATTTTTTTAAACTGCAGTCAAGATAATGTCAACTATAACATTTAGAATTACGGTCAGCAATTCCAAAGAAGAGGGCACTTATAAAACTGGCGTCCAAAATGTAAGCAATAAGAAGCTTATAAATCAAAACATAAGCTATGGTTTATAAAACAAATATTGTTTCAAATCACTCAATTCTCTCATTTACAGCCATTAAGAAAACAGACCTGCATTCTACATTGGAATCTGAAATAAACCATTGCAGTTTAGGTTGAACAGCGATTCAAGATAACTATAGCATCAATACTTCAAAATCGGAACAGCTTGTTTCATAATGTGAACGCTGGCCTATTCCTGTCAGCAGATGTCTCTAATCAATCAATCATGCAAATCAAAATTCTAAAAAGCAAGTGCTGCAGCTCATCCCAACTATTTCCCTATTGAAGATAAATATACTCGTGTTAGTTCCTTTTCAAATCAGTGTTAATGAAAATTAAGTGTGATTTTTAAATCTTTATTGAGTGAACAAACACCATAACTTAGAGTAGACCTTACTGCAAAATACTCCATTTAAATATTGTAGTAGGTTATAGGCAGGATTCAGTGTTGACTTGATGTAGGTTAACACACATTTTATAATTTCAACTGAGAAAAACTGTGGCTTGATATCCAACCTTTATACGAGATCTTGAGTTTTGGGAAGACGGTGAGGGACAAGTGGGAGCTCTGCTCCAAGATCATGTGGCAGCAATTTCAAAACAGCACTGGTTGAAGCCCAGAACTGGATGAGAAATTGCAAACTGCAGAAAACAGGAAACTGCAGAACAAAAGACTTGAATTTTACCACAAATAAAAGTACCTTTTTTCGCATGTGGTGAAAATTCATATACTTTTTCTTGGTTTTATTTTTCCTCTCCATTTCAATTGTGAGCATTTTTATTACAGCGGTATTTTGTTCTGTTTGCCTGTCACTTTTAATACAGTACACAATTTATCTGTCCAGTGTGTCCATTGTTTCATGATCATAGTCTGCAGATGCTGAGTGGGTGTAGAAAGTTCACTGTGGAGTCAATTTAAAATGACTTTTGGTTGGTTTCCAATGGATTACTTTTGATTTTCTTTCTTATCCTTTTACATTTTGTATTGCAAATCCAATTCCACGTGTATCTGCTTAAAGGCATCTGGAATATATGCACAACTAAAAAATACCACATTATCTGCTAAAGGACTGGCAGCAGAGTACTTCCTCCAAACCACTGTCAGTGCTGTTCTTAAATTTACTTTCACCCATTGACAAATGCAGGTTTTCCATGCATGCAACATACTGCAAAATAAAAAATGAAAATGCTGCAAAAACGCAGCATCTGTGAAAAGAGAAACAGAGTTAATGTTCTGAGGAAAGATAGTCAATCTGGAGACTGAAAAGACAGAATGTGGAACATTTATTTTTAACTTAAGAGTAACTGCCCAAATGTGGAGGAGGGCAGGGAGGTGGGAAGCATCATTAAATGGCGGATGAAGGCATCAGGAAGGGAGACCGCGATATTTCCACCACCATGGGATATTATCAACTGCAGGAACAGCAGTGGTGGCAGACAGCCAAATAAATCAATTGGATCAATTCTCAAGCCCCACTGGCCAGCACTTTGTTACGTGTCAAGAGCTTCAGGCAAACTGTAGCAGCCTTCCAGCATGTTCCTGGTTTGTGGGGTGGGGAATTCCTTAATGGCCACTCCATGGCCCAGGGAGGGGCCTCCACAGAGGCAAAAGCCACCCTGGTAACTCTGACACTGCCACTGCATGGCTCACATTCAATGATAAACCATATCTGGCCTTTGAGGCCACTTCAACGTGGAAGCGATCTCTTCTTGATCCTGCAGCCTCAACAGTGGCCACATTTATAGGTTGCCCTGCTGAAGCTGCCAGCCCTCTTATTTGGGGTAGCCTTAACTTCTGCTTGAGGAGCTCATAGTGCCCTGTTTTCTCCACGACAAACTCTTGGCCAATCAGAGCCAACTTGCCAACCAATCAGCATTCTTTTCTCCTGAAACATAAGTGGCTGTGATCATTTGAAATTTGGCATTCTTGTGTTTGTCCTGATGAGTGCAATATGAAAAGCTTCAGTAACATGATGCTTTCGTCAGCAATATTCAAGTTCTGTCCTGCCAAGCGGCTGGAAATATACTTACAGTTTTAACTGAAGATTTCTTTTTGCAAAAAGCACTTTTATCCTTACAGTATCCAGCAGTTCTGATACCTCTTTGGGTATCAGAAAATACTCTGGAAATATTGTCCAGATGATACTATTTGTATTGAAGTTACTTATTAGGACTTAGTCAGATATTAATAATTGCTTTTGCTGTGTACACAGCATTCAGTATAAAAGTCAGAACAAATTGTAATGTTAAATCATGTTTAATGCAGCATAGCACAATGAAGTTCTTCCCAGCATTTTTGTTCAATTTGCAGAGCTTAAGGCTACCTCAAATATTTAATCAAATAGAAAATAGCAACATAACTCTAAACAGGAGAGTACATACAACCAATCAACACAACGGTGGGTGCCAACCGGTCAGAACACTAAACGCTGGCAAGTACAAGTTATATTTGAACAACCATTAGAAGATTTCACATGCTAGCTTTATGTAAATTATGTTATTAGTTACTGCACTACCATGGGTTCTGGATTCTATGTTGTCTTCTTTTACTGATCTTAATCATTTGAAGCTGGTATTTCATTTAATTCATGTGTGCATGACTGGTTACCATTAATTGGATTCACATAGGTCGATAGACAGTAAAATTGCACTCTTAGATGAAGATCTGTCAGTGTATCTCATGCACACACTTATGTAAACTAGGATTCAATTTTTCACAAAGCTAAACAGCTGATAGTAAATGCTTAAGCCACTGTTCTCATAGAATAAATTCCTGGGTTTATTTTGAATTTTAAAAATATTTTCGGTTTCCAAATGAAATTGATGGGGTGAGCCAAGGACCTCATGTGCCAGCAGTGCATATCTTGACAGGTGCGAACAGCCAGAGAACTGCATGTAGTTGACATGTAAAAATGCCTCATATTAACTTAATGCATGTGATATAACTGCTGCTAGTTTACAGTAACATTACAGTCTTAACCATTATATGTTAATTGCGTATGGCTCAACAACCCAAGTAAAAGCAGGGAGTGAAGGGATCCATAGGATGGGGAGCACATGTACAAATGAAAAGAGAGCAAGGAAATCAAGTATTTTTGTGCCCTGGCCCAGGGTTTTGTGGAGGTACAGTCAAACTTATCGATTAATGTGAATTTTAATGGGGGAAACCCACATGGGATTGTTACTAATTAGAATTTACATGCCACATTTTAGTACCATTTCTTTGAAAAATCAGAAATCAAGATCACAGCCATACTAAACCAAAAAGTTTATGCATTAGGTTTCATACTCAAATAATTGAGTTAGATTTTTAGCAAAAGGTAACTGATACGAGTTCAAGGTTGTAATCAAATCTCTGGGTTCAAACTGGCGATGAGCCACTCAAACTGCACTTAGCAATAGCTGATATCACCTGAGCCCCTATTAGATTACAACATTAATTCATTCCAAAGCGCCCAGCTTTCTCTGCTAAACCAAGTCATTTATTGGATTGGGTGTTTCAACTTTTATGTGTTACAGATTACAGCATTTGATCCAATTTGAATTTTTCATTTCTAGAACTGAGCGTGACATTAACTTAAGTATATTTTATTTACTATTTAGTTATAGCGTCATATAGCAAACACAAGTAAAACCAGAGAGTATTGGCCCTATTATCCTCGTCTTAAAGCAGGTAGCAAACCAGTTAATTGTTAAATTGGCAACAGTATGCAAATGTTGTCAGCTATCCTTTCTGTAAGGATACTTCATAATGCAAGTCGCAAAGGATTCAGCAGGTCACACTATCGCTTCTCTGCAAATACCATCATGGTCCACTCTAAAACATAAAGCAACTGATTTGCATGCCTTGGTAAAAATCAATTGCAGAAGCATTGGATACAAATGAATACAAGGTTTCTCCTTGTGAAACGAATAAAAGGTATGATGGCCCTATTTCTCATCATGCATTTTAGGTCAATGCGTGCTTGGCCAACTGCATACAGTATAATACAAGTGGTATACATATAAAAAGAGTATTACATATTTCCTAAAGAAGTTTAACTGATATTTGAGCCATTTATATAAATGCAACATAGATGTAAACAAAACAATTATTACTTCCCTCCCGCCCCCACCAGTGAGACAAGATGGGAAACTTTAAATGATTTCAGAGATTTAACATTTGCTAAATTAGTTACTCTACAGTAATTCAGACATGATTTTTCATAAAATGAAAGGTAACTGGCCATCAATTTCTTTCTCTTATAAAAACATTGCGTGATTACCTCACCAGTTTTTGCATGATAAACACATACTTCACAGTCTGCTACATTTCATCCTGCACAACATGCATGTGTTCAGATTTTGCTCCCAGGCAAGTCAATGAAAATAAAGATAACTAATCAAATGGCCTAATATGTAAAAGTAAAATCTATCCAGTGTAGTGTTAAGTCATGTACATCATCAGAGCCAAGGTTCAGTTTCTGGTCTGCACTGAGTTAATTGATCTCAGCCAGGTACAACTGACCCAAGTATGGGGAATGAGCCAGTGATCCTGTTCTTAACCATTATGTAATAATGGCGGCACGGTAGCACAGTGGTCAGCACTGCTGCTTCACAGCTCCAGAGACCTGGGTTCGAATCCCGGCTCGGGTCGCTGTCTGTGTGGAGTTTGCACATTCTCCGTGTCTGCATTGGTTTCCTCCGGGTGCTCCGGTTTCCTCCCGCAGTCCAAAGATGTGCGGGCTAGGTTGATTGGTCACTCTAAATTGCCCCTTAGTGCCCCGGGATGCATAGGTTAGAGGGGTGAGTGGGTAAATATGTAGGGATATGTGGATAGGGCCTGGGTGGGATTGTGGTTGGTGCGGACTCTTTCTGCACTGTAGGATTCTATGAACCTAACACTAGACTGCCAGCACTCGGTGAGTAGGCTCACACTTGAATAATGGTCAATAAAACCAGACCCTAATAATATCCAGCACCTTTGGAGATTACAGGAAGGAAAGAAAACGGATGAATATAACAGCAGAGTCAGTGACTGCATGCATTGCAGGAGGTAAAAATCGTGTATTGTTCAAAAGATTTGGAATGCAAAGAGGCAGCATAATTCAGAATGTATACCTTAATACCTCAATTTTGTTACAAAAGTTAAGTACTTCAGGAATTCAAGGCTAGAGTGATCGCCTAGATTAGTTTTGATTACCTATGGGTGTCAGAGGAATTTCCCATATTATTTACCTCAAAATTGGGTTTTCAATCCAGTTTTCCACCTCTCCTAGGAGTTCACATGAATTGATTGGAATGGAAACTACATACATTGTGATACAGAGCAGGCTGAAAAGACCAGAGAGTCTTTTCTGTCATATAACAGCAAAATACTGCTGTTGTGTATCATGCTGCTGTGGTATATCCCAAGAACAGACTCCACAGACAGATGTCAGGGAACACAGGTAATTTATTACAGGTCTCACTTGGTCCACAATCCAACTCCTTCTGCTCCTCCAGGGCGGTTTCAGGCAGATTTCCAAAACCCCAAGGTCAGGTGGCCCAATCCCTTAAAGGGTTACCGTGCCCAACATACATAACAACTGCGGATGCTGAAAACCTGAAATAAAAACAGAAAATACTGCACAAACTCAGCATGTCTGGCAGCATCTGTAGAGAGAGAGATACACAGTTAACCTTTCAATTACAGTGGTGGGATTGGACAAGAGTTAACATGGATTTACGAAAGGAAAATCATGCTTGACAAATCTACTGGAATTCTTTGAGGATGTAACCAGTAATGAGAGGACCCAATGGATGTGGTTTATTTGGACTTCAGAAAGCTTTTGACAAAGTCCCACTAAGAGATTAGCGTGAGCTGTGAGGAGCATGCAGTGATGCTTCAGTGTGATTTGGACAAGTTGAGTGGGTGGACAAATGCACGACAGATGCAATATAACATGGATAAATGTGAGGTTATCCACTTTGGTAGCAAAAACAGGAAGGCAGATTATCTGAATGCGCTATAGATTGAGAGAAAGAAATGGGCTAGACAGGATAGGTGCAGGGAGGATGTTCCAGGTGGCAAAGGAGTCCAGAACCAGGGGTCAACATCTGACGATATGAATAAACCATTTAGGACTGAGATGGGGAGAAATTTCTTTACCCAGAGTGGTGAGCCTGTAGAATTCCCTACCACATAAAGCAGTTACGGCCAAAACATTATTTGTTTTCAAGGTGTTATTTTCCAGAAGGGGTTCGATATAGCTGTTGGGGCTGAAGGGATCAAATGATATAAGGGGAAAGTCGGAAACAGGTTGCTGAGTTGGATGATCAGCCATGATCATAATGTATGCTGGAGAAGGTTTGAAAGACCAAATGGTTTACTCCTGCTCCTTTTATCTATGTTTCCATGAGTCTATGTCACCCGTCTACAAAATCCTGTGTTTATCTCTCCACAGATGATGACAGACCTGCAGGGTTTATCCAGCATTTTCTATCATCGTTAGCTGCTGCCTAATTTAATGCCAACATGAAGTTTCTTTTATTTATTATATTTGTTGGTGCATTACCCTATACGGAATCATAGAACCTCTACAGTGCAAAAGAGGCCATTTGGCACATCAAGTCTACACTGAATTTCTGACAGAGTATTTTACCAAGGTTTATATAAGATAAACACAGCAAACAGTGAGAGGTGTACAATTTCCATGGGACATTCTGCTAATGATCATTCAGCATCTCTCCAGAATGACTAGATATATGTCGGACATCCACGTCCCACTTCCTGGAGCAAACTTTTATCTTATTGGTAGTGCTCCTGTCTCCAACTCAGAAGGTGCAAGATCTGAACTTCACTGAACAGTCCCAGCTAGAAGAATGCTAAGCTCCAGCTTTCAAGACTGGGTTGAATACAATGGGCTGCATGATATGCTGTATCCCCCAAATCCACATCCTACATGTTGCAGCAGCCCACAAAATACACCAGCTATTGGTTGGTATAAAGATAGTTTCAACCAGTTAGAGTGTTAATAAGCCTATAAATTATTCTGCTACTTCACGTTATTCTCCAAATGAAGAGTGCAAGAGATACAAAAACAGAAACATCTCAAACCTAGTAAATGCAATGATTCCCTTCCAAATGGAGATTTACACATTGTAGAACACAAATCAAGTGAATGTGATTATGTAGCATGCAGTTAACAATTATATAATTATAGCTGTGAAATGATAAAGTAACACTCTTCACTGATGGACGAACTTTTATTCTTCAAAAGTGGCACAAGGTGAATCCCACTCATGAGTGAAATGCACAAGAGAAATTAGCTTTTTGTGGGTTCTTTCTATTCACTCATGCGACGTGGATGTTGCTGGCTAGGCCAACACTAATTACTCTTCAACTGATTGGCTTGCTAGGCCATGTCAAAGGCCATTTTAAGAGTCAACCACATTGTTGTGGGTCTGGAGTCACATGTAGGCCAGATCGGCTGAGGCTGGCAGACTTCCTTCCCTGAAGGACATGCAAAAGGTTACCAAATCATTTATTGGAATGGCTAAATTTTGCTTCCAAGAGTGTCTCCCAATTATTTGTCTTGGGTCTGATGGATGGATATCAGAAAGCCAGAACATCAAATCAAGTAGTCACATCACTTTGCAGATTTAGATAATTATTAAACAATTGTCTGCTGCTGGAGTTGCAAAGACAAGACTTTTCAAATCTGACAGCATCACTGAGCACTTCTCAGCACCTGAAGATACTTCCACGGCTGAAGCACTTGTGCTCATTGATTAGTTTCCATGTCAAGAGGATTTACTGTTTGCTTCGGAACCCAAGAATTATTTTATGAACAGATAAAAATTATTTTCCTTTACAGTATGACAACTCAATGAAAATAAACCATTAAAAAAATTTAAACTAGCAATTTTCTATAAATTTGGCAATTGAAACACAGAAGATGGCTTTTGCATCAAAGATACACTTCGGACTTCCTCCATTGCACAGTCTTGACCCAAATGCAACAAAAAAGGCCTGGGATTACACTCATTCAGAACACTGATAAAACTATTCAACTCTACACTAGTCAGAGTCAATTTGAGTAAACATTAGTAATCATATTAAATAAATTGGCAGAAGAAACTAATCTCAGCTAGAGAACTGATATGATGCTTAATATTGACCTAATCAACCTCGTTTGGAAGAAATAGGGAAAATGAACTGTCAAGGTTCCCATTTCCTGTGATTCCCTTGCTGGAAGCACAAACTTGTGGATATACAGGAAGTGGAAGAACTAAACTTTACCCCATATTCAAATTGTCTGCTAACACTCACTGGCTGGGCTCACACTCATATCCATGAGCCAAGGAACTGATGGCACTCAGCATCTATTGAACAGGAAGTTAACAGGATGAGAATAGGCAGGAAATGACAGAAGAAAACTTTGACCTGGAATACAAGATCCAAGTGGTTATCATGCTTAAGTGACATTAATAGGGTGATTAGCACAAAATAATTACAAGAATAAAATGCACTTGTGTGACATTTGTTTCAGATGGCACTGTAGAAAATGTCATGCTTTCTTCTAGTAGATTTTTTTTCCCTTTGGCTGCCGAAAGTTAAATACAATAAATTACTACAAAATTTTACATAACGTTGCCTTAAAATACATAGGGAGCAATTCTTCAGCCTCCCAACCAAGTGGTTCTCGGCGGCAGGAGATGGCGTGCTGTCCACTGGCAGTGGGATTTTCTGGTCCCGCTGTTGTCAATGGGATTTCCCATTGATGTCACCCCACACTGCCACGAGATGCATGGAAGGGGGGTGTGCTGTCAGCGGGACTGGAGAATCCTGCCAGCATGAATGGCCCTAAAATTTCCCCCACTTAGCTTAGCTTCAAATTGCCTTTGGATTAAATAAATCAATACAGCAAAAAATCCATTGAGCATTAGTGCAAGATATAGCCAATAAATTACGTACACGTCCTTCACTTACATAATATTTGTTGAGAAACTAAAGTGAAAGGTCATGGTCTGCAATTGTGAGAAATAATACAAGAATGAAAAAAGAGAGAGAGAGAGAGAGGATGAGGGGAAACATCAGAAAACAGTGATGAGTTAACACCAGCATGAGATTAACGGAAGAACAAATATCACCCCAATTCAAAAAAAATTTGCATTTACATAGCACCTTTAACATAAGAAAATGTTCCAAGATGCTTTCTCACACAACAGCCACAACTTGGACTTCCCACAAATATATAGATAATTAACCGTTTTTAAAAATAGCAGCAAAGTATTCACTAACAGTCTCCAAGAATTAACTGTGAGTTATGGCCTGACAAACATAGCTTCAAAAAGAAGCGTCTCAGAGACGTACAAGATATGTGACTGGGTAGAACAGGTTAACCACGCAAAGTGACTGGCCCGGATGGGGTACCCGGATGGGCACTCAGATCCTGCGCGGACCAGCTGGCGGGGGTATTCACAGACATCTTCAACCACTCTTTACAACAATCTGAGATCCCTATCTGTTTCAAGAAGGCAACCATCATCCCGTTACCAAAGAAAAGCCAGGCAGTGGCTCTGACATCCATCATTATGAAGTGTTTCGAAAGGTTACTGATGGCACAAATCAATTCCGGCCTCCCAGATTGCCTGGATCCACTACAGTTCGCCTACTGCAGCAACAGGTCCACAGCAGATGCCATCTCGCTTGTCCTGCACTCAACCCTGGAACACCTAGGCAACAAAGATACCTATGTCAGAGTCCTATTTATCGACTACAGCTCAGCCTTCAACACCATTATTCCTACAAAACTCATCTCCAAACTCTGTGGCCTGGGGCCCGGCTCCTCCCTCTGCGACTGGATCCTGAACTTCCTAACCCACAGACCGCAATCAGTAAGGATAGGCAGCAACACCCCCTCCTCAATCATCTCAACACCGGTGCCCCACAAGGCTGTGTCCTTAGCCCTTTACTATACTCCTTATACACCTATGACTCCAACTCGATTTTCAAGTTTGCTGATGACACCACTGTGGAGGGTCGGATCTCAAACAATGACGAGACAGCGTACAGGAAAGAGATAGAGAATCTTGTGAACTGGTGAGACAACAATAATCTCTCCCTCAATGTCAACAAAATGAAGGAGATAGTTGCTGACTTCAGGAAGCGTAGTGAAGGACATGCCCCTGTCTCTGTCAATGGGTACGAAGTAGAAATGGTCAAGAGCTTCAAATTTTTACGTGTCCAGATCATCAACAACCTGACCTGAAGCCCCCATCCGACACTATAATTAAAAAAGCCCACCAACGCCTCTACTTTCTCAGAAGACTAAGGAAATTTGGCATGTCAGCTACACCTCTCACCAACTTTTACAGATGCACCATGGAAAGCATTCTTTCTGATTGTATCACAGCTTGGTATGGCTCCTGCTCTGTCCAAGACCGCAATAAACTACAAAGGGTCATGAACGAAGCCCAGTCCATTAACCAAACCAGCCTCCCAACCATTGACACTGTCTACACTTCCCGCCTCCTCAGAAAAGCAACCAGCATAATTAAGGACCCCACGCATCCCGGACATACTCGCTTCCACCCTCTTCTATCGGGAAAAAGATATGAAAGTCTGAGGACACGTATCAACTGACTCAAGAACAGTTTCCTCCCTGCTGCCATCAGACTTTTGAATGGGCCTACCTCGCATTAAGTTGATCTTTCTTTACACCCAGCTATGACTGTAACACTACATTCTGCACTCTCACCTTTCCTTCTCTATGAACGATATGATTTGTCTGTATAGTGTGCAAGAAACAATACTTTTCACTGCATACTAATACATGTAATAATAATAAATCAAATCAAACCTGAAACATGGCAGCCTGCAAGGCAGCACAAATTCAAAATTGTTAGGAACATAGTTAGGACAAACATTAGGAATCATTTCTTTGGACAGAAAGTGACTTTACATGGAGACTGGCCAACAGCTTCAACAGATTGTCAAGGACTATGGTTCTATTCAGGTAACTGGACTTAGTTAAGATAAACTAGCTCCTGTTCTCAGAAGATGACAGCATGGCTAGTCTGAAAGATTAAAATCTAAGGGGTTGAAGAACCTTCTTCACATCCTGCTCTGATGGGGTCTTTATCCAGCTCCCGAGGGCAGCACTTATTGTACACAGGCCAACATGTTTTGCATTTACACCACAGATTTTCAATCTGACACTAGGAGATTTATTTTTACTGTTTATCAGATCTCTGTGAAATTCCTCTGTAAAGTACCTTAAAACAGTTGCTTTACCTCTTTAACGCATTGCATTAATGGCGGCATTTATTATGTCATGGTAATGAATGTATTAAAACTGTGTATAATTTAGTGTGTATAATAACCAGTTCATTATTCACTTGAGAAAATTAACCCAAAAGTATTTTGAGTTCAAATCAAGTTGAAATCAATGAGTTGAAATCAAAAGCATATGCTAAAGTGTAAAGATGCTTTTTGATGGAACGAAAAATCACTGCTTAGAAACTGCACCCCAAAATACCAAATTTACAGGGCTCAATGCTGCTTCAATAAACATAAATACATAAAGTGATTATTGAAAACTAAACTGTCATTGCAATTAAAACTATGGGTGCAATTTTCAGCCCACTCTGAGCAGCCCCATGGGAAGAGATCTGCTTATGTTTCTTGGGGAAGGCGTATGCCTCTGGGGGGGGGGGCGTGCCCCTGAGACTGCCAAGGGGGGTCATGCCCTGATACTGGCATTGTGGGGGAAGACGAGGGGGAGGAAACTTCTGTGGTGGTGGGAGCCCTCAATGCTCCTGAGGGCTCCCACCACCACAGAATGTTTACATTGTGGGGTTAAGGGGCTGGGAGCCAATGTGCTGTGCGCTGAATGGGGCATTCTTTAAGAAGTTTGACCCAAGTCTGGCTCTATTAGGCCCCACCCTTCCAGAGTGACAGCGTAAACCCTGTCCGCTGATTTTCTTTACTCTGAGACGCTGGAGATCTGGAGTGAAAACTGGGCTATGCAGCTGGAAAGCTACACACCAGTTTTCAGTCAGAGCCTGACACGTTGAAAAGATAAGGGGAAATCCCACCCTATATGTACCAACCCATTTCAGGTATCTACTGCACCATGCAACCACAAAAATATGCCAGCTTTGAGACGTGAGTCAAACGAACAAAATTGCCACACACTGTTTTGCACATGGCAAATTCCCAATCTTGATATATCAGGAACTTCCAACAAGCAAAAGGCCAGGTGCTTCCTGGAAAAAAAAACACAATTGGGTAAATCATCTCAAGACACTCATCTTGGGGACCAATATGAACAACACGAACATAGATTTGTCCTCCTGACCAAATTATGATTTGTTTTAGGTTTGTAGGAAAAAGAATAAAATAAAGAGAAAAAAATCTTTAACTAAAAAGGGCAAGGAAAAATTGCGTCCATCTCAACCAGGTTTTTGGGGTGAGAGAGAGAGAGGACATGCCCCTTTTCTGCTTGCTCTGCCATTTTTCGTTCAGTTCACGTTTAACCACCTTGTTGCCCCTTGTGATCCCTTGCCCTTATATTGTGGCTTGTTGTCTTTTTGGCGCCTGGAGCTTTTGGTTAGCACTACAGTTAACTTTAGTATCCACGTTGGGGAATGGGAAAAACCAACCACACTGAGTGTAAACATCAAATCAGTTCAGTAATGAGGTTTCCTGCAGTCAAACAACTTATTGACATGCAGGGGCAAGTTTCACACAAAGAATGGACACTGGAGCAAGACATCAAAGAATGGTTGGATGCATGTTGATGTATGTTCCAGCCAGGAATCAACACCTTCGACTGGAGAAAACTGGGAAGGAGGAGTGGAAAAGGGTGAAGCAAAGAAAATGAACTCAGAAAAACTGTCCAGTATTTAGCACCGTAAACTCAGACAACATTATTTTGTAATATAAATTCATAATCTCACAATGCTTGAATCGATCTTCATGCACTGTTAAAAAACATTACATTCAAAATCTTATCACTATTCACTGTTACCAAGAAAATTGACCCAACATTGTTTTTTAAAAACAAACAGGTGAAGCACTGTGCAAAAAAAAACTTTGCAAAGAATTAATCAATCATGATAAACGCAAAATACTACAGATGCTGGAATCGGAAACAAGAACAGCAAAACGCTGGAAAACCTCAGCAGGTCTGGTATCATCTTAACTGGGCAAAATTAAAATTAAGGATCAACATGGCTATCAGATTCAGAAGGCTTTCAGATTTCTTTTTCTTTTCATAGAATTCCTACAGTGCAGATGGAAGCCATTCGGCCCATCAAATATACACTGCCTCTTCAACAGAGCATCTTAACCATGCCCAACCGTCACACCATCCTTTAAGCCCACGCATTTATCCCACTAATCCCCCTAACCTACACATCTTGGAACACTAATGGGCAATTTAGCAAGGCCAATCCACCTAACCTACACATCTTTGGACTGTGGGAAGAAATTGGAGCACCTGGAGGAAACCCACGCAAACATGGGGAGAACGTGCAAACTTGATAGAGAGAGTCACCCAAGGCTGGAATTGAACCCAGGTCCCTGGTGCTTTGAGGCAGCAGTGCTAACCACTGTAGCACCGCCCCACCCTTGAACTTCCATACAAATGCCAGGAAGACATCTCTTAGATGGTATGAGTTACACCCTTTTGAGAATCACTGAACATGGCAAAGAACTGTCAAAAGATATGCAAATTCATTTTTTCTTGCAGCTCCCCACAAATCACCAGCCTTTCCAAGCAGTTCGAAGACAAATGGGATGTTTGTGCCTCAGGCTTAAGGAATAGATAAGAGAGAAAAAAATGGCTGAACCACAGAAGTATGGTCCCAGGTGACACAGAAGTGAAAGGAATTTGCTGGACCATGGTACAGCGTGTTGATAATGACATGTACTGCTGTCAAAAGCAGAGTGTACTTAGTTTAAAACCAGGCTTTTCACTGCTGTCATCACACAGAAGCTGGTGTTATTCTCTTTGTGGCTTACTTGATAAACTTCCAAAAGTAAATCTAGCTGGTAATTCAAGACCAGAGACCAGTTTGAGAATTATGCGATGATAGCACTAATAATCTTCTGAGTCGTTAATAGAGAAATTAAGTACGAAGGGTATTAATATCTAGAATTGTGTGTGTTCAGGTTATGAACTCTCTAAGGTGCAAAAAAACAAAGGGTTGCAGCTTACAATTTATAAGGGATGCAAGGTTCATTTGTGGTAGGTATGGAAAACCACTGAAAAAAGTGGTACATTATAAAGGCACGGTGGCACAGTGGTTAGCACTGTTGCCTCACAGTGCCAGAGACCCGGGTTCAATTCTAGCCTCGGGTCAGTGTCTGTGTGGAATTTGCACTTTCTCCCCGTGTCTGCATGGGTTTCACTCCGGGTGCTCCAGTTTCCTCCAACGGTCCAAAGATGTGCGGGTTAGGTTGATTGGCCATGCTAAATTGATCCTCGTGTCAGGGAGATTAGCGGGGTAAATGAGGGTTATGGGAATAGGGCTTGGGTGGGATTGTGGTTGGTACAGACTCGATTGGTCGAATGGCCTCCTTCTGTACTATAGGGATTCTATTCTATGATAAAGAATCCTGAAGTCTCAAAACACTAGTGGCATCATGTTTCAAGAAACACCTGTTCCATGAACAATTCAGGGATCACATATCATGCATATACTGATTCTTCATATAGCTGGTTCCTGATCCTATCTAGCTGTGTCGAAAAAGAGAACAGTCGCTTAAGTAACCCAAGTTAGTCTTACACACTCCGAGTGGTTGCTTCAAAAGTGCCCCTCACCGAGTCGAATAAATATGCTGTGTTTTCATGCTTGCTTAGTGGGAGAAAGGTATACACAACACAAAAATATTAAAAAGTTGCAGCCATATCACATACACCAGGAAGATCTCTGTTTCAATTCTCAGTCCGTACTAATTAATCTTAGGCAGGTTCGAGGTTAAGGAGGGGAAAAAAATTGTACCGATTCTTAATTGATATTAAATCACCCCTGCTATAACTGTACATGTGGATTTTGTGTGCTCAGTTGATACCCAACATGGTTAAAGTATTAATCACTGCTAGAACATTTTCAAAGTAAGGGGTCTCCCATTAAAGCAGAAATAAGGAGGAATTTCTTCTCAGAGGGACATCAGACAATTCTCTTCCAGAGAGCACTGCAAGTGGGATCATTGAATATATTCAAGGTTGAGCTAGACATATTTATTTTTGACAATGTAGTTAAGGGTTATGGGGGAAGGCAGGAAATTGGAGTTAAGACCACAATCAGATCAGTCTGGATCTTAGTGAATGGCACAGCAGGCTTAAGGGGCCAAATGGCTGTTCCTGTTTCTTATGTTCTTCAGAAAGTAATCACTATTTAGCCTCGCAATTGAAAAATGAGCATTTAGCCAAGTTACCAGATTGCAATTTGTGACAATATATTCAGTCAAGGAGGAAGGGAAAACATTGTTGCAGGAAACATAAATGGGGAAAAGATTTGCTCACTTTATGGAATATTACAATTCCCTTTTGTGTTGCACAAGTCGAATTGGACGAACGTCTTGTGAGGAGCGCAACTCTTAGGGCTATTTGCATCAAACATGCATGACATGTATATTAATGGAATCCAGTCTTCCATTCAGTTCAATCAACAGGCTTTCCAATCTGTTCAAGCAGCAGCCATTCAACACAATGGGCACCGTCTAATACTTAAGGCATGAATAAAATTTGAGACTACTTCATAAATGGGTTTCTCTTAAATAAGTCAATTAACTAAAAGCTAGGAGAATCTGGCTGACTATTCAACTGAATGCCCCTCAGCAAATATATTAATTTAAAAAGCAGCAGAAATTGGTTTAAGTCAAATAAAAGGAGTGGACACTGGTTGGTTACTGAATCTAATGGTCATTTCCAAAATGTATTAAATCTTCACATCTAACATTCTGTATCCAACTCATTTATTAACAAACTATATCCAGTATGAAAGTATAAAGTATCAGCAGAGATACTTTATGAATGGGCTGAGAATGGCTTTCACAAGTAGTTTCACCAGTTCTATTTTGAAAATAAAGTAAATTAAGATATTTTAAATACAGAAACCCCCAATAATAATGTAGCATAAAATCCACACAGCAATAAACACCTCCCACTAATTTCTATCTCCACTATAAATGTAATACATGACTAATTTGGCACCATTAAAGTAACAAAAGGGATTAATCGCTCTTCTGGCAGTAGTAGCCCAAAGCAGAACATCAGAATCAGATAATCTCATTACTATAATGACTGCCTGTTTTGGCCCTTAACGATCACCATTTCTTTGTTCAGCCAAGACAGATGATAGAATGATGGCTTTTTTTCCCTCAGCATCTCTTCTAAATAACAAACTAATCCATAGAGATTTAGACAGACAATAATACAGTGCCACAACTGAATAGTTTGGCAAAGTTATCAGTAAGGAAAGATCTGACACATGGATAATTATCTATGAATTCAAAAATGACAAATACAGCCACAATTTACATTTTATAATGCTTTTATTTAACATTTCCTCTTCTTAAATTAGGGGTGAGTTTAAGTAGTTTGAAAGGCTTGTGATTGTAGATCAGATGAATAAATACAAAACAAAAAGCACAATTGTGACCCTGCACAAAATAAAAGCAAAATTCCAAAGAACAGTGGGCTCGCAGAACGGCATTCTTCATTGGCCTCAGGCGGAATCTTACAAGCCTCAGGCGGGCGAGGCAGTAACATTCCAGTATAAATGTTTCTCTCACCACAGATGCTGCCAGACCTGCTGAAAATTTTCCAGCACTTTGTTTTATTTCAGGCCCAGCACAAGATCCTGGCTAGCCTTAATCCAAATAACTATGCCCTATTCGAATCTGCTTACATCGTCAGAGATATCGGGACCCCAGAAAATATTCAGAGGACCACCACTGGATGAATAGCTGGCTTAAAACCTCTTTAGCTACATGAACATATCAAATTCTTTGGGGAGAGTCATATTAAAATATTTTCAGTGATGAAAAGACTAAACTCTGTACAAGCCGACAAGGTTATTTGAATTAGGTAAATAAAATGACAAGTTATGCAAGTATGGAGAAGGTTAGCTGTCATGCAGTTGATTTTTTCCCCAGTAGATAACTGACCATCGGAATTGGTTGCTGGTTCATGTAGTATGAGTAAATATTCAAAAGGGATCTGGAGGCGGCTGATTTCACTAACACTATATTGAAATTTAACAAAGTCCAAAGATGTGTGGGTTATGTTGACTGGCCATGCTAAATTGACCCTCGTGTCAGGGGATTAGCAGGGTAAATATGTGGGGTTACGGGAATAGGGCCTGGGTGGGATTGTGGCCGGTGCAGACTCAATGGGTCGAATAGCCTCCTTCTGCACTGCAGGGATTCTATGATTCTTCTATGAACTCTCTGCACTTCATAGAATAATTGAATCCCTACAGTGAAGGAGGAGGCTATTTGGCCCATCGAGTCTGCACCAACCCTCCAACAGAGCATCTTACCCTGGCCTTATCCACGTAACTCCACATATTTACCCCACTAATCTCTCAACCTGTACATCTTGGGACACCAAGGGATAATTTAGCATTGCCAATCAACCTAACCTGCACATCTTTGGGCTGAGGGAGGAACCTCACAACACCACGTTAAAGTCCAACAGGTTTATTTGGCAGCACTAGCTTTCGGAGTCCCAAGCCCCTTCTTCAGGTGAGTGAGGACTCGTGTTCACAAACAGGGCATATAAAGACACAAACTCAATTTACAAGATAATGGGTGGAATACAAGTCTTTACAGGTAATCAAATCTTAAAGGTACAGGCAATGTGAGTGGAGAGAGGGTTAAACACAGGTTAAAGAGATGTGTATTGTCTCCAGCCAGGACAGTTAGTGAGATTTTGCAAGCCCAGGCAAGTCGTGGGGGGTACAGATAGTGTGACATAACCGGGATCTTGGGTTCATGTCACACTATCTGTTTTTTATTGCAATACAGGTAACTGTAACATATATCAAAGCACATTGAGTACAGAATCTCTCTCTGGACCACTTGAAATTTCACTTCTGCTGATTATGACAACCTAAATGTCTCAATATATTAGATTTGTAACACGCTACAGCTGGTTCTTCATCCTCCATGTTACACAATCCTATCATCTCTTCAACATAAACGCTGACATCAAATTTGACGAATACACAGATTCTATCATAAGAAGTGACACAACACGTTGTGTATGATCAAGAATGGAAATCAGAAACACAAAGGGACTTGGGCGTCATTGTTCAAGATTCTCTTAAGGTTAACGTGCAGGTTCAGTCAGCAATTAGGAAGGCAAATGCAATGTTAGCATTCATATCGAGAGGGCTAGAATCACGCAAACCAGCCTCCCATCCATTGACTCGGTCTACACTTCCCGCTGCCTCGGCAAAACAGCCAGCATAATTAAGGACCCCATGCACCCCAGACATTCTCTCTTCCACCTTCTTCCTTCGGGAAAGATACAAAAGTCTGAGGTCACGTACCAACCGACTCAAGAACAGCTTCTTCCCTGCTGCTGTCAGACTTTTGAATGGACTTATCTTGCATTAAGTCGATCTTTCTCTGCACCCTAGCTATGACTGTAACACTACATTCTGCACTCTCTCATTTCCTTCTCTATGAACGGTTTGTTTCGTCTGTATATTAATACATGTATGTTAATACATGTGACAATAATAAATCAAATCAAATCAACAAGAGCAGGGATGCACTTCTGAGGCTGTATAAGGCTCTGGTCAGACCCCATTTGGAATACCGTGAGCAATTTTGGGCCCCATTTCTAAGGAAGGATGTGTTGGCCTTGGAAAGGGTCCAGAGGAGGTTCACAAGAATGATCCCTGGAATGAAGAGCTTGTCGTATGAGGAATGGTTGAGGACTCTTGGTCTGTACTCATTGGAGTTCAGAAGGATGAGGGGACATCTTATTGAAACTTACAGGATACTGCGAGACCTGGATAGAGTGGACGTGGAGAGGATGTTTCCACTAGTAGGAAAAACTAGAACCAGAGGGCACAACCTCAGGCTAAAGGGACGATCCTTTAAAACAGAGATGAGGAGGAATTTCTTCAGCCAGAGTGGTGAATCCGTGGAACTCTTTGCCGCAGAAGACCGTGGAAGCCAGGTCATTGAGTGTCTTTAAGACAGAGATAGATAGGTTCTTGATTAATAAGGGGGTCAGGGGTTATGGGGAAAAGGCAGGAGAATGGGGATGAGAAAAATATCAGCCATGATGAAATGGCGGAGCAGACTTGATGGGCCGAGTGGCCTAATTCTGCTCCTAAGTTTTATGGTCTATCATAAGAAGTGACACAACACTTTATGCATTATCAAGAATTCAGTGTCCTCTTCTGTAATTGTCTAGTGTTGACAAGAGACTCTAATCAAAGTAACTTTCACTTTCATCTTAAGCGAATCAACTAAGATAATGGGCCTGAACATTTTTGGAGTGGCAATCAGCGTTGGGTTGAATGGGACCAGTTTGGGGAACTGAGGAGGGTGTTAGGCCTAGAGTCGTGTCTTGGTGTGTGTGGTTGTCAGGGCTCATTGCATGGCAGGGGAAGTCAGGCCCATGGGAGTGGGAGAACAGATAGATAGACCGACTGACTGAACAGAGCGAGAGAGAGAGGAGAAGAACCCAGTCAGAACCATCTGAATTTTGAGATTGAAATCACATTTTCCGATGGCTCCCCATGCAGTGTAATTGCCCAAAGGAAGCTTGCTGGGCACTGCTGGGCAATTGCCATACAAGGAAACCTCCGAAGGGGATTCCTCAGCGTAGATTTGGGGTACCCCTGTGATCCGATGCTGGGGAGCTTGGGAGTAAAAGCCCAATAATGAATCTAAAAGTACAAGAGCACTCACGCATTTTGTAAAGGCTGGTAGAAAAAAAAATCATCAGCACTAAATGTGAAATATTTTCAAATGTTTTATGAACTTAATGTTTGGTGAACTGATTCTGACAACTAATGAGAGACTAACAATTGCTCATCATTTCCATAGGAGGTTATTCCACTTGAAAATGAGCACCATATTTCAGAACATAAAGTGGCAACAAATGCAAAACAATTCTACTGTCCGTTTTTGTGAATTACCATTAATAGTTAATTGCAGCACAACTGAAACTAAATTAAAAAATAAAAATGCAGATAAAAATGTAACTGGTTTTTTGGGGAGAATTCAGGAGTAATTTTAGATCCTCTACCAGAAAAGCACTTTTTATGTTCCCTCAAGGAACGGAATACAGCAACAAATACAAGGGAGGGAAAAAAATCAATATGAAATGCATTAGATATAAAGTAATTCATATTTAAACCATTTTTCTGCACATTATGGCTGACTGCAGGAGCCTAATGACAGAAAGACTGAGCATTTTTCCCTTTTTTTTGCAGTCAGCATTTCATTGCTACTGCCTAAATAAAGTTTATTTATTAGTCACAAGTAGGCTTACATTAACATTGCAATGAAGTTGATGTGAAAATCTCCTAGTCGCCATACTCCGGCGCCTGTTCGGATACACAGAGTTTAGCATTGCCAATGCACCTGACCAGCACATCTTTCCGACTGTGGGAGGAAACCCACGCAGACACAGGGAGAATGAGCAAACTCCACATAGACAGTGACCCAAGCCAGGAATCGAACCGGGTCCCTGGCGCTGTGAGGCAGCAGTGCTAACCATTGTGCTGCACCAAATAGTACCAATTCTCACATAATGTTACTTTGTAAACAGCGGATAGCACTTCAGATTCTTTCTCCCCCACCCTTTCTTGCTTTATTCGGCCTTTGAAGTATAGCTTTTGGGGGGGGGGGGGGGGGGGGAGAGACTTAAATAAATCTCAAAATCACATAGCTGAAATAAAATTTGCTTTTTGCATCACCAATGAACTGGTAGCTATGGTTAATAGAGCTGCAGGATGCAATCCTGAAAATATTTCGAACTGTGGATGATCGCCAGTAACAAAAACTGATTTTGACCTATGTAAATCAATGGCCAGATCAATGTGCATCCGCAGCCTGTCCTTCACTGAACATTTGTTAAACAGTCACACTGTTAATGCCATAAGTGTAATGGTTTAATAAAACCTGTCCTCCACCAAGAAGAAAAAGAAGTATTTAATAAAGCAATGATGGCTAAACTTCAAACTGGCACTCCATCAATATCTTAATCAGTGAACATTATTTAACCTCAAATTGATGTGCATGTGTACAAGATGTTATTGATTTTACAGTCGCTTAATAGTATAGAACTTGAAAATTGCTGAAAAGAGACATGTTGCCGAAGCTTTTAGTCTTGTACTCATCAGGACATATGCAAGAATGCCAAATTTGAAATAATCGTAACAGTTCATACTATCGAGGAAAAGGATGCTGATTGGTTGGCAAGTCCATTCTGATTGGCTGACACATTGCATGGAGGAAGCAACCACAGGCTCCCCAAGCTTGCATAAGAGTTTGAGGAGACCACATTGTCATGGAGACAATGTCTCAGCTAGAATCGACTTGCCAACCAATCAGCACCTTTTTCCCCTGTAGTATGAACTGTGATTGTTTAAAATGACATTCTTGCATTTGTCCCAATGAGTGAAAGATCAAAAGCTTTGGCGACATATCCCTCTTTTAGCAATCATTGATATTTTTATGGAAATGCACCAACTGATTTTGTGAAAGGACTTTTTAAAAGTCTTTAGCATGATTTAAAATTCCTGGAACAGTCAAAAGCACGAACAATAGAACTAACTTCTCCTGTTGAATTATTCACCCCAAATTTTAATTTGTTTAAATAGGTGAAAAAACCCATGCTTTACTAATGTATTCATGATAATTAAGAGAAGTGAGCTTTTGCACCTAGAATTCCCACACAATCTGCATATTTCCACTCTGATCTTCATCCCCTCAAGAATAGCTAGAAAGCAAAACTTGTGGCAATAAGGAGTTGTTGAGTGAAAGCTATAGATGCGGGAAGCTAAATAAATGGATGAAGGAGAAAGGAATGGCAAGTTATGCAATCAGTTTAGAACAACAATAAAAGGTCTCACAACACCAGGTTAAAGTCCAAAAGGTTTATTTGGTAGCACGAGCTTTCGGAGCGCTGCTCCTTCATCAGGTGAGGAAGAAGTAAAATCACCTTCATCACCTGATGAAGGAGCAGCTCGTGCTACCAAATAAACCTGCTGGACTTTAACCTGGTGTTGTGAGACTTCTCACTGTGTCCACCCCAGTCCAACGCCAGCATCTCCACATCAGTTTAGAAAGAAGGAAGGGAAGAACTGCCTGTGAAATTTTAACAAAAAAAATGGGCAGTTGGTTTGATTGACTTGTTTCTGTATTCACATTCACCAATGAAAGAATTAAAACTGGAAAAAACAAGTGAGTTTGACTGGATTTGATTTTGATTTATTTGTCACATGTATTAGCAAACAGTGAAAAGTATTATTTCTTGCACGCAATACAAAAGCATACCATTCATTGACAGGGAAACGAGAGAGTGCAGAATGTAGTGTTACAGTCATAGCTAGGGTGTAGAGAAAGATCAACTTAATGCAAGGTAGGTCCATTCAAAAGTCTGACGGCAGCAGGGAAGAAGCTGTTGAGTCGGTTGGTAATTCACCTTTTACATTTTCCTTTACATACACATCCAATGGCAGCTCAATACTTACACAATAAAAGCCTAGGGAGAAATCAGCTACCTGCTTCAATAATCACAGTCAAAAAAAAAGGATGGTGATCAAAAAAAATGAAAAATATCTACAAAACAGTACAGATATTTCAAGCAAAATGTATATCCAAAAGATCCAACAACACAAAGTCAATGGATTACAATTTTAATTATTTCACAATTCAGAATTATTAGACCATTAAAGAACTAAGAAGTTGCACAGAAATCTAGATCATTGCAATGTATGCGACAAATTGCTATGGGACAGGGAAAATAAAGGAATTTTACCTTTAAGGATTCAATTATACAAACTTCAAATAATTTGTAACACCCCATGTAAAAAATTTGCAATGACAATATTGACTTTAAGAATCTGAACATGTTGCACAGAAGAACAATACTGAATCTGAGGCTCTAGTACTTTAACTGAGGTGCCTTTTTGTGGGGAAGGGCAGTGTTTGGTCATCCAGGTTTCCCCGCGTGTATAGAATTAAATTAGAAACTTCTGTTAACACTGATCAAGATATGGGCTAAAACAGGACACTCAGCATGGATGTAAGGGACATACCAGGCTTGACTAATATAAGAACATTTTTGAAGAAGACCTCTGCATGTGTAACTAAATGGAATGTGATATATTATGCATGTTAAGGGAGTTTCAGGTGACTAATAAACTGCCATATAAACATAACGGAAATTAAGAGATTTGGTATTAAAGAAAATGTATCTGTGTGAATAGAGTGTTGATTAAAGGTTAAGAAAGTACAAGCAAGCAGATGATAGTCAAATTGAAGGAATGTGGCTAGTGGGTACTAACCTGATTGGTGTTGGGAAAGACAATTGGCTTCCGTTCATAAATGATTCTCCCATTTGCACAAATAATATAAAAGTTTATTGATTTCACATCAAGAGTAGAAATTGGAGGTGGAGGGAGCAAAATTAGTGGTATCAGATTGTGATATACACATCTTAGCTGGTTTTACTTTTCACTGACTTTCATGGAAAATATCATCAAGTCAGATACACGTTTAGGCAATCCACTACTGCCCATATTGCACCTCTACCAAAACTGACTTTCATCCCCCAAGGATCTTGGCAATCTGTAAGGTTGAGACAGATCATTGAAGTACACAGAAAGGTGCTGCATGCAATTCAGTATAAAGAAAAAAAATGAAGTAATATGTTTTCAGAAGAGAACCGTCGACAGGATATATATCCTAAATAAAGATCAATAACAGTTGAAAAAAATCTAAGAGGAAGGACAGTATAGCAAAAAAAAGTGCAGAGAAGATTCACAAGAATGATACCAGGAAACCGAAGTATGGATACAAACATTTCACTGAAAAACCAGGACTCTTTTCATTGAATAAGCAAGGCGAAAACAGAATTGAATACAGGTTTTTACAATTCTGATGTTTCAGAGATCATAAAATGAAAGGTGGTTTTAACTGGTTGAGAACAAGATGAAAATAATGTTCTACACATCGGGCTAGATTTAATAGCTGAAAAGTGGGAGGAGCCCATCCACACTCCTGATGGCTGCTCCGCAGGCCTGGCTGCCCCATAGGCATTCAATATAGTTAATTGACAGTTGTTGGTCAATCAAAAGTCCGGCAGCTTCCTAGTACCACCAGTGCTGCTAGGAGTGGTGGCTCTTTCCAGCACTGCAGCAAGTCAACTGGAAGGCATTGGAGCCAGGACCAGAATAACTCCAAGGGCCTCCCTGGAACCAGGCTGGCAGGTCCTAGACAGATGAGAGGGACTTGGGGACCGGGGTAAGGCCACAGTTGGAGAAGGATGCCAAGGGTGCGGTTACACCTTCAGAAGGGACCAGGAAAGCTGGGGTAGATGCTTGGCCTGGGCCTCTCCCACTGCTGGTTAAATTCCAGAGGCAGTGGGATGAGACCTGAAGTAGGCATTATTAGGCCACTTAAAGGGCTCAATTAGCCAATGTGGGGCAAGGGCAGGAGGGTAGACAGTGGACACAGCAAACTCACATTCAACCATTGCCCAAGCAGTCCGCCATACAAGCTTTGATACAACACGTGACCAAGCAGTTCCAATACACTCGCAAATTCACATGTTATGCAGTTGGATATACTGGTTGTATAAATATCACATCACACTGAGATTAGTAATGTTTCATCCAAGAGCTTTATTGCAACATGAACATATTTGTCCCTGCCATCTGGCATATCTACAATCCTAAAATGCAATAATTCTGTTAATATTGAGTAATGGTTCACCTGGGAATCTACTGGCTTACGCATTTACACAGGATAATGCTGATCGTTTCCCTAATATTCCAACTTGTCTCCAATTACAATGCAGAATCTGGTAACAGGGAACTGTTGTATTAATATTCTCTCTAGACACCAGATGAACCAGGTCTGCAAGAATATGATCAGAATGCATCAGTCCTGATCAACAGACTGCATGACCTAGAAAAATCAAAAGCCAAAAAAAATTCAGAATGTATACATGTCCAGTGACTCTCCTACAACACAGATTTAGTCAGCTTTCCCCTCATGAAGTGAAATTGCTTCATAAAACAATACCCTGCATTTATAGTGGCCGGGATGTTCTGGTCCCACAAAAATCAATATTTTTGACCACTCTCCAAATTTTCTGGCCCCACGTTAATGATTCCCGCTGCTGGCAGAACCGGAAAATCTCTTCTGGTGCTTTTAATGTAGGAAAACATCCCAAGATGCTTCACATGGGCATAATCAGACAAAAAAATGTACTCAAAAGCTAGGTCAAAGGTTCTTAGAAAAGGATTTTGAAGGAGGAAACATAGAAGATAGGAGCAGGAGGAGGCCATTTGGCCCTTTGAGCCTGCTCCATCATTCATTAAGATCATGACTGATCATCCAACTCAAAAGCCTAATCCTGCTTCTTCCCCTAACCTTTGATCCCATTTGCCCTCAGTGCTATATCCAGCCGCCTCTTGAATGCATTCAATGTTTTGGCACAACGACTTCCTGTGGGAATGAATTCCACAGGCTCACCACTCTTTGGGTGAAGAAATGTCTCTTCACCTCTGTCCTAAATGGTCTACCCTGAATCCTCAGACTGTGACCCCTCGTTCTGGACTCCCCCCACCATTGGGAACATCCTCCCTGCATCTATTCTGTCTAGACCTGTTAAAATTTTATAAGTCTCTATGAGATCCCACCTCATTCGTCTGAACTCCAGCGAAAACAATCCTAACCTAGTCAATCTCTCCTCATACATCAGTCCCACCATCCCCGGAATCAGCCTGGTAAACCTTCGTTGCACTCCCTTGAGAGCAAGAACATCGTTCCTCAGAAAAGGAGACCAAAACTGCACATAATACTCTCGGTGTGCCCTCACCAAGGCCCTGTATAGCTGCAACAACACATCCCTGCTCTTGTATTCAAAACCTCTCGCAATGAAGGCCAACATGCCATTTGCCTTCTTTATCACCTGCTGCACCTGCATGCTTACCTTCAGTGACTGGTGCACAAGGACACCCAGGTCCCGCTGCACACTCCCCGCTCCCAATTTACAGCCATTCACGTAGTAATATGCCTTCTTGTTTTTGCTTCCAAAGTGAATAACCTCACACTTATCCAAATTATACTGCATCTGCCATTAATTAGCCCACTCACCGAACCTGTCCAGATCATTCTGAAGGATCTCTGCATCCTCGTCACAGTTCACCCTCCCACCCAACTTGGTATCATCTGCAAACTTTGAGATGTTACATTTTGTTCTCTCATCCAAATCATTAACATATATTGTGAATAGCTGGGGTCCCAGCACCAATCCCTGTGGCACCCCACTAGTTACTGCCTGCCAATTTGAAAAGCACCCATTAATTCCTGCTCTTTGTTTCCTCTCTGCCAACCAGTTTTCTATCCATCTCAATACACTTCCTCCAATCCCATGCGCTTTAATTGTGTATGATAAGCTCTTATGCGGGACTGTCTCAAACGCTTTCCGAAAGTCCAAATATACCACATCAACTGGCTCTCCTTTGTCAACTCTACTAGTTACATCTTCAAAGAATTCCAACAGATTTGTCAAGCATGCTTTTCCCTTCATAAATTCATGCAGACTCTGTCTGATCCTGCCACTGCTTTCTAAATTCTCTGCTATAAAGTCCTTAATAATGGATTTGAGAATTTTCCCCACTACCGATGTTAAGCTTACTGGTCTATAATTCCCTGTTTTCTCTCTACCTCCTTTTTTGAATATTGGAGTGATATTAGCTATCCTCCAATCTGCAGGGACTGTTCCAGAGTCTGTAGAATCCTGGAAGATGACCACCATTGCACCCACTATTTCTAGAGCCACTTCCTTAAGTACTCTGGGATGTAGACTATCAGGCCCTGGGGACTTAGCCGCCTTCAATCTCTTTCCAGTACCATTTCTCTAATACTGATCTCCCTCAGTTCTTCCCTCTCACTAAATCTTGCATTCTCCAACATTTCTGGCATCTGATTTGTGTCCTCTTTTGTGAAGGCAGGACCAAAGTTTGTATTCGGTTGCTCGGCCATTTCTTTGTCCCCTATTATACATCCCTCCGTTGATGTAGGGGACCTACATTTGTCTTCACCAACCTCTTTCTTTTCACGTATCTATAGAAACTCTTAGTGTCAATCTTTATGTTCCCTGCAAGCTTACTTTTGTACTATATTTTCCCCTTCTTAATTAATCCCTTGATCCTTCTTTGCTGAATTCTGAAGTGCTCCCAATCTTCAGACCTATTATTTTTCTTGGCCAATCTGCATGCTTCTTCCTTAGATCGGATACTCTCTCTCATTTCCTTTGTAAGCCATGGATTGGCCCTCTTACCCAATTTGCTTTTGTGCCAGACAGGAATAAACAGTTGCTGCAGTTTTCCCCCATGCATTCCTTGAATGTTTGCCATTGTCTATCCACCGTCATCCCTTTAAGTAACTCTCCCCAATCTATCAAGGCCAACTCACGCCTCAGTTTCCTTTATTAAGATTCAGCACCCTAGTCTCCAAATCAACTACTTCACTTTCCACCTTGATAAAAAATTCTATCATCTTATGGTCGCTCATCCCAAAGGGGTCTCGTACAGCTAGATTGGCAATGATTCCCTTCTCTTTACACGGTAGCTCTCTGGTTGGTTGCTCCGCATTGGTCAAGAAAACTAACCCGTATACACTCCAAGAATTCCTCCTCTATGGCATTGTGGCTAATTTGATTTGCCCAATCTATGTGCTGATTAAAATCATCCATGATCACCAATATTCCCTTATCACAGGAAAGGAGATGCAAAGATTTGAGGAGGGACTTTCAGACTTTAGGGCCTAAATGGCTGAAGACGCAGCTTTGAATGGTGAGAAAAGGGAGGAAGGTGGGGTGAGGAAATTCAAAAGTTAGCCAGGGGAACGGAGAAGCAAAATAAATCAAAAATAAAAACAGAAAATACTGCAAGGTCTCGGCAGATCTGAAAGCATCTGTGAAGAGAGAAACAGAGCTAATGTTTCGAGTCTCATTCAGAACCGAAGGGTCACACAGATTCAAAACATGAATGCTGGGCCCTATTTTACCATTTTGATTCTAAGTGCTGGGCAGGCTTGAAACTGGGAGTGTTTCAGATCCGACTTTTAGACCCGTTCTCAGGCGCCCCCATATGAACTCTGCCTGCAAAAATGTCAGCGATTCCAAATCATGATGCACAAGCCTGTGGGTGGGGCTTAACGTGCCCAAAATCCAGCAGCTCCGATCGGTGCCTCCAACTGCACATCGCTCCCAGGCTGGATAATGCCTCCCCCTAGCCCCCACAGACATTGCCCCACTACGTTACTTACCCCCTTATCCCCCCACCCCCTCCGCCACCCAGACCGAGCGCGGGCCACTACCCCCCCATCTCAGGCAGAGTGGCGCCAGACCCCTCCTGCCCCCCCACTGATTTCAGACAGAGTGGCAGCGCCCCCCTGCCCCCCCCACTGATCTCAGGCAGAGTGGCAGCAGACCCCCCCCTTCCCCACCACTGATCTCAGGCAGTGGCAGCAGAGACCCCCCTCTCCTCCCACGCCCCCGACCTCAGGCAGAGTGGCAGCGGACCATCCTTCCCCCCCCCCCACTGATCTCAAGCAGAGAGCCAACAGACGCTCACACTTACCTCCTCAGTAACTGGAACGCCCAAATCAGACTTTTGTGGAACATTTCTGTTTCGCGCCAATTCTCGATGGGCAAAGGGGGAAGTGCTAGTAAGGTTGGATGTGCAGTCCATTAAGTCAATTTACATGCATGCAAATGCATTCAAATGGCCGTCGTGGCCATTTTCGGGCCTTGGTAAAGGGGAAACCGGTACGGAGGTGAACGCGGATCGCGCTACTCACCTCATGCCCAACTTTACCAAGTTTTCGCATCCGAAAACGGGTGCAACGCCATGGTACAATCGGGCCCTCTGTTTCTCTCTCCACAGATGCTGGCAGATTTCTTTTTTTTATTCAGAGAAGTATAGAGATTGGTGGGGTTACAGGATGAAATTAAAGAGGTATGGGAGATTTGAACATAAAAATGAGTGTAACAAACTGGTGGTGTTGGGCAATTAAGAATTAAATACTATTTGGGGTTGTGGGTATGTGAGATGGTGCAAGATAGGGTACAATTAGCAGAGTTTTGAACAAGCTAAAGTTTACAGAGTGTAGAATGAGAGTTGAACTAGCATAACATTGGATAACTGAAATAGAATTGATAAAAGCATGGATAAGGATTTCAGAGGCTGAGGCATTGACAGATGTAAACAACATTAACATAGAAAAAGTAGGCAATCTTTGTGATAGAGGATACGAAGGAAATACGAAACACTTATAGGCCAGTTAGTCTTATTTCGGTATTGGAATTTCGTTAGAATCAATCCTGAGATTGGATAAACTGTCACTTAGAAAGGCACGGACTAGTCAAGGAAAGTCAGCGTGACTTTGTTAAGGGAAGGTCATGCCCTACAAATTTGACTGAATCTTTTGAGGAAATAACAAGGAGGATTGATGAGGGTAGTACAGTGAATGTTGTCTGCATGGATTTTAGGAAGGCATTTGACAAGATCCCACATGGCAGACTGATCAAAAGAGTCTCGTATGAAGGGTATAGATAGAGTGAACAGTGGGAAGCTTTTTCCCAGGTCAGAGGTGACGATCACGAGGGGTCACGGGCTCAAGCTGAGAGGGGTGAAGTATAACTCGGATATCAGAGGGACGTTTTTTACACAGAGGGTGGTGGGGGCCTGGAATGCGCTGCCAAGTAGGGTGGTGGAGGTAGGCACGCTGACATCGTTTAAGACTTACCTGGATAGTCACATGAGCAGCCTGAGAATGGAGGGATACAAACGATTGGTCTAGTTGGACCAAGGAGCGGCGCAGGCTTGGAGGGCCGAAGGGCCTGTTTCCTGTGCTGTACTGTTCTTTGTTCTTCGAGTAAAAATGTGGCAAACTGGATTCAAGTTTGGCTTAGTAACAGGAAAAAGGACAATGGTCAATGGCTGCCCTTGCAAATCGAAACTTGTTTCAAGTGGTGTTCCGCAGGGCTCGGTGTTGGGAACCCTATGGTTTATTTTATATGTTAATGATTTTGTCTTGAACATGGACGACACAATTGGGAAATTTGCAGACGACACAAAAATTGGCCAAGTACAATGTAGACGATAGCTTCAAAATGATATAGATGGATTGGTGGGATGGGCAGGAAAATGGCAGATGGGAGTTCAACTCTGAGAAGTGTGAGGTAATGCATTTACGGAGGTCAAACATTAAAAGGGAATATACAATAAACAGGAAATACTGAGAGGGGTAGATGAAGTGAGAGATCTTGGCATACAGGTGCACACCTTTACGGTCCCTAAAGGTCGCAGTACAGCTAGATAAGGTTGTAAAGAAGGCATATGGATGATCTACTTCACTGGCAGAGGTATATCAAACAAAAATTAGGATATGATAGAATCGTATAAGACACTGGTGAGGTCACAACTGGAGTGCTCTGTGCAGTTCTGGCGAGCACATTATAGGAAGGACGCAGTTGCTCTGGAGAGAATGCAGAGCAGATTTACTAGAATGTTGCCAGGACTGGAGAATTAGAGCAATGAGGAGAGATTGGAGAGGTTGGGGCTGTTTTCCTTGAAACAGAGAAAGCTGAGGTGTTCAGATATACAAAATTGCAAGAGGTAGAGGTAGATTAGACAAGAGGAACCTGTTGCCCATGGCAGAGAGTTCAAAAACCAGGGGTCATAGATTCAAGCAAGTGACATCAGGATTAGGGGACACATTAAGAGAATCTTCTTTATGCAGAGAATGGTAGGTGTCTGGAATATACTGCTTGAGTTGGTAGTGGAGGCAGAGACCCTAGACTCTTTTAAAAAGCACCTTAAGTGCAGTTAGCTTCATGGCTAAGGGCTGTGTGCAGGAAGGTGGGATTAGAAAGGGCACCTGGGTGCCTTTGGGCAGCATGGATAAGATGGGCTGAATGGTCCATTCTGTGCTGCATAATTTCTATGGTTCGCTAGCTTGTAGGCATTATTTCTATGGTTTGCTCGGATATATGCAGTCAGAAGCTCAACTCAGAGCTGAATGGAGCACTGAGGTTGCTAACTGGTTCATCCTGAGACAGTACTGGCAAAGGAGGATCAAATCGATGGCAAGAGTAAGTAACTTATAATGGGAGCTGAAGATAATAGCTTTGATCTTCCCATTGTTTAACCAGGGGGAACTGTAGCTTGTTCAGAATTGGTGTTAAACAATTAGCGGTTAATAGTGATGGGGCATGAAGAGAAGCCATTTCTAGATATGCTCTAACTATAATTGGATAGCTTGGAGTGGAACCAAGCAAGGATTATATGAGTGAGTGGGACGAAAGAGATGTGGTATTAGAGGAGGATAGTAAGGTGAAATCTCCCAAAAGTTGTAGAGTGCTTGAGAACAATAAATAGGAGAGTTGCACAATGCAGGTTACAGATGTGAGTGACAAAATAGCTATTTCGGTACTGTTGCAGGAGCAGAAATTTGATTGAAGTGTTGAGGTGAAAGATGGGCATGTATTTGGGTGCGTGATAAAAGTTTCTAGAGGTTGGAGTAATAGTTGGAGGTGGGGAAGTATTTTGCAAGGACAGAGGAGACTGATGACCGTGGTTTTGAAAAGACTCAGCACCTGAGAAGCAGAAACCAAAATTTACAGTATTGTCACCATAATCATAGAAAATGAAAAGTTTTGGTAAGAACTATGTTCATTTTGGCAATCATTTGAAATTATTGTACATATTAATTTCAACACTTTGCCATTTTGTAATTTTAACTGTTGCTCATACAAAGGAAAATCAAACTACTGAAAAATTACAATGAGCTGTCCATGTACTATCACCCGCAAAAACTTGTTTTATTGTGGTGAATATAACGATTAGAAGCAGGCAACAAAGAGGTGAAAGGGTAACTGCTCCATTCCCTCCTCCATTACTAGATTTCACTGTCAGTCTGTCACCGAGTTCTACTTTGCTGGCCCACTCTGATGAAGTATAAATGGAAGGTTGAAACCAGAACTTCCTCGCGACATATTTTAATTCTAAAGGCTAAATCAGAAAAATAGTACTCATGTGATTTTAATATATTGAATAGCAAGATATTGCACAAATCTTGACAAAAAATGTGACAAATATATAAATTTAAATTGCAAAAGTTTGCAAGGTTTTTATGTAAATATAATACTTTGAGCATCAATTAACATGCTTTGGTCTTACTTCAACACAATTAACAATGGTGCATTTTAAAAACTCATCTATATAGAGAGAAAAAGCCCATTCTTTTCTCCTCCCAGAATGTATTACCATATAAGGTTTACCATCTTCAGTCAAATGTGTGGCACACGCAAAGAAAACTTAATGTTGAGCTTTAATGTTATACATGGATGTACTTAGACTACTACCGCAGCACAGGTGCAAAGTAAGTTATATATTAATGTTCATGTTATGTTACTGCCCAACCTGACCAGAAACGAGGTAGAAATGGAAAGGAGTCTCATACTGTTTTGCTCCAAAATCTCAATTTAGAATATATTAGCATTATTATTATACAGCACAAGTATCAATATTAAAAGTGTTTTGATGTAACTGCTTTCTTTTCAACCTTTGATCATATCCCACATCTAACAACATGTTACTATTTTTGTAACTTTATAATTGAATTGCATGTTAAAGCAGCACTGTAACTATGCATTTCAACTCAGATTATATTCTGAAGTTTACACGGTCACAGTTCATTATTTCCCTTACAGATGGTTAGAAATTTCCAGAATTTGTCTTCCAATTTTGCATTAATCATTGAAGGGGCACCATCATTATAGAAAATCTTCCTTTATTTTCTGATTTGGGTAGGCAGAAGCTTTACAATCAGGCCAGAAAAAATTGGAATTCTTGGAAGATCTCAGAAAAATAATTACACTCGACAAATCTGCAGAGTTCTTTAATGGGGGTGTGGCAGCTGTGATGAATGAGAAAATGCAGTTGACGTGGTGCACACAAACTTTCAGAAAGTCTTCAAAACGTTAATGGACATTTCTCACGTGAGATGCTGCCTGACTTGGTTAGTGTTAGCATTGTTTTCTAGTTGGAAGACAAGGAACAGAGGGCAGAAGTTAAAGGCAGTTCTTAGCAATGATTGGAACTGGGTAGTGATTGATTTGGTTTGGTTCTGGAGCTGTTTCTGTTCACTGTGAACGTCAAATGAATTGGATGAAGGGTCAGAGGAAGTGGGACTCAACAATGTAGATCATATGAAAATATAAGATATAATAAATAAATAATTATCAAAGGAAGCTAAAAGAGGTTAATGATAACTTGGTGGAATGATGAGTAGAGTGGCAGACGGAATTCAATGCGATGATGGTGGATGTTTGGTAATAGCTATGTTTTAACGACAGCAAGTTAGATATTGTGGAACTACACAGGAATTTAAGGATACAGGTTTACAAGACATTAAAATCAGTATCTAAAATGAATAACTTATGACTTGTGCTATGTAGAAGCCCAGGACAGAGAAGACCAATAAAAATAGGGAAATATTTAGGCAATAGTGATCATAATACAATACTGTGGCCAGACGACCAATGGCTGAATCGTAGGCCCAACGGACAACTGGACATTCCAAATTAAACTGCACCAAACAGCAAGGGTTGCTGGGAACCCGGAAAGGTCAATGCCAAAACCAATACAGTCAACGCAAGCCAGGGCACGCCCAAGGAGCAGAGATCGGAATGACTTGACCCTGACCATATTGCAGATAGTTTTGTATCCCTTTTGCGTTTTGTCCGGACTCTGTGGTGCCCAGAGTTTCCGCCACGATCTTATTTGGAGGCAGGCTATGTGCAATATGCATACCTGGCAATGGACACCTAGGGTGCATCTAGCATCCTCCAAATAAGCAATCTGCAACCTCATTTGGTGCTGCGGCCCCCGCCTGGTAACCTCATTGGCTGGAAGCTAGAGAAACTACTGGAAGGGGGAATAAAAATCTGTGGAGGCCATCCCCTGTGAAGGCTCAGCAGGGCCCACGGCGAAGAAGACTACAGATAAGACTTGGCAGCAATGAATGGAAGAGGGAGTACAAGAATCACTTTGGCAGATGAGGACTCTGAGAGGGCAGAAGCTCAGAGAATTGGACCCACAGCTCAGTCAAGTTTACCAGCAGGTGTAGTACTAGAATCTTCAGTAAACAGAGTTAAGATACTTTGGGAAAAGTAACTGTGCATTAATATTCATTGAACTTGTTAATAAAATTGGGTTAAACTGCGAACCGAGTTTTGTCCTTTTGTTCATCGCATAAATAAGGTTTGAGACATACAAACTGGTCAAAATGTCTAATTTACCAGACAACAATACAACAATAGATGATGATCGAGAAGGACCACAGTATGATGAAATTCAGGGTAAAAGTATGGAGAAAAACTGATTTTGATGGGCTAAGAGAACGTGGGAAAATAAAGTGGGCAACAAACTCTCAAAACAAATGATGCAGAACAACAATATGAAATGTTTAAAAAACTTCCACAGAGTGCAAGGAAAATATATTCTGTTAAAAGAAAATAATAAATTAACCACCATCCATGGATGAATAACAACAAGGGAACAATTGAGGGTTAGGAAAAAAGCATACCTTTAATACATAAACAACAGAGAGGTGCATGATGAAAATGAAGAAATTAAGAGAGAAGTTAAAAAAATTAGGAAGGCAAGGAGGAACTAGGAAATTAAGCTATCATGGAACATAAAACAAAACAGTAAGATATGTTTTGTGTACATCAATAAAAAGGTGTTGGGAATAGGACCATTAAGGAATAGATAGGATAATATCACAAGCAATGATAGAGAATTGGCAGATATATTAACCAACCATTTTGTTTCAGTGGGTTTATCAGGGAGATAGAACAGATCGACATGATATTGAATGATGAGCTGAGTGAAGAAATTAAGAGCATTTAAAATTAAAAAAGAGATGTATCAAATAAACTAAATTTAACTCGGAAGATAAAACTCCTCGTCCAAATGGATTATACTTATCTATTTTTTAAAAAATCTAGGGAGGAGATAGCAGAAGCATTAATACACATATGTAATGATTAGTTCGAAAAGGTGAGGTGCCAGCATATGGTAGATAGCAAATGCAATTCCTATATTTAAGGGGGATAGAAGATATTAAGAGAATTATAGATCAGCCAGTTTAATATCAGTGGTAGGAAAAATAAAGAAATTCCTACTAAAGGAGAAAACAGAAGAACATCTAGAAACAAAAAATATAATGAATAACCAGCATGGATTTCAACCAGAAAAATATTTGATTGACTTTATTGAATTGTTTAAAGAGGTAACAAAGAGAGAAGACAATGACAATGCAGCTGATGTATTCTGACCAGACTTTCAAATGCCTTTGATAAGGGGCCCCATAATAGATTAATATGCAAGTTCAGAAAAGCAAAACAGAGTGGGAGTAAAGTAAAAAGCAAAATACTATGGATGCTGGAATCAGAAACAAACCTGATTTTCCAACATTTTCTGTTTTTGTGGGAATAAAGGGTGGCTACTTAAGTAGGCAGTAGGTAGGAAGAGGGACTCCACCAGAATCCAAGCTTGGACCACTGCTTTTTACAATTTGCATTAACAAATGGATCTTGGAATCAAAAATACAACTTCTAAATTTGCAGATATCAAATTGAGGGCAATTGTCACTGCTTCGGAGGGCAATAAATTACAGGAAGAAATTAACAAACTTAGAGAATAGGCAAATAATTGCCAAACTAAGGACAACAAAGATAAATGTGAGGTAGCACATTTTGGTAAGAAGAACAGGGAGATCACCTGTTACTTGGAAGGTGCAGGTCTAGATGGGGTATAGGGGCAAAGGGATCTCAGAGAACAAAACACCAACCACAAAGCATCGTGTAAGAATATAAAAGTAAATTACTGTGGATGCTGGAATCTGAAACAAAAACAGAAAATGCTTGAAAATCTCAGCAGGTTTGACAGCATCTGTGGAGAAATTGGATCTCTCTTCATCAGAACTCTGACTAAAAGTTGCTTCACAAAGCCCTTTAAAAAGCAATCAAACGCTAGGCTTTATTTCTAGAGGGATAGAATTGAAAAGAAGGCAAGTTTTGCTAAACCTACATTAAATCTTGGATAGAACATACTTCGAACACTACACATAGCTCTCGTCACCACATTATGCAAAGGATATGGAGGCAATGGAGATTGCGCAGCGATTTTCAAGGATGATACTAGAAATGCACAAGTATACATATCAACAAAGGATTGACAGGTTGGGTCCCTTCACTCTTGGGGAAAAAAAAGACTGAAGGGTAACCTAACAGCAGTATTTAAAATTATGAAAGTTATTGATAAAGTGGATGCAGAGAGAATGATTCCTCTTGTGGGAATTGGCCATCAATAAAGCATAATCACCACGAAATGAATTAAGAAGAAATTCTTCATTAAATAGTGGTAAGAATTGGAATTTACCACCTCAAGGAGAGGTTGAAGCCAAACATATAGTTGTACTTAAGTAGATTCGGGTTTGATTCTGGCCTTGGGTGATTGTCTGCGTGGAGATTGCACATTGTCCCAGTTTCCTCTGGGGGTTCAGGTTTCCTCCCACAGTCCAAAGGTAGATTGGACATGCCAAATTGTCCCTTAGTGTTCAGGGAAGCGTGGGTTGGGTGGATTACATAGAACATAGAACAGAACAGTACAGCACAGAACAGGCCCTTCGGCCCACGATGTTGTGCCGAGCTTTATCTGAAACCAAGATCAAGTTATCCCACTCCCTATCATCCTGGTGTGCTCCATGTGCCTATCCAATAACCGCTTAAATGTTCCTAAAGTGTCTGACCCCACTATCACTGCAGGCAGTCCATTCCACACCCCAACCACTCTCTGCGTAAAGAACCTACCTCTGATATCCTTCCTGTATCTCCCACCACGAACCCTATAGTTATGCCCCCTTGTAATAGCTCTATCCACCCGAGGAAATAGTCTTTGAACATTCACTCTATCTATCCCCTTCATCATTTTATAAACCTCTATTAAGTCTCCCTTCAGCCTCCTCCGCTCGAGAGAACAGCCCTAGCTCCCTCAACCTTTCCTCATATGACCTACCCTCCAAACCAGGCAGCATCCTGGTAAATCTCCTCTGCACTCTTTCCAGCGCTTCCACATCCTTCTTATAGTGAGGTGACCAGAACTGCACACAATATTCCAAATGTGGTCTCACCAAGGTCCTGTACAGTTGCAGCATAACCCCACGGCTCTTAAACTCCAACCCCCTGTTAATAAAAGCTAACACACTATAGGCCTTCTTCACAGCTCTATCCACTTGAGTGGCAACCTTTAGAGATCTGTGGATATAGACCCCAAGATCTCTCTGTTCCTCCACAGTCTTCAGAACCCTACCTTTGATAAATCCATGATAAATGTGCGGGATTCTGGGGATAGGACAGAGGTGTGGGCCAGATGGGATGCTCTTTCAGAGTGTAAGTGTAGACTTGATGCGCTGAATGGCCTCCAGTTGCACTGTAGGGATTCCATAAGAAGCTGAATAAACATTTCAGGGAGAAGGGAATCAATGGTAGTTTTAGACAAGGAAATATGGGAAGAGGCTCAAGTGGAGCATAAACACTGGCATGGACTGGTTAGATGGAATAGCCTGTTTCTGCAGCATAAATCCAATAGTATGTAACCACCACTTCCTAATCACATACCATCTCACTTGGAAACATGTTGTCACTCAAGAACAACAATTTCTGGCCTTGCCTGAAATACCCATATCTGGCGAATGAATAAATTATTTTAAAAATTAAAAAGCTAATGGATTACTGGGATTTATGGCTAAAAAATATAAAAGTTGAGGTCAATCTACTTAAAACTTTAGTAGGAATCTAATGTTGAATTTTGAGCTTCATGCTACAGACAAGGCAAAAGATTGCAATGCAGATTCACTAGGGTACTTCTTGAAATAGGAAAATACTAACATAAAAGGAGATTTGAAAATTTGTTCTTGTACTTTGTTATAGCAGATGAAATAGTGTGAGTAATTTGATAGAGGCGCTTAACATCATTCAAGGCTTGAACAAAGTACACAGAATCAAAACGGGACACTAGAAATAGGATATACAAACCTAAATATGAAAGAGGTTTAGAACAGAGCAAGAAAAGTTGTACTTAAAGGATTGCAAGGCTCTAAAATGAACTAAATGGAATAAGTGATTGTACCAGGGATCGTGTCAACATTTAGGAATAGATCAGTTGGTGAATAAAGAAGAGGGGGATAAGAAATAAGGTCACTGTGTACAACAATTGAATGGTTGAGATTGGTTTCTGTGTTGTAATTTCTATCAAACAACAAAGTTCTAATGACATTTTTTTGTCATCACATCACATTTCTAAAGATAAAATGACAAGTAAGTACTTTTTAACCTATCAGCAGTGCTTCTTCAATGTTATTTTCAGCTACAAATCTCATAAATGCAATACAAATTTTCATCACCTGCAGGCAGCCCTCACAAATCATTAGCCTCAAAGGTGTATCAATAATTAAATACAGGTTTCTAATATGCTGAACTGATAAATAAATAGAAGAGTAAATCATTTATAGTCCAACATAAGCAACAATAAAAATGACGTGTGGTGGAAAACGGAAGCAAAGTGCATCTCAAGAAAGTAATTTCTCATCTTCTGTAATTTCTTAATGATGATGTAATAATAATTTTTCCTGCTGGCTAATACTTAAAATATTTGAAATAACAAGCCTGACCAAACCAATACACAAAGCTTAATTATTGGAAATGTTTTTACATTGCTAGCCACTTTTTTAGCCTAACTGCATCTAACTTTTTGAAATACTGAATGAATTGACTCAGTAAAATTTAAATATAATGAGCAATTGAAGGTAGACAAGCAGTCCCCCCTTCCCTCTTAATGTACTGCCCAAGTCAGGACTAGAAGTCAACGCAGTTCTCGAAATGCACCAAGGGCACCAGTTTTAATTAAGTAAACTTGGGGAGCTGGCCTTGCATTTGCACTCCCTGCTGCATTGCATAGCAGAATCCAGCATGCCTAAAGACTAACTTGTAACATAACATACCCTTTGAATAAGCACAAAATTGCTTCCAGGTCAAGTATCCTTTGTCCGAAATCCTCAAGGCCAATTACATTTCTAATTTCAGATAACTTTGGTTTTTGGATATCACATACAAGCTCACATTACAATAGTCTAAGCCTAGGCTAGCTATAGTCCAAAGTAAATAAGATGGCGAGAAAAGTAAGGTGCATCACTGAATAATAAATACAAGGTACCTGTAAACAAGTTTCTTTTTGACCAGTTCATCACAAAGAAAATTGCAAGGTAAAGAGTGCAGACAAACAATTAGACTTCATGTGCCAAAAGGTCGTTGAAGTTCAAATAAAGTGCTGTTTTTGGATGTGTTCAGTTTTTGGATTTATGGATAAAGGATATTCGACCTATATTAGCATTGATGGAAAATGTGGAACACAATTCAACTTTTCATCACTTGTGGACATCACAGACCCATCATTAACCTTAAAGGTAGCTTTCCCGATATCAATAATTACATTTAAAACTCATCTAATCCAGGTTGAGCTAAAAGATGAGTAAACCATTTGTAGTCCAACACAAGCAACAACTAACATGATTGGGTGGGGGGGCAATATTTTTGAAAACAAAATAAGGATTAAGTAGCTCCTAAAAGTACAGAAAGCATTATTTGAATTCATTTTAATGTCACACTGCAACAAACTTAATTGCAACTTTAAAAAAGCATTCTGTTCCAACTCATTTACATTTCTTTGGTATGCTACAGTCACGTATACTAAATAGATCTTGATGTTTTCATAATAAACTTAGCTAGTTCAGCATGCTTTATTTAAGTTTGGTATTGCGAGGCAAGTCAGAAAACTTTGGAAAGAATGCAAAGATCCACAAAAGAAGCAGGTAATTCAACTTGTCTAAAACAATCGGGGCAAAGTCCAACCCAAAAAGAAAATAGCCAGCAGTGAAACTCAGGAGAATGTCTGAAGTTCAAATGTGTTAAGTATTTCTGAGGTATTTAAAACTAACTAAATATCTAATTCTCTGATGCGGCAGGATCAGAAGAGAGCGAACAGAGCCAGCTGTTCATTGCTTCAGTCCAAATATAGTATTAACAGCAACAAGGGGCTGTAGGCCTGCTTGAAGATTTTTGCTGGATTCCAGCTCTTCTTACATCTAATAGCACTCTATTATAGGATACCAAAACGGATGCGTATGGATACATGTCTAGCCTAAGGCTGCTCGCAACTGGCAGGGTCACCACTACTGACCTCCCTTCAGCGTTCCTAACAAGATTTCAGTAATTACTCCAACTTTAAGCTGACGGTAATATTCTGTTACTCGAATATTCAAGTAGAATTACAGCTCTCTCAGGTAATCTGACATATCACAAATATAACATGCACAAGATATAAAATTCAAAAAGTAACTTCTCTGCAAAGATAACATTCAGAATGGTAAACAAACAACTATGCTTACTTTGGAGGACCAAGGCTGCAAACAGTTGGCATAGCAACGTACAAGGAAAGCCATTTCCTGGATTAAGAAAGAAAGTTTCCTTTTGCAAACAGAAGGGAGAAGAGAACAAAAACAGCTTTTGGAACAGAGCAAGCAGGAAGTCACTTCAGGAAATTTAAGCCCATTGCAGTTGAGGTAGCCGAATACCCCAGGCTGACTTTATAAACCTGCCAGTCCAGGGATACTGCAGAACACCACTGGAGGATGCGCAAGCTACTACGTGTTTCTCAGTATGCTGGTGCAGCAGCAAAATGTCACAATTAATCCAACCCCAGTTTTTCAACGAGAACTTCTACATTCCGTATTGCAAATGAAATTCTGAGGAGCTGCAGCTAGGATAAAATCACATGATATAGAACCATTTCCTACAGACTATCTTTGCTTGTTTCCTCAGCTGGTCCCTCAGGAAAAGTAGCTATTGATTGGATGCTCCACAGCGAGATGAAATATCTAATAACAGAGAAGGGGAAAAAAAAGGGTGGGAGGAGAATACAGCTACAGCAGTGACATCATTTCCAAGAGAGCTCATTGGAAACTGCAGCAGATCAATCAGCTCAGCTATCTGAAGCTGCAGACACAATGGTGATCTGAATCGATTCTGTAAATATAAGCCACACAAAACATTTGCAGCACACTAGTCTTCAAAAAAGCCCTGCTCACATCAAATTAGCAAGCTTGCAAATGAATGAACTTAAAGAAAGCAAATTTAATTGGTTTCATAATGAAACTATTTGTAAAAATATTTTGCCAAACAGTACAGATATCAGTGGATGATTTACAGTGGCTATCAAATACTGCCATGCAAAATTATCTTTCAATCCAAAGCTCATTAGTGACAGGTTAACAAGCATTTAGCATAGTGCTAGCTAAAAATAAATTTAAAATCTGGATCCCAATTGCAAAGACTCCAACATTTATGCAGATAAATGCATGCTTTAAAGTTAGGCGTGAATAAGAACAATCAAAAAGATCAGGCTTAAATATAGTATCAAGAAAACTATGTACTAGTCTCACAGATTCTCTCAAAAAACAATACTGTCACATGCTTCCTTTAGATTCAAGCATCTAAACATCACTGTATAATGGCAGCATTTTACAGATCAACATGAACATTTCGTTGGAATTTTTTTCTATTAAATTTGCTGAGTAGTTTGTTCTTCCTTTATCCTGGTTTCTCAGTGTTAACCAGATAAAAATGCAAGCTGAAAGAAAATGATTGCCAATATATAATTTTTTTATAGAGTCCCATTCAGCTTCACAATTAGCTGATTATACTTTATGTATATATCAGGGAGGAAAATATCAAAAGACTGACTCCCGTTTGCCCGTGGCATTGAAATTCTGTCATGCTATCTTAAATAAGAAAATAAAATCAAATATACCTCCATCCAAAGTATTATACATGATTTTTATGTAAATCTGTCCTTTTATTGTTTGATTGCTTGATTTCAGCTCCCATTACTGAATCTGTGTAAATATGGTAACTAAATTTTATTTCCTGACAGTTGCCCTCAAGTGGGATGACATCATCCCTTTTCTTTACTCGCCAATCAAACTTCAGCAAATGCAGTTCTCTGGAGTATTTACCTAGGAGATTATGTATGCGGTACTGCTTCCTCAGCCTAATACTGAATCACAAAACTGAGAGCTGAACATTGGACTAATATTTCACATCTTTTCAACCCTTTCCTTAAACAAATGCATTTTTATTCAGTCAAGTAAAACGTTAAATATGTAGCAATTGTAATCAATCCTGTTAAATACATAGCAATTGTAATCAATCCTGCCTTCAGCTCAAAGTCCCCACTCCAACATATTCTATGCAACTCTTATACTGTACCATTTAGAGTAGAGACAACGTGCTTAACCCCTTTGCATAAACTAGTGTTTATCTGCAAAAAATATGATGCCTGGGTTAGCATCAACTGATGGACAGGATGTTCCAGAGTAGTGAACACAACTGTGATGAATTCAGAAAACATCAATAATCATAACAGCACACCTTTAAATACCTAATCCGAGCCCATGGATTACAAAACTGTTTTCTCCTAATTATAATAAAACAGAATTTTCATAGTTAGGTGCTACAAATCATAGCAACTGCTGAGAGCGAATCAGTAAGTCCAACACTGTAATGCAAAAAAATATACTTTGTGCTAGAACATAGATGTCAGCTGTGGCTCAGTCAGAAGATTGGGGGTTCAATTCCCACTCTCGGCTGAAGTAGAAAATTAAAGACTGGTTCTCAAAGGCAATCTTGGTGGAGTTACAAATTTGGTGGAGTTTTTTGAGGAAGTGACAAAAACGGTTGACGAAGGAAGGGCCGTGGATGTCGTCTATATGGATTTCAGTAAGGCATTTGACAAAGTCCCACATGGCAGGTTGGTTAAGAAGGTTAAGGCTCATGGGATACAAGGAGAAGTGGCTAGATGGGTGGAGAACTGGCTTGGCCATAGGGGACAGAGGGTAGCGGTCGAAGGGTCTTTTTCCGGCTGGAGGTCTGTGACCAGTGTTGTTCTGCAGGGCTCTGTACTGGGACCTCTGCTATTTGTGATATATATATATATAAATGATTTGGAAGAAGATGTAACTGGTGTTATCAGCAAGTTTGCGGATGACACGAAGATGGCTGGACTTGCGGATAGCGATGAGCATTGTTGGGCAATACAGCAGGATATAGATAGGCTGGAAAATTGGGCGGAGAGGTGGCAGATGGAATTTAATCCGGATAAATGCGAAGTGATGCATTTTGGAAGAAATAATGTAGGGAGGAGTTATACAATAAATGGCAGAGTCATCAAGAGTATAGAAACACAGAGAAACCTAGGTGTGCAAGTCCACAAATCCTTGAAGGTGGCAACACAGGTGGAGAAGGTGGTGAAGAAGGCATATGGTATGCTTGCCTTTATAGGACAGGGTATAGAGTATAAAAGCTGGAGTCTGATGATGCAGCTGTATAGGCCACATTTGGAGTACTGCGTCCAGTTCTGGTCGCCGCACTACCAGAAGGACGTGGAGCCGTTAGAGAGAGTGCAGAGAAGGTTTACCAGGATGTTGCCTGGTATGGAGGGTCTTAGCTATGAGGAGAGATTGGGTAAACTGGGCTTGTTCTCCCTGGAAATACGGAGCATGAGGGGAGATCTAATAGAGGTGTACAAGATTATGAAGGGGATAGATAGGGTGAACGGTGGGAAGCTTTTTCCCAGATCAGAAGTGACGATCACGAGGGCTCAAGGTGAGAGGGGCGAAGTATAACTCAGATATTAGAGGGATTTTTTTTACACAGAGGATGGTGGGGGCCTGGAATGCGCTGCCAAGTAGGATGTTGGAGGCAGACACGCTGACATCGTTTAAGACTTACCTGGATAGTCACATGGGCAGCCTGGGAATGGAGGGATACAAACGATTGGTCTAGTTGGACCAAGGAGCGGCACAGGCTTGGAGGGCCGAAAGGCCTGTTTCCTGTGCTGTACTGTTCTTTGTTTGTTCAATGCGGAGGGAGTGTTGCATGGTCAGGGAGGCTGCCTTTTAAATGAGACATTGAGTTCTATGGATATAAAAGATCCCATGACACTATCATGAAAAAGAACAGGAACGTTCTTGTGGTGTCCTGGTCAATATTTATCAGTCAACCACACTATCATGATGATATATGAGGGGTCTTGGGGTGTGTAAATCAGCTCCTATGATTCTTAGAAGAGCAACCATAGTTCAGAAAATTGCCTGTAAAGCATTTTGATGCCTGATGACGGGTGGTAAGAATAGGAGATTTCCTGGTCAACCACACTGTAGAAGGCAATAACAAAACACCGCAGAACTTTGCCAAGCATAATCATGGACCAATCCAATGATAGTCAATGATGCACAACACCCTCTAAAAGTATGGTACCTGAAGGGGGAGAAAAGCATTTTCAGACATCCAAAGGCCAAGAAATGTAAATGCAAAGTGCAAGTATTTCTTGTACACTAATCTAATAGCATGATATGCCTAACAGTCTAAAGTCTACCTTTTTTTTGACAATAGATTGTTCCAAATGCATTATGTTAATTGTGTATTAATTGGGTGCTTAATTACAGTCAGGTATTGAGATTCACTTGTACTCCAATAGAAGCAGACTGAAACTGTTGAGTTTGCATGTAAATAAAAGCTTATAAGTGCGCAAAAAATAGGTTCCAGTTCTAACCTTCACCCTGACTATCTAAAAGGCAACATAGTCTCATAGGCTTAGAAATCATTCTTAGGGTATGAAATATACAAGAGGCACAACATATTCACTCTAGGTACAATCTATTTGGTCGAGTTACTCATGGGGAAAGTACACATAGAAATATAGCATTGCCCATTTTGATTCAGTGTGATGCTATCAATCAGAATTTTAAGATTTTTGTAGGCCACTGGGGTCCAGAATAAGGTATTTACTGTACTTAGCAAGTTTCTCCAATGTGAGAGGATTTGCACCCCTCCAGTCCTTGTGCTATCCCTCCAATTTTCTATCTCTTTGAAAAGCATAAGGCCTAAATTTGGCTTCTCCAGTCCAGACCATTGGTGACATTGCCTTTTCTCATTGCTATACAATATCTTGCTGATCTAATATTCTATGCTACCAAGTCACTTTAATTTGTGTTACCGGTTATAGTTTTTGGTTAAGTATAAATGTCTGAACCCATCATCTATCTTGCCTTGGCATGTTATGCAAAAAACAGACAGCAAACAAATATGGAAAATAACATCTTCTCAACACTTTGAAAAGCTTCTAGTCAAGAGTTATTTTATACATTAACACACAATACAGTTGGCTTGAGAATGTGATAGTTGACAATAGACACAAAATTAAGGATAGGCATAATTACAAATTCTAAAGAATAATCCTAGTTGTCAGTTAGTAAAACAGTAAACAAATATATTCAAATAGGTTGTAATGTTATCTCACATTTTAGGAAATTATAAAACTGCATTTGAAGAAATCAATTAAATACAGTATTAATGAGATGGAAGAACTAGACATTTATGTCCTATACTTTGGAGTTTTGAAATCTCTTTCTTCAGGTTCCATGCCCCTCCATGTTAATCTTGCTCTGGAGACATGGATCATCTTCATCGGTGGTACATTTATCCAGTTTGCAAAACTCTTTAAAACAATTATTCTTTGTTTATCTTGATCTCTTTTACCATTAATTTTTTCCCATTAGCATCTTGATTTCTTATCACATGTCCAAGGAATTCCAACTATCTCTTCCTAACCTTGATGAGCAGAGTTTATTTGGTCTTGGATTTAAAATAGCAAGCTCAAAATAAAAGTGATCTTTCCTTACATTTCAAAATAAGGGTCATCAAATCCAAGTTCTGGATATGATCAGAGAATCACAACTTCCACCTTTATTGTCACAAAGGTGCAAACCTGTCTTTCATCAAGAAGAGGTAATGGTTAAGCCTTTGCAAGTTAAACCCCACACAGCGTGCAGATGTAGATGTCAGATCACAGGATTTTCCATCTGCATGTAGAAAGTGCCGTTTTGTTTCGAATGCCAGAAAAAGAGTGAAAAAAATGTTCAAACCTTAAGAAATGCAACCCAACATTAGTTCCTTTTAATGTATCCTGAAGATACATTGCCTCAGAACCTTTCAACATAAGCATCAGAATTCAAGATTAAAAGCCACCCCTCCAAAAACTCAAAAGTCAGTATCACTTGATCATCATTACAAGTAGATACAAGACAGCACCAGACCGGTAAACTTGCTGCTGCCAAAGCTCGCAGTCTAAAGGAATTGCAGATGCAAAGCTGAGGATTCACAGCCAAATTCACTCCAGAAAACACACCCAATTAATAACCAGCCTCTTGTCCTTTCCATCTGCAGACTGCTGACAAGCCTAACAAGTTTTTCTATGGTGACAGAGATGGGTCTGGAAGGTATCAATGCTGTTCATTTGGATAAAGAGATCCCGTCTGCATGAATTGATACCCGTGTATAGTCAAAAAACCTACAAGCTGTTAAAACATGGATTTTGTTTCATTTTATGGAATCATTGTGGCAAGAAAATGAAGACATCCTGAACAAAAATGATTCTCTTACGCAAATTTTATTTCAACATGGAAATAACACGATTAAGAGCGATTTCAAGGCTGCAATCTAATTACAGGGTGGAAGTGACAATTTTAAGTCACGTCTGCTTTGATTGCTCAATTTAGGGAAACATCTGAAACCAAATCAATTGTTGCACTATACTCATTGTTCAGTGCTTGTCTTTACCTCTGTTGCTAATGTTTTCATCCCCGTTTGTTTGTCTATAAACTATGGCCCGTAACTTACTCAGAGTGGCAATCTGCTGCACTTGAAATGGAAAGTGCCCGTCTGGCCCGACCTTCCCGACACAGGCCAGGTGAGACAGAAGAAGTCAAGCAGGACCCTGGCTCCAGTGGCGAAGTGCAAATGAGGACATTCCCCCTTTTTAAAGCACTAGCTGTACGGTAGCGGCACGGTAGCACAGTGGTTAGCACTGCTGCTTCACAGCTCCAGGGACCCGGGTTCGATTCCCGGCTTGGGTCACTGTCTGTGTGGAGTTTGCACATTCTCCTCGTGTCTGCGTGGGGTTCCTCCAGGTGCTCTGGTTTCCTCCCACAGTCGAAAGATGTGCGGGTTAGGTTGATTGGCCAGGTTAAAAAAAATTGCCCCTTAGAGTCCTGGGATGCGTAGGTTAGAGGGATTTGCGGGTAAAATATGTGGGGGTAGGGTCTGGGTGGGATTGTGGTCGGTGCAGACTCGATGGGCCGAATGGCCTCCTTCTGCACTGTAGGGTTTCTATGATGTGTTCTATGATTTCTAAAGCAGGTGATCAAAGGTCTCATTGTTAGAGTACGTTTCGAAGGCAAGTGAATGATATTTGGATAGAGGGTTCAGACGTTTGGGGGGGGGGGGGGGTGTGTGTGTCTGTGTGTGTGTGTGTCTAGTGACAATGAGTGCAAAACTAGCAGAGTTATCCAAGTTAGTGTTAGTTATGATCCAAAATATCTCAAAAGGATTTCAAAATAATCTAGGTATACAGAAAGTGCCTGACCCAAAGAAGAAGTGATTTGTTTTTGGCAAAAATGTGAATCCCGGTTCAGGTCCTGAAATTATTTTTTAAAGGATCCATTGACATCGTGAGGGGGCAAATTGACTTATTTTAAAATATTGTAGGTTATTTTATTCAGATTGCTGTTGATTTTTTTTGAAGAATATTGTGGATTGTCTCAGCTGCTGTGCTGCAATTTGTTACAGCTGTCAAAAACGTATGCAGAGTTTTCAGAGCAGGTTGGTGAATGTGGATTGGCCTGAAGCTTCCTCAAAGTTAGAAGCCCTTAATAAAGAGATTTATTTTTTCACCTTTGTAGTTACAGAGCATCAACTAAATAGGAAACAAAATCTCAAGGAACAGCTTTGCAATTGCAATGACCTTTGAGTTAAGTGTGGTAGAGGCATGTACTCTAGCAAGTGCCCTATTTACTTGTTCTTCAGATAACCAAGTTCAATTTCTCTACTATGGCTATTATATAAGAATATAAATATATAAGAATGCTTTATCTCAATATTTAAATACTACAAGGTATGGATCCTGCCATTGGTTGAATGGTTAAAAGCTGAATGTTATGCCATATATTGATTATCTGAGAAAATCTCAGGCTTGATCTGTAGTCTACATTGAATCAGCTGATTTTGCCATGACAGTAATTGGCAGTTCCAATTAGGTACAGTTCTTCTATGATTGGGAGGTAGAAAATAAAAACCAGTCAGGCCTCTTGCTCCTAAATCAATGTCCACTGTTAGGTGCTGGAAAATGTATTAGCAGTTTAGCTGTTATGCCATCACGGTTTTAAAAAACAGGCAACATTCATCACTTGGACTCATGCATGAAAAATAGCTACTCAGGTTACTAGAGTGGGTGGCTCTGGCAATAAAGGAAAATAGTTCTGCATGCTTTTAAGGTGAGCTACAAAGCTGCCATGATGGTAGAGAAGAAAAGTAAATTATAAGTACAATCTACCCAACTCACAGATACAAGAGCTGAGGTAAGCAACTGATTCAAAACACAAGATCCTGGAGCTCATCAGCAGGGATGCACTGATTGTCGATAACACTCCTGCTGTAGGTTTGTGACCAACGAGGTCCTATAACTGCCCAAGTCAGTTGCAGCACAGATCCATTTCAATAAAGTTTCAGGTGCCCTGTAACTTTGTCCACTAACTCTGATAAGATTTAAATAAAAGACTTCAGTGACCCCATAACAGGGCTCAATAATACTTTTCTTAAATCTACAACACTGCAACAAGATTATCACACATTTTAACATAACCTTGCATTATGTAGCATGAGAAATGATTACCTGGCAACTCCTCCAGCTTTAAAAAAAAAATCAATGGAGATTTATGAATTGTGCCAAAATATTTTTTTCAAGAGTTTAGGAATTAAAGGAACAGGCAAATACTGCAGCGACTATTCATGACATTCCTTTCTGTCAGTGATGCATTGGCATGAAACCTTGCAAGTATGCTGCATCGTGTTTGGAGAGGAGCTAGATTTCAAAACATTTTAACATAACAGCAAAGGGACAGTCAAATAAAATATAAAAGCAAAATACTGAGGATGCTGGAAATCTGAAATAAAACAGGAAATGCTGGATAAACCCGCCAAATCTGGCAGTAGCTGTGGAGAGAGTAACAAAGTTAGGGACGGGTGATATGAACTTGAAACATTAACCTTCTTTCTCTCTCCAGAGATGCTGCTAGGCATGCTGAATATCCAGCATTTGTTTTTGTGTGAAATAACTACATATTCATATACATATTAAATAAATGCAATACTTTTTCACAATATTCCAGCATTTCCATTGAAGATGTATATTTCAGGAAACATTAAAAGTGTGCTAAAATCTGACATTTGAAAACATTGGGGGGGTTGGTGGTAAAATAAGTAAATTTGATCTTTTTAATTGATAGCCTGTTGGCACAGTGAGATAATACTCTGCACAATGCAAGAATAAGGATAAAAATAAATTCAGACAAAACTATCATAGAAAACAAGTCAATGATGCTATCATTTTCACTGTTGAGAAAAAATGGACTCATTTTATTTTTGGTTTTATTTGAGAAGTATTTTTAAAATGACTACGATATAAATAATTTACTCCTATAAAAGGCTGCTTGTAAAAACATGGCAATATCATTCTCTAAAGCAATATCTCCAAATGGGCATTGGAAAAGCAGATGTAATTGTATCCCTCTAAACTGACTGAAATCATTTCTAGATTTTCATTCCCAGGGGTACATACTTCTGACTGCAATTCTTTTGGCAACTTTTATACCAGCAACACCCAAAAATTCCTGCTTATCGCTTTTCATTATGTAGAATCACAGTAGGCCAGGTTCTCATATTTGTAAAATTCAGGAAGTCCTGTCTGCAAGTGTACTCCACCCATTCCCTGGCTCTTGGTGCAAAGAGAGGAACACTCCAGTCTGTTTCCCAAAAGGCAAAATATTATTTAGCCTTTAGGTCCACTGGTTGCCGTGTTCAAGTGTTCTCCATCACTAAGTGCTCAATAACATAACATGAACAGGTCCAATTATAAGCATCAGCGAGATTTGCTGCACAGCATATAACGAGATATGATATTTCCCTGAAGAGGGAGCAGAGTTGTCATCACAACCAAGATGATGCAATCTCCTAAAATAGAATCAGCAACTCAGGAATAACAATAAAGAGGCAAACTGAAAATCATAGCTATCCTTCAGCAAATCTTGGTTTCCTCTCCATATTAATGGAAAAGTTGAACTTCCAAGTGAGGGATGTCAGTGTTAATTTGGGTCATCGACTTCAACTCCTCCCACAAATTCTATGTCTTCACCACTGAGTTCACTCCTCCCCTTGACCAATGTGTCAGGTTAAAGTCGTCTACTCATAATCTCAATGTCTTATTGGCCCTGGCTGAGTTTTAGATCCAATATATTCTCCCATCACGAACGCCATTTTGGTCCACCTCCACAATATCTGCCTTCATCACTACCTCAACCATATGCTGCTCAAATCCTCAACCAAGATCCAACAATTTGAATGCTCCTTAGCTGACCCTCCACATTCAGTATTTTCTATTATTTTCAATAATGTATGGGTTGGTTAATTAGTTAGCCTATCGATCCATCTTTTATTTGGTTGGTTGGACTGGCTGTAAAATTATATCTCTTAGTTGACTAGACTGTCATTATGTCTTTTAGTTTCATACCTTGGACTCAAGTTTTCTTGCCTCGCTTGACAAATGAAAATTTGATGGAAAATCTAAGCTTTTAAAGTGAAAAATACAATTTATCTGACTCATTGTAACCATTCTTAAAAAGGAAGTGCATCATATATGGCTTGCAACCACAGCCAGAAAGTTATTGCACATATCTGTCTCTTACAGGATGGTGCAAAATTGGTTTTACCGTAGCATCATCTGGAAGCATAAACATAGCAATAAAGTTTCCAATCACGCATAATTGAGATGGTTTTGTTGTTTTCATTATTTCTTATAAGGTTACTTTTAATGTACTAGCACTGCAACCTTCTTTTAAAAAAAAGTTTGATCAGTCAGACAGTAAAGGAAACTTCATACCGCAGACCTGTTACCACCATAAGCTATAGAGCAGAACACCACAAACACAAAAAAATCTAATCGTGACATGTGTCTGAAAAAGATAAGACAGATGTAGATCTTGTTTTTGTTTCCGGTACCTTCACTGCCCTAGTTACGATTACGCACAAAAATAAAGTGATATAGAACAAGCGGCACAGTGCAAACCACTGCCTCACAGCGCCAGGGACCCAGGTTCAATTCTGGCCTCGGGTCACTGTCTGTGTGGAGTTTGTCCCCGTGCCTGCGTGGGTTTCCTCCCACAGTCCAAAGATGTGCGGGGTTAGGTTGATTGGCTATGCTAAATTGCCCCTTAGTGTCAGGAAGATTAGCAGGGTAAATATGTGGGGGATAGGGCCTGGTTGGGATTATTGTGGGTGCAGGTTTGGTGGGTCGAATGGCCTCCTTCTGTACTGTAGGGATTCTACGATTTTATGATTCTAAGCTAAGACTGAGATCTTTCAATCAATTCAAATGCAGCGTTATTCAGATGCAAATCATTGAACAATTTGTTTCCTTCTTGGATTGGGGACATAAAGAAAAAAAATTGGACCTTGAAGGACAATTCTACAATTAAACATTACAACTTTTACACGGTATATACTGTATCCATGTTTACCAATACTCTTTGACCTACAGTCTGTGACATGATTACAATGGGAAGTCCACAAATTATTTAAATCGAAATAATGAAAAAGTCTCAGCAACTTTATTCTAAAATAATTGACTGCCAAGTTTTTTGCTTCTACCAGTTCTCAGCACATGGGTGCCACTAGCAACCTCAACATTATCCATCCTTTATTGCACTGAGATGGTGGGAGTGAGCAATTTTCTCCACTGCTGTAGTCATGTGGTGAAGGTGTTCCCATAATGCTATTAGGTATGGACTTCCTGAAATTTGACTCAGCAACAATGACAAAAATGTCAAAGTTAGAATGATAGGGAAGTTGGAGGTGTTGCTATCCCCATTAGCATTTTTTTTTTAAAAAGGCATTCATGGGCTGAGGGAGTCACTAGTATTTGTTGGCCATTCCTAATTGCACTCCATTTCAGAGGGCATTTAAGAGTCAACTGCATTGCTGTGGATCTGGAGTAACATGTAGGCCGGACCAGGTAAGCCTGTCAGATTGCCTTCCCTAAAGGACCTACTCAGTTAATTGTAGAGCATTGGGGAGAGTTACAGAACAAAGAGATCTAGGAGTACAGTCTCATAGCTCTTTGAAAGTGGAGTCACAGGTGAACAGGGTGGTGAAGAAGGCTATCAGCATGCTTGGTTTCATTAGTCAGAAGATTGAATACAAGAGAATAAGTGTGAAAAGAATTGTTTTGTCTCAGATGCTGTTGAGATTCTTGAAGGGTGTTGATGCTGAAACCATATAACGAAGTGCAGAATATTCCATCACTCTCATTTATGAGCATTGTGGGTGACGCAGAGGTTTTGGGGTGACAGATGAGCCATTCCGCACAGAATGCTTCTGACCTGCTCTAGCTATGTACAGTGGCACAGTGGTTAGCAATGCTACCTCACAGCACCAGGGACCTGGGTTCGATTCCCGGCTTGGGTCACTATTTGTGCGGAGTCCATATGTTCTCCCCATGTCTGCATGGGTTTCCTCTGGGTGCTCCAGTTGCTTCCCATAGTCCAATAGATGCGTTGGTTAGCTGCATTGGCTATGCTAAATTCTCCCTCAGTGTATCCGAACAAGTGCCAGAGTGTGGCGCCTGGGGGATTTTCACAGCAACTTCATTACAGTGTTAATGTAAGTCTACTTGTGCCACTAATAAATCAACTTTAAAAATGTACATACTTAGAGTAGAGGGTCCAACTATGGAAAGGACCCTATGCTAGATCCTTACATGTTGCTGCCCATCTCTAGGCCGGCCTTTGCTCTAAGTCATGTGCCTTCTTATCTAGAGCGGCACGGTGGCACAGTGGTTAGCACTGCTGCCTCACAGCACCAGGGACCGGGTTCAATCCCGGCCTTGGGTCACTGTCTGTGTGGAGTTTGCACATTCTCCCCGTGTCTGCATGGGTTTCCTCCAGGTGCTCCGGTTTCCTCCCACAGTCCAAAGATGTGCAGATTAGGTGGATTGGCCATGCTAAATTGCCCCTTAGTGTCAGGGGGACTAGGTAGGGTAAATGCATGGGCTTATGGGGATAGGACCTGGGTGGGACTGTGGTCGGTGCAGACTCAATGGGCTGAATGGCCTCCTTCTGCACTGTAGGATTCTATGAGCAGATAGAACATTAACGTGGCTAATTCAATTCATTGTTTAGTAAATAATAACCCCGAAGATGCTTTTAGCAATTTTAATTAAATTAAGATGGAACGGTGATTTGGTTTTCTATTGTCAGAGTTGGTCTTGAGGCGCAAATGTGATTTGCCGTTTATCAATCTAAGTCAGTATTTTTCCAGCAGTTTGAGCCAATAAATATGCGATAGTGACAAATTACCAGCACTTGGCATTATTAATTCATAATAATTCCAGTCATTTGCAGTGATGTGCAGTCAAAGGTGGCACAGTGGTTAGCTCTGCTGCCTCACAGCGCCAGGGGCCCGGGTTCGATTCTTGGTTTGGGTCACTTGTGGGTTTCCTCCGGGTGCTCCGGTTTCCTCCCACAGTCTGAAAGACGTGCTGGTTAGGTGCTTTGACCTGAACAGGTGCCGGACTGTTATGACTCGGCGAATTTCACAGTAACTTCATTGCAGTGCTAATGTAAGCCTACTTGTGACTAATAGCTAAACTTTGAAGTCCAATTCTCCAAAAAATGGAACAATTTGAACGGTTAGGCTAGCCTCAACAAAATTGCTAAATATGCAAAATATGCCTTGAGCCTTTGCATTGGAGATAGTTACATATTATGAAATTGCTGGATTTATATCATTAATACAAGTTTGCACCTTAGCCAGTTAAGATTGGCAATTCATGTTGTAAAGGCCACGTCAATGTCATGATTTATCATCCTGACGTGATATCTAATCTTGGAAGCTTTGGAAGGAAGTAATAAATTTATGGGATCTCACTTCAGCAAGTTGTGAACAGTTCGTACAATTTTTTAAAAAACCTTTCATCTGTCTTTGCAATACTTTGTCAGTATTGCTGTCCGAATCCTTATTCATGCCTGACCTTATCACTGAACCATTATCAAATTCACATTTGTCCCACAATTTGAGGGGAAGAAAGCTCAATTCATGTTGCTTGCCTCAAGGTGCACCATTTCAGCCAGCCTAATACCTTACAGCAATCATGTCCTGAGAGAACTAAACTGGTCATTTCAACTAATCAGTGATGCCTATTCTTGGCCACAGGAATCGTAGTGGGTGGGAAGACAGACCATGCAAAGGTTCGTTGACCTTGGGCAGGATTTTCCAGTTTTGGGGCAAGCGCAGCCGGAAAATCCCACCCAAAATGTCAGACTGGCATTTACCAGCGATAGAGATTTAATTGTTGGACAAAACAGCTGATTCTCATTTATAGTATTTTTAATCTATGGCCACATAGGCCTGAAAAGACTAGTTATGACCATGATGTGCAGGCAGCCACAACCTGTAGCATGATAATTAGAAACATGAGATTTAGTTATTTTGTTTTCCTCTAATCTTCTCTGTGAAAACCCACAACAAAGTCATTCACAGCATTTGCAAAAATAAGATTGTTTGGGGTCTAAAAAAATTGGGTCATCTCATATGCGGGGTCGATTATACACCACATTTTATGGTCTATTATTGGCAATTTTCCTTCACCATTGTGCTTGTAGCCAAATAACATTGGCAGAAAATACTGAAGTAAATTTTGTCAGTTTTTAAAGCCACAATATTGAATATCCGTTTTTAAAAATTAATATAAATATTATTTTGTGCAATTAGACAGGCACAATTCAGGTGCACCTCTCTGGCAGCCCAATAGAGAGCAGTAACCAATGTCATTAATGTGAACGTTTACATGATAGGAACAATGGATGCTGGGGATCACAATGGGGTGGGAAGAGAAAGGTTACTCAAAATTACAGGAGTCAAAGGACAAAGTCAGGAAAAATGCGTACAGCCAAAAATATGGGTCTATTGAAAGAAAAACCTTATTTTATACAGTACAAATTCTTCTGGAGTAAAGCCATCGGGGTCATGTCAAACCCACACTATTTTATAGTATAAAACTAGACTAAATGAGTGGAAGTCTGGTTTTGAGATTGTTTGGCATCAATATGGTGAGTAAAAAAGTAGGGATGCAAATGCTAAATATCCACCTATATTGCTGTTCAATAACATAAATGGACACATCAAGTTGTACCAACTTAAACACATTTTGGGTAGCAGTATATGCATATGCTGTGTGTCAGACAATAAGACTTGTCATCCATGCAGCTCCACATTTGCTCAAAACCAGGGCGACTAATGAAAGGGAAAAGATGTAGCATAAGAGTTGGTGAGTACTCGCTGAAACTGGAAACACTGCATATTGATTTAACATTGAAGCTGCAAGAAAGTGCCTGCAGGGTCACCTTGACAACATGACCAGCTAATACCACATACATCTTTTAATGGCAGTAACTGTTTTAATGGTTATTCTTTGTTGAGTCTGCAAAATATATTTCAGCTCTCTGTTATGTTCGGAGAAAAAAGTGCAAGACCAAGAGTGATCTGGAAACTCAATGTTACTCTGATTCAATCTCGGTTGTAAAAGCCAAAATCATCTATTCAGAGCAGTCAGCAATTCAAAGCTGGGAATCTTCTATAATCTGTGCTACACTGAGAATTTGGTTGGGGGGGAGCAGAAGGAAATAAACCTAGAAATGGATTGTTACAAAAATGTGCTGCTAAGCTATCAACAGCATGAACTGCTCCAATATTTGGCACTGTAAAAAGTATTTGCCATATGAAATATCCACTGAAGTTACACCTGTATAATACATGCTTAGTTTATCCCACCAACAGAACTGTTGTACCTCAAGTGGGTTTTATAAATCAGCTGCTTGTTCTACTTAACAGGCTTCTGTTGGAACATTAAGATCTTCGAAAAAATGTTGAGTCAGGGCCAGCAGTTTCCAAAAGACAAAAAAAAATCCTGTAGCAGGTTATTTTGTACAATTATTTGTTTCTATCTATATTTCATTAACTGAACTACTTAATTTGCTCAATTCTTCTCGACTGATAAATCTGGAGCATCAATGAAAAATCAATTGATGGAATCTACCCAACTTATGCCTTTGAGTATTAGTTTTAGCAACACGTCGCTATTTCTATAGTCTATTCCCTATGAAATAAAGGTCAAGGCCTTCCCAATTACCTTCCGCACTTGCATGCTAACTTTTTGTGATTTATGCATGAGGACCCCCAAATCCCCGTGCTGCAGCTTTCTACAGTCTTTCTCCATTTGAATAACATTTAGCTCCTTTATTCTTCCTACCAAAATAACTTCAATTTTCCAAAATTATATTCCATCTGCCAAGTTTTTGGCCACTCACCTAACTTGTCTCTCTGTAGACTCTGTCATCTTCACTACTTGCCTTCCCACCTATTTTTGTGTCATCCACAAACTTGGCAATAGTACATTCACTTCCCTCCAAATCAAGCGGTCATGGGTTCAAGCCTCCAAGTCAAGAGATCATGGATTCAGAGATATGAACACAATATTGTCTGCTACATCAATGTACATCAACATTTATCCCTCAACCAATGGTTACAATAGATGATCTGTTTCACTGCTGTTTCTGGGACCAGGTGCAAGTTAGTTAGGTCTCTAACATTACAATTTAAAACTACTTAACTAGCTATAAAGCATTTTAAGATACAACATACAAATACAACTTCTTTGTTCTTCCTTCACAATGAACACACTACTCAAAATTATTGCATTGCAATACAAAAATGATTTTTTTCCCAATTAGCATAACCGTTCATTATTTCCAACAATTTTGATTGCCTGTTTTGGCTCAGTGGCAATACTCAACCCCAAGTCAGAAATTCATGGGTTCAGGCCTCATCCTAGGACTTGACTGCATAATCTAGACCAACACTTTAAAGCATCAGTACCTCAATACAACACCATAAGGTGTCATTTCTCAGATAAGATGTCAAATCGAAGTCCCATCTGCCTGCTCAAGTGGAAATCAGGGATGGCGAAATAAATACTGGCCTTGCCAGCGACACCAACACCCCATGACTGAATAAAAAACACGTTGCATTACTCCAAGTACAAGGAAGTGTTCCAAGTGTCCTGGTTATCATTTATCTCTCAACCATTTATTTAATTGCTATTCGTGGGACTTTGCTGATCATAAATTGACTATTTATCTACATAAATGACTGACAGCAAGAAAGTGTTAAGACTGTAAAGATATTCATATCTTCAAAATCTCCAAGGTATATTATCCTCTACTTTTTGTGCTCCTCAGGTTTATAAATTCCAGACCTCTTGCCATCATTTAAGCTGGTGCCTTAAAACTCCAACAAAGGTGCCTTGGAAAATACTCCTTTCTGTCAGTAGGCATCAAGTGAAGCTGAGATATATTGCCATTATGTGATAGTAATGTAGCCAAAACCAACTCAGCAGACTAGAGATATTCAATTTGCATCCTCCCAGTCTCTAGTGCTATGCATTAGCTCACTATCTGTCTCTTTCTCTCCAAACTACTCTGCTAGTTTTCCATAAGGAACTCATTATTGTCCACTTTATCAGTCATACTTACACAATTCACTCTTGTAACTTGGACTGAAATTGGAAAAACTGAGAGCCAATGAACGTACAATAAATATTTAGCTAAAAAAAAAAATCGCTTGCTTAAAGGTGGAAAAACCCACAATCAAATGATCTGTGCAATTAGTCATACTGCTGAAGTATCATTTTGACCTAATCAACATATACATCCAGTGTGGTACTTTAAAAAAAGGTTACTAATTCGACAACGTGTATGTCTGGTGAGATGCCCTTTGAAATTTAACTGCACTTGCAGTGTAAATATACTTTATTTAAACTGGACAATAATTTTATTAATTTACTTTGAATTTTGCTGATTCATTTGTAAATTGGAAACAGTTGGCAATCTTTAATGTTAATTTTTAAACTTAGCCAAGGGTCCAAAAGCATACTTAATGTGTAACAAGAAATGGCTTTACCATGTGATAAGTGCTGGTCTGCTGAGGTCGGTCAGTATGGTAGGAATCCACATTGTCTGTGATTGTTTGCCGCTCTCCTTTCAGATTGATCCTCCTGAAGCGCCGACGTGACTGCCGGTTGGTTATCTCCCTCTGTAGATTTTTCTCCTCATTCTCGCTGACATTTTCAACCTGAAATATATGTTCAGGATCTTGATTGAACATCCAATTCTTCCATATCACAGAAAGTCTGTGCAACCTTAAGAGACTCATGAGAAATGCATAAAAGCATTTAACTATGCCTGTACTACTGTGAGGATGGGGGCCACTGGTGGAATATAAACCACACACAGTCACAACTGCACGCTAACTGAGAAAAATTATGTTTCAATAAGCTAGAGGCCACGACTTCCTTCCTTCCAGGAAACCGTAAATAAAGGTTTATCAGTGCAGAAATCATTTGCTTGTTTTGTGCGTGTGTGCAATGCACTGAACATTGCCTCTTTTTTTCTTGCATCCTGATTTTTTTGTCAAACGTCATGTACACATAGGCTACCTTTTCATACATCATTCAGCTCTTCACGTTTATACCAGCATAACCCCAATTTAAGATACATTTGATGGGTACTTATTCAGTAAGCATGTTACACCTTTGCTCAGATATCTGCCACATTTTCATCCCCGGAGAACCAAATTCCCAAAAGCACCTTTTAAAGGACACCTTTTATTGGACTGCTTACATTATTTGTTATTTTTATTCTTTTTTTTCCTCTGAATAAGGCTCTCCAGACCAAGCATCATCCAAGTTTGAAGTAGATGAAACACGTTGTTGATGATGTCATTTCATGGTTACCTGCTAAGAAGTCTACAAGAATGGATTGGACATGATTCTCCCTTTGAATTTCCCTCCCCTCATCAACAGGCAAGTGTAAAACTTTCAAACTCTCACTTGTATCTTATTTTAAAACACTACTTATCAGATTCCAACATACCACACCACCGATGGAAATATCATGAAATTTGGCATTCAAGTTCCATTTTCATGCAAATACTTACTGAAATATATATATATATATATATATATATATATATATATAATATAGATAAATTACATCCTGCGATGGTGTTTTACAGCAAAACACAAAATATTAAATTGAGCAATTTAATCTCATGCGAGTTCTGTTCATGTTCCCGCAATTCCATGACTCTCATACTTAGTTGATACAAAAAGAAATTAAAATAAATGATGGCACTTTCAGAGATTAAAAATGAAATTCATTAACCTATGTTGCGGGGAAGCAGAACGCACTTCCTTGGAATTATGATCAGATAAAGACAGGGTCATATTGACAGGTCATTATTCAACTTCAGTTGCCCAATGACTTGGAACATCAGGAAGTTAAGGAAGGATGAAGTTTTATTAACCTTGATATACAAATCAAATATTCTACTTCATGCCCAGCCCAAATAAAATTCAACATTTTAATTGGTCAGCTACTCTTTTTATTGTAACATGCAGATTAGCATAATAAGCAATAACTGAACTAGGCCATCTCTTTGGTTTGAACATCAGTAAAATTATTCGATTTGATCAAGGTTTTGTAGTTGCAATGACAGCAATGACTTGCAGTGCTAACCATCATTACTCTGAATATACAGCATTCATACATGTGCAGTTAAACACAGAAATCCAAAAGTTATCAGTGATCTCTCACTCCTGCAAATGATGTTGTTGGGGTCCCATAAACTATGATAAAGTTTTAAAAAACACTGTACTGGTGAGAGCTTGCCCTTTCACACTATTATTCTCTCTGTAAAAGCCCCTAAAGAAGTTATGCCTTGTCAACTGAGGTGTCACTGGGTTTTCAATGGCACTCTTAGTCAGAGTTGACCTCTTTGGTCTTGAAAAACTAATTTTAAATTTCTAATGTCAAATTTTTCCATTGTGATAAAATTTCATCAATTTTTGAACTATGACATATTATTTTATGAATGCAAAATTTTTAAGCTTCCACCTTAATTCCATGTGTATGTCCCCAATTTTTATTTTGCTTTCTATAAAAGTATAAAATGTGAATGATAAAACCGACTTGTTACTTTCTGGAGAAAGTTTGAGGATTCTTCAATGTGATTGGCTGCTTAACCTGTTTGATTACATCATTGTTGCTAATCACCAGTGATACTCTATAGCTGATGCCACAATGAAATCAATATCAGGAAAGGGGAATTCCATGCCACAGAGCCAGCCATAACTTTTGGGTAGCTTTCTACCAGGTTAACAAGCGCCAAAACTTCACCACTAACTGCAAAATCCAGACCATGATCTTTCTTAATTATTTTACAACACGGTATTCAGCCAAACCCAGCATGGCAACAAAAATACAATCTAGGTAAAAATAAAACAAAATGATGAAAAGGTAAATTGTAGAGGTAACTGGACTCATGACATTATGGGCTGTTACAATCTCCATATCAACTGTAAAGCCAAAACAAAATTTACTGAATGACCCCTCAAATGAAGAAATTACCAACAAGATTCCATTTCTGCAGCTCTTACTTTAACAAATATCAGAACTGAGGCAAAAGAAATATGAACAGGAAAATGATCATTGAAACAAAAAACAATAAAGTTCGCTTTAGAAAATCCTCTCTCTACCTTGGATCATGCCAATGCTGATGATGTAGGTGTATTTTTCCAGAGTTGCCTTTCAAGTAAGGAACCAATAACACCCTGCTTCAAAGTTTGGCCACTTTTGGGAAAGCACCCAGCTGTTTACTTCTCCGACCTATCCAGAGTTTTCAGGTTTAGACCTTGTTACTCACCTCACACAGTACCTCCAAGAGCTCCCTTCTTCTTTTCTGCAAAACAGAAAAACTCACCTCTTCCCAAGAGTGATTTGCTTCTTCTCCTCACCGGAATTCTCTGTTCCTCTTTGTCTGTCAGCTTTTTTGTTTCTGCATTTGTGGACTAATTACTTTCAGCGAACTCCTCTGCTAGCAGCTCTCCTTTGTGCCTGCATCTATTTTTTGTATTAGCTAGCCACACAGCTTTCCCAACTTCGTTCTTGCTGATACTTCTTCCAGGTCAAGGATTGCGAAGTGACATGGACCAATATTTCTTATTATCCAAAAAAAAAGGAAATTTTCACAAATGTCTTTTAGGGAAGGAAATCTGTTGTCCTTATTTGATCTGGCCTACAAGTGGCTCCAGAGCCAGAGCAATGTGGTTGATTGACTCTCTACTTCCCTCTGAAATGGCCTAGCAAGCCACTCAGTTGTATCAATTGCTACAAAGTCTCAAAAAGAAATGAAATCGGACGGACCACCTGGCATCGATCAAGGCACCAGAAGAGATAATGGCAATTCGACCAACCCTGTCGACCCTACAAATTGCTCCTTACTAAGAACTGGGGACAAGTGCCAAAATTGGGAGAGCTGTCTCACAGACGAGTCAAGCAACAGCCTGGTATAGTCATTCTCCCGGAATCAGAACTTACAAAAAGCATCCCAGACACCACCATTACATCCCTGGGTATTACCTGGTCCACCAACAGGACAGACCCAGCAGAGGTGGCGGCACAGTGGTATACAGTCAGGACAGTGTTGTCTGGGAGTCCTCAACATTGACTCTGGACCCCATGAAATCTCATGGCTTCAGGTTAAACATGGGCAAGAAAACCTCTCACTGGTTACTACGTACTTTCCTCCTTGAATCAGTACTCCTCCACGTTGAACAACACTTGGAGGAAGCACTGCGGGTGGCAAGGGCGCAAAATGTACTCTGGGTGGGGGATTTCAATGTCCATCACCAAGAGTGGCTCGGCAGCAGCACTACTGATCAAGCTGGTCAGCTCCTAAAAGATATAACTGCTAGACTGGGTCTGTGACAAGTGGTGAAGAAACCAACAAGATGGATCCTTCATGCCGCATTTGACTGACTGCGGCATGAAGGAGCCCGAGCAAAACTGGAATCAATGGGTACAGGGGGCAAACTCTCCGCTGGTTGGAGTCATACCTGGCACATAGGAAGGTAGTTGTGGTTGTGGAGGGTCAGTCATCTCAGCTCCAGGACACCTCTGCAGGAGTCCCTCAGGGTAGTGCGCTACACCCAACCGTCATCAGCTGCTTCATCAATGACATTCACCCAATCACAAGATCAGAAGTGGGGATGTTCACCGATGATTGCACAATGTTCAGCACCATTCGTGACTCTTCAGATACTGATGCAGTCCATGTTCAAATGCAACAAGATCTGGACAATATCCAGGCTTGGGCTGACAAGTGGCAAGTAACATTCGTGCCACACAAATGTCAGGCAATGCCCATCACCAATAAGAGACACTCGAACCACCATCCCTTGACATCCAATGGTGGTACCATCACTGAATCCCCCATTGTCAACATCCTTGGGATTACCATTGACCAGAAACTCAACTGGACTCGCCATATAAACACATTGACTACAAGAGCAGGTCAGAGGCTAGAAATACTGCAGCAAGAACTCGCCTCTTGACTCCCAAAGCCTGTCCATCAGATACAAGGCACAAGTCACAAGTGTGATGGAATACTCCCCACTTTCATGGATGCAGCTCCAACAACACTAAAGCAGCTTGACACCATCCAGGATAAAGCAGCCTGCTTGATTGGCACCACATCTACAAACATCCACGCCCTCCACCACTGGCGCTCAGTAGCAGCAGTGTGTACCATCTACAAGATGAAGATGCACTGCAGCAATTCATCAAAGATCCTTGGACAGCACCATCCAAACCCACAATCACTTCCATCTGGAAGGACAAGAGCTGCAGATAAAGTTTAAAGTTTTTTTTTAAGTTTCAAGTTAAAGTTTAAAAGTTTATTTATTTGTGTCACAAATAGGCTTACATTAACACTGCAATGAGGTTACAGTGAAAATCCCCTCGTTGCCACACTCCAGCGCCTGTTCAGGTACAATGAATTTAGCATGCCCAATGCAGAGCATGTCTTTCAGACTCTGGAAGGAAACTGGAGCACCCGGAGGAAACCCATGCAGACACGTGGAGAACCTGCAGACTCCACACAGACAGTGACCCAAGGCAGGAATTGAACCCGGGTCCCTGGCACTTTGAGGCAGCAGTGCTAACCACTGTGCCGCTCCATGGAAACACCACCACCTGCAAGTTCCCCTCCAAGCCACTCACCATCCTGACTTGGAAATATATCGTCGTTCCTTCGCGGTCGCAGTCAAATTTCTGGAATTCCCTCCCTAACGGCATTGTGAGTCAACCCATAGCACGTGAACTGCAGCGATTCAAGAAGACATCTCACCACCACCTTCTCAAGAGCAACTAGGGATGGGTAATAAATGCTGGCCAGTCGGTGATGCCCATGTCCCAAGAACGTATTAAAAAGAATTAATCCCATTACCAATGATGCAAACTCTTTTCAAAAATATTCTTAAAAACAATTACAGATTCTACATATTTTTAAAGAAATTACAAATTTTGCTTACTATGCTGCTTCTAAATCAAAGGTCGCCACAACACCCCGATTTCAGCATAAGTTTATTTTGCCTTCCCCTGACAGTGAAGCATCAGGTAATATATTAAGTATAAGCACCAGTCAAGTTCAACAGGTGGATGGTGCACAAAGTTCTGACTGGCAGTTTAGTTTTGCTGACAGTTCCTCCGAGCAGCAGATTAGGCTTCTTGTGCCAGAGAAGAAAGCAGACCAAAATGCTGCACATCACAAGTATGAACCCACTTCCTGCTACGCTAAGCATTGATGCATCAATTTGCAGTCTGTATGTTGTATCTCTTCCTGGTGCTAAATCCTGTGGCAATTTAATAGCCACCTATCATTTACAGTACATCAACTGTTCTTGTATAGCAATGTTTTTTCAAATACATAATTTTAAAATCTGATCCTGATTTCCATATGAAATTAGTTCAAATATCTATGGGGAATATCAACATTTTTTAATGATTTAACTTTACTCAAGGGGGCCAGATGCCTTTCGATCATGAATTAACATCCAATTCATTAGGAACTTCAGTATTTTCCCTTCCACAAGGATATCTTGTGACTTTATCTATTTACTCCACGAGAGCTAGCTTTATATAAAGCTCCAAACAGTGAATAACATTCCACATCTTTATGGTCCAAATTACTTTTTGTTTTTCCAAAAATTGATTCAAATTCTAAAATTCCACATTCTCTGGATTATTATCCTAGGCCTCTGAATTCCTAGTCCAGTAACATGAGAACCACAAAAGATGTAAACACATACTCTAAAAGAAATTAGAATGCACAAGTATGACATTCTTTTGCAACAAATTCAGTAAATGATAATTCCAAGCTCTCAGCTGAGTTGAGAAAGTCAAAGCATCAATTGGGCATATAAACAGTGAAAGGGGCAGTAAAACGGGTGGGCTGGAAAAGGGTAAATAAGATTTACATTTTATTTCTTTGTTCATTTTCAAGGACATGGGCATCACTGGCTGAGCCAGCATTTATTGCTCGTCCCTAACTGCCCTCCACTCTGAGGGTATTTGAGAATCAACCACATTGCTGTGGGTCTGGAGTCACATGTAGGTCAGACAGGGCAAGGATGACAGATTTCATAGAAATCATAGAAACCCTACAGTGCAGAAGGAGGCCATTCGGCCCATCGAGTCTGCACCGACCACAATCCCACCCAGGCCCTACCCCCACATATTTACCTGCTAATCCATCTAACCTACGCATCTCAGGACTCTAAGGGGCAATTTTTAACCTGGCCAATCAACCTAACCCACACATCTTTGGACATCTTTCCTTCCCTAAAGGACTTTAGAAACCCAGATGGGGTTCAACAACAATTGACAATGGTTTCACGATCATCGTTAGACTTTTAATTGGATGGTGCTGTCCAAGGATCTTTGATGAATTGCTGCAGTGCATCTTCATCTTGTAGATGGTACACACTGCTGCTACTGAGCGCCAGTGGTGGAGGGCGTGGATGTTTGTAGATGTGGTGCCAATCAAGCAGGCTGCTTTATCCTGGATGGTATCAAGCTGCTTTAGTGTTGTTGGAGCTGCATCCATGAAAGTGGGGAGTATTCCATCACACTTGTGACTTGTGCCTTGTATCTGATGGACAGAATTCAAATTTCACCATCTGCCGTGGGATTTGAACACGGGTCCCCAGAGTATTATCCTGAGTCGCTGGATTATGAGCCCAGTGACAATACCGCCATGCCTCTGTCTCCAAATGAATACTTTGCATGTGTCTTTGTCAAGGAAGACGACGCTGCCAAAGTTATAGTGAAAAGAGAAGATAGTTGAGGCACTGATTGATTGTCATAAAAAACCCAATCTGCTTCACGAATGTCCTTTAGGAAAGGAAATCTGGAATCCTTATCTGGTCTGGCCTACATGCGATTCCAGACCCGCAGCAATGTGGCTAACTCTTACATGGCCTCTAAAATGGTCTAGCCATTTAGCAAGCCACTCAGTTGTATTAAACCACTACAAAGTGGGAAAAAAACAAACTGGATCAATCACCCAGTATCAACTTAGGCACTGGAAACAACAACCAACAAGACACACCTAGCAGAGGTAGTGGCATTGTGGTATACAGTCAGAAGGGAGCTGCCCTGACAGTCCTCAACATCTACACTGGACCCCATGAAGTCTCAGAGCATCAGGTCAAACATAGGCAAGGAAACCTTCTGCTGATTACTCTCTACAGTCCCTCCTCAGCTGATGAATCAGTACTCTCCACATCGAACACGATTTGGAGAAATGACTGAAGGTCACAAGAATGCAAAATGTACTCTGGGAACTTCCATGTCCATCAACAAAAATGGTTCAATAGAACCAGCACAGACAAATCTGGCCAGGTCCTAAGGGATATAGCTGCTAGGCTTGGTCTGCTGCAGGTGGTGAGGGAACCAACAAGAGGGAAAAAAACATACTTGACCTTATTCTCACCAACCTGCCTGTTGCAGATGCATTTGTCCATGACAGTATCAGTAGGCGTGTCCACTGCACAGTTTTTGTGGAGATTAAGTCACGTCTTCACACTGAAGATACCCTCCATCGTGTTGTTTGGCACTACCACTGTGCTAAATGGGATAGATCTCGAACAGATCTAGCAACTCAAGACTGAGCACCAATAAGAACATAAGTACTAGAACAGGAGTAGGCCATCTGGCCCCTTGAGCCTGCTCCGCCATTCAATGAGATCATGGCTGATCTTTTCGTGGACTCAGCTCCACTTACCCGCCCGCTCACCATGACACTTAAATTCCTTTACTGTTCAAAAATTTACCTATCCTTGCCTTAAAAACATTCAATAAGTTAGCCTCAACTGCTTCACTGGGAATTCCAGATTCACAACCCTTTGTGTGAAGAAGCTCCTCCTCAACTCAATCCTAAATCTGCTCCCCCTTATTTTGAGGCCATGCCCCCTAGTTCTAGTTTCACCTGCCAGTGGAAACAACTTCCCTGCTTCTATCTTATGAAGCACTGCAGGCCATCAGCAGCAGCAGAACTGTACTCAACCATAATCTGTAGCTTCGTGGCCTGGCATATCCCCATTCTACCATCAGAACCAAGCCAGGAGATCAACCCTGGTTCAATGAACAGTGCAAGAGGGCATGCCAAGAGCAACACCCGGCATATCTAAGAATTAGGTGTCAAACTGGTGAAGCTACAACACCATAAGCAGCAAGTAATACAGATTTAAGAAATTTCACAACCAACGGATTTAACCATTGCCCCATGACATTCAATGGCATTACCATCATGGAATCCCCACTATCCATTATCTACAAGACACAAGTCAGGAGTATGATGCAATACTCCCCACTTTCCTGGATGAGTGCAGCTCTAACAACAAGCTCGACATCATCCAGGACAAAGCAGCCTGCTTGATTGGCACCCCTTCCACAAACATTTACTCCTTCCACCAACCAGAAAATAGTGGCATCAGTATGTACCATCTACAAGATGCACTGCAGGAACTCAGCAAGGTTTCTTAAGCAGCACCTTCCAAATCTAAATGACCATCATCGATAAGGACAAGGGTAGCAGCTACCACCAGGAACACTACCACCTGGAGGTTCCCCTCCAAGTCACTTACCATCCTCTCCTGAAAATATATCGCAGTTCCTTCACTGTCGCTGGGTTAAAATCTTAGAACTCAGCCCCTATATCACTGCAGTAGTTCAAGAAAGCAGCTCACGACCAACTTCTCAAAGGCAATTAGGTGGGCAATAAATGCTGGCCTAGCCAATGATGCCCACATCCCGTAAATGAATGAAAAAATCTTTGCATTTCATTCCCCTAATTTCTCACCATATTTTTGAGCGTCAGGTACCCCTTGTGAAAAATCTTAACAATTCTGTTACACCTTGCAAATTCCGTTTGCGAATATGATGCTCTGTACAATGTAAGTGCATGTTCTGCAGGATGGGAAAGGAAAGTAATGCCTGTTCTGATAGAGCAAAAAATGGCAATCATGGAATCCCTACAATGCAGAAATACAGAAAGATAGAAACATAGAAGATAGGAGCCGGAGGACGACATTTGGCCCTCTGATCCTGCTCTGCCATTCACCATGATCATGGCTGATCATCCAACTCCATAGCCTAATCCTGCTTTCTTCCCATAACCTTTGATCCCTTCACCCCAAGTGCTATATCTAGCCGCCTCTTGAATACACTCAATGTTTTGGCATCAACTACTTCCTGTGGTAATGAATTTCACAGGCTCACCACTCTTTGGGTGAAGAAATGTCTCATCTCCGAACTAAATGGTCTACCCTGTACCCTCAGGCGATGACCCCTGGTTCTGGACACCCCCACCATCAGGAACACCCTTCTTACATCTACCCTGTCTAGTCCTGTTAGAATTTTATAAGTCTTTATGAGATCCCCCCTCATTCGTCTGAACTCCAGCGAAAACAATCCTAACCTAGTCAATCTCTCCTCATACATCAGTCCCACCATCCCCAGAATCAGTCTGATGAACCTTTGCTGCACTCCCTTGAGAGCAAGAACATCCTTCCTCAGAAAAGGAGACCAAAATTGCACACAATATTCTAGGTGTGGCCTCACCAAGGCCCTCTATAATTGCAACAACACATCCCTGCTCCTGTATTCGAAACCTCTTCCAATGATGGCCAACATGCCATTTGCCTTCTTTACTGCCTGGTGCACCTACATGCTTACCTTCAGCGACTGGTGCATAAGATCACCCCTGCACATGCCCCTCTCCAAATTTACAGCCATTCAGGGAGTAATCTGTCTTCTTGCTTTTGCTTCCAAAATGAATAACCTCACATTTACCCAAATTATACTGCATCTGCCATTTATTTGCCCAGGAGGCATTCAGCTCATCGAGTCTGCACCAACTCTTCGAATGAGCATCTTACCCAGGCCCACCTCCACCCTCACCTGTCCCCTAGCCCCATCCCTGAGCATTTACAATGGCTAATACACCTAATCTACACATCTTTGGACACTAAGGGGCAACGTAGCATGGCCAATCCACTAACCTGCGCATCTTTAGATTGTGGGATAAACTAGCTCACCTGGAGGGAACTCATGCAGACACATGCAAACTCCACACAGTCACCTAATGCTGGAATTGAACACAATCCCTGGCACTGTGAGGTAGCAGTGCTAACCACCATGCCACCTTGCCGCCCTTTAAAATTTCACTAGCTGCCATGGTAGGATTTGAACACATAATTCATTAACTTGGGCTTCTGTGTTACTAGTTCCATGGCAGTACTGCTACACTACCAATTCCCTTGCATGAATTCCACCAGCTGCCATGATAGGATTTGAACCAGTGCTCCCCAGAACATTAGCCAGAGGCAATGGATTACTAGTCTAATGACATTACCTAGGCACATGGATTGATGTATTTTTCTAGCAGTTTTTTTAAGCTAAATTGAACATTAATCACTTCAAGGAAGAACATTGGCAGGAATTCCCCTGGAAATGCTCCTACTCCACTACCATAACAACTTGCCTTTAACACAAGAGCTTTATCAAACTAAATTTGAAACTCAGCCACATAAAAAAATAGTACGACAGATGATATCTAGTCAGAAGTAGGTTTAAAGGAGCATCCCAAAGGAAAATAAAAGACGTTTAAAGAAAGAATTCCAGAGCTTAGTCTTGGCCGCTGAAGTCATGGTTGCCAATGGTTAAGAAAATGTTCAAGAGGCCAAAGTGGGTAAACACATATCACTGTGCGTCGTTGGGGTTGGCAAAGTTCAAAAAGATAGAAGCGTAGGGGCAAGAATAAGAACTTTAAAATTGAGCTGTTGCTCAACATGAAGAGAACATTGGTGATGGGTGGACAGGACTTGGAATGAGCTAAGACATGGGCAGAGTTCTGGCTCACCTCATGTTTGGAGAAGGTAGAACATGGGAGGCTGTCTAGGGCTGCACTGGAATGATCAAGTCCAGAGGTAACAAAGGAATGGCTGAGGGTTTCAGTTGGCTGTGAATGTATTGCTGTAAGTGCATGATCTGTACTGGTGTAAGTGCATGTTCTGGAGAGTGGAAAAGAGAAGTGAAACCTTTTCTGTGCTAACCAAAATTGTTCAAAAAATGCACAAATTGAATTTTTTTTTCAGCACTGCCTTTTTAATTAAATTGAATACAATTAATGACTATGAGGGGGAACAACAGTAGGGGCACAACTGATAATATTAGAGGTGGAACTAAGCAGTTTTAATTATGTTACGGATAAGCCTTCAGAAGTTTATCTCAGAATCAAATGTAAACAAAGCATCCTCTCAAGTGCACCCATGTATGGATGTGCAGCAACCCAGAAGGTTCAGTACAAGGGACTCTCCAGTTGTCCTATTTAAGATAATACACGTGCACTACCACACAAAAAGGCATTAAACGTACTGAGGGCTAAAATAAACAAGTCATGCACAACTAGTTGGGCCTCACACATAGTTGCCAGAATTAGTGGCTAAGGAATGTAGTTTATGGTTGGGACCAAACATTTTGCAGTGACATCTAGCCAAAAAGGTCAATCCCGCACATGATGATGGGAACAAATGGAGAGCGAGAAGGGATCCATCTCAGCCTTCTCTGGAAGTCCGCAGCATCACATACATCTGTCTTCAGCTAATTCGATTCAATTCACATGACATCAAGAAACGGCTGAAGGCACTGGATATTGCAACGTTTAAGGGTTGACAATATACTGGCAATAGTACTGAAGACTTGTGCTCCAGAACTTGCCGCATCCATAGCCAAGCTATTCCAGTACAGCTACAACACTGGCATCTACCTGGCAATGTGAAAAATTGTCCGGGTATGTCCTGTATTCAAGAAACAGGACAAATCCAACCTGGACAATTACTGCTCTGTCAGTCGGCTCCTGATCATCAGCAGGTGGTGTAAGGGGTCATCAATAGCGCTATCAAGCGTCACTTATTCAGCAATAACCTGCTCACAGACACAGTTTGGATTCTGCCAGTTCTGACCTTATTATAGCCTTAGTTCAGATATGGACAAAAAAGCTGAATGCCAGAGGTCAGGTGAGTGTGACTACCCTTGACGTCAAGGTAGCATTTGACCAAGAATGGCATCAAGGAGCCCTAGCAAAATCAGAGTCAATGGGAATCAGAGGAAAATTCTCCGCTGGTTGGAGTCATACCTGACACAAAGGAAGATGGTTGGAAGTCACTGCAGGAGTTGGTCAGGATAGTGTCCTCGGTCCAACCATCTTTAGCTGCTTCATCGATGACCTTCCTTTCATCAGAATGTCAGAAGTGGGGATGTTTGCTGATGACTGCACAATGCTTAGTATCATTCATGACTCCTCAGATATTGATGCAGTCCATGACCTGGACAATATCGAGGGTTGAGCAGACAAGTGGCAAATAATATTCGTGCTGCACAAGTGCCAGGCAATGACCATCTCCAACAAGAGGATCCAACCATCCCTCCATGACATTCAATGGTACACCATCACTGAATTCCCCCACTGTCAACATTCTGGGGGTTACCATCGACCAGAAACTGAACTGAACTTGTCACACAAATACTGTCGCTACCAGAACAGGTCAAAAGCGAGGAATCCTGACACACTTCCTGACTGCCAAACCTGTCCACTACCTACAAGGCACAAGTCAGGATGTATTAGAATACTCTCCATTTGCCTGGATGAGTGCAACTCCAACAACACAAGATGCTTGTTAATATCCAGCACAGAGCAGCCTGCTTGATTGCTACCCCTTCCACAAACATCCAATCCCTCCACCATTGATGAACAGTGGCAGCTGTGTATGCCATCTACAGGATGCACTGCAAGAACTCACCAAGGGTCCTTAGACGGCACCATTCAAACCTATGACCACTACCATCTCAACAAGAGCAGAAGATACCTGGGGATATCACCACTTGGAAGTTCCCCTCCAAGCCACTCACCATCCTGTTATGGAAATATATCACTGTTCCTTCAATGTCGCTGGGTCAAAATCCTGGAACCTACACCTCAGGGACTGCAGTAGTTCAAGGAGGCAGTTCACCACCACCTTCTCAAGGGCAATTATCGATGGGCAGTAAATGCTGGTCTAGTCAGTGATGCCCACATCCCATAAATGAACAAGCAACATTTCATTTGCTGAAATACATAAGAGTAACACTCCTGAATGAGAATGCTCACAGGGTTCATCTGGTGCAATGGGATAAAGCAATCAAGCAATTTCTTGCAGAAAAGCAACTCCTAAAACTCTGCCCATCCCCACAGACACAAATCCCCCTCCCCCCCCCATCTCTGTAAACTTGCAAAGAAACTCTGCCTGTGTGGTGGTACAATGCAATGTGCACAACCTAGGGAATGGAATAGTCCACTATCATTGCACATGGTAAGTAAAAATTGTTAACCTTATTCTGTTGAGCAAAGTAAAGAGCTGGCAAAGTTGTATACTGGAACACTAATCCAATTTCGTCCTCGGCTTCACTGTCACGCTATTGTAAATCATAAATATTGCTGCTTATTTACATCTTTTTCTAATGTTGTTCTGTGCAGTATGCTGGCCTGTGAACAGAGGAGGTGATGAAATTAAACTCTCTCCCTAGTTTCAATGGCGCATTATATTAGACTGCCACCCTGAATAGGAATGATAACCTATACTAAATTCTGGTGCCCGCTTCCTAATTCACACTAAGTTCTAATAAACCCATCACCTATGTGCTCGCCAACCTAAAATGGTTTCTGGTTTAAGCAATGTCTTGATTTTAAAATTCTCATTCTCGGTTTTAAATAGGCCCCGTCTATATGTACAATCCGGCCCTATAATCACTCGAGATAGCTGGGCTCCAAACAATTCTGGACTTTTGCACAACCCATTGATCCTTCATTGGTATCCATATCTTAAGCTGTTAAGGTCCTAAGCTCTGGAATTCCCTCTAATATTTTCTGCAATTTGACCTATCTTTCCTCAGAGACTTATTATGGCCTAAAAATTTGAAAAGCTGTCTGTAATTGAAGTTAATGAGTCACCAAAATTGATCAGAGGCAGCTATGGGAAGGAAGGGTGGAAAATATGGAAAACAGTCCATAGTCTTCCTTATATATGATCCATATATGGGCGGCACGGTGATACAGTGGTTAGCACTGCTGCCCTACAGCGCCAGGGACCCAGGTTCGATTCCAGCCTTGGATCACTGTGTGTGGAATTTGTATGTTCTCCCCATGTCTGCGTGGATTTCCTCTGGGCGCTCCGGTTTCCTCCCACGCTCCAAAGATGTGCAGGTTAGGTGGACTGGGCATGCTAAATTGTCCCTTAGTGTCAGGGGGACTAGCAGGGTAAATATATGAGGTTACGGGGATAGGGTCTGGGTAGAATGGTTGTCGGTGCAGACTCGATGGGCCAAATCGCCTCTTTTTGCACTGTTGATTCTATATATTATGATTGCATAGATTTTGGTAATTTTTTTAAACAGAGATGAATTTCCCAGCAATTAACGGGAAGAAACAAAAGGCAAGATTTCAGTTTTTGACATTTACTGGAACAAATAAAATAAGATTAACATAGATCAAACATTAATTAACAGGCACTAATACAAACTTTAAAAAAAGGGACTTGCGCATTAACTAACAGCTAAAATTTGCCTTACAAAACCCTTTCACTGTATGCCACACTCCTGGGAGATACGTAGTATTAATGGAACAGTTCCACAGTTACTCCCAGCTCGCCAGCAGAGGCTCACTTTTCCCCATCATGCAGGTCAAAACTTCCAGTGTCCATCAACAATTGTTTCACATCACCAGAATTTTACCAGATATGATTATCGCCAACAAGGCAAACCTCAACGACTTCCCATTCCATAACTTTTCAAGAGCCCCATCTGCTCTGTTCCCTTTCTTCTGAACAGAAACAGAACTTTTAAAAGCAACTCGTTTTCCCCTTGCTTTTCCACAGCAGCAGCTTCTTGTTCCTGCCACAGCCGTACCTGTCCTTTTTCTGAGAGATACTGTGAAAGGTGTTAAACCTGCCACTCCAACTCAACGAGAGTCTATTTGAGTTTTGCTCCCAATGGTGACCAGATCACAGGAGCATTTCTCCAAATTCTTTTTCAAACAAGGGTGCAAGGGTAAAGCCATCAACTACAGACCAATAAGGTTAACTTCAGTGGAGGGGGCAAATTTATCAGGCACTTAGACAAATATGGATTAAGGAAAGTAGGTTTGGATTTGTTAAGATCACGTGTAACTAACTTGATTGAGGTATTCAGAGGGGGCTGATGAGGGTAATGCAGTTGGTCTGGAGTATGTGTACTTGCAACAGCATTTGACAATTTAAAAAAATTCTTTCATGGAATGTAGCTACTTGTTGCCAAATTACAAGCTTGTTAACAAAGTTAAAGCCCATTAAATTAAAAGAGGTACGAAACTGGCTGAGTGACAGGGAGCAGTAGTGATGACCAGTTGTTTTCTGGACTAGTGGGATTTTCAAGGCAGTATATGCGGACCACTACACCTCTTGATATATATTTCTGACTTAGATTGGTGCATGCAAAACAATTTCCAAATTTGCAGATGACACAAAACTTGCAAGCATGGAGAACTGTGAGGACGACAGTGGAAGACTTCAAGAGCACAAAGACATGCTATATGAATGAGAAACATCAAATCATACAATGCAGAAGAGGCCCTTCGGCCCATCAAGTCCACAACGACACAGAACCTCCCACCTAATCCCATTTACCAGCACTTGGCCCATGGCCTTGAATGTTATGATGTGCCAAATGCTCATCTAAGTACTTGTTAAAGGATGCGAGGCAACCCACTTCTACCACCCTCCTAGGGAGTGCATTCAGACAATCAACACCCTCTGGGTAAAAATGTTTTTCGTCACAAACCCCCTAAACCTCCTGCCCCTCACCTTGAACTTGTGTCCCCTCGTGATTGACCCTTCAACTAAGGGGAACAGCTATTCCTTATCCACTCTGTTCATGCCCCTCATAATTTTGTACAAGCAATCAAGTCACCCCTCAGTCTTCTCTGCTCCAATGAAAACAACCCAAGCCTCTCTTAATAAATTAAATGTTCCATCCCAGGCAGCATCCTGGTGAATCTCCTCTGCACCACCTTCAGTGCAATCACATCCTTCCAATAATGGCGGCCAGAACTGCACACAGTGGTGATCATGGCTCGGAAGGGTGCGGATAATGGCCACTAAGAGATCAGAATGCCTAAATGGCAGAACAAAGGTAAGCAGAGTGTCAAAGAGCATGTAACAGATGACCCTAGTGGAGTGTGGAGTGTGTGTGTGTGTGTGTGTGTGTGTGTGTGTGTGTGGTGGTGGGGGGGGGATAGAAAGTGACACTGAAAAAAAATTGAAAAATGAAACAATGTAAGAAATGAAAATTAAAAAAATAGAAATAACATACAAAATGAAATTAAATAAATTGATGGAAATGGGGTGAAGGTGACGAGAGTTCATGGTCTGAAATTGCTAAACTCAATGTTAAGTCTGTAAAATGCTCAAATTGGAAGATCAGGTGCTGTTCCTCCAATTTGCATTAGGCTTCACTGGAGCAGTGCAACAGGCCAAGGATGGACATGAAAGCAGGATGGTATGTTAAAATGGCAAGCAACAGGAAGGTCTGGGTCATGCTTGCAGACGGTCCGAATGTGTTCTGTCACCCAGTCTGCGTTTGGTCTCTCAAACACTGAGTAGACTGCATTGGGAGAAGGAGGTGCACATGAAGTGCTGCTTCACCTGAACAGTGTATTTAGGCCCTTGGACAGTGAACAGGGAAAAGGTAAAGGGGCAGGTGGTACACCTTCTGCGATTGCATGGGAAGGTGGTCAGGTGTGATGAAGGAGTGGGCCAGGGTATTCTGGAGGGAACGATCCCTGCAGAATGCTGACAGGGGGAGTGAGTGGTAGATGTGTTTGATGGTGGCAGCATACTGGAGTTGATGGAAATGATGGAGGATGATCCTTTGAATGCGAAGACTGGTGGGGTGAAAAGTGAGGACAAGACGACCCTATCTTGGTTCTGGGAGGGAGGGGAAGACGTGAGAGTAGTGGCGCGGGAGATGGGTTGGACATGCTTGAGAGCCCACAATTAACAAATACGGAACATACATCAGCAACACCATTTTTGAAAATGGCATCATCAGAATGGATACAATGGAGGCGAAGGAACTGAGAGAATGGGATGGAGTCCTCACAGAATGTGGAATCTGAAGAGCTGCAGTCAAGGTAACTGAGAGAATCAGTGCGTCATGGATACCAGTGGACACATTAAACTTACTGTTGGGAAGTGTGAAGTGATGCTGTTTGGTAGGAAGATCAAGGAGAAGAAATATAAATTAAAGGATACAATTCTAAAGTGGGTTCAGAAGAGAAGGAACTGAGGGTATATGTCCACAGATCTTTGAAGATGACAAGGTAGGTTGAAAACGTGGTTAGAAAGGCATGAGAGATCTTGGGCTTTTTAAATGGAACTATAGTGCACAAAAGTAAGGCGGTGATGATATACCTTTATGAAACACAGGTATGCCTCAACTGGAGTATTCTGTCCCATTCTGAACAGAACACCACACCTCAGGAAGGGTGATGTGGAGATGCCGGCGTTGGACTGGGATGGGCACAGTAAGAAGTCTCAGACCATCAGGTTAAAGTCCAATAGGTTTATTTGGAATCACGAGCTTTCGGAGCGCTGCTCACCTGATGAAGGAGCAGTGCTCCGAAAGCTCGTGATTGCAAATAAACTGTTGGACTTTAACCTGGTGTTCTGAGACTTCTTACTCAGGAAGGATGTGAAGGCATTACAGGGTATGGAAATGATTCACAAGTCTGCTCTCCTGGACGATAGACTTCTGTTATGTGGATAGACCAGCGAAGCTGGGGTAATTTTCTTCAAAAAAGTAAAGATGGAAAAGAGATTTGGTAAGAGTTGTTCAAAATCATGACGCGCCTGAACAGAGTGAATAGAAAGAAACTGGCAGATGGCTCAAGACAGTAAGAAGTCTCACAACACCAGGTTGAAGTCCAACAGGGTTTATTTAGTAGCAAATACCATGTTCACCCCAGTCCAACGCCGGCATCTCCACAGATGGCTCAAGAACCAGAGAACACTGATTTAAGTGATTGGCAAAAAGCTACAACGCAATAAAGAACTTTTTTTAAAAAGCAGAAAGTGGTTAGGAGTTGGAATGCACTGAGAGGTTGATGAGAGAGAGTCAGCTGTGATTTTAAAAAGGGAACTAGATATTTATCTGAAGAGAAAAAAATTGGAAGGATGCAGGGAAAAGGCAGGGAGTGGGATGAGCCGAGTACCTCTTATAGAATGCCCACACAGAGACAACAAGCCAAATGACCTTTTCTGTGCTTTAACCATTCTATGCACAGAACTTTGCCCACCCATCTGCAGACAGCGGGGGTGGGGTGGGGGGTAAAATTCCCCGGGTAACCTTCCCTCAGCCTCCCCAACCCCTGTCCCCTTTCTAACCCGTTCACAATATTTTGTAAGGTGGACGAGGCCTCGGTGGCCTGCCCACACACACTATAATTGAGACCCTTTACGACCAGTGTTTGCTGTTGAAACCCATCTGGTTCTCTAATGTCCTTCAGGAAAGGAAGTCTGCTATCCTTACTTGGTCTGCCTGTGACTCCAGACCCACAATAATATGGTTGACTCTTAACTACCCTCTGAAGTGTGTGATGGATATCTAGTATGTGGTTCATCTAAATATTTTAAAGGTAATGCTTACTTCTGGGAAGATTAAAGTTTAACTATAGAAAATGGGATATATGCAAATAAAGCAACTTGGACACTATTACATTTAAAAGACAAGAGCCAAAGAACAGCTTACTTAGCTCACTAGAGACATGGGGTGGATTTAACAGCCTCGCTCATCACAAAACTGTAAAACCCCGCCTGAGGTCAATAGATCTTTCTATTGTCCGCTCCTCACCTGCTCCAATTCCTGTGGCGGGCGGGACGGTAAAATTCCGGCCATGATAACTACACTGGTTGCAAAGAAGTGCAGTCCAGAGAGATATTTTGTTTTGGGATTTAGAATTAAATTAGTTTTAAATCATTCAGCAAACACTGAAAAGCCTAGTTGTCGTGGAGATGGCTGGAGTTTAAGTAGGTTCTCTGGTTTACCTATGTATTTGCCAGAAGAGCAAGTGTCACGTAACAAGGGAATAGGATACTGAAAAGAGCTACTGCTAGCAAGCTCCAAGCAGTTAGGGCTCAGCAAAGACTGGGGAGCTAAGGCCTAGTGGAAAGTGGGTGGCACGGTAGTACAGTGGTTAGCACCGCTGCTTCACAGCACCAGGGACCTGGGTCCAATTCCCAGCTTGGGTCACTGGCTGTGTGAAATTTGCACATTCTCCCCATTTCCTGCGGGTGCTCCGGTTTCCTCCGGGTGCTCCAGTTTCTTTCCACATTCTGAAAGACGTGCTGGTTAGGTGCATTGACGTGAACAGGTACCAGACATGGGGAATTTCACAGTAACTTCACTGCAGTGTTAATGCAAGCCTTACTTGTGACGAATAAATAGACTTTTAACTTTAAGTAGTTGGTGGCGTGCCAGGCAGTTAGGACTGAAGTCCTGAAGCCACTTATAGCTCAGAGACCGGAGGTCAGTGAAATTTGGAGGCAGTGTCAGCTGAGTGAAGCGAGCAGTCTGTGAAAGAGTTGTGCTGGTAATTAGAGATGGGAGCGCAACTTTGTGAATTCTGCGGAACGCAGTCTCAGCAGAAGAGACTGAACCATCTGGACATGTGCAGTTATTGAGGCAGTCTGAATTATAGCATTTGAGGGAGTTCAGAGAATAGGGGTGGGATTGCTCATCCCAAATCTGTAAAATCCCACCCTTGGTCAACGGACTTTCCCATGCTCCGCCCCCTCGCCTGCTCTGATTCCCATGGCAGGCAGGCTGGTAAAATTCCAGCCTAGATCTTAAAATGTGAGGAGATTAAATCCTTTGTGAGAGATTTGGTGAGGGAGACAGCCTTTGAACGAGATATTGTGACTCATAGAAGTCATTGACATCTGGGTGGGTTGCTGTGAAATCTTTGGGAATTGTCTTGATCACATCTGCCATTTAATGTGCAGTGTGATGTGTTCAACCACAGTTTGCATGTTAATTCATATTCACCTCATGTTTACTTTGAATGTTAGAATATAAGATAGATATTGCAGATGATTTAACATTTCTAACTTTGTACAGGAAAGTTTATTTTGCTCATTTAAAACTCTGGAGTCTTGTGGCTTTATTACAATTTCAAATTACTTTAAACAAAAATGCCTAGTAATCCACTCACTTCAACAGCAATTAGGGATGCTTGCCTTGCCAGTGATGCTCCATCCTAAGAGAAAAATAAAGAGATAAAATGAGGCCAAGGGCCCAGCCTCAAATTTGAGACTGCTGAGAAGAGTTCAGAGGCTTGGGGAAAGCCTGGCAGCTCACACTGCTTGGGCCTCAAGCAGGAAGGTGGAGGGTTTGGTGGGGGGGGAAGGGGGTGCCTCCTTCAAGGGTGTGGGTGAAACCACACCCTGCCTGTTCCCAGGTCTTCTCCTTCCCCCCCGGCCACAGGTGCTCCCTCCACAAGACCACCTCCAGCCATTCAATCAAGAACTTCAATCCTCCTATCTCCCCATCCTATCCCAGCCTGCCCCACCATGAGACAACTGCACTTTCCTCATCCTGGATTCCGAGGTGGAAACTTGGGGCTGATTGTGGTCCTGGCCACTGCAATCACTGCTGCAACTACAGGGCTGCTGGCCAATCTGACTGGCCAACAATTCTCTGAGGCGATGGCCTAGTGGTATTATCGCTCAACTATTAATCCAGAAACCCAGATAATGCTCTGGGGACCTGGGTTCGAATCCCACCACGGTAGATGGTGGAATTGCAATTTCAATTTTTTTTTAAATCTGGAATTAAGAGTCTGCTGGTGACCATGAAACCATTGTCGATTGTCAGAAAAACCTATCTGGTACACCTAATGTCCTTTAGGGAAGGAAATCTGCCGTCCTTATCTGGTCTGGCCTACATGTGATTCCAGAGCCACAGCAATGTGGTTAACTCTCAACGACCCTCTGAAATGGCCTAGCAAGCCACTCAGTTGTAACAATCACTACAAAGTCTCAACAAAGAAATGAAACCGGACAGACCACCTGGCATCGACCTAGGCACCGGAAAAGACAACGGCAAAACAAACAGCCCTGTCAACCCTGCAAAGTTCTCCTCACTAACATCTAGGGGCTAGTGCCAAAATTGGAAAAGTTGTCTCACAGACTAGTCAAGCAACAGCCTGACATAATCATTCTCATGGAATCATACCTTACAGATAACACCCCAGACACCATCATTACCATCCCTGGATGTGTCCTGTCCCGCCGGCAGGACAGACCCAGCAGAGGTGGCGGCACAGTGGTGTACAGTCGGGAGGGAGTTGCCCTGGGAGTCCTTAACATCGACTCTGGACCCCATGAAGTCTCATGGCTTCAGGTTAAACATGGGCAAGGGAACCTCTCACTGGTTACTATGTACCGTCTTCTTTCAGCTGATGGAAGTCCTGCCCTTTTTTTCATTCATTTATGGGATATGGACGTCTTGGGATACTGCAAAGGCAATGGGCCCTGATAACATTCCGGCTACAGTACGAAGACTTGTGCTCCAGAACTTGCCGCTCCCCTAGCCAAGCTCTTCCAGTACAGTTACAACACTAGCATCTACCCAACAATGTGGAAAATTGCCCGGGTATGTCCTGTACACAAGAAACAAGACAAATCCAACCCGGCCAATTACCACCCAATTAGTCTACTCTCGATCATCAATAAAGTGATGGAAGGGGTCATCAACAGTGCTATTAAGCAGCACCTGCTCAGCGACGCCCAGTTTGGGTTTCGTCAGGGTCACTCAGCTCCTGACCTCATTACAGCCTTGGTTCAAACATGGACAAAAGAGCTGAGTTCTAGAGGCGAGATGAGAGTGACAGCCCTTGACATCAAGTCCACATTTGACCGAGTGTGGCATCAAGGAACCCTAGCGAAACTGGAATCAATGGGTACCAGGGGGCAAACTCTCCACTGGTTGGAGTCATACCTGATACATAAGAAGATGGTTGTGGTTGTGGAGGGTCAGTCATCTCAGCTCCAGGACATCTCTGCAAGAGTCCCTCAGAGTAGTGTCCTAGGCCCAACAATCTTCAGCTGCTTCCCTCTGTCATAAATTCAGAAGTGGGGAAGTTCGCCGATGATTCAGCACCATTCGTGGCTTCTCAGATGCTGAAGCAGTCAACGTTCAAACGCTGAAGCAGTCCACGTTCAAATGCTGAAGCAGTCCACGTTCAAATGCAGCAAGATCTGGACAATATCCAGGCTTGGGCTGACAAGTGGCAAGTAACACAAATGCCAGGCAATGACCATCACCAATAAAAGACACTCTAACCACCGCCTCATAACATTCAATGGTGTAACTATCACTGCATCCCCCACTGTGAACATCCTTGGGGTTATCACTGACCAGAAACTCAACTGGACTCGCCATATAAACACAGTGGCTACAAGAGCAGGTCAGAGACTCGGAATACTGCGGCAAATAACTCACCTCCTGACTCCCCAAAGCCTATCCACCATCTACAAGGCACAAGTCAGGAATGTGATGGAATACATCCCACCTGCCTGGATGGGTGCAGCTCCAACAACACTCAAGAAGCTTGACACCATCCAGGACAAAGCAGCCTGCTTGATTGGCACACATCTACAAACATTTAATCCCTCCACCACCGATGCTCAGTAGCAGCAGTGTGTACTATCTACAAGATGCACTGCAGCAATTCACCAAAGATCCTTAGACAGCACCTTCCAAACCCACAACCACTTCCATCTAGAAGGACAAGAGCAGCAGGTAAATGGGAATGCCACCACCTGCAAGGTTCCCTCCAAACCCTCACCATCCTGACTTGGAAATACATCGCTGTTCCTTCGCAGTCGCTGGGTCAAAATCCTGGAATTCCCTCCCCAATGGCATTGTGGAGCAACCCACAGAACATAGATTGCAGCAATTCAAGAATGTAGCTCACCACCACCTTCTCAACTAGGGATAGGCAATAAATGCTGGCCAGCCAGCGACGCCCATATCACACGAATGAATTAAAAAGGGAGGACTTCTATCCAAAGGAGAAATGCACACCGGCTGTGGAACTGCTGAGATCAGCAGGAATTCTAATGCATTCCTTCAAATTTCCCTCTAACCAACATTTGGTCATCTATCGCTGAGTATCATATTTTTGTTTTATAACACTCTTAAGGAGCACCTTGGTACATTTACTTCATTAAGAGCACCAAATAAGTAAATGCTGCCATTGTTGACATCCTCGTGTAAAGTTATTGGATATAGTGAACCCAAGCATACAGTTTTTACAAAATGTTACTTTCTGTCTGAGTTACAGCTGAAAGTTTTAAGTGAAGAGCAGGAAAATTATTTTTTCCAAATATCAAACTAGATCAGATTAAACATGGCACTGCTGAACAAAAAATATCAATTTTTATTCTACATTTAGCCTGGAATATATTTGGTGTAATGAGTACTGCTGAGGGCATTTGGATAAAGCTTTCCTTATGCTCAAGCTCAATTTTTGCGATGCAGATACATCGCAAATCCTTTGCAAAATGTATCCACACAGGGTGACCTGCCAGGCTTGAGCTTCGTAATTTGTGACAGCACATCACCATCATGAGACAGTAAGATAATATCCATCACCTTAAAGAATTAAAAAACAAAATATAGCCAAGTGAGTTATGTGAGGAACAAATTTAACACAAAAGAGTTAAAGGAATTAGTCGGTGGATCATTAAAGTACTAAAAAATGGATCGTGATTTACTCACTTCAGTATTATTAAGATATTTTCTTCTGTTCAAAGTGAAATAACAGGACATGTAATTAAGCAGACTTCTGATTCAATACAAAACTTAAAGACAGAATGGGGGCTTATACAAGTTTCAAAGAATGAAAATAAGAGGCATGCATTTTGCTTATACAACTATACTGAAGCATAAAACAAAAGCAGAATATCACACTTGGCACTGTTCTCACAAAAGTTGAGACAAGCAAGTAACACCACACTAGTAAAGAAACAGCATTGCAGTAGCTCCAAAAGAACAGTATGACTCAACGACAACAATAGTATTAAAGAAAATCTCAAAGTCAAATTTGCGATGATCAAAAGTCACATTTGTCTTTCAATAACATTTTCCCCCAACATCCTCACATTTTTCGGATTTTCAGCCCCTCAAGGGAGTCATGTGCTTTAATACATGGGCATATGGTTATATAAGTGGCCCTGCTTTAATATGACAGTGGCAAAGGAAAACCTCCTTTTTTTATCCTTATGTTCACACAAATACATTTTTGCCGGAACACCAGTCAGGAGGGGAAGGCTGATCGTTTTTTTCTTCCTTAGAAATACTCGGTCAAATATTGCTACCCGATTTACTTGAAAGGATGGCATTTCTCCTACTCCTCCAAGGTCACTATTTTCAACATAGGCTCTGTAACTCAGGATGCTTGTTCTCAAGCAGAAAATAGAATCATAGAATCCTTACAGTGCAGAAGGAGGCCATTTTCCCCACATCGGTAGTGGGGAAAATTCTCGAACCCATTATTAACGACTTTATAGCACAGCATTTAGAAAGCAGTGGCGGGATCAGACAGAGTCAGCATGGATTTATGAAAGGGAAATCATGCTTGACATATCTGTTGGAATTCTTTGAAGATGTAGCTAGTAGAGTTGACAAGGGGGAACCAGTCGTGATGTATATTTGGACTTTCAGAAAGCGTTTGACAAAGTCCCGCATAAGAGATTATCGTGCAAGATTGAAGCGCATGGGACTGGAGGAAGTGTATTGAGATGGATAGAAAACTGGTTGGCAGAGGGGAAATTAATGGGTGCTTTTCAAATTGGCAGGCAGTAACTAGTGGGGTGCCACAGGGATCGGTGCTAGGACCCCAGCTATTCACAATATATTAATAATTTGGGTGAGGGAACAAAATGTAACATCTCAAAGTTTGCAGATAATACCAAGTTGGGTGGGAGGGTGAACTGTGATGAGAATGCAGAGATCCTTCAGAATGATCTGGACAGATTGGGTGAATGGGCTAATCAATGGCAGATGCCATATAATTTGGATAAGTGTGAGGTTATTCATTTTGGAAGCAAAAACAAGAAGGCAGATTACTACCTGAGTGGCTGTAAATTGGGAGGGGGGAGTGTGCAGCAGGACCTGGGTGTCCTTGTGCACCAGTCACTGAAGGAAAGCAGCGGGCAGTAAAGGCGGCAAATGGTATGTTGGCCTTCATTGCGAGAAGTTTCGAGTACAGGAACAGGGACGTGTTGTTGCACTTATACAGGGCCTTGGTGAGGCCATACCTAGACTATTGTGTGCAGTTTTGGTCTCCTTTTCTGAGGAAGGATGTTCTTGCTCTCGAGGGAGTGCAACGAAGGTTTATCAGGTTGATTCTAGAGAAGACGGGACTGACGTACGAGAAGAGATCGACGAGGTTAGGATTGTTTTCGCTGGAGTTCAGACGAATGAGGTGGGATCTCAGAGACTTATAAAATTCTAACAAGACTAGATAGGTTAGATGTAGGGAGGATGTTCCCGATGGTGGGGATGTCCAGAACCAGGGGTCACAGTCTGAGGATTCGGGGTAGACAATTTAGGATAGAGGTGAAGAGACATTTCTTCACCCAAAGAGTGGTGAGCCTGTGGAATTCATTACCACAGGAAGTGGTTGATGCCAAAACATTGAATGCATTCAAGAGGCGGCTGGATATAGCACTTGGGGTGAATGGGATCAAAGGTTATGGGGAAAAAGCAGGATTAGGCTATTGAGTTGGATGATCAGCCATGATCTTAATGAATGGCGGAGCGGGGTCGAAGGCCGAATGGCCTCCTCCTGCTCCTATCTTTTATGTTTCTATGTTTCTATTTGACTCATCGAGTCTCTACTGACCACAATTCCACCCAGGCCATATTCCCAAACTCCTGCTAATCCTTCTGATACTAGGATCAATTTGGCATGGCCAATCAACGTTAGCCGCACTTCTTTGGACTGTGGAGGAGGAAACCGGAGCACCCAAAGGAAACCCACGCATACATGGGGAGAATGTGCAATCTCCACACAGTGACCCAAGGCCAGAATTGAACCCGGGTCCCTGGCGCTGCGAGGCACCAGTGCTAACCGCCCTGCTGCCCTGGTAATCCAGTTATACTACTTGATTGAAAAAGGGGATATCTGTATATCTCACTCCTGCCTTAACATCAGACCAGGAATCAACGCTGTTGAAATGCAGGAAACCCTGATTCAGAGTGTAATCATACCCAAGAAATGTATGTTAAAATTTGAATTGCAAAAGATGCTTAAGTACTCTGCTTAACTTTTGTCATATATTTCCCATAACAGCTAGATGATTTGATATTTTGAAATGACTTTCCATATTTTCAAAGAGAAGTGACCAACTTCACAATTTTTCAGTAGGAAAGAGTTAAGTTCAGCCACAGGTTTCTACCTCAACCACATAAAAACAAACATGCCCAGAATTTTCGATATCTGGATGGTTGTACCTTGGAGATCTCTAAACCTGCTGGGGGATCCCTTGGAAAACCCACTGCATGGACTACATGAGAATTGCCCAGATATTTGGGCTCGTTGTCACTGATCAGAAACCTCAAGGTATATTATGAAGTCAGACTAGGCCCCAATAATTTTCTAATTTTGGCATCAGAGAGAGGATATAATGTTTCACCTCAGGCATGATCCTACAAACATACTGGGAAGCTTTTATCAAAGCAAACTTTATTTAACAACACAGTTTAATTATAAGAAATTAATTAGCTTAACTTTTAACACTTGAACAATACATAAACACGACAAGATACAATTCTTAACCGCTAACCTATCACTATGAGCTCCAATCAACTCCCTTATAGACTTAAACTCCTCTTTAAAATTAGTTAGCAAAATGCAGGCATACTTGCTTTGCCTTAGCTTATCAAGCTTTGGAGCTTTCAGAAAGTCTTTGGAGAGAACCGAGAGAGTGAGAGAGACATTGCTTTCTTCTAGCAGCCCAGGCAACAACTGCCTGTATTTTTAAAATGAAAATAAAACTAGTCTTTTCTTGCAAACTTTGTTCCTCCCATTAAGCACATGACTCTGGCCCTGTCAATCAATCTAATCAAAACTTGACTTTGAAACCCTAGGAGAAACCTATGTAAGCACAAGTGCATTATAGCTCTGTCTAAATTGAGTACTTAGCTTGTTCTCCCAGCTACTAATTTGGTTTTCCAAGACAAACAGCCACCCTGCAAAACAGAGCTGAATTTTAAACATACCCCTTACAAGGAACATGATATAAATATATTTCTTAAAGGCACAGACTTCCAAAGGGAAATTCCTCTGCGCCTGGAACTCGTCAATGCTCTGAGTTCGACTTGGAGACTTCTGATAGTTCCAATACACTTGCAGATTACCCAGGAAAAAGGTTAGAAAGATAACTATATAAACTTACCCTCCCCAAAAGCCACTCCGTCCCACTTCCAACAACAAACCACCAGCCCCACCCCCCTACCTAAACCCCCCAATTACCCTCCCTGACTCTACCCTTACCAATTCCCAACTCTATCACTCCCAACCCTATTCCCTCACCCACTTACCTGCTTCCCTACTCCTCACCCACTTATCTGCCATCAAACTCACTTGCTTGCCACTCTACCCCTTCATGCGCTTAACTTTCTCTCTGTCGCTTTTTCAAAGTGGGCTTTTAGACATTTAAGCAAGTGACGTAAAAAGAAGGCATCCCCTGACCATCTTGTGCTAGGAAGGAGTTCTCCCTGTGTCTGTGTGGATTTCCTCTGGGTGCTCCAATTTCCTCCCACAGTCAAAGATGTGTGGGTTAGGTTGAAATTATCCCTTAGTGTCAGGGAGATTAGCAGGATAAATATGTGGGGTTACGGGGATAGGGTCTGGGTGGGATTGTTGTCAATGCAGGCCTGACGGGCCAAATGGCCTTCTTCTGCACTGTAGGGACTCGCCCAATGTAACATTCTACCCCACTGACAACATTGGGATATACTCATTAGTGAGATGGCTACCAAGGTTTCCCACTAATCTTCCAAACCAATGGGTCTATGAAGGACTACTCCGAGAATAGGTAATTTCCATCTTATTCCTCCATTTTATGAATTTAGCATTTGTTTTCCATCAGCGACTCCTCAAAAGAGCTGGCTTATTCATCAACTTTGCTTCACGTTTGTCAAGACAGCAGAACTACAAATTGTCACGACATTAATTAAGTATAACATAAAATACACAACACAGAATGTCTGAGCTCAGTGGATGAAAGTTTGTAAACTTACCACAATCATTTCTGAAGTTTCCAAAACGGTACATTCACAGCCTCGTCTCAGGCTTCCTGCAGTCTGTTTGCCAAAACTGGGACAGGGTAAAGAAAAGGAAACTGGTTTACCAATTATACAAATTATCCTATCCACAGCCACAACATTTGTCCTGAACATACACAGAGTTAAGATTTTTAACATAGCATGAGTGTTTGATATGGTTTTTCAGTTGCTTGGGGGATCCTGCTTTCAGAAGTTAATAACTGGCAGAGTCCACTCTTCCAATTGCCCAACATTTTACCCCACTGACAACATTGGATATACCCATTAGTGAGATTGCTACCAAGGTTTCCCACCTTTATTGCTAATCTTCTAAACCAATTATTAAAAACTTCTGGCTTAGTCAAGATTAGCCATATCCACTGCCATGTACTTTTTGATTGATAAGCGTGACCCAAGTATCGATCGCCCTTAGTACAATTTATGATACCATTGTAACTGAAGGATTAAATTATGGTATTGAGAATTTTAAAATAAAACTGCGCTGCAACTTTCCATCTGATTAAACTAGGCTAACCTCACTGTTGACTTGGCCAAAGACCTGCATTTACGTACATTCCAAAGTGCTTTACAGCCAATGAAGTGTTTTTGAAGTGTAGTCACTGTTGTAATGCAGTTATTGATTAACACGTACAAGACAGGATGCAAACGTACTCCGATTGGCAGGATATGGCAACTGGTGCAGGAATCTATCTGTGCTGCAACTTCAGCTTTCAACCATCTTAATCGATGACTTGGGAGGAAGAAAGGAGGAAATAATCAAGACTTGCAGGTGAAGAAGTTAGCAGGTAATACTCAGCGCAGTGTATTGCAGAGTTGAGAAAAGGAAGTTTGCCCTAGGAGTAGGGCTCTCCAACCATTTATTTTCTTCTTTGCTGGACCTCTCTCTTATTTTATGCTTTCATTCATTTTTCCTATTTTTCCTTACCTTCTGTACACCTGTCCATATACAATACCCCATTTTTTGAAAGGATACAAAGTCAGATGATGACATAACTTAGACACAATCATGTTTGTACAAATGAGCTAAATACAAGGCAAGGCACAAAAAACATTGGAAATCGATATGCAGGAGACAAGAGCTCAATGCATGTAAAGAAAAACAGGGATTGTTTTAAAAAACTGAAAAGGCGCACAATGTTGGACTTGATTGCACATAAGTAATTTGGCCTGTTAGGCAAGTAAATTGAAAACAAAGGCCAGGGAAATAATTAAAGCTGCAGGCAAGAAGAAAAAGTGTGCACCAGGCATCTATAATCAGCAACAGTACGTTCACAGTCCAGTAAACCAATAGGCGACCTGTTGTCAGACACATCACATTCTGAAACTAAGACAGATACCACCCCAAACAGATACAATGCATCATCAACTTCCTTCAGACGCTTGTCACATTATGAGCCAACTGGTCTCACTGGAACTCTGTCTTTCACATGAGGATTTCCAATCTCAATGCTCAAAGTACTCGCTTTGGAATCTTCTCCCAAATAATGCTTTCTCTTGGATGCCTTCCACAAGTGTCCACCTGTAGGGTTTCGATCTCTCCTTCTGATGTTCCTTCTTCCTGGATCGTCACGCATATTCAAGCTTCGCCTTCTACACATGCTCTCAGATATTTAGCCATACCAATCGACCACTACAGCTACATAGGCCCATGGTAAGGAGTTATGGACATTTGGCTGCCTCCTTGGATCTCTGGCTTCTCACAGGCCTATTTTGCTTGAAGGCTGCTTCCTGTAGCTTTCTCACTTTAAACATGGAGCCTTCTTCTGCTCCTCACACTTAACTTCGATTAACAGGGCCTCTTCAAGATTCCTGTTCTTTTCCTATGACTTTAACTTAAAGTTACTTTTACTATTTCAAGGGCTATAAAACTTAATTGAAATTGCAGGAATACAAACAACTCTAGACCTGATGTCTCCATTGAAGCTAGACCCCAGGTTTCACCTTTTTAACCAACAAATACATATAAATTAAACTTGAAGCTTTATATTGTTCCTAACACCCATAAATACAAATACAAGATACTTCACCAACCATCGCTATTTCCTAACATAATTTCAAGAGTCTTTTTTAAAATAATTTATGGGATGTGGGCATTACCATCGATGGCCAGCATTTATTTCGCATCCCTCGGTGCCCTTGAGATGGTGCTCAGCAGCATTCTTCAACTGCTGCAGTCCTTGAGGTGTAGGTACACCCACAGTGCTCATAGGGATAGAATTCCAGTCTTTGCTGCCCTTGTCCTTGCCCTTGCCAGTGTCATGGATTTGGACGGTGCTGCCTAATAAACCTTGGTGTCATGCATCTTGCAGATGGTGCATACTGCTGCCACTGTTCGTTGGTGGTGGAGGGTTTCAATGTTAATGGAAAGGGTACCAGTCAAACAAACTCCTTTGTCCTGTATAGTTTTGAGCTTTGAGTGTTGTTGAAGATGCAATCATCTAGGCAAGTGAAGAGTATTTCATCACACACTTGACTTGCGCCTTTAGATGTTGGACTTTGGGGAGTCAGGAGGCGAGTTACTTGCCGTACCAGTCATAGCTTTTGACCTGTTCTTGTAGCCACAGCATTTATATGGCAAGTCCAGTTCAGCTTGTAGTCAGTGGTAACCTCCCACCCCTCACACCCACCCCACCCCACCCTGCCCGGGTGTTGATAGTGGCAAATTCAATGATGGTAATATGATTGACAAGGGCTGATGGTTAGATCCTCTCTTATTGGAGATGAACATTGGCTGGGATTTGTGTGGTGCAAATATTATTTGCCAGTTGTCAGCCCAGGCCTGGATATTGTCCAAGCCCTGCTGCACTTGAGCATGGCCTGCTTCAGTATCTGAGGAGTCGCAAATGGTGCTGAACATTATACAGTCATCAGCGAACATCCCCACTTCTGATGGAATGAAGATCATTGATGAAGCAGCTGAAGATGGTTTGGGTCTAGGAACTACCCTGAGGAACTCCTGCAGTGATGTCCTGGAACTGAGATGATTAACCTCCAACCACCACAACTATCTTGCTTTGTGCCAGGACACAGTGGAGCCATGCTGTGTTAACTCAGTGTTGTTACAATGACACAACACTTCGTTAGAGCTGGCCGCTGCCCAATTGATACTTCGGGACCAGTAACCTTCATTGTAAATTAGACAGAATTTTAAATTCCAGCTAGTTATTAAGGGAATAAAGCGAGAAGATTTCATGGTTTTAAACAAACAGAATTTCTTTTACCATACAAGAGCCAACAAAGCAAACACAATGCCCACAACAGTGGGATCAGCTGACCAGAATCACAAAGGCTGGAGCTGTTTGTGCTATACTTACCCAGGTTTTGTTTTACACAGATTTGCTTAAAAGCACAACTCAAAATAAATCAGCAGGAGTGTCAAAGCACATCAGCACATCAGTTACCCAGACAAAGTTTACCTGCCCCATCCCCAGCAATCTTCACCTTCTTCACTAGCCCAACCTAGCATCCCCACTCATTCACCCCTTCTCAACAAACAGCACCCTCACACTCCTGACACTGTTCAAGGGAGGGGAATGAACACATTGGTGGGAGGCAAGGCAGTAGAATTCCAGAGATTGACAGGCCCATTTGAGAATAGCGAGATGAGCTTAATAGTCAAGTTGTCACCCTTTTGAATGATTGGTAACAAGCTTCTCCCAGTCATCAATGTCAATGCTGCCATGCTTCTAGTACAGCTTTAAAGTATCTTTGAAGCATTTTCTTTGTCCTCCCTGGAACATTGGCCATTCCAATCCATCAAAATTGATCATGCAGGAGTTTTGTATGAATATATGTGGCTCTGGTTTCAAGGACACTCAAGTTAAACTTAATTTAACAGTCACAAGTAGACAAGTAGGCTTACATTAACACGGCAATGAAGTTACTGCGAAAATCCCCTAGTCACCACACTCCAACGTCTGTTCGGGTACACTGAGGGATAATTTAGTATGGTCAATGTACCTAACCAGCACGTCTTTGGACTGTGGGAGGAAACCGGAGCATGCAGAGGAAACCCACACAGACATGGGTAGAACGTGCAAACTCCACATAGTCACCCAAGCCGGGCTGCATTGCTAACCACTGTGCCACCATGTCGCCCCTATTCGTGTTTGTTCGACAATCCTTCCACTGAATCTGGAGGTTATGGCAAAAGCACTGTTGACAGAATTTCTTTAGCACACTTGTGTGTCGCTGGTCAAAAGATTAGGTCTTACTCCAGTACTGCAGTGTTAGCTGGAAGTAAAGGGACAGAAAGCTGATGACTAGTCCAGTCAGTAATGCACTAACTATCTGGGATAGTCCCAGGAAACTCTCTTTTGTAATGTTAGGCAAGAAACATCAGGTTAAACTGATTAGTTAAATCATCAAGATAGTCATTATGCCAAAGTCTGGTGGTGTGGTGAGAAAGAATCTCACTTCAATATATATTCTGGGTTTCAAGTGATGTACAGCACATCAAAGAGGAAGATCTTTTGAACAGATGACATACAGCTAGCAGCCATTATATAGTTAGAGCTCGTGGGACAATCAGAAATCAAAACCAAAGAAGCCAAGATTGATCACATGGAGACTATAAGAATAAGATCATTGTCAACAGCTGTTGCCTGATCAATTGCAGCAGAATTGAAGATCCAACATTGTTGAAATAAATTAGTAAAGTTTGTGGGGATAGGGGTGGTCATAAAATTTTTCAGATGGTCTTCATAATGGATTCCCACTTGCCCCAAACGCCCGCAATTTCACCATAGGACAGAACAGGCCTTGTGTGGCTCACCCACTCTTGCCCAAACTAAGGCCCATAAGTGACCTACTATGCATTATTTAAAGGCCATTTTCCACCCAGCTTCAATTTTCAAGCTGGTGGGAAGAGTTCAAAAGTCCAAAAAGTAACCCTCTTCAGGACTTGAACGGGAACCAGGGGGCAGGCAGCATCAGCAGAAACTTGATTTCCGCTGACTCCTCAAATGCGCGGGAAGGGAAACTCCACCATCTGAAAAACCTTGGCCAATGTCTAGAAGGCTTCCTTGTGCCAAAGAGAAGGACTAGGTGCTGTTCCTCGAGCTTATGCTGAGCTTCACTGAACAGTTTAGGAGGACACAGATTGAAAAGGAAAAATAGGAGCGGTATGGATAATTAAATGACAGACAACCGGAAGCATGGCGCCACACCTGCAAACTGAATGGTGTTTTTCCACCAAGCAGCCTGCAAACTGAATGGTGCTTTTCCACCTAACACCCAAATCTAGATTGGGTGACTGAATCTATAGAATACATTCTATGGATTCAGCCACCCAATCTAGATTTAGTATGCTTATATTGAAAGTACAAGTAAATTGATGTTTCACCTGGAAATTGTGTTTGGGACCCTGCACAGCATAAAACGAGGATGTAAAGGACGAGCGTTGCATTTCATGTGCTAGCATAGGAAGGTGTTGTGGGATGAGGGATAGGATGTTGGGAGTGATTGAAGAATTGACCTGGATGCCACAGAGGGACCTTCAAGATGTTGAAGAGGAGGCAGGGAGGTGGAAGTGGTATCCCATCTTGGAGTAAATGTTCTGATGAAGATGAAGGGTAGTGAGGACCGAGACTTTCTATTTTTTCAACCAGTTGACAGGAATCTTGACTCTGTTCCATTTCATGCACTTCTCCTCACACCTTTCCCTCCCACTCAGAAGAATGATAGGACTCCCTTTGTCCTTAATTTCCATCCAAAGAGCCTACATGTTCAAATCACAACTGTCAATTCACACTCATTTCTCAAACCATTTTATGAACCCCATCAGAAGTTATTTTGATCTATCACATTCAAGTCTCTTTGTTCATTTTTATTTTTCTAACCGCTGAACTGGTTATTTTCAAGGCTACACTGAAAGCAATAAAAAGTCTGAGGAAGACAAGGTGGGACAATGCATTATGAGATGAGAGTGACTGCCCTTGACATCAAGGCAGCATCTGACCAAGTGTGGCATCACAGAGCCCCAGAAAAAATTGAGTCAATGGGAACCAGGGGAAAAACTCCACTGGTTGAAATCATGTCAAGCACAAAGGAAGGTGGTTGCAATTGTTGGCAGTCAATCATCTCAGTCCCAGGACATCAGAGTTCGTTAATGTAGTATCCTAGACCTGACCATCATCAGCTGTTTCATCAATGACCTTGCCTCCAGCATATGATCAAAAATGGGAATGTTCGTTGATGATTGCACAATGTTCAGCACCATTCGCCACTGCTCAGAAGCAGTCCATGCCCATATGCAGCAGGACCTGGACAACATTCAGTCTTGGTCTGATAAGGGGCAAGTAACATTCGTACATCACAAATGCCAGGCAATGACCATCTTCAACAAGGTAAGATCGAACCATCTCCCCCTTGACATTCAACGGCATTACCATCACTGAATCCGTACTAACATCATCATCTTGGAGGTTGCCATTGAACTGGATCACGCATAAAAATACAGTGGCTACAAGAGCGGGTCAGAGACTAGGAATTCTGTGGAAAGTAACTCACCTGCTGAAGCCCCAAAGCCTTTCCATTATCTACAAGATTCATGTCATAGATAGAATGGAAGAATCTCCGCTTACCTGAATGAGTGAAGCTCCAACAACACTCAAGAAGCTCAACACCATCCAGAAAAAAGCAGCTTGCTTAATTGGCATCCTATCTACCAGCTTCAACATCCACGTCCTCCACTCCTGGTGCACAGTGGCAACAGTGTATAGCATCGACAAGATGCACTGCAGCAACTTCAAGTATCCTTCGGCATCAACTTCTACCACTTAGACCAAGAGAACAGATGCATGGGAACATTACCACCTACAAGTCACACATAATCACAGAATCTTTTCAGTGCAGAAGGCACCAATTTCGGACTATAATCTTCAGTCCTTCGCTGGGACAAAATCCTGGAATTCCCCCAAAACGGCACTGTGGATGTACCTACACCACATTGGTACACCACACGGACAGCAGCGGTTCAAGGCGGTAATTCACTCACTTTCTCAAGAACAATTAGAGACGAGCAATAAAAATGCTGGCCTTGCCAGCGACGTCCACACCTCGTGAAGGAATAAAAAAAACTGCAGTCACACAATGGATAATTTCGGCAAGGATGTTACTGTGTTGCGGACGATATGGAAATCCAACTGCAGAGATTCAAGCAGCGAGTGTTGGGGGAGGTGAGCATAATGTTTGGCAACAGTGACCTATAATATCATGGATATTGCACAAAAACTAGTGCTAGCAGACAGACCATATCACCAACGAAGACTGCTGGCACACAATGGCATTGACGGATAGTGTCAGTAAGTGGATGGAATGACAAAGGAATCTTGGTGCATGAATACTATAAACTGGCAGTGAGCACTAGCATATGGAAATCACAAAAAACTGCCAACAAATAGACACCACTAAACGTGAGCATAGGGACATAGGGTTACTATCCAACAGGGAACATTGGTACACAACAACACATGATAAGCCTCTATGGAAGATAACCCTGAAGAATCCTGATCTTTATCGTCTCATTTTTAAAAATGTATTTCTGCCCTGCAGCACTTCAGACTATTCAAAAACCTCCGTTTCCAGATGTGTGCAGAAAACAACTTGACATGAAAAAAATACCAGAACTTATTTCATCATAATTACAGCAGAGCAATTATAAACACATTTAGAAATGTATTTATATATGTATTCCCTGTGAAAATGAAGTGCATTACGTGTGGGAGGAGACAACATGGACAATAAAAAGTAAAGAGTTTGGATGGAAACAGTTTACAGTCACAGGAAGGCAGTTGTTTGTTCAGGAGACAGCTTTTTTTGATGACCAAAAAACCATAGTTCATAAAAATTGTGCTCTTCACTTGCTAAATCTATTCTACTTTATTATACTTAAACACCTTTTTCTATAATAATTTGATTCATTTCACGGTACGGTACAGTAGCACAGTGGTTAGCACTGCTGCTTCACAGCTCCAGGGACCTGGGTTCGATTCCCGGCTTGGGTCACTGTCTGTGTGGAGTTCACACATTCTTCTCGTGTCTGCGTGGGTTTCCTCCGGGTGCTCCAGTTTCCTCCCACAGTCCAAAGATGTGCGGGTTAGGTTGATTGGCCATGCTAAAATTGCCCTTGGATGCATAGGTTAGAGGGATTAGTGGGTAAATATGTAGGGATATGGGGGTAGGGCCTGGGTGGGATTGTGGTCAGTGCAGACTCGATGGGCCAATGGCCTCTTTCTGTGCTGTAGGGTTTCTAAGATTTTTAAGATTTCTATCATGGTTATAAATGGTATTAAGTATTTCTGGGGGTTCAAAACTAGAGGCCCTAAATATAAGCTAGTCACTAGTGTATGTAATAAGGAACTTGTTTCCCCAGAAAGTGGCGAGAATGTGGAAACTGCTAGCCCATGGAAGTAATAGAGGTAATAGCATAGATGTATTTAAGGGGAAGAAGTTGGATTAGTACGTAAGGGAGCATAGAATAAAAGGATATATTGATAGGGTTAGATTAAGTAAATTGGGAAGAGATATGGAGGGAGTGTCGGCCATGCATCATTTAAGTTGTATTGTATTAATTGTTTTGGATCAGTGTGACCATGCTTTTACTTCTTTCATTTTAATTAGTACAAGTTGGTTGTGGTGGAGTCTTGTGGGCAGAGTTTGTCTCAGGATGGTATGCAGATAGGGCTACAGAGAAGAACTTTTGACTGAGGCTCATATTGAACTGTTGGAAATAAAGAGAACATAGATTTTGTCCACAGAAACTGAACTAAACATTGCTCACCTGGGAATGTGAATGGCTTTCTTCTGGCCCCAAGATGCAGTAATACAATAATCATATCCATTGCTGACATGCACCATTGCTGGAGAAACACTTCCTTCTTCCACCACCCTCTCCCCCCACCACCCTTCTCCTCCACCACCCCCCAAACTCCAACACACCTTGTTGAGAGCCACGTAGAGGTAGCCCTGGATGGTCAGGGGTTAGTAGTCCAACCAGATGGTCCAATTTAAGGTATCACTTCATATGTCGAGGCACAGAGTCAGGAAAGTGTAAAAAGAAACCGTCCTCAAGGGCATAGTTACTGCAGTTGGTACAGTGGTTTAGTCAGCTATTCTGAAGTTGCACTGGGACATCTGATGAAGAACTGACCACTTAAGACACTCTAGTTCACCAAATTCCTAAGCTACCAAAATCATTTTGAGTATGCACTATTACTTTGAGATTAATTAGAGGTGTTTTACATTTAAGAAAATGGCATCCAAGTTGTTGATCTCAACAGCAAGAGCCTTTGGACCGAAAGGTCTTACAGGAGTTTAAACATGACAATAGTCAAGTTGGTTCACTTGGCTTGTTTTTATATTGTAAAATACATTCCTATGTTTATATTCAGTATGAGAGTGCATGTTATCCTACGAGCTTCTGTATATTTTATACTACATCCACCCTCATTATAGTGCTCTCAGTTACAGTGCCATCTGCTATAAGCTTACAAAACCATGTGCCCTGTTACGGTAAACATTATTCTAGGTCATGGAGTATTCACTGAAATTCTCAGCACATTATGGGAAACAACACGTTTAGCTCCCAAACACTGCTGTGTAGAAAGGGTGCAGCACTTCACAAATACAGAATTCCAGCACATAACTTTAAATAATAGAAATAAAATATCAAAATTAAGACATCATGGAAGCATGTTTTACAAACCATTAGCAACTATTAATTTTTGTTGGGCATTATTGTGCTGATTGTGTTTGTTAGTAGGAAGTGTTGATCACAGAGTACTACAGTGCAGAAGAGACCCTTCAGTCCATCGAGTCCACATCGATGCATGAAATGCCCTAACCTGCCCATCTAATCCCACTTGCCAGCACTTGGCCCATAGCCTTGAATGTTGTGGCATGCCAAGTACTCATCCAGGTACTTTTTAAAGGATGTGAGGCATCCTGCCTCCACCACCCTCCCAGGCAGTGCATTCCAGACCGTCACCACTCTCTGAGTAAAAAGGTTTTTCCTCAAATCTCCCCTAAACCTCCCACTTCTCACCTTTTAACTTGTATCTCCTCGTAACTGAGCTTTCAACTAAGGGGAACAGCTGCTCCCTATCCACCCTGTCCACGTCCCTCATAATCTTGAACACCTCAATCAGGCCGCCCCTCAGTCTTCTCTGCTCCAACGAAAACAACCCAAGCCTATCCAACCTCTCTTCATAACTTAAATGTTCCATTCCAGGCAGCATCCGGGTAAATCTCCTCTGTACCCCCTCCAGTGCGTTCACGTCCTTCCTATAATGTGGCGACCAGAACTGCACACAATACTCCAGCTGTGGCCTCACCAAAGTTCTATACAACTCCATCATGACCTCTCTGCTTTTGTAATCGATATCCTGATTGATAAAGGTGAGTGTGCCACATACCTTTTTCATCACCTATTTACCTGCCTTTCCGCCTTCCGAGATCTATGGACAAACACATCCCTTTGTTCTTTGTAAGTTCCCAGTGTCAGACCTTCCATAGTATACTTCCTTGTCAAATTATTCCTTCCAAAGTGCATCCATCACCTCACACTTTTCAGGGTTAAATTCCTTCTGCCACTTATCCGCCCATTTGACCATCTTGTCTGTCATCTATGTCATTTATATAAATGACAAACAATAGGGGGCCCAGCACGGATCCCTGTGATAGCCACTGATCACTGGCCTCCAGTCACTAAAGCAGCCATCTGTCACCACCCTCTGTCTCCTACTGCTAAGCCAATTATGAATCCACCTTGTCAGATCACCCTGTATCCCGAATGCATTAGCCTTGTTAATAAGTCTCCCATGTGGGACTTTGTCAAAGGTTTTGGTGAAATCCATGCAAACATCATCAATCGTACTACCCTCATCCACACAATTGGTACATGATCAAAAAATTGAATCAAATTTGTTAGGCATGACCACCCTCTGACAAAACCACGCTGACTATCCCAGATCAAACCTTGCCTCTCCAAATGGAGATAGATTCTCACCTTCAGAATCTTCTCCAGTAGTTTTACAACCACAGACGTTAGTTTCCCACAACAGCATGGGACACAATTCATCCGGACCTGGAGATTTGTCCACTTTTAAGCCCGCCAATACCTTGTCATTCCCTATGATAATTTTCTCTAGAGCCTCATAGTCTCTCTTTCTGAGTTCCATAACTACCTCCTCATTCTCATGGGTGAAGACAGATGTGAAATATTCATTTAATACCCTACGAATGTCCTCTGCCTCCACCCACAGATTTCCCCCTTGGTCCCTTATGGACCCTATTCTTTCCCTGGTTATCCTCTTTCCATTGATATACTTATAGAATATCTTAGGATTTTCCCTACTTTTACCAGCCAGAGCTTTCTCATATTCCCTCTGTGCTCTCCTAATTGATTTCTTAAGCTCCATCCTGCACTTTCTGTACTCCACCAATGCCTCCGCAGACTTACTCCTTTATACTTGTTAAAAACCTCTCTTTTCCTTCTCATTGTATCCTGAATGTCTCTGGTCATCCATGGTTCTCTGGGTTTGTTACGCCTTCCTACCCTAGAGAGAACATGTTGGGCCTGTACTCTCCCCATTTCATCTTTGAACACCCCCCACTGCTCATCTGTAGATTTCCCCACAAGTAACATGTTCCAGTCTACCAGTAACATATTCCAATCTACATCCAGTCTACCAAGGTGAGTACCTTGCACTCATCTGACGAAGGCGCAGCGCTCCGAAAGCTAGTGGCCTGTTGGACTTTAACCTGGTGTTGTGAGACTTCTTACCCAGTCTACCTTGACCAGACCCTGCCTAATATTGTTAAAATCTACTCTCCCCCAAACCAAAACCTTTTTCTGCAACTTAGCAATTTCTTTGTCCATAACAAATTTGAATTGAACCATGTTAGTGGTTTTTTTTCACCAAAATGCTCCCCCACCAACATATCAGCCACCTGTCCGACTTCATTCCCCAGAATTAGGTCCAGCACAGCTCCTTCCCTTGTTGGATCCTTTACATATTGACCTAAGACGTTTTCCTTTATACATTTTAAGAACTTTACTCCAACTAAGTCCTTAACATGATGGCTATCCCAATTAATGTTGGGAAAGTTGAAATCACCTAATATAATTATCCACTTATTATTTTTACACCCCTCTGTGAATTGTGCACATATTTGCACTTCAATTTCCCGCCGACTCTGATGCAGCAGAGACAGAAAGTAGTCCAAGATACTTATAAAAAATAATGCATTTATCTAGCACTTTTCATGACCATCAGATGTTTCAAAAGTGCTTTACATCCAATTAAGTACTTTTATTTGGAAGTGTAGTCAGTGCTGTAATATAGGAAATGCTGCAACTAATTTGGATCAGCAGACTCCCACGATTCTTTGTGATGTTGATCAAGGGATAAATATTGGCCAGAACAACGGAGGATAAACCACCCCTCCCTCCAGCTCTTCTTCAAAATAGCGATAACTCCCCTGTTCTTCTTCAAAATGGCACCAGAGGATCTTTTGCATCCACTCAAGTGGGCATATCGTGCCTTGATTTAACATCTCACCTGAAAACAAGCACTCTGACAGTGCCGTGTTCCCTCAGTACGGCATTGGATTGTCGGCCTTGATTTCTGTGCTCAAACACTATATTGGGACTTGAACCCAGAACCTTGTGAGATTCAGAGCCAAGTATGCTACCAACTGAGCCAAAGTTGACTTCAGTAATCATGCCATTTCAACTCGCCCTCAAGCTTGGTTTCGCCTTAAGCCACTTTCCTCAGATAAGGTGGATTAATTAAAAAAAACAGTGGAAGACAGAAAAATACATCAGTATATTTCCTTGATGATCCTATGGGTAAATCAGGGAACGCTAATCATCTTGCAGTTTTCTCCATCATTGTCACAACTTTTAAACTAGGATGAGGGCAAAGTATTTTAATCCAGTGGTGTTAGTATCAATCTGGTTCAAACATCATTGCTTCATAATGAATGTGCAAGAAACAAGCACTTGTTTTACAAATGGGGATTGTAGAATTGTACTTTCTAACCTATCAAACTCACCAGTTCTTTACTGCAACATCAGTCTGCACTGATTGACATGATATTTCAAATCTACCCTGCTTAGCTTATTGTAACCCCAAAATTAGCCAACTTCCATGTTCATTACATCTTATTCACCACAGCTTGGCACTAAAGAATGGAAGCTCAAACTTCATAATAAATTTACAATTATGTACATGAGCTAAAGTACAGGAAAAAAGATTATACTTGCAAAAACCAGATTGTTTAGGAAAATGAAATTATTAGGCTCAACAGGCTGGAACATTTTCCAAATATAACCTGTTTAGTAGGTTTCATAATATTTCCCATGTCAAACTCTACTGCTGCCTTCCACCACCCAGTATATATAGCAGCTTATCTATGCACTGTCACTATAGCAACACCTACAATCTACTCGACAGCGACAAAAAAAGCAATCTGTAGGCTGCGTGCTCTGCCCAGACACTGATTTTCTTCAGAAAGTGAAGGTCTGTCTAATTGTCCCTGAATGGCTCACTGCGAGTGGAGAATTGAAGACATAACTCTTGACAATATAGCATTGCAGCACTTCCACCATTAAGTGCATCATTTTAACGCATCTTAGTCACTGAACATACTATAAAAAATGTAGCCACATAATCTTGGACAAACACCTGTACAAAAATTCCATAAGGCCAAGACAGGCATTTGTAACAAAACAATTTCTGTTCACTGTTATTTTCACCTTTCAGACTTGCTGTGTGAAATTAGTCCTTCAAAGGCTAAATCTTCATTGAAACATTAGTATAATATTGGGATAAATAAGCACTACCATAAGATTGCATTTTGTCACCTTTTCTAAAACTGAAGAATTAGTTAACTTACTTTCTACAACTTCAATTCCAGATAATCTGGAACGGAATCAGAAACGCTCGTCATTACGCTACTTTATTGGATTCATGTGCTCTATAGCAAAGATTAAGGTCACAATACAAATAGATGCCACCATAATGCATAATGTCATAAATGAATTAACAAAATGTCAAATGCAATATAAAAGTGTATCTGGCATTGACATGATTGGGTGAGTTGCCTCCTTTTATGCTGTGCCGTTCTAATACCATCCCGATTTATAAGACAGAAACACCTGGATCATATTTTTGAAATGATTCAAATTGACCTATGTAAATTATAACTCGAGATGGAGTTTTCATTTCACACAATACTCCACCAAAACTACTTTAATATAAATTCTCTCAACTAAAGGTTCATAGAATCCCTACAGTGCAGGTCATTCAACCCATCGAGCCAGCACCGACCCTCTGACAGAGCATCTTACCAAGGCCCATGACCACCGTCACACTTTCCCATGACCCGTGCATTTACTATGGTTAATCTGCACATCTTTGGACCATGGGAGGAAACCAAAGCATCCAACAGAAACACATGTAGACACGGGGAGAACGTGCAAACGCCACACGCAGTCACCCAAGGCTGGAATTGATCTGGGTCCCTGGCGCTGTGAAGCAGCAATGCTAACCACCATGCCACCCATAAAATAATGAACAAGTTTCTATGAATAATAGTGCGGGGGAGGAAACCCAATGGTACAATTGAGGAATCACCAGGAATAAATCTGGTAACACAAAATGAGCTGACAGCAGCCCACATTACACTGCACTGAGCATGGTCTGCACTCTGACAATTGTGAACAACCAAAATAACATGTTGTTTGATTTGATCAGCTAATCACTGGGATGTATGGCCTATGTATCTGGCAGTGCAAGGGCACTGAAACCCATTCATAACATTGCTCAATTGTGTAGTAGGCAGAATGCCTTTTTGGACTGACTGCAGCCTCCTATTAGTGGAAAATACCACTCACATCACCACTGCATAATGGCAGAGTGAAAAGGCTTGTTTAAAATGTTGTTCAAATTTTTCAGATAACATTTGAACTTGTAAAAAACGTGGCTCACTTACACTTGCTAGAAGCAACATACATTCACTCACAGGAGTTTGTTCTCTGCAATTTTCTCTTCCATTGACTTCAGTGGTCTAAAACAGGCCATCAACCTATTTTGCATTACTGAACTCATTTAATTTAACATCTTAAAACTGCACAATGGACAATTATTCCTGCTTCAAAACTGTGGAAACATCCATTGCCAAGATGTTATATATTGTCACACACGCATGTACATTAGATCTCACCAACATGCCTTTCATGACCAAAACATGTAAGGCACTATTTTCCTCCCTCACCCACCCACCAAATGGTCTTTTATTTTGTCACAGACAAAAGTGTGTGCAGTAAAAGAATAATCTAATGTTGACCCCATTGTTGGTGGATTGAAGTTGACTGTCTCTTTTAGCCAGTTCAATATTTCCTTATGTTACAATACTGCAATTTTTTGAAGCATATAGCCCGGGTTGCATTTTAAAAACAGCCAAAGGCAGACAATCAGCACTATGAATCTCTGGCAATTTATCATACAGCAAGCGCATATCTTTTCTAATGACATTTACAATAAAGTTAGTGATCATTTGTGACTCCTTTACAAGCTGTGCACTGACAAACAACAAGTAATCCTGATATTTTGATTTTTTTAAGGTATTGTTGGATTTACTACCATTTCATAGACATTGACTCAAAAGCTGCAACCTCACTTATTTTATTATCCTTCTTACTGATTTTCTGAGGTTACTCATTTTGGAAAGTTTGTTTCCTTCATTCTTTCCAGTATTTCAATATTTCATCATATCCCACTTTTCACATTCCTTTTTGATGTGTGGTACGTAATGGAAATTACTGAATACTGCTTTCCAAACTGTTACTGCCACCTATTTTGCCACTGGAATGACACATGACTAAATAATTCTGGAAAGTATCTCGTCACTGGTAGGACTTGAATATTGCTGAAAATAGAAACATGTTACCAAAGCTTTTTGTCTTGCACTTATCAGGATAAACACAAGATTTAGCAAATGTCAAAAGATCACAATAATTTATACAACAAACAAAAAAGGTACTGACTGATTGGTAGGTTAACTCTGATTACTTTCTACATGGCAACTGCTCAGCCAATGGCAAATTATAGGGTCCCCATGTTTCCAGGTAATTCAAAGAAACGGACAAGGCTTGAGCATATTTCTTTTCCTTACAGAGTGGGTCCCTGTATATAAATGCACATTGCTTCTAGTCAGCAGAAATGAGCTTGACTGATCTATCCTAAAGTGGTTGGTAATGTAGCTGTTCGTTCACTCGGGATCGTTTAGCAAGTGCTGCCGATTGCAGAAACAGATCACAATCAGTAAATGTTTCATTGTGGATTTTGCAAGCGTGAGCTGGTTGAGCATGGTCTGCATTCCGACAATTGTGAACAATCAGAATAACATGTTGTTTGATTTGATCAGCTAATCACTGGGATGTATGGCCTATGTATCTGGCAGTGCAAGGGCACTGAAACTCATCCACAACATTGCTCAATTGTGTAGTAGGCAGAATGCCTTTTTGGACTGACTGCAGCATCCTATTAGTGGAAAATACCACTCACATCACCACTACATAATGGCAAAGTGAAAAGGCTTGTTTAATATGATGTTCAAATTTTTCAGATAACATTTGAACTTGTAAAAAACGTGGCTCACTTTCTAGAAGCAACATACATTCATACACAGGGGTTTGTTCTCTGCAAACAAAAGGAAAATATTCAAGGCTATTTTTGAATTACCAAGAAGTACAGAGAGCCGAGAATTCCCCATTGGTCTCTCCATTGCAACATCATAGAAATCATAGAAACCCTACAGTACAGAAAGAGGCCATTCGGCCCATCGAGTCTGCACCGACCACAATCCCACCATCTCGGCAAATCAGTCAACTTGCCAACCAATCAGCACCCACCTCCCTTTCCCTTAGCATAAATTGTTCTGATTGTTTGAAATTTGACATTGTCTCTTCTGTCCTTACAAGACAAAAATCTTCACGTCTTTTTTTCCTGGGCAATCATATGAAAATGTCATATGAAAGCATGGATCAAGGGAAAAGGGAACATGCCCAATTAGCCCACTCATTCCAGCAGAATGTGCACAAGATATACTTTTAGTCTCTGCCCAGATTAGTTAAAAGATTTCTTTTTAAAAATATATACATTCTTGGAATGTGTCAACTGCAAGACCGGTAATTATTGTCCATTTCAGCCAGGTTGGCTTGAAAAAGTAATGGTTGGGCTTCTCCCTGGTTTACTGCCATCCGTTGGTGGAAGTAGTCAGATAATGCTAGCATTCAGAAGGTTCCAGGATTTTGATCAAGGCAGGAGGGTATGACTTGGAGAGGAATTTGGAAATAATCATTTTCTGAAGCATATGCTGCCCTGGTTTGACAAAATGTGGAGGCTGCAGGTTTATTAGGTGCAGGAGGGCACCTGTAGATAGCACATATTACAGCCATAGTACAATGGCTGAAGAAGGAGGCAATGTTTAGACTGATGGATAAACTGATAACTGTGTGGACTGTTCTGCTTTAGATGTTGCAAATCTTTGGAGAGTTATTGCAGCTCCACCCATCTAGGCAAGTGAAGAGTTCAATCCACTCACCAATTTTCTCATGTCATGTGAAGTGAATTGAATTGGCTGCAGGCCAACATCTATGATAATTGGAGCTTCAGGGATGCTATAAGGAATATGTTCTAGAATGTTACGTGAACCCTTTACACACAGAGTTTAGTATCAGTGAGCTTACCATGGGAGTACCCACCATCTTCTAGCTGCCTTGCTATTGGTGGGGAAAGATGATGAACGACCCTCCTGCCAAAGGCAAAGTGAACCACAGAAAGGCCAAATAAAGGACTCTTCTTGGCACCTCTGGCATTGACAAACAGCGGGTGGACCTTCCGGCAGCCCCCTAGCAGGCAATGTTCCCCCATCCCCCCTCCCCGAGGCATCAACAGAACCACCTGCTCTCACCAACCTCTACTCCCACATCACTCCCAGATCATCTGATTGACTGGAGGCATGCAGCTCTCCTTAATAGGGATAACCCCCCCACCCCCCCACCCCGAAGTCCCAGCAGCAACCAATTACTTAACTAACATCCAAAATGTGCAGCTCCACATGGTTGCAGATGGCAAAAGCAATGTCACTCCTGTGTCCTTCAGGCTCTTCATCAAGATTCCCTGCTTTATGTAGATAAATGTAACCAAGTAGTTTTAGCCTAAATGTATTGGTCCACTGGTAGGGAATAGTTTGCCTCTTGGAAGAGATAACTAAACATGATGGCATCTTATGTAATCTCCAAAGTCAGGATTCTGTGACTGGGGTTATTTCTTTGATCTGGGTATTCTAAGCAGTACAGCATGCACAGGACGACCCAGGTTTCAGTACAAAGGAAATCTAATTTACTTCTAAAAACACATTTGATCTATTTTTTAAAAAACTGGATGGAATATGAAACATGTAGGGTCCATTCATTCCTCAGAATAGATGGAGACAGCACTGATACATTGAATTTCTTTTATTGAGCAGGTCTTAAAATTAACACATTACAGAAAGCGAAAAAGACTGGAGAGAGAAATAGAGATATTGGCAAAAGCCAGTCCTGTCCTGGTCAAAGAACTCAAAACAGACTGCGGATTGAACTAATAATATAGATCTGTGACTACAATATATGTTAATTGTTTGGTGCATGCTGTCTCTGACTACCAGTCCAATGCCGGCATCTCCACATCATACCAAAACAACTTGCAGATCCTGTTTATGAAAACTCTGTTTTAACTTATGAAAAGGCCTGTTTCTGCTTGCATTGTAATTTCAAAGAATGTAGTCAATTTTTCCAGCTAATCCCAGCATGCCTGCTGAGTTTTAAAATGTGGTCAAGTTAGCTTTAAAAGCTTAGCATTTGAACATAATTACATAGGCAGAAATATCTTTAAATGAATCTTTGCATTAATAAAGCAAACAGAGCTCAGCATACATTGGATCTCTCAAAGCACAATACTATCATATCCATAAATCTGATCACAACCATATCACTGCAATATCCAACCATAAGAAAACACACAGAAATATGAAGCTATCCACACTGTTCTACAACAGATCTAGAAAAAACATAAAAAGGAATATACGCCTGAGAGAATTAATCAAAAGGAAAATTGGTGTATATAATCGAGCCATAGACATGGATTATTTAGATTATATGCAATTGTATTTTCAAACAGTACACATTATCAAATGTTCATTTTAAAGTTCTATGTTGCCATGTATACACATACATGCAAATCCAGTAAAATCATTTATTTTAAAGAAATCATTGAAGCTGCTGAACTTTCATGTTGTGGACAAGGAGCTGCAATGGATAACATAGCACCATCTGCTGGTTAATTAATATATTTTCTGTTTGAAAGAAGTCAACAGATTTTCAAGCAGTGAAACGCATGGGCATAAGTTGTAGAGTCTAGACAATTTATCAGATCATAAGTAGAATTTTTTTTAAACACAGCAAATCTTCACAAATACTAAAAATTTTAATTAGCTGTAGCAGTTTATTCAACAGCCCAAAAGTGTCGGAAAGACAACTACCTCGTCCAGAAGTCCAAATCCTGAAAGACCTCTCGTGACCAGGTGCAGAGCACCACTACAGACATGTGTCCCAGGAAGGGGTTCCAAAAGGGGAGAGAGTGGACAGGGAGAGGTCCCAAAAGAGTCACAGGCGAGATACAAGACAAGGGGTAGAAAGAGGTCCCAATTAAAAAGAAAGAGGAGCAGGGAAAGAGGCTCCAAGCAGCTGGCAGATTTTAAAGTTTAGAGAGCGCAGGAGAAACCTGATGATCAAAAAGGGCCCAGTCGAAGTTCTGAAGATCCAAGAAGACAGCCAGAGCACCTTGCAACGTTTTACTATGTTAAATGCACTATATACTTGCAAGTTGTTATAGAAATATTACTGCATATTCATTGAAACTGACCAATATAATAAAGACTTAAAGTGGGGTGCTGATCAGCTGCGAGTAGCACTTTAAACAGTTGGTTTAAGTCTTCGTACTCAATCACATTGTGCATTCATTTTCCAACATATTATATCACTGCACTGTTCAGAATCACTCATTTCAAACCAAGTATCTTTGCTTGGCATTTACAGCCTATCCAATAGACAAACGAGTCTGAGGAAAGCACAATTTTAATGCATCAGTGCACTAAGCGAAATAAATGCAGCTTACCCTGTAAGCAGAATCGTTAAGAGTTGATAGGGAGCAACAAATGTCGGGAAGATGTGAATGGGGAATACAAAATCTAGCTCATGGCTTACAGAATTCAACATAAAAGTCCATGACTGAGAGTGTTTAGTACTAAAATGAACTGCGAAAACAACAAAGATTTTTGAGCCCACTGGCAACAACGAATAGGTAGCATAAATTGAACTGCATTATTCCAAAGTCTGATAGTCATCTACCATCTGCATGAATTAAGGGTTATAAACATAAAGACTTCTGGTTATAGAGGAAATTATACTTATTATCAATGCATACATTGGTGTGAAGATTGTTAGAAAGAATGGATAAAGATCAATGCGTGATGTTAACAAGGTAGTGGCTGTGTATCCTCAAAAAGGACTAGACATAAAATGTATGTAAATTATGTTTGGATTACCTCTCATATTAAAGACCACATTGAGGTTAACTGACAGATACTGCAGAAATTGCTGAAACAAGCAGTATTTGAAACATATATAAAAATAAAGCCATTCTTCAAGACCATTCATGACTAGGATGGGTCAGCAAATACAACGGAGAGCAAATGTCGAGCCTCTGCCAACAATTCTTCAAAAGTCAATCACTAGATGGTGCTCTACAACTGCACAGTTCATTCTCAGATTTTCTTTCCCCGTTCTACACAAAAATGGCTGTCCTTCATTTTCTTTATGTGGTTTAAGATATTTTCACACTGATGGGTTACTGCCTTGTTTAGCAGTTCCCAGTGCAACTACAACAACAGCACAAACCTCTGCACGCTAGTTCTAAATTGGAAATCCAACTCAAGTGATTGGTGTGAGAAATTGAAATGTCACATTGGTGGGTTAGAAGGCAAATCCCGTATTCGGCTTAAAAGCACATTGTTGGAAAATAGAGAGGCGTGTTGATATGTGCCTGCCTGCAGCCCAGGGATGATTCAAATGGACATTTTGCAGGATTTGCGTCCATCACCTCAACTATCAAATATACACTTCATTGAAAAATGTATTTCAGTTTCTAAGGTATCTGGGATGGGGTCTCTCAGAATGAAAAGTTTAAATAAAAATCATATAAAAAATATTACAATATATTAAAATATTATAATCACACAAAAATATTATAATTAAATACAAAAGCAACTGGATTATTAGCAAAACAATGTGCGGAATTAAAATTTATCCTTGTGACATAGGTTAGTAATTGATTAGGAAGTAAAAGACAATGATAAAGGAAATATATTCTGGTGAATGTAACAAACAGTTTCACAGAGATTTGTACTGCAGCCTCAGCTTTTCAACAAGACATATCGGACAATGAATTGTATATACTGGTTTACAGGTGTCACTAAATTAGGAGACAGATTCCATTGTGTAGATGGGAGCAGAAAATTTCAAAGTCATGGATTAATTGAGTGAACAAAACTCACCCTGGCAGGCACTGTTCAATGTGGGTAAACAGGAGATTATCCAAATTGGATCCAAGACAGACAAATCAGCATATTAGCCTGATGACGAGGGACCAGAAAAATCCAGGATTTGGCTATCAGGTTACACAGCTCATTAAAAGCTAGTTCAAAAATTAATCAAAAGATTAGTTAAATGTTAAATGTTGGCCCTTATCTCAAGGAATTTAGGATCCAAAGAAGAAAATTATGCTGTGTGGTATGAACCTTGGTCAGACCCCATCTGTTTCACACATCATAACTTGATGACGACATACTGGCCTTGAAGGGCATGGTGCAGATTAACAAGAATGATAAAAGGGTTTGAAGTGTTAAATTGGGAAATCAAGTTGCAAATCCTTGGCTTGAGTTCCCTTAAGTGTAGATGGTTTAGAGAGGTGTTCTAACAGAGATTTTTAAAATACAGGGATTCCTTAAGAGTGGATTCAGAGAAGTCATTTCTTATGTTGGGGAAACCGAGAAAGATTAGAGTCAAGAACATAAATACGTAGGAAATAGAGGCAGAAGCAGACCATACAGCTCCTTGAAACTGTTCTGCCATTCATCTTCTGCCTGAACTTCACTTTCCCACCCAGTCCCCATATCACTTAAGACAGTCCACCTCAGACTTAAATATATTCAATGAAAGATCAATGATGGATCATCCACAACGCCGCTACAAAAGAATTGCAAAAATACACAATACTGAGATTACAATTTACACCAGAACAACTGTCGCATCCCAGAAACCAACTGAATGAACCTTAGCTATGCCTCCTTCAGTGCAAGTATATCCTTCCTTAAATATGGAGACCAACACTGTGCACAGTTTAGTGTGGACTCACCAAAGCCAATTGTAGCAATACTTCTTTACTCTCGTTCTCCAGTCTCCATGCAACGAAGACCAGAACGCCAACATGCCATTTGCCTTCCTAAATGCTTGCAGGACCTGCAGTTTAACTTTATTTGCCATTTAATCTCTCCAAATAGCAACATTGATTGCAAATAGCTGAAGCCCCAGCACTGATCCTTGTGGCACCCTACCAGTTGCAGCCTGCCAATGCGAAAATTCCTAATTTATCCCTAATCTCTGCCTTCAGTCAACTAATTTTTCATCTATGGTATTACCCCAACTGCTCAAGCCTTAATCTTGGGTATTAACCTTTTCTGTCACACCTTATTTAATGCTTTGTGGAAATCCAAGTATCGGTTAACTTCCAATGCACTGGGACTGTTGTAGAATTTAGGATATTTTGGAAAACTACGGCTTTTAGAACCTTAGGATGTAGGTCCTGTGGATTGGTCATCTTTCAGTCCCTCAAGTTCTCCAGTAGTTTTTGGTGCTGATATTAATTACCTCAAGTCCCTTGATCTTTTTAGATCCTTGGTTACCCTAATTTCCCTTCAGGAATGAAATCACTTGCACAGACAATCTGCAGTGTAAATGTAGAATTCTCTCACCCAGAAGGTGCATTGGGTCAATCGGGACTGACCAGACTCTTTTGTGGTCAGGTTATCAAGCAGATCATAGGCAGCTAAATGGTGTTAAAAAAATGAATCAACCATAACTTAATTGAATGATTGAAAGAGAGAGATTGAATGGCCTATCCCAGTTACTACATAGAAATCCAAAACAAATGTAAAGATTTTGAACTGTTTGAAAAAGATACAACATTCTCGTCAGCAGGTTCATTGAATAAGGGAAGAAAAGATTTTCAAGCTTTCCCGACCCACTCATCTGCTTCCCCACCAAGTTCTGGTCAGACCATTTCCACAATCCTAAATTTTCCCCGTCCTGCTTTTCAATGTCTCATGCTGGGACATGTCCCATTCATGGTCAACAACATGGAATCTCACCCAAGAAACCAGTTTCCAGGTGTAAGCCTAGATGGCTTATAGTGGCAAGCTATTCAATTAAACGTACAACACAGCTGTGTCTGTTAGTTTTCTGCAACAATGGGCAAGATTCTCTGGTCTCCTCTCAGGGATTTTCTCGGTGGCAGGAGGCTGGTGGCAGGATCTGCTGGTTCTGTTTGTAGTAATGGGAATTCCCATTTAGAGCCACCCCACGCTACTGGGAAACCCATGGCAGGGGATGCACTGCCAGCAGGACCAGAGAATTCCACCAGCGTGAACGGGTGGAGAATTCCAGCCGATATGTCCCAAAATCAACAAGGGGAAGACGATATTAGATTTAATAATGAACAGCAGCCAGATCGATCGCACTCAATGTAGTGTTTGGAAGAGGGAAACGCAAAACAGCAAGTAGAATTTTAGATTTTACGGATGATTTCAACCCAAAGAGATAGACTGTCCATGGTAAAATGAGCAAATTTATTAATGGGTAGAATAACGGATGATCAGCGAGAGATTTTCATAAAGAAATGCGATACAGAATATACAACCCTAAATGGCAAGAGCTCTACTTGAGAAAAACAAAACAGCCATAAATGATTTAGCAGTGTGCGACAACATAAAACTTAAAGAGAAAACACATTCTTGTCGAATGGCAAAGATACAAAGGACGAAAAGGATAACAGTATAGAACAAGTGTTACAAAGTAGGAGTATGGAAAGAGATTTGCAAGGATATCAGAAACAACCTTTTTTTTTACAATTATGTCAGGGATAAGAGAGTGGTCAGGGGTAATGTGAGGTCCCTTGACAACTGGTAAGTGATATTGCCATCAAAAATAAGGGAATGGTGGATATATTGATAATTGTTTTGTGTCAGGATTTACAGTAAAGGAGGGTCATGTTCTAGTCATCCCAAAGGAAACTTGCACAAAATCAGGAACACATTAAAATTAACAAAATAAAAGTAATGATAAAAATAACTTCACTAAAAATGACAAATTCCCAGGACCAGATGTTTTCAATCCAGATTTTAAAAAGCAGTAGCTCAGAATATTGCAATTGCCTAAATATAATTTGCCAAAGTTCTCTTAAATCAAGAACCATAGTTTTAAATTGAAAAATTGCGTACATCACTCTGCTGGTTGGGATGAGAAGGGAAACCAGAGAATAACAGACCAGTTAGCTTGGCAGCTATTGTTAGGAAATTATTAGTTGATTAGTAAGGATAAAGAGACATTATATTTTGAAATTTTTCTGATCAATAAGAGCAAGCATGGATTTATAAAGGATAGATCATGCATTATGAATTTGATTAAATTTTTTGGATGCGTAACTGAAGTAGTGGACAAAGAAATATCTATAGATGTTACTGAAGGCATCTGTTAAAAAATTCTAATGAGAGACTGCTAGCTACAGCTGAAATATGAAAATAAAGGCAAATACCTTGGTTAGAAAATTGGGAGGAGATAAGAGTAGAAATAATGGTTAGGCACTCTAATTGGCAAGATGCAACCAGTGATTTCCCACCAGGATCCAAATTTGAGCCTCAACTATTCACCGTATGTATTAACAACTTGAATGATGGAATAGAAATATATATCCAAATTTGCTCATAACACAAAAATAGATAATATAGCAGTGTAAATGGGACAAGACAAAGGGACACCAATAGCTTTAGCGAAAGAACAAAACTATTGTAAACAGATTGCTTAATACAGGGAAGAGTAAGGTCATCAATTTTGGATGTAAGAAAGGACAGACCAGAATACTTAATAAATGGTGGAAAGCAGGAAACTGTGGAGGTTAAAGGGAATTTGGGGCAAAAGGGTGGCAAGGTAGTACAGTGGTTCGCACTGTGCCAGGGACCCAGGTTCAACTATAGCCTCGGGTGACTGTCTGTGTAGAGTTTGCATGTTCTCCACATGGGTTTCTTCCGGGTACTCCGGTTTCCTCCCACAGTCCAAAGATGTGAGGGTTAGGTTGATTAGCCATGCAAAATTGCCCCTTAGTGTCAAGGAGGTTAGCAGGGTAAATACGTATGTGGGATTACGGCAATAAGACCTGGGTGGGATTGTTGTCTGTGCAGGCTCGATGTGCCCGAATGGCCTCTTACTGCACTGTAGGGATTCCATGTATACAGATAATTTAAATATCATGAACAAGTACAGTAAACAATCAAAAAGTCTATTGGAATGCTGCCCTTTATGTCTGGAGGAGTAAAATGCAAAACAAATGCAAGGGGGGGGTAGGAGTTACACTACAGCTATGGTTAGACCACACTTGGAGCACTGTAAGCAATTCTGAGCACCAGACATTTTGAAGGATGTACTGATAGCACAACATAGCTTTAGCAGAATTATACCTGAATTTAGGAGACATTACACAAATGGCAAGTGCTATATTCCCTGGAATTTAGACAGCTAAGGGGTGATTTTAACAAAATTAAGTGATGATAGTAAAGATAAGGGGTAACTATTTCCACTGGTTATAGAGTCTAGGACGAGGGGGTAGAGCCTAAAACTTGGCAGGCCTTTTAGGAGTGAACTCGGGATTAACTTCTAATTAAAAGTTTGGAATTCTCTTCAACAAATGGCAATAGATATTAGGTTTGATAAATCTTTAAACTGTGTTAGCTAAAATTTCAGGTAAAACATGAAAACAGTGGCCAAGTACTTCCTTGAAGCTGTCGCACTCTTTCGTTATAATTCACCAGAAGAATGACAGAAATCCTGTTCACGTAGCAATGGAATGAAATAGCTCCTAGGCTATTCACGGTTCTTATTGCTTCACAAAAATGCCAGTACCTGGGGTTTATTGTAAAGTTCATTGTTCTCTCTCATGATCAATGTCTTTTTGTAATAATATGTCAACATTTATAGTGCTTCCTTTACTTGTTCAAGTGTTAATATTTCATACAATTTCGAAGGTGCTGAGGGAAAATTAGTCTTTGTCAAAGTGCTCACAGGAAATCTGCTTTTATTCTGTTGAAATTAAGAATCTTTGGCACTAGTTCCCAAAGCATATCAATGAAAAATAAATACTGGCACATTGAACAATGAGCTGCTAATACACTACAAACCTGTGTAATGTTGTTGGCTTAGACCAATTTCACCACATTCTCTTAAGCAGTGTTCATCGGTTAACTAAATCTACTGCAGCTAAAACTGAACATTCTGATGGATAAAAGTCTGAATTGCTGAAAACTGTTTAAACTTTATGTGAATCGTGAACCCTTAAGCAAGTTCCAAATTACTCCTTTTCGTGCAATTTCTGTAGCACACACAACTTCCTACAATTTGTACTGGCTTCAGAAAGAAATACGGCAATTGCAATAAAGCTAATCTACTTATTTAATATAGTTACACAATCAATAACAATCTTGCTACACTTCAGTTAATCATTTGAAGGAATTCTGACCTACGTAGGTCCATTAAAACAATGTGCTTGGTTTATGTATTTAGACAAAATTCTTCTTCTCAATCTCATCACCAGCATTCACAACAAATGTAGACTTACAATTATTTACTGAAGGAATCACTAAAGTAAAATCCCCAAACTGCAACCAAAGCTTTCCCTGCAAATAAACACAGTTTTAGGAGAAGAAAAATCAAAACATACCAGTTACTGTATATCTTACCAGATATTTTCTAGTTTATGTCAACCTTATTTGAAATCCATTAATTGAAGTATCATCCTCTTGAAAACAACTTCCTGTCATGTAGCATAGACAAAGCACATTACCAACTTTGTGCTGTGGCTGTGTTGTACCGTGGGCGAGAGTGAACAGATATTTCTGTTCTAGTCCAACTCCAACCACTCTGCATAATTCTGATATGTTTGCTAACAAACTTCCAAAAAACCTTGCTTTGCATAAAAACTGCAGAATAAAGTTCCACTTCAAAACCAGTGAAAATTGTTTTACAGCAAGTAACTTGCTTTAGGTCAGAAACATGGTTTGTCCCTCAACATTTCTGTTCCAGACTCAAGCTTCCTCTTTTACAGCTTTTTCCCTTCCATTCTCCAAATGTGAAAGGCAGCATTGAAATTGGCTGTCTGCTCACCAGGAGCAAGGCATGTGCATTTCCTGCCGAAAATGACCTCACAGCCTCAGTTGTTTGAAAAAAATGGTCAAATTGCTCCGAAGTCGACAATTCTGCCTGCATACCAGTTTAAGCCTTCAACTGCTATCTGGCAGCTGCAGCATATCAATATACTGTAGAAGACAAATGTGCTGTGACTATGATTTAAATTTTCCAAAGCAGGATGCCACACTCCCCTCCAGCCCTTCTTTTCCAACTATGCCTAGGCCATGGCAAAAAAATTAGGTGCGTGACATTTTCCAGCCAAAACATTAAATCTTAAAAAAGCACCACCCCCTCCTCATACAACCTCTGCTGTTTCACAATGGTACTAGCAATTAACATAACCAATAAAGGCCCAACCTCAGCAGATCGACCAGAGCACAGAAATAAATAACAGTTGTAAAATAAAATGCAAAGCTCCATAGGCCTGGATCCATTGAACCAACGGAGGTCCAATTGCGTGAACACACACACAAAGTTCAACCTCAAGGCAAGTTGAATGATACGTGACATACATAATTATTTTGAAAATAAAATCTATTCTGTTAAACTGTAACTTTTTATAAAACATGTACTTTTTATATTGACCATGAATGATACTGCTACACTTTTGAATGATTGCACTGAACATTAAATAAAATAGTTAATTTATGCACAATATCGCTTGGCAAAACTCAGCAATGGGAGTGTGAAGCAATTATTACAAAATTAATTTACTGCAAGTACAATTTTCTGATCATTTTAAGTCACACCATCCCCATTTGTTGCTAATCAAAAACATGTTGAAATGTGTATCCTTAGCACAAAGCTTGTAATTTATATTCCCATTGTTGCTGATATCTATACTGTATTTAATTCAAAATGAATTACCATAATATTAATTACTCGAGTATTACAGTCCAGCCTGTGGAAATACTGTATTGTCAGTCTTAAACTGCTGCTTTACCTATAAATGTAAACCAACATTTCCCAAAATAAATTAGCTTTCATATCATCACATACTTGGCCGCTACAATTTCCACTCATTGACCAAAATAGCCCAAATGTGTTGTCCAGTCAACAAGTACTAGCTGGTGCCAACTAGTCTAACTTCTGAATAATTTTCTGAATTTGTTTAACATTGAAGTAGGCAATCACAGTTTGCAAAAAAGTTCTGGTGGGATTACTGTATTGTTGATAACTTCTGCAGTTGATACCTCCAATGTCACATTCCTGAGTAAGACACACTGTATTATCTCAGCATGGGAACCATTTTCAATAAATACTTTTCATGCCTGTGCAGAACAAAACATTTCTACAAAGCTGGTTCTTTCCTCACTCAACCAGCATAAATAATTCTGAGAATGAGGGTTTAAATGCCACCATAGCCATTTAAGAATTTGAATTCACTTTTATCCAATTTTTGTTTTTAAAAGATAACAGTGGAAGTGCCCAGATTGCCACAAAATTACTCCCCCCCCGCAAACATTTGAGAGAGAATGAAAAACGGAACCTCAATAATAATGCAAAAATTATAATAATGCAAAAATTCATGTTACTTTAAGTTTACTGCTAAATATATAACCTAGAAGTTTAGAGTGGTGGGATGCCTAAAGCAAGTACAATATTGGTGATTTTGGAGCTATAAATCACCTGAAATTACATGTTCGATTTCAACAGGCTTGTTAGAAGCTGGAGGCAAAGTGGCACACTCAACTTTGAAATACTTTCCCTCTTTTATTGAGGAAACAATTGACTTTTACTCAGTTCACCTGATCATAGTAGAAACAAAATTACCAATTTATTATCATGGAGACAAAACCTCTGTCAAATATTAATGCCTCAACATATTAATAACTAAAATATTCATTTTTGAAAAAATGTTCGGTAGCTGGTTTACTTTGAATTTTAATGCGAAGTAAAACACATAGGCTGGAAATCTCTGGCCGTTCATGCCGGAGGGATTGGCTGGTCCCATTGAAGTGAACGGAGATTTGGCTGAGCGTCAAATTCTCCGTCCTCGCTTAAAGTGGCAGTGGCATGTGAACGGCCGGAGACGATTTATATACAATTTCAATTTGACGAAAATTGTATTCCGAGTAGATTACTTTCATTGCAGTTCTGGATAAGGTAGGGGTTAAGTGGTAACAGACAAAAAGAGCTCAATATTGTCAGTATACTTGTATATATCTGTAATACCACATCTTGAGATGATATCATGAAGATACACGAAGAAAAGGACATCGTTGAAGAATTCCTGAAACATTGTGTGCCCTGCCAACACAAGATAGCCACTAACACCCCATCTGCACGTGCATTTGTCCATGCATGCGCACAAACCTAAAGCTTAATCTTACTGACAACAGAAAACTGATGAACAAATTTAAATTGCCGCCTAGAATTTGAGGTAAGATAACATATGATCTACATAGTTAGTCTTGTCATTGATTTCTTTTAAAAATGGTGCAGAATGGAATTATGATATAATTGTTTTAAAGGAGACCTTGCTCAAAGAAGGGCAGGGCCAGACGTTAAATATTCCTGGGTGCAAACTCCAGTCCGAACCGCGCAGTGGGCGGGGCTTAGCGCTGCCGGACCGATCGGAGCCCTGAACTGCGCACGTGCAGTTCAAAAAAGAAAATCTGAAGCAGCGCGCCCGGGCGGGGAGAAAAAAGAGAGAGCGGGAGGGAATTCCAGGATTTGACCCAGCGACTGCGAAGGAACAACAATTATATTTTCAAGTCAGGATGGTGAGTGGCTTGGAGGGGAACTTGCAGGTGGTGGTGTTCCCATGTATCTGCTGCCCTTGTCCTTCTAGATGGAAATGGTCGTGGGTTTACAAGGTGCTGAATAAGGATCATGGGTAAGTTGCTGCAGTGCATCATGTAGATAGCACACACGGCTGCTACTGAGCGTCGGTGGTGGAGGGAGAAGATGTTTGTGGATGTGGTACAAATCAAGCAGGCTGCTTTGTCCTGGGTGGTGTCAAGCTTCGAGTGTTGTTGGAGCTGCATCCATCCAGGCAGTGTTCCATCACACTCCTGACTTGTACCTTGTAGACGTTGGATAGGCTCTGGGGAGGGGAATTACTCGCCACAGTATTCCTAGCCTCTGACCTGCTCTTGTAGCCACTGTGTTTATATGGCAAGTTCAGTTGAGTTTCTGGTCAATGGTAACCCCAAGGATGTTGACAGTGGGGGATTCAGTGATGGTAACAAAATTGAATGTCATGGGCCGGTGGTTAGAAGGTCTCTTATTGGTGATGGTCATTGCCTGGCATTTGTGCGACACGAATGTTACTTGCCACTTATCAGCCCAAGCCTGGATATCGTCCAGATCTTGCTGCATTTGAACATGGACTGCTTCAGTATCTCAGAAGCTGCAATTTGCCCATTGTGCAATCATCAGTGAACATCCCCACTTCTGAATTTATGACAGAGGGAATGTCATTGATGAAGTAGGTGAAGATGGATGAGCCTAGGGCACTGCCCTGAGAGACTCTGTCCCAGAGCTGAGATGACTGACCCTCCACAACCATCTCCCTATGAGCCAGGTATGACTCCAATCAGCAGAAAGTTTGCCCCCAATATCCAATGATTCCAGTTTTGCTAGGGCTCCTTGACGCCACACTCGGTTAAATGCAGCCTTGATATCAAAGGCTGTCACTCTCACCTCACCTCTGGAATTCAGCTCTTTTGTCCATGTTTGAACTAAGGCTATAATGAGGTCAGGAGCTGAGTGACCCTGGCGAAACACAAATTGGGCGTCACTAAGCAAGTTATTGCTGAGCAGGCGCTGCTTGATAGCACTGTTGATGACCCCTTCCAACACTTGACTGATGATCGAGTGGAGACTGGGCGGTAATTGACCAGGTTGGGTTTGCCCTGCTTTTTGTGTACAGGGACATTCCTGGGCAATTTTCCACATTGTCAGGCAGATGTCAGTGTTGTAACTGCTCTGAAAGAGCTTGGCTAGGGGAGCAGCAAGTTCTGGAGCACAAGTCTTCAGTACTATTGCCAGATTATCAGGGCCCATTGCCTTTGCAGTATCCAGTGCCTCCAACTGTTTCTTGATATCATATGGAGTGAATTGGGGCAGCACGGTAGCACAGTGGTTAGCACTGCTGCTTCACAGCTCCAGGGACCTGGGTTCTATGATCCTATGAATCGAATTCACTGGAGACTGGCATCTGAGATGCTGGGGACTACTGGAGGAGGCCTAGATGGATCATCCACTCAGCACTTCTGGCTGTAGATTGCTGGGAATACTTCCCCCTTATCTTTTGCACTGATGTGCTGGGCTCCTCCATCATTGAGGATAGGAATATTTGTGGAGCCTCCTCCTCTACCATCATTCAAGACTGGATGTGGCAGGACAGCAGAGTAAAAGATGTAGAGAAACAAATTTGCAAAGAAATTACAGAGCAGTGCAAGAATTAGAGAGTAATTATAATGGGGGGACTTTAATTATCCAAATATAGGCTGGGTTAGGAATACTGCAAAGGGAAAGAGGGCTGACAGCTCCTCAGGTCTGTTCCAGATATTTTTCCGCAACAGTATGGATCCGGTCCAACACGATGTCAGGCATTGATGAACCTGGTTCTGGAGAATAGGTTGGCCCAGGTGGAGAGCATTTTAGGCACAGTGACCAAGGTTGGCCATGAAAAGGCCAAGGAACAATTCAAAGCAGGGATAATTAATTGGGGAAAGCCAACTTTGATGGGATGAGAATGCATCCGAGCCAACGGAGTTGGGATCAAACATTAGCAGAAGTGACAATGCCTGAACAAAGGGCTACCTTCAAAGAGATAGTACTTTAGGCAATGTTAAGATATATTCCCTTGAAGGAGAAAGGTAGGACAAATAAATCTTGAGCACCCTGGATGAGGGAGAAAGAAATGAAGATGAAAAGGAAGATGTGCGCATATGATAGATGTCAGGTAAGAAATGCAATAAAGAATCAGGGTGAATATCGAAGGACCAGGACCAGAGGAGAAGTAAAAAAAAAACTAGGAAAAGCAAGGAGAGAGCATGAAAAGAGACTGGCAGCTGACATAAGGACCAGAATTATCCCAAGAAATTCTAAGTGCCGATTTGTGTAAAAACTGGAGTAACTCCCGCTGTTTTTTTAAGCAGGATTTTCAAAATGAATCTCCCACACTCAGTGCACTGCAGAGTGCCTCTGAGATTCATGCTGAAAATCAGGGGGCGGGGCTTATTTACACTGAAAATCAGGGGGGCAGGGCCTATTTCCGCTGAAGAGGCCAGTAACAGTGCTGAGCGGGCCAGTGCGCATGCACTGATCTGTCAGGGTGGGGACAGGCGCATGTACAGTGGCCCCTCACTGCTGGCCTCCCGATCGCTGGCCAGTCCCACAACCCCCTTTCATTGTCCTCACCCCACCCCCCCACGACCACCACCCCACCCACACCCCGATGCCCAGCCCCTTCCCTCTTTCTGCCACTGATCCTAACTGCAGAGTAGCAGCAGGACCACCCATCCCCAATCAACCCCCATAGGCCCCATTCCCCCAATAGGCACTGCCCAATGCCTGGTGGGCAGTGTCAAGGTGCCCAGCTGGCAATACCCAGGGAGCACCCCCACGTACCCCGACCTCTTTGGGGTGGGCGGGGGGGGCCTCCATGGCCTCCCTTAACTCTAGACCAGGCCGCCAGCTCCCCTGTTGTAAATCACACTGGAATGATCCACTGCCGGTGGGTGGGGTGGCAAAGAGACTAGCGGGCCCAGAGACTTTATCCCGGGCCCGCTAATGGGATGGAAATTCTGATTTTAATATCTAAATCAGCACAGAGCTGACAACTCAGGAAATCCTGGCCCCGTAGACACACACAGGCCATGACGCCCAGCGGGGAACCCACTAAATGGCTTCCGCTGATGTCTCCTTGGAAAATCGCCCCCAAGGTCTTCTATAAGAATGCAAACCCTCATCTATTCTACTATTTACATCCTCAAAAAATTCCAGGTTTGTCAAACATGATTTCCCTTTCATAAATTCATGTTGATTTTGTCTAATCCTCTTGATATTTTCTAAGTTCCTGTTATCGCATCCTTTATAATAGACTAGCATTTTCTCTACTACTGATGTTAAGCTAACCAGTCTGTATTCCCCATTTTCTCTCCATTTTGTTTTTTTTAATAGCCAGGACTGTTCCAGAATCTACAGAATTTTGGAAGATAACAACCAGTGCATGCACTATTTCCATGGCCACCTCCTTCAGTACCTAGGATGTAGATTGTCAGGTCCTGGAGATTCATCAGTTTCCAGTCTCAACATTATCTCCAACATTATTTTTCTAGTAATACTAATTTCCTTTAATTCCTCCTTCTCACTAGACCCTTGATTCCTTAGAATTTCTGGCAAATCATTTGCATCTACCTCTGTGAATATAAAAAAGGCTGAGGGGAGACGTGACAGAGGTATTCTGAGGGATATGGACAGGGTAAATAGTGAGAAACTGTTCCCTCAAGAAAGAACTGTAGAGAGCACGGATTCAAAAAAACGAGCAATGAGAGTATGAGTAATGCAAGGATGTTTTTTCACCCACAGGGCGGTTGGAGTCTGGAACAAACTTCCTGAGAGGGTGCTGGAGGCATGTTCGATCAAGGTATTTGAAAACGAATTGGATTGTTCTCTGAAAAGAAAGAACGTGCAAGGTAATGGGGATACGGCAGCAGAGCAGGGTTAGGTAGAACAAAAAATAGTACAGCACAAGGACAGGCCCTTCGGCCCACCAAGTCCGTGCCGACGCAGTGCCTCTCCAATCTAATATTTTCTTGCCTCTTCGTGGTCCACATCCCACTATTCCCTGCCTATTCATGTATCTATCCAGATGCCTCTTAAATGTTGTTATAGAATCTGCTTCCACCACCTCCGCCAGCACCACATTCCAGGCATTCACCACCATGTGAGAGAAAAACTTGCCCCTTATATCTCTTTTAAACTTTCCCCCTCTCACTTATAACCTATGCCCCCTGAATAATTGACCCTTTGACCCTGGGAAAAAGACTCTGACGATCCACTCTATCCAAGCCTGTCATAATCTTGTAAACCTTTATCAGGTCACAGGCCTGTAATTTCCTAGATTGTCTCTTCTGCCCTTCTTACACAGAGGAAAAATGTTAGCTACTATCCAATCCTCTGGTACCTTGTCCGCGGCTGAAGAGGATACAAAGTTTTGGCCAAGGCCTCAGCAATTTCTTCCCCCTCTCAGTATTCTGGGATGGATCCTCTCTGGCAGTTCAGTGAGAGTACGGTTAAGAGAAGTAGAAGTGGGTCTGTTGAATATTATGAATGATGTGGAGATGCCGGCGTTGGACTGGGGTAAACACAGTAAGAAGTTTAACAACACCAGGTTAAAGTCCAACAGGTTTATTTGGTAGCAAAAGCCACACAAGCTTTCGGAGCATGTAAATTGAGTCTGTGTCTTTATAAGCTCTGTTTGTGAACAGAATTCCCACTCACCTGAAGAAGGGGCTTAGAGCTCCGAAAGCTTGTGTGGCTTTTGCTACCAAATAAACCTGTTGGACTTTAACCTGGTGTTGTTAAACTTCTTACTGAATATTATGAACTCAGAGGGAACACAAGAGTAAACAGGAGAAAAACTAGAAAAGAACTCAGGATTAGGGCTAGAACAGAATGGTGATTTTGGGGGGAAGGTTTGGTGGACAGGAGGAAGGAGATGAGCAGTAAAACAGATGAATCTCAATCTTAGGAGCAAAGATTCGCACAGCCATATGAACGGAGTGGGAATGGAGGGATACAAAAGAATGGTCTAGTTTGGACCAGGGAGCGGCGCGGGCTTGGAGGGCCGAAAGGCCTGTTCCTGTGCTGTATTGTTCTTTGTAGGTCCCTCAAAGTTCTTGGGGAAGATAGCTGGTATAAAAGGTCTTACTGAAAAACTGTTTTCTGCTTGTGCTCATAGCCTATGCCTTTTTGATAAGAATCTAAGCTTCCATAGGGTTTCCATCTTTTTCCTCAATAAATTAAACCTGTCCCCTGTCTACATCAATGAGGATGAAGTTGAAATGATCGGGAGTTTCAAGTTTCTAGGTGTCCAGATCACCAACAGTCTATCCTGGTTCCTCCACACCAGCACTATAGTTAAGAAAGCCCACCAACACCTTTACTTTCTCAGGAGGCTAAGGAAATTTGGCATGTCCTCTACAACTCACTAACTTTTACAGCTGGGTATGGCTCCTACTCTGTCCAAGACCCCAAGAAACTACAAAGAGTCGTGAATGAAACCCAGTTCATCACGCAAACCAGCCTCCCATCCACTGACTCTGTCTACACTTCCCGCTGCCTCGGAAAAGCAGCCAGAATAATCAAGGAGCCCATGCACCCCGAACATACTCTCTTCCACCTTCTTCCATTGGGAAAAAGATACAAAAGTCTGAGATCATGTACCAACTGACTCAAAAACAGCTTCTTCCCTGCTGCCATCAGGCTTAAGTTGATCTTTCTCTACACCCTCGCTGCAACTGTAACAATACATTCTGCGCCCTCTCCTTTCCTTCTCTATTCACGATATGCTTTGTCTGTATAACGTGCAAGAAACAATACTTTTCACTGTATATTAATACATGTGACAATAATAAAACAAATCAGTCATATATCATAGGAAACATCTAGGGATGTTTCCCAAGAGGCACTAGAGAAAGAAGATGGATTTCAAAAACAATAGGGATGATTGTTAAAAGATGCACAAGTGTTAAGAGAACAAGGGGGAATGGTGAGGCAAAACATTTAAGGAGAAAATTCCTGAGCATGGAGCCTAGGCAGCAGAAAGTGTAATTGCTAATATTGAAGCAAAGCACAGCCAGAGTACAGAAGCTGTTACTCCAATTTTTTTTTATTGGTTTGAACTTTGCATTGCTGAAGCTTTGGAAAATGGCTTTTAATCCTTCCATTGGGATGTTTCTCACCAAAGCAACATTGAAACAAAACATTCCAAATAAGTTTCAACTCTGAAACTTAGGCCCCCAGAATCTTGCATTCCTCTTTTGTAAGACTACTCATATGGCAACAGTTTGTAGCAAACCAAAGCTAACAAAAAAGGAGTTCCGCATTTACTCAAAGTTGCATTTTAAATGTGTGAATCTGCAAGAAAAAAATTGAAGTAGGAAGTACACAAAAGGAGCACTTTTAATTCAATTTCTCATGTCGCACTTCCTTTTTTGGTTTCAATTTCTTAGCTTATCCCCTTCCCATCACATGCAAAGCATTATCCAGCCGCAGGAAGAGGCAAAAACCTACTTCTTTTCTCAATACAAAAGATGTGGCCAACTACCAGGAAGTGCTAGAGAGCTTCTCAGTTATTCAATATTTGGGGAAGCACAGTCACCATTCAGCCCATTTCTGATTTCAGTCAATGGCTTCATCAAAACCAGGAAATCAATTACATGATCATCTATCAGTGTGAACAACTGTCCTACTAATATTAAAGTACACCTTGAAAGAAATGATACTCCTTCTAAACAATCCAATATATTTCAGGAAACTTGTTCTGCCTCTGTCTCATTGCTGTGATAGGACAGCTTCACAAAAACAATTCAGATTCAGAAATACTGTAAATTACCAATGTGGCCCCAAAATAGAGAAACATACAGAATTTTTTTTACAAACAGGTTTCTATAGAACAATTACATTGCCCAGTGAATTATGTATTTTTAAAATCCATTTGGTAAATTTTTGGTATGCTGTAGTAACTTGTGCAGACCAAAAAAACCCCAAACAACTCATTCAGCCAAAGGTATGCAGATCATTAAAATGTCATAAACAGATACAGTAAATCATCAAAACAGTGAATGGAATATTGATATTTATATAACATAACTGGATAGATAACTAGAATACAAGGGCCTAGAAGTTGTACTTCAGCTACACAAAGATTTGGTCAGACCACATCTAGACTACTGCAAATGCACCCTAGAAAGCATTCTTTCTGGTTGTATCACAACTTGGTATGGCTCCTGCTCTGTCCAAGACCGCAAGTAACCACAAAGGGTCGTGAACGAAGCCCAGTCTATCACTCAAACCAGCCTCCCATCCATTGACATTGTCTACACTTCCCCCTGCCTCGGAAAAGCAGCCAGCATAATCAAGGACACCACACACCTCGGATATTCTCTCTTCCACCTTCTTCCATCGGGAAAAAGATACAAAAGTCTGAGATCACAAACCAACTGACTCAAAAACAGCTTCTTCCCTGCTGCCATCAGAATTCTGAATGGACTTACCTCGCATTAAGTTGATCGTTCTCTACACCCTAGCTATGACTGTAACACTACATTCTGCACGCTCTTCTTTCCTTCTCTATATACGGTATGCTTTGTATAGTGCGCAAGAAACAATACTTTTCACTGTATTCTAAAAATGTGACAATAATAAATCAAATCAAAATCAAATCAAATTTATTCCTGGTTTAAAACATATTTTGTTACCCTGAGTTGTGTCTGTATATTGTAAAGAAATTTACATTCGGAGCACATTGACTGGAATTTATAAAATAATGAAAAGGACTAGATTCTGTTCCGGTGGACAAATTATTTAAAATTGATAATTTAGGGAGGACCAAGCCTTTTATGCTTCAAAACATGATTGCATGTTTAGCAGTTCTTCTTTTCAATGAGGCTACTGGTATCTGTTGAACTGATTTGTGACTGTGTGGTGAATGTTGATTCACTGTATACCTTTGAGAAAAAGCTGGGCCTGTTTCTAGCCGAGGAGGATCATTTCATGCAAAAAACGAAGGGGAGAATTTTCCCGTCCGCCCGTCATGGGAATCGTAGCAAATGGAGAGTGGACTATGTTGACCTTGGGTGGCATTTTTTGATTTTGGGGCGAATGCAGACAATCCTGCCCCAAGAGTCAACGTGGACTTTCCATCACTTTCAATTGCCTAAGAGGAGTTGGAGAGGAACTTTGTAGACTTCCCCCCGACCCCCCTAATTAGTTGGTATTTTTCATTTGCTTTGTCATCTCTCCCAAGAGATCACACAGCCAAGGGCTTACTTTTGGGCAGAGCGCACATGAATGAATGAATAGTGATTATGTCAGTAATGGCAACCATGACAACGATCATTGTAAAAATCCACCTGGTTCACTAATGTTCTTAAGGAAAGGAAATCTGCTATCCTAACCAGTCTGGCCAAAAAGTGGATCCAGATTCTCAGCAACATGGTTAACTCTTAACTGCCCTCCGAAATGGCCTATCAAGCCACTCGGGTCAAAGACAATTAGGGATGGGCAATTAATACTGGCCTTTCATTGGTTGGGATTGTTTTCATCATGATGTACAATAGATCACAGCTGAACAAAACAAGCTGAGGGAGCAGTAGGCCCATTCCATTTGTATTTTATATGATCTGTAGACAGGATAGGGCTCATTATAATAACATAACAACTGAATAGCTTGTCAATATTCATTATCTAGGTTCAAGAAATGGGCATTCAAACATGGTTTCATGCAGCTATAGACTCGTACCCCGACATGTTGGGCGGAATCTTCCCAAAAAATGACTAAGTATCATTTTGTGTAAGAAGACCGGTGTGCTCGCAATTTTCCTCACAATTAGTTATGTTATGGGAGAATACTGAGTTTTGCACTAGTTCTGAGAGGGGAGGGGCCTAAACCTGCCAGTTAGCCCGGCTTCAGAGAGATCGGGTGCCATTTTTAAAGGACGCCCAATTTCAAATTGAAATAGAGGACCCCCCCCATTGAAGAGAGGTTTACCCACCACTGCTCCCCAACAAAGACTGCCAGCATTGGGACCCTTCCGCTGGGTCCTAATCATAATCACCCGGCCACCCCAACCCCTCCCATGGCCCCCTGCCTTATGACCTCCACCACCCCCATGTCGCAGCCCCCTTGGCACTGCCAGGGTGCCTGTTGGCACAGCCCAACAGGCAATGTCCAGCCACATCCCTGACCATCAGCAACATCAATGGCCTCCGAACCACACACCCACCTCCGGGGCATGGCGACATGGAGACGAGCGATTGTCACCAGGCTCCCGCTGCGCCGGAGGGTCAGAAAATCTTGGGATCCAGGAAGCTCCTTCCTCAAATGGATTCAGCATATTTAAATACGCGTTTAAAAAGTCCCACTTACATCTGGGAGCGGTGGGTGGGAAGATACCAACGAGATATCACGCTGGCACAGAATACACTGAGCCACTCACCCACAATTCTCCAGCCCCACTTCGCTCCAAAGCATTCTGCACTAGATGCGATGCAGCCAGAACATTGCGGCAAGAAAATTACAGCCATTATTTCAGGAGAAAATAGTAAATATAATTCAGCCCAAGTTTTTGATAGTATGGAAAAAATAATCACAGTAATCATCCATATAGTAATATGCTGCTGTAAACTTTATACGATTTCTAAGTTGAGACATGTTAATGACAGTCTTCTTTATTCATTTATTTTTTTCATAAAAAAGGAACTTATTGAAACCTTGTTGCAGGATGAGAAATGCTGTAAACATTGTTCAAAAATTAAGATCAAATTCAGATAATACATCTCTGTTCCACCAACAGATCATGACCTTTCTCATCCAAGAGATTCCAACTAAATTTCTTAATCCTTTGTCCACTAGGAACATGCCCCTGGTTCCCTCATTGCTTCCTATTACCCTCCCCCATTTTTATACTTTGATGCGACTTTCAATCTCATTTCCCTTTTTTAAAAAAGAAACGAATCACTTCCCTCGGTTTAGACTCCCACATTTAGGGGCTGATTCCACATGTCCTGTAATTTTCTGTACATATGTTCAGTTTTATTGAATGTGAAATCAAAGGCTTCAGGGCCCAATTTCCTAATCTGTGAGTGCAACACCAAATAAAAACAATTAACAGAGGTCCTCCCCTCTTTAATTCTCTCCTTAGCACATTGCAAATGCTTATGAAGATGAGCAAAAACATATTCTTCCTCAATAATAAAAATATCTGCACCCCAAAAAACATCACTATCCTGTGACTCTGTACACTTATTAAATGCCATTCAGGATATATTTTTAAATCAAGGGGCCTTCAAGTGATTATTTCTAACTGTAACGCCTTCGTTTTGGCATGAGGATATATCCTTCGACAAATGGTTATGTTGGGTACCATGCTAAATAAAATGAAGTGTTAAAAATATGTGGCATTTTTGCTGTCCATTCAGCCACAGCAATTCTGGAACTTTCCCTAAAAAAGTCTTGCACAGAACATGTTATTACTCTGTAAAATGCATCTCTTAATGCTGCTTTAAATATGGTCGTCTGCTGCTGGTAAGCTGCTACTGTCTGTTTGTCTGGAAGAAACAGTTTAAATGACCTCAGTCTGTAACAGCAAAGAAGCCTATCAATGTTACCTTAAACATGAGCCGAATGGGACAAGTTCCAAAGATTGCACTCCATGGGTCTAATCACAGTGCCACCGTACGGCTACAGCATAACTGTACAATTATAGACTTTGATACCACTGAATTGCACACCCAATATTATAAAACACTTGTGGCTGATCACTGTAGTTTTTTTTAATGGCTCCTCTTTTAGTTTCATTTAGCACTTACCAGCAGTCAGTAGTCACTGCTTTTTCTCAATGTTAAAAAATAAATCATTTTCACTTGACTACTGTATACCATCTGTACTGATGTTATGAATTATGGTATAGGCTTCAGTTATAAAAGCAAACGATCTGTTGACCACATAAAATTATGAGAATGTGTCAGGTGTCTAATAAGGCTCCATACATTTTTGTTCCAGGATTCTAACAATGTCAATAAAGGAAGGTGTGAAACTTGCAGGGGAACTTGCAGATGGTGGTGTTCCAAGCACTGTCTAAATATTGGTCTTCCAGGTGATGGAAGTTGTAGGTTCAGGAGCTGCTGTTTAAAAATCTATGGCGAGTTGCAACAGTGCATCTTGGAGATCGTACACACTGCAACCACAGTGCACAAGTTGTGGATGGAATGAATGTTAATGATGGTAGACAGGATATTAATCATGGGTTTTCACGGACATGACTTTACAAATGCTGTTAAATTTCCACTCGCCCAGGCAAGGGTAGAGTATTCCATCAAACTCCTGATTTGTGCCTTGTAGATGGCAGACAGATTTTGGGGAGTCAGGAAATGAGTTACTTGTCGCAGAATTCTCAGCCTCTGGCCTGCTCTTATATTTATGCAGTTGTGGCAATAAAGTTCCTGGTCAACGGTGACTCCAGGACATGTTAAATTTTCAAGATGGAGAACAGCAGATTCCTTTTAAGGACAGAGTATCAAGATGTATGCATCAACACCGGATAACTGACCCACATCATTCATTTATTGAATTGAATGGTGGAACGGGTTGGAGGCATTGAATTGCCTATTTCTTCACTTAAATGTCATAGCACCTGAGGAGGAGAGCAACAGTTTGGAATGTGCTCTATTCTTCCAGCAAGGGACACAGTTTCAGTGATGAGTTTTCAAAGGATTAGATGAAGAAAAAGGAAATTTTAAAATGGCAATGGAAGTTGGACTGAATATAGAATGGAACAGCAGTTGGGAATGCAATCCAATGACACATACACTCTGCAGGTAAAAATGGTCCCTCTTTTGTTCCTTTTTGGAAGATTTCAGTGGGACTATCCAAAATCCTGGGTATGGACTTGTTCCCCATAATATTCAAGTCCCTTAAAGTCTCAACACAGTATTTATTATCCAAATGAAAAAAGTGTATTAATTACCTGCAACGCGGCAGAAACATCGACTCTTTGATAAATACAGATCCTGAAAGTAGGATATACCAGCAAGTTGCAACACTATCAGGACTAAAACAAAAAGAGAGAAAACTATTTAAAGAAAAATGTACTCATAATTATGCAAAATATTAACAGCAAGATTCAGGTGTGCAAGATGAAATTATGAATCAAATACTTAAAATTGCACTGTTAGTTTACTTTAAGTGTTGTTGATTTGGAACTCAATCTGAAGAGTTCATCTATAAGCCAAAATTCTACAGGCACACCAGTGAAAGGCCAATATGGTTCCCAGCAGTGCAAACCATTCTCTACAGGAATGAGATTGCAACTGCTCTGCCACACATTCCACGATTGTCTATTGCTCCCACCAGCTTTAAATAACAAACAGATCTCAAGGTGTAGCTATTCCCAGGTAATGTGTTCTGCAGATTGCTCTTATAGCTAATACTACTTTGTGAAAACAGGTCAGTTCTTTGGGTAAATATAATATTCAGCACAGCCTGCAAATTTTATATATTATGACAACTTATTTTACTTCGTTAAAAAATACTCCATGAAGTTATATTTCTCGATGCTCGAAGAAAAACAAATTGTAATTTTCTCTCCAACTACTCGGCTAAAAAACAGTTTTTCTCCTTTTATCATGTGAAAAACTCACCATATCATACCTAAAAGCCTGAAGATTAAACTGGCATTAAACTGGTTAGAAGTATTTGGGTGGTCAGCACCTACTCCCAGAGCAGTGATGCAAAGCAGCACCCCTGCAGTCCTGCATAATAATCCAAAAGCATGATCATGTAATAATTCAGGACTGGATAAATAAATGTACGGCAGGAATCGGCTGATGCTGAATTGTTACATTACTGACAACTCCCAAGATCAGAGGATTCTACAGCGCTGCACGGAGACCAACTAACTGAGGGACTCGTCTTGCCGATATTTTTTTCTATCCATTCCTACTTCAAGATCAAACAACAAAGATTTCGCCAACAGAAAAAATCTTTCACAAATCACTTCCCTACCTGCTTGCGGCCGAGTACCTTACATAGAAAGCAATCTCCCCCTTAAAACACTGGTGGTTCCAAATCAGTGGCTAGCAAGTCAGTCAGTAGTGCTTACACAGTAGAAACAAATCTACTGAAGGTCACTTCAAGGACAAGCAAAAATATTGTAACATGTAAGTAAACCTTGACAAACTACCACTGTGAAAATCCTGTAGGAATTTCAAGCAAAGGAATCTTGCTGCAGTTTCAAAGTTTTGCATAATATTTTAACTTTTCAGCATTGAGCTCGGAGTACTTACTAGAACAAGACTTCATTGGCATCGTGCTTTTCATAACGTACTGTCGTGCACATCAATCTGAAAGACAGTATTCATATAGCAAAGCTCTTAGAATACAAGTGATGAAAACATTGCAACTATTTGATCATTTTTCAACCTTCACATTCTGAGTCAGCAAAACTAATTTTTAACACCAGTACTGGCTTGGCAAATGATTTCAAATTAAATCCAAGGTCAACAACAGAACACCTTCCAAAAGATTACTTAATACAATTCCATTTGATTTGCTTTATTGCAGCTCATTTCTATACTTCAAAATTAATAATCAAAGGTGATGGACGAGTATCAAAAGGGCATTGAGATAGATTCCCAGCAATCAAGTCTGCTTTTGGATTCCCCACACCTATTTCCCCCAAAAAATAATGTTTGACCAACATCACTGAAATCCCCCAAATTGGGATTTTTTAGATAAAAACCCTTTGGGCTGTTCCATAATAAGGCTTTCAATTGAAGTTCTACTAAAAAAACTTGACACCATCAATTTCTGCAAAATGAATCCCCACTTCTCCAAATTTTCTCGGGTAATAATGAAACTTTAAGGGGGGGACGGGTGGTGGAATGCGAACGGATCAATAATACACAATGCATGTTTAAGACAGACAAGCCATGGGTTTATGTTTGTTGTTGATGAGATTTTAGTGGAGCAGGACCAAAGAAAGAAAATAGTTCTGACAAAACAGGTTATTCAATCCCTCTGAGCAGCTGTTACTGAATGCAATGAGCAAACGTCTGACAACCAGTCCTCATTTTCTCAATACATAGTGGGAATGGAAGAAAACAAAACAATCTATTTATGGTGTCACAGGCATATTAAATTGGTAAATACAATAATTATTTTGTTTTACAGAATAAACATAATGAGCACAAAAACTAAAACCCCTGGATTTGACATTTGGTAGCACATTTGCAAATAAAGGCCAGACACATCCAGACTTCAATCACCAGCCTGTTAGAGGGCTCACACTGCCAATACTACCTGATCTTTTTACAAATGCCAACAAGCCCTGGGCCTTTTCTTCCATTTTCACCAATGCCCAGATTTCTTCGATCACCAGCTCTACAACAATGCCCACTTGCGCTTCTTTGTCACCGAATCCCTTAGACTCAAATCACTAAGATTTTCCTTGCCTCCATGACATGTTTTTATAACTACCATCTGTCCAATTTACTCACCCATACCAAGATCTGCTCTCCTATTGTCCCTATCCTTCTCAACCTTCACAGGCTGCCTGTCACACAATGCATTGATATTAATATCTTTATTTACAGGGCCTTATTCCTCCCCAACACTGTTACCTCTTTCAGACCTTAGTTCTCAAACATATCAACCAGCTGTGGCCCGAACTGGCCTCAATAGGTCATATCAAGTGAGAGATTAACATTTACTAATTCAATAAACCAAGTGGAACACTAAAACGCTAAACGCAAAGAACTCTTCACAGAAGCGTGTCATTTTATTTCATTATGTTATGTAAGAAGCAGTTAGATATAGCACTTGAGGCGAAGGGGATCAAAGGATATGGAGGGGAAGGCGGGATCAAGCCATTGAATTGGATGATCAGCTATGCTCATAATGAATGGCAGAGCAGGTTCGAAAGGCTTAATGGCCACCTCCTGCTCATGTTTTCTGTGTTTCTATGCTTCATCATCATGTTTACTGTTTTAGGGTCTTAATGAAGTCTCCATAATCTTAAGTAGGTTAAGTGTATATATTTATTAATTACAAGAACCATGTACATATAAAGTAAAGGGTTCAAGCTAGGAGTTATCTCCATGCTTATTTGTGAACATGGCTCTGTCCAACACTAGACTGATCACTGACGAACTTAATGTCTCATGCGTTTTCAAAGATAGATACTCAGCTTGAATGGAGTTCAAATCTTCAAATTCAGATTTTCAATCTTATTTCATTTTCCTTTTTTTGGGTTTCATCAGATAGCTTTTCTTCATTCACAGCCAGCTGCTCGCTCCACACCATCATCTGCTGCTGCAATTCAGAATTTCCAAAATGAGGGGTTTTTTTGAGACTTCTGGAAAGCTTGCTGAAAGTCTTTCTGGAGCCCTTGTGTGCTTTACTCGAGTGATGTCTTTTTTCCCTTTTGGCGCTTTACTGGGAGTTTTCTATGCTGCCTTTTCAAACTCTGCACACTCCAGAATTTGAAATTAAAATATTGAACAACGGCTTTCAACATTTCATCGAAGCTGGTTGAGGATTCATCAATGCATTGTATTAGCATTACTTCACCAGCAAGTTCACCAAACCCATATATAAAGGGCTTTTAAAGGCCTGTTGTATTCTGGTAGTTTAAGAATTCACTTCTCCAGGATGCCCAATTTTCTTTTAGGCTTGGCCCAAGTTGAATTTTTGATCCATGGTTAAAAAATTTTAATCTGTAGGTTCAGTTTCAAGAAGTTGCCAAAATTCAAGATGCCGCTGTTGTTAGTTTGAAGACAAAAGGGTTTACCACACTTGCCGGTTTTGGCAGGCTCTTACTACAATGGCTCTTACACTCAGCCTTGAAAGATTTTTAAACAATAGCTGCTTGGATTGACTGGCTGACTTCTCCATTTTAGGGCTAGGTTGTAGGGTTGCAAAAACGGGAATCCTTACCTTTGTTGGTCTTTAAAGTGGAATCTTCAGAATTAATTATTCCCACCCCTCCCCTTGTCAGATGTCAACTTGGAAGTCTGACTGGTCATGTTGCTTTCAGAAACATCTGACCAGGAACTTAGCTCATCCTTACTGAGTACTTTGATTCTGCAATTCCTGTGTATTCAAACTGGATGTTTTTCTTCTCTTCCAATTCCTCTACTTCCAATTCTGCAATGGAGCTTCCCTCAGGTGATCTCCCCCCGTCTCTTCACTTCAGGTGCTTTCCCTCAGGTCAGAATGTTGATCCATTAAATTTTCCAGCTTTTGAAATTCTGTTCCAACTTTTCAGGTTCTGGGTTTTTTTTTTACAACAGTTGCCATCATGTTGTAGGGTATTGGATACCGTTCAGAAAGATTTAATGAAGTCTTTGTAGTCTTAGGTATGTTAACTGTATTTATTTATTAACTACAATAACTATGTACATATACACAGTAAAGGGTTCAAACTAGGAGCTGTCTCCATTACTTAATTATGTACACGGCTGCTTCCAATAGGAGATGTGACCCAGAGATGTGAGTTGCTTGCTTTCTTACATCAGTGAATGAGCAGTACTGCACTCAGTACCCCATTAACCCTATATCTGCCAGACTCTCATACTGCACTTACCTGAGCTGGTGCTCTCTCAAATTAGATAGTACATCCATGCCATGGAGGTGCGAGTATATAATTTCTAAATCCTGTTCAAAAAAGAAAAAGCATATTCAGTTCAAATACAAATGAAATAGCAAGCATATTTTCAAAACATTCAAGGAATTTGGTGCAGGACATACATATTGAAGTACAAAACAGAAATTATAAAAGATTTACTGTGCCATACGGTTGCTTAATTACCAGAAGCTCTGGTTACATTCTGTCCAGTTTTATAAACTTATTTAAGGTTAGAACAATATGATGGATATGCAGCTGTGCGTTTGCAGTGGAGTGTCAACTGCAACGAGTGGTCAGATATTGCCCTTATCAAATTCACGCACAAGCTTGAGACAGTTCCTAGCTTGAACTCTGCTATCTTGCGTGATTTAAGTGTTAAGTGAAGGCATGCAAGGGGAAAAGGGACAGAAATAGAGAGAACTTATAAACATGATGTATTATTTCCAGCTGAGTTTGTTTGGTATGGAACCACACACAGATTACAGTCAGACTTCTGAAGGGCAAGGTAGCTATGAATGCACCTGCATTATTCAGATTTGGAGAACTTAAGTTGGATGCCATAAGCATATACATTTGGGGTGGCACAGTGGTTAGCACTCCTGCCAGAGACCCGGATTCAATTCTGGCCTTGGGTCACTGTCTGCGTGGAGTTTGCACATTCTTCCCGTGTCTGCATGGGTTTCCTCCAGGTGCTCCAGTTTCCTCCCACAGTCCAATGATGTGTGGGTTAGGTTGCTTGGTCATGCTAAATTGACCCTAGTGTTAGGGGATTAGCAGGGTAAATACGTGGGTTACGGGAATAGGACCGGGGTGGGATTGTGGTTGGTGCAGACTCGATGGACCGAATGGCCTCTTTCTGCACTGTAGGGATTCTATGATTCATATATGCAGAGGGTATTTCCTTGGCCCCGGCAGACATTCTGGATAGGTGCAAAAGTATGGGATGGATAAAGTGATGTAAGAACCACCAGTCATGGCGGCTGCAAGCAAACCTGACATAAATATGCGTTATTTTTCTGTAATGGTCACATATTGGTTTTACACTGATGTAATGGAACTCCATCCTGTTCAAGTTAAATTGCTTGTTCATCTTCTAGTGCCCAATAGCTAAAAGAAAGTTTTTATTATGCCCTATACACAAGGGAAGTCCCAGAGTTCTCACATTCAGACTTTAGAATGGAGAACATAATGCACTGGTTTGCTCTGGCAAAAAGTTGGCCAGTGACGAATGGGAGGTACAAGTGGTGACCCCCTAGTCCAACATACAACAGGTCTACCTGAAAAAGACTGCATACATCAACAACAAGGTGAAGTGCAACATCTTGATAGCATGCTCCTCACATATCCAAGAAACTTACTCTTATAGGCCATGTGGGCAACATAAGATCTTTTACAAGAAGCACCCCTCATCCAGTCAGTTCCAAAACACCCACCTACTACTTATCCTGGTGACAAAATTTCTGCTAATTTTCTTCCTTTGATAGTTTGTCCATCCAAAGAATTAAGCAACAATAACTCCAAGTTCTAAGCTACTTGGAAATGTACTAAAACGTACAACATAGATTCCTTATGGCAAATGTGCCTGCAGCTGAGTGTCTCTTTAAATATTGCTTTCAGTCATGTCAGAAAAAAAACCAAACGATTTTACAATTTCACCCTGAAATCGATACAGTTAAACCTACATTTCTAACCACGTGTGTGTGTGTATGTATATGTTGTTGATAAAAAGCAGGGTGGTGGGGAAGCCAATCCAGCATGGCTTTCCTCAGCATGTTGGTGAGCTAATCAATTAAAAGTGCTTTGGGATCCTAATAACATTAAGAAATTGAAGTGAAGTTGTATAATGAGGTCCCTGCCTATTTCAAGCACAATAGTAAGTTGATTTTTGCTACTTTAACAATATATCTGTCTTGTTACTGCTTTGCAAACTGGGTTAAAACTGGGGCATTAATTGCAACCCTCTTCATAATAGCAAACACCAGTTGGCTCAATGAGCCTAGTTATTCTAAAGATGTACACAAAGTATGAACATACTTATTTAAATCCTGTTCAAAAAATTTTTTTACTCACTTTCCAAAGAAAAGCAAACAAAACTTTTGAATGTCTACCCACATATCTTCAGCTGGTTCAGATGGAAATAATATGTACAATGACACCAAGCTGTCACCTCCAATTTGGAACTTATTGTTCCATTTCTTTCTGTTTTAGGTCTGTGAAAATGTTTCAGGGCAAATGATATCAAGATGGTCAGTAGAAACATTATAAGGGACATCCTATAAGTGAAACTTGGAAGCCTCTGCACTGCAGATCACCTCTCTTGGGTAAAGATTGTGGCCTACCAGCCCACATAGAGGCAAAGACTGAAACTTGGTTTAGCTCGTTTCCTACTTCCAATCCAGTGGACGTCCCATCCTTACTAACATTGGCTCCCAATCCTCCTCGCCTCCAACTAAAAATTCTCATCCTAATGTTTAAATCCCATCACAAAACAGTAGCCCAATCCATCACACAAACCAGCCTCCCATCCATTGACTCTGTCTACACTCCCCACTGCCTCGGCAAAGCAGCCAGCATAATTAAGGACCCCACGCACCCCGGACATTCTCTCTTCCACCTGCTTCCGTCAGGAAAAAGATACAAAAGTCTGAGGTCACGTACCAGCCGACTCAAGAACAGCTTCTTCCCTGCTGCTGTCAGACTTTTGAATGGATCTACCTCGCATTAAGTTGATCTTTCTCTACACCTTAGCTATGACTGTAACACTGCATTCTGCACTGTCTCATTTCCTTCTCTATGAACGGTATGCTGTCGGCATAGCACGCAAGAAACAATACTTTTCACTGTTTGTTAATACATGTGACAATAAATCAAATCAAACAGGAAACTCACAGGGACATTCAGCAATCCCAATTGACATATCCAAGACACCAAGTGTTAGAAAACAGATTAGTGGCTGCTAAATACTTCTGGACAGCTGTTCCATTCATTAAGGAACATATTTCTAAACAGAAAATCAAGACTTGTGCAGGAACAAAATGCTGAACACACTCAGTATGTGGCAAATTCATGGGTGTCTTGGTCTTACTCTTTACATACGGCATTAGACCAATGGACTATTAATTCTCTAGCTTCCCTTCTTTACAGAACTCAAAATATGTCATTTGTTCACGACCAGGCAAAACTCAAAAGCACTGTGAGACTGATTATGCACTGAGGAAATTGCAGGTGGAGAGGATCTGCCCTGACACAATAAATATCTCCAAATTCAATGAGTGAGGTGTAGTCACTTACTGAGCACAGGTATTTTGTTTTTGGTCATAGCTGCTCAGAAGTTGGTGTGTAACTTATAAAAGATTTGAGGATGAACAAAAAAATCATGGAAAAGAGTCACAACAAAATCAAAAACAAAAAGAAGTTTGCGACAGATTTCCAGTAGAATGCTGTTTCATTTTGCTTCCATTGGTAATTTCCCCATTCAATTGTTGGAAAAAGCTGCAAATATTACCAAAACCAGGACAAAGAACAAAGAAGAGTACAGCACAGGAACAGGCCCTTCAGCCCACCAAGCCTGCGCCAATACATGACACCTTTCTTAACCAAAGATTGCTTGTCTCAACACAGTCCCTCTATCCCTTTACTATTCATGTCATCTGTCAAGCTGTCTATTGAACATTGCTATTGTATCTGCTTCTACCACCTCCTCTGGCAATGCATTCCAGGCACTTACACTCTGTGTAAAAAAACTTGCCTCTCACATCTCCTTCAAGCTTTCCTCCTTTTACCCTAAACCAATGTCTCCTAATAATTGGCATTTCTACCCTGGGAAAAAGACTTTGGCTATCCATTCAATTCATGCATCTCAATTTTGTAAACTTCTATCAGGTTTCCCCTCAGCCTCCCTGACATTCAAGTGAAAACAAACTAAGTTTGTCCAATCTCTCCTCATAGCTAATACCCTAAAGCAGACAACATCCTAGTAAACCTTTTCTGTACCCTCACCAAAGCCTCCACATCCTTCTGGTAATATGGCAACCAGAACTGTATACAATATTCCAAATGCGACCTAACTAAAATTTGATACAGCTGCAACATGACTTGCCAATTTTTATACTCTATGCCCTGACTGATGAAGGCAAACATGCCATTTGCCTTCTTGACCACCTTACCCACTTGTGCTGTCACTTTCAGGAAACTGTGAGCCTGCACGCCTAGATTCCTCTGTCTGTTAATGCTTCTAAGGGTTCTGCCATTTACTGTATACTTCCCTCATGCATTAGACCTTCCAAAATGCATCACCTCACATTGTCTGGATTAAATTCCACCTGCCATTTCTCCACCAAAGTCTCCAACCTATCTACATCCTGCTATATCCTCTGGCAATCGTTCTCACTATCCACAGCTGCCCCAATCTTTGTGTTGTCTGCAAACTTACTAATCAGACAACCTACCTTCTCCTCCAAATCATTTATGTATATCAAAACAACAGGGGTCCCAGCACTGATCCCTGTGGAACATCCCTGCAACGGCCTCAGTACTCAATGCCGTCAACTGCCAGTTTCCAGATGCAATTTTACAACTCATCCGCTTCATCCTGGAGCACAATATCTTCACCTTCAACAACCAGTTCTTCATCCAGACACACGGAACAGCCATGGGGACAAAATTCGCACCTCAATATGCCAACATCTTCATGCACAGGTTCGAACAAGACTTCCTCACCGCACAGGACCTTCAACCGATGCTATACACTAGATACATCGATGACATTTTCTTCCTTTGGAGTCATGGTGAGCAATCACTGAAACAACTATATGATGACATCAACAGGTTCCATCCCACCATCAGACTCACCATGGACTACTCTCTGGAATCGGTTGCATTCTTGGACACACGCATCTCCATTAAGGACGGTCACCTCAGCACCTCACTGTACCGCAAGCCCACGGATAACCTCATGATGCTCCACTTCTCCAGCTTCCACCCTAAACACGTAAAAGAAGCCATCCCCTACGGACAAGCCCTCCGAATACACAGGATCTGCTCGGATGAGGAGGATCGCAACAGACACCTCCAGACGCTGAAAGATGCCCTCATAAGAACAGGATATGGCGCGCGACTCATCGATCAACAGTTCCGACGCACCACAGCGAAAAACCGCACCGACCTCCTCAGAAGACAAACATGGGACACGGTGGACAGAGTACCCTTCGTCGTCCAGTACTTCCCCGGAGCGGAGAAGCTACGGCATCTCCTCCGGAGCCTTCAACATGTCATTGATGAAGACGAACATCTCGCCAAAGCCATCCCCACACCCCCACTTCTTGCCTTCAAACAACCACGCAACCTCAAACAGACCATTGTCCGCAGCAAACTACCCAGCCTTCAGGAGAACAGTGACCACGACACCACACAACCCTGCCACAGCAACCTCTGCAAGACGTGCCGAATCATCGACACAGATGCCATCATCTCACGTGAGAACACCATCTACCAGGTACACGGTACCTACTCTTGCAACTCGGCCAACGTTGTCTACCTGATACGCTGCAAGAAAGGATGTCCCGAGGCATGGTACATTGGGGAAACCATGCAGACGCTACGACAACGGATGAATGAACACCGCTCGACAATCACCAGGCAAGACTGTTCTCTTCCTGTGGGGGAGCACTTCAGCAGTCACGGGCATTCAGCCTTGGATCTTCAGGTAAGCGTTCTCCAAGGCGGCCTTCACGACACACGACAGCGCAGAGTCGCTGAGCAGAAACTGATAGCCAAGTTCCGCACACATGAGGACGGCCTAAACCGGGATGTTGGATTTATGTCACATTATCAGTAACCCCCACAGCTTGCCTCCTGGGCTTGCAGAATTTCACTGGCTGTTCTGTCTGGAGACAATACACATCTCTCTAACCTGTGTTGAATGCTCCCTCCACCCACATTGTCTGTACATTTAAGACCTGGCTGGCTGTAGAGATTTGCATTCTAATCAGTATTCTGTAATTTGATTTCTGTGTCTGTTTGCACTGTTGGAGAACAGATAACCACTCCATCTGACGAAGGAGCTGTGCTCCGAAAGCTTATGGTATTTGCTACCAAATAAACCTGTTGGACTTTAACCTGGTGTTGTGAGACTTCTTACTGAACATCCCTGGTCACAGATCTCCAGTTAAAAAAAACCTTTCCACCACTAATCTCTGTTTTCTATGACCAAGCTCGTTCTGTATCCATATTACCAACTCACTGCAGATCCCATGTGGCTTCATCTTCTGTAGCCAAGCCAATTAGTGTAATCTTCGCAGGCACTTGCACTTGACTGATTCACATAAATCACTAAAACCTCTCATCCAAAGTTTCAAATAAAAACTTACAAAATTACCAACCTTTGCTGCAAATTGCTTATCTTAATGAACAGCTACTTGTGAATCATCGATAAATTGCCATGCCAAGTTTCCCTTTCTTCAGTCACTTTTTTTCTCATCAGCCTGCAATCCCAGTTGGCTGAGATTTTCTTATGGAGCAGCTATCAACAAAGTAAATACAATGTTGAACTGTACAGTAGAATACAAAGTTGAATGAAGTCATGTTTCTGTATAGTGCTCCAGCAGTACCACTCTTTGAGTGCTGTGTCCAGTTCTTATTGTCATGGCATAAGGAAAATACTCAACTCTTGCGAAGAGCTCAAGAGAACAGCCAGAAGACTGATACCTAGCAGTGGAGAATTGAGTTGTAGAGGAAGACTGAATAAACTTTTACAACCTTGAAAGAGAGCAACTGAGAGATCAGCTTTGAGGTAAATAAATCAGCAAATAGTACAGAAAAATGGCAAATTAATATAAAAGCAAAATACTGCGGATGCTGGAATCTGAAACAAGGGACAAAGGGTCACTTAGACTCAAAATGCTGGCTCTACTCTCTCCCCACAGATGCTGTCAGACCTGCGGAGATTTTCCAGAAAAATGGCCAATCTGCAATGCTATTTCAAATTAAACTCAAATCAGCAAATTGCAAATTGAGGATTAATGACAGGAAGCTCTTCAAAAGGAATAATTAGCCAATAACATAAAGGAGAATGAAATGGAGGCAAAAGTCCCAGAATTATTTAAGGGGCTGGTGCATACCATGTTTCTGGATGAAAGAACGAGGTGGAGGCATAGAATCACCTTCCCTCCACTACATTAGTCTTACATTTACAGATACAGCTTCAACTTTCTTCAAATAACATCAACACACACAGGTATAGCACCATATCAGGATCAACATCTTGAGAAGCCAATTCCTTGATCCACTCCATAATATAGCAGATCCTCATCCACTCAGTACAGGTTGAAGCTAAGATTGGTGCTCATTTGTAATCAAATGCTTTCCAGAACTTTCAAAGCTAGTAGTGATGACAATCTGGGACGTGTGCCGCCTCAGCACAGAAAACAAATTATGTAAATTAAAATAAAATGTAAAACAAAAGTTCAGAAAGCTAAATCATCTTTTGCACAGTTGCAAGCCCAAAATAAGAACATCTGCCAATTAATTGCATGGGCAAAATAAACTATAGCCACCACAAAAAACCAGAACAAACATTGGAGTTGGATTAATATTTGAAAAATAAAATAATAGTTATGGCAAAGCGTAGAGATAGGGAACCAAGTAGACAGCACTGTAGACAATGTTTTGCAGCAGCACACACACACTGAACCAAGTGTCCTTGTGCACTATAAAATTGATGACTGTACGTCTGGGTGCAGTATCTGTCTCACAAAAAAAAACTACAGGCAACATGATAAATCATATGCCTTAATTTACCATAAAGCGATACTTACCATCGACTAGGTTACTGCAGATTATTTCCTGCAAGCATGAACTATCCTCGAACCTCCTTAAAATATACTTCATGGGTGCACAAGCAGGAGCACATGTCTTCTGTATTACTGCTGACATTGTCATTCCGTACACTTTGATGCTAACATGTTTTTAGGCACTAATCGATATGCAAAGACCAAGTACATTTTTCAAAATGAAAGAGTGCAACATTTTGACCAACACAGATTTAAACTATTGCAGAATTTGAAATTTTATCCATTAAAGTTGGGGGTTCTTTTTAAACCCACTTACAGGAGCATACTGGTCCCACTTAGGAACATAAAACTTAGATATTACCAGAGGCACATTCAAATTGATGTGAAATTAATAAGATTAGAGAAATGACTGGGTGGCTCAAAGACTAGCTTGGTAGAAATTAGCTTGAATTTATTGGGTGCTGGGGAAAGGGAGAACTGGGTGGAAATTTAGGTTGATGGAAGTCATCCAAGTGGAGAGGATCTCCAAGACGATCGCGCATATCGACACAGAAGTTTCTGGAAATTTAGGAGCAGGTGGTGGTCATTCAGCCCTACAAATTTGTTCCGCCATTCATTAAGATTATGGCTGATCTGATTATGTCTTCAACTTCACTTTCCTGTGCGTTCCCCCATAACCCTCTTCATAGGACAATCCCACTATCCTGGAAACAAGTCTGACGAACCTTCGTTGCACCTCCTCTATGGCAATAATATCTTTCCTAAAGTAAGGAGAGCAAAACTACACAAAGTACTCCAGGTGCAGTGTACCACGGTCATGTATAATTGAAGCAAGACTTTGCTACTCCTGTACTAAAATCCTCTTGCGTTAACATACCATTAGCTTTCCAAGTTCCTTGCTGGCACCTGCGTGTTAGTTTTCAGTTACTTATTAACTAGGATACCCAGGTCCTTTTTTTACATCTACACTTTCTAATCATTCAGTGTTTAAGAAATACTCTGACCAAAGTGGATAACCTCATTTTTCACATATATTCCATCTTCAGGTGTTCACCTGAAGAAGGAGCTTAAGGCTCCAAAAGCTTGTGGCTTTTGCTACCAAATAAACCTGTTGGACTTTAACCTGGTGTTGTTAAACTTCTTACTGTGTTTACCCCAGTCCAACGCCGGCATCTCCACATCATGTCTTCCTCATAATAACAGACATTCTAGCTCTCCCTTTCCCCAGTACCCCATAAATAAAAACTCTTTTCTCTCACACCAGTCTTTGAGCCGCACAGTCATTTCTCTAACCTTATTAATTCCACATCAATTTGTATGTGCCTCAGGTAATATCTAAATTATTGGTGCCTACATGGACCACGCACTAGATTCTCCCCCTCCTTCTGCTTTCTCTCCAGTCCCAAGCAGATGTACTGAACCCTGGGCAACAGGGAACACAGCCTTCTGGGCTCTGCTGCAGAGAATTGCACCTATCACTCTGACTTTTGCTGTTTTTTACTACCACAACATTCCTATTTACTCACTCTACTTGAATGCCTTCCGGTCTCACGGTGCTATGATCAGTTCACTCATCCACCTGCCACCCCCGCTCTGATCCATACAAGCTACACGAACCTTGAACTTGTTGAACAATTTCAGGGACTGACGCTCCTTCATTTCTACCTTCTGGATCCCCTTACGTGCCGTACTCACAGTTACAATCCCGTCCCTGATCACTGACCAAATCAGACAACCCTATGCCCATCTCCCTGGTGAATCAGTGTCGGTACTTCAGTTCACCTATTCTAAGCCAAAGCTCCTCAAGCCACAGTGGTTGTTTTAGAACACACTGGTGCTCATCAACTCTGCACCTCAACACATCACTTGCCCTAATATCTTCATTATGCGTTCATTTATTTTGCAGCTACAGACCAGATCGCTCGTCTTAAAAATTAATCGTGTCCACCACATACTCTTTCCCTTTGTGCACTTTTTAAACTCGCTGGGCCGTCAAGCTCCCTGTCCCTTCACACTCTTTTTAAACTCACTGGGCCACCTTGAACCTGAAATTATTTATTAAATAAATCCTGGAGTAACAGCTCCTGTACTACAAAATCCATACTGTACTGCACATGAATTCACCCATTGTTTCATTATAGGATTTACCAGCCGCACCACTCCCAACAGGAGAAAGTTGGTGATTAAGTGAAACACCATTAAGTCTAAGAAAAGCACCTGATATTAATTGAGGTACAATAATACAGATCCACATTGGATTTGAAACATTAACTCCATTGCTATGTCTATAGATGCTGGCATACCTGCTGAATTTTTCCAGCACTTTGTTCTTATTTCAGATATCCAGCACCTGCAATATTTTGCTTTTATTCCACTCTAAATCCATTGCTCCAATTGTTCCAATGTCAAACAATTATTTATACAACATATTAAACATGATAAAATATCACAAGGCACTTCACAGGTGTGTTATAAAGCAAAGTTAGACACCATGTAGCATACGGTGATGCTCAGGCAGGTGGTCAAAAGCTTGCTTAAAGTTCGAATCTAAACAATGCCTTAAAGGAGGAAAGAGAGATAAAGTTGGAGAAAGTATTAGGTTGGGGATTCCAGAGCTAAGGGCCTAGGCAACTGAAAGTCCAGCAATTAGAATCGGAAATAGTGAAGAGGCCAGAGTTAGAGTAATACATACATTTTGGAGGATTGCATAGTGACGGTGGTTGCAGAAATAAGAAGGGACGAGAACCTTCAGAGATTTGAAAACAGGTATGAGAATTTGAAAACCGAGGCATGCTTGACTGGAAATCAATGTAGGTTGGCGAGCAGAGTTGAGGTGAATGGAGTTTAAAGTTTTAAGTTTATTCATTAGTGTCACAAGTAGGCTTACATTAACACTGCAATGAAGTTACTGTGAAAATCCCCTAATCGCCACACTCCAGCGCCTATTTGGGTACACCGAGGAAGAATTTAGCATGGCCAATGCACCTAACCAGTACGTCTTCCGGACCGTGGGAGGAAACCGGGACTGCCCGGAAGAAACCCACGCAGACACAGGGAAAATGTGCAGACTCTGCATAGACAGTGACCTGAACCAGGAATAGAACCTAGGTCCCTGGCACTGTGAGGCAGCAGTGGTAACCATTGTGCCATCAGACACTGGCAGAGTTTTGGGTGACTTCCAGTTTACCGAGGGTCAAAAGTGGAAGATCCATTGAAATAGTTGAGTCTAAAGGTAACGGAGTCATAAATAAGGATTTCAGCAGATGAGCTAAAGCAGGGTAAAGTTACGGAGATGGAAATAGGCAGTCTTAGTGATGGCGCAGGAATGTGGTCAGAACCTTACTTCAAGATCAAACATGTCACCAAGGTTGCAAACAGTTCGGTTTAATCTTAGAGAGTTACCAGGGGGAGAGGTAGAGCCAGTAGCTAAATTAAATCTTCACCTTCTTGGTACTAAGTTCTAAGTTTTAGTATCAGTGAGTATTTTTAAGCTATAACTGTGTAACTTGATGAGATTTTTCAGCACTCTGGTGACAAATCTGTTGCTATTTCTTGGGAAGCTGACAGACCACCTGTTTAGGTGACTTCTTTTGAAATAATTCGGGAAAAACATGGTAGTTAATGAGATTTGATTAAACTGAACAAAGAGCCAGATCACAAAACACATTAATACCCCCAACTTGCAACAATAGGCCCAGCATGAAGGCAGAAAGGATGGCGGAGGAAATTAATTAATGGTACATTTAGAAAATAAAAAGGTTATTAAAATATTATAGTGAAAGCACACGACTACTTGAACTATTCACCTGAAAACAGGAACCAATGTCTTGACGAAACAAAAAATGTAGAAACAGGCAGATTCGATTCTGGAATGGAAAATTTTCAAGTAAAATGCTCAGCTCTGTTCTTATGCTTCAAATGTCTGGTCTAGATCTAATATATTTGTAAGATATCAAATTTTGAAATAATTGGTGTCAATGGTTAGTTTAATTTATTTCTCGTCTGGCTAAAACCTGACCGAACATAAATAAACTGAAGAATTGTTACAATTTAAACTTCACATTAAAAAGTAGTTAAACCCAAGCAAGGGAAACCACTAACCTTACAATAACTGAGAAAGGAGAACCGTCAAAACAGGATGAGGTTTGATCACTTCTATTTAACTGTAATGTAGTTTTCATCAAAAACATATAGGATGTAAAGTTAAAATCCCTTTTGGCTGATTCAGATTTTCACTTCTGCTCTCTCAAAAGTCAGGTGCATTTTGCCTTCAAGTTCTAGCCCTTCATATTCAAGTCTGAACAACGTTTTTAAAAAATGGGGATCGGACAACTAATTGTGGTCTCACCCAATGTCCACATAAAACACATTGCACCACTGGTCACTGGATAATGATCAGAAGGGATCCATATGATTTTATTTTTCCCTCCTAAGTCCAATGAGACCAACTTTAATTGGGCAGAAATGGTGGTGCTATTGATGTCTAACTTCACATTTTAGGGATTGAACTCGAGATTTTGCTACTATGTTGTTCATAGTATCCTGTCATGTGGGATAGAAGTCAAAGAAAAGACTATTCTCTTGACAGTTTAAATAGTTGGATTGGAATGTATGAAAAACTTTTTTTGAATAGTGGCCTCCTTCCCTGGTGTCCCTTATCACTGACTTCAATTGAAAACTATACTGCAAACATTAATCCTCCAGTACGCTCCTGCTCAGAGACCAGCTGACTACCACTTGGTGGAATGTGAATGGATCACACCCACAATAGCCACTCAGCTCCACAGACCATACGTCATATGCCAACACGTTATAAGACATTTCATGTTTAAAATATCTCAGCCCTATGCTTTGGGTATAACTGTCCCACAAGGAAAAAAAAACAGAAAATGTCACCACAGGAAAGGAAACAATATTGAATCTTTATCAATCATATGTCCAATTCGGGTCAGCACATTTTATGAACAATATCAAAACTCATGGAGTCTTGCTCAGGAGCAGGAAATACTCTGAAGTGCTCCGAGTGACCATCTTGCCACTCCCTTCGACAGTACTTCCCTTCATGCCCAGTGAAGGCTAGGCATGTTTCCCGGACTGATGGGATAAAATATTACGCTTGCTTTTGGTCCTAAGTGAAATAAAATTTGGCAAAACTTCTTACAACAAAGATTCAGGACAAAAACATATGCTGCAATTTGGTATTAAATTGCCAATCCCATGCAGTGAGTTTATGGAAATGTTACTTTACTGCAATAAGGTCTCAGATGATCCAAGAGTTATGGTTCATAACTGCAGGGAGTTCATCGACAAATAATCAAGGTGTTATACTTCACGAGGCAGTTCTTGGTGCAGTTTGTGGAGAGTTGATGCGGTCTCTCACCTATGATGCATTTGACCAGAACATGCTTGATGCGCAATGTTCAGCACAAATGTACGACTTGCTTATATAAAATGCAGACGAAACATTATCTGGAAGCACTTTATGATAATTATTGAGTGACAAGTGTTGAAGGGTTCAAATCAGCAAGAAAAACAAGCCCAAAATTTGCACTGAAAATGGAACATTTTACATCATGGCTATGAGAACAATAGTCAGCGACATCAGTATTGAGAAGGCAGTTCTGATAAGAAAGTTAAATGATCCTTCAAGCAAGTATATTGTACTGAAAATTGAATGCAGCAAGGTATTAATCACATAATTATGTTCTTTATTTTTGGAGCCAAAACACGATTAAAATCAGTCAGACAACAATGGAATTTCCTCCTCACATCACTTAACATATAACTGCAAATAGTTATTTGTGTTTACAGGAGGGGGAAAAAATTCTTTCAGACCAACTTAAGTGGTTCTAAGTTAACAGCTTCCTTTTTAAAATAAACAATTTGAGCTAAAAGCAATAAATGACACACAAAATATGAAGTCTCCTAGCTTTTTCTTTGAACCTCTTTCGGAAGGATTGACCTCATGCATGGCAGACACTGGCAGAATTCCAGTATCTCGCCCACGTAACAGTTATTTTACTGCAAGTTTAGAAAGCAAGTTGACGGCATGTTCATTTTTCAGCAAAAGCTACAGAAGCAAAGGAACAGGGGCTTATTTACTTCCTCAAGGCCATTTCGCTATCCAATCAGATCATGGCTGCTCTGCACTTCAACTCTACATACTAGGTGTTGAGACCTCACCCCCTCCTCCCCAAAGAAACCACATACTTTTGTTTTCTTTAATATCACTCAGTTAACTCCACAGTGTTTAATGTATAATTGGTTGCAAAGATACCTTTTATTAAATTCATTTTTATGAGAAAAAGCTATGACCTCCATAGAGACATAGGACCAATCCACAACCAAACACTCCCATAGTGAGAATGAATCAGTCTGGAAATAGGAGCTGGAAATACTATGCTCTGAAGTGGCCATCCTGCCACTCCCATATGCTATTTCAATCCACACACTGTTTCCTGTTCTTTCTTATGTTTTACGTAAAATTATACATTTCTGTTTTGTTACATAGCATAATCAAGCAAGGAAAGTTGTTCACTCAACGTATAAGTTTGATTATGTATAAGATGTTCTGGACAGTATTAAACTTATGATTCACATTGACTTTATCTAGCAAAGCTTGTATTAGTCCTTCCATTGAACCAAATTAAGAGTGTATTATTTCCAACGGCTAGAATAGCCATAACATGTAACAAAGGTAGAATTTAGTACTGGAATACTTGCTTAAATGCTTTGTTTACAACAGTTTAATCCCTATGATCCATTGCATGTAGTCTCAAAGTTGAATAAACAATGAATATAATTATTCTGATATCAACTGAAGCCAGGCTCACCTTTGGTACTTTGATTTTTTTGACTTGTTAGACTTGTAAAATCATAAAACTAGAATGAGTTTGCATTATTGTATCTAGTTGATTGTTTGATATGTTTGTACTTATATGAGCAATTGCATTTGTGTATTAAATCAAAGGCCATTCCCTTATGCTATTTCAACCTATGTTGTATCTTCTGTTCTGTTTTAGGCAAACACAACACACAACACAACACGTCATCACTTCCCCCCCCCCTTCCCTCCCCAGTTGGAGGTACGCAAAGCCGATTACCTTTTAAACTAAAGAATTCCGAATCTATACATGACCAGGAATTAAAGCTGATTCCTTCTTGACCCTTATGGTTGAGCAACTCAACATCCTACCCTTTGTTTACAACAATTTAATCCTTATGATCCATTGCATGTAGTCTCAACAGTGAATACGCAATAAATATAATTATTTTGATATCAACTAAAGTTTATCTTTAGATTATGTGAAGCTAGGCTCACCTTTGGATCTTAGATTTTTTGACTGAGTTTGTATTATTGTATCTAATTGGTTGTTTAATGTGCTTGTACTTACATGAGCAATTGCACTCATGTCTTCCATCAAAGAGTCTTTGGAAAAAGGGAATTGAGGAAGTGGGTATGGAGTGCGGAAAAGTCTCTTTTTATCTTTTCCCTTTCCATTTCCTAGGTCTCTGATGCAAAGTTTTTTTTCTCTCTATCCTTCCTACCAGAAACCGGACTGTTGAACTCTCATATGCATGCTTAATGTCGCTTCACATGAATGTAAGGGGTGCATGGCCCACCACGTGACTAAAACACTGCATGAAATTATACTGTATTATGTCCCCTTTAACTTGCACTACTGGATTTCTTTTTCGTGCTATTCGTCCTCACAAAAGGGGTGAGAATTCCATTCAACAGCCTATAATCTGCCATCAATTACAAGGAAAAAAACGTAGAAGTTGGAGGCTCAGAATTGTTATGGAGCAGTATTTAATTTCTGTACTAAAGACAGAAGGACATTTATAGAATTTTCTGACAAAAACTTTCAAGGGAGCAATTTTAATACCGAGTGGTTCATGGAGAAAAGACCTGCATTTACATCACGCCTCACACAACTTCTGGACAACCCAAAGCACTTTGCAACAACTTTTCAGCATCCTTAACATAAAGTTCCAAGGCACTTCACAGGAGCATTATAAAACAAAATACGACACTGAGCTGCATTGAGGTATTACATCAGATGACCAAAAGCTTGTTCACAGAGTTGGACTGTCTTAAAGCAGGAAAGCAAGAGAGAGAGGGTTGGAAAAGTGTAGGAAGGGAGTGCCAGAACTTGGGACCTAAGCAACCAAAGGCACCACCATTAATGAAGGAGCATTAATTGGGGATGTACAAGAATTAAGTACTTTTGAAATGTAGTCACTGGGAATTACTGTTGTAATGTATGAACGGTTGAAATTGGAAAAACAAGATACTCCAAGCTTGTGGCAGCATTATTAGTCTTTAAAACAGTCACTGCCGGTTTTTTAGAAACTATATTTCCAAAAAACAAATTGAAAATAGATCGTGATACTGAAGCTTTGGAACAGCAGACGTGCTCCCAAAGAATTCCCATATCATGTACCAACAAACCACATCTATTTCACCATTTACTGTTTCAGTGTTTCATCCAATGAGGAGCGATTTTAATGTGCATGAATTAACCATCCATGCTTCTATTTATATTCAAAACGTCCTATCTGTGGTGTGTCTTAAATTTGACTTTACAAGTATTCATAGGGATATTTAGTTCAATAAAATAACTACCAGCAAGAACACGAACAGTCATCACTTCCAAATTCCACTCCAAGTCAAAGAACATCTATCTTGACTGGGCACGTGGAGAATTCTTCACCGTCATTGGGCTAATATTCTGGAATCTCTGACCTAACGCCATTATTTCCAGGATTTCAACAGTTCAAAACGACCCACCACCTTCTCAGAACAACTCAAGATGAGCAATACATTCAGCCATGTTTATGCCACATTTCAGATAACAAATATGAAATAAATGTCCTTTCTTCACACCAAGTACATCAATTTACACATTTAATACCATTTACTCTACTACAATAAAATAATAGAAAAATAATTTTCTCATATTAAATGGCTCAAAACTGAAGATGAGTTGTTAATGTTTATAGCGCAACCTAGTGGTAATAACCTGCAGAGTTCCAGTGTGTGCATCAAAATTCAGTTAACTGGATTTATCAAGGTCAATCTATCCCAACAAGACCATTCAGTACCTCAAGCCTTTTTTTACCATTCAATTAGATCACAACTAATATATAACTCAACTCCACTTACTCATCTTGGCTCCGTGTTCCTTAAAAATGTAACTGATCCAGCATGCAATCTTTTGGGGACAGAATTCCAATTTTCCATTACCTTCTTATGAAAAGTTCTTCTGGATGTCGGTTCTAAATGTCATTCTAATTTTAAAAAGTCCCTTGACTGGATATCCCCACCAAGGGAAATAGTTTCTTTATTCCCATCCTATCAAACCATTTCATAATTTTAAAAGATACTGATTAGATCATACTTCAACCTTAAACATCCAAAGTCACAAGTCAAGGAACTACGGATATTAAAAATCAGGAAAACAAGCAGAAAATGCTTGGTATATTCAGCTGATCTGGAAACATCTGTGGAAACAGAATTAATGTTTCAAGTTGTGACTTTTCATTCAAGTTTATGCAAACTGTCCGCATAATTGAGATCTTTAAGGCTTATACCATTCAGTTGTATCTGGGCTGCATTGCCATCAAAGGCCAAGACTATTTTTTTGTAGTTGTCAGCTGTGCATGAGCTTTAAGTGATTAACGTACAAGAACATCCAAACCCTTTCACTTCCCCAGAACCTTTGTATCCAACAATTAAAAAATATTCGAATTTGTCTTTCTCAGATCCTCATACATAACTCCAAATGCCAGTTTTGCCCACTCAGTCTGCTGATTGGCTTTATTTCTATCTATGCAACTCAATGTCTCTGAAATTAGTTTAATCTGTAGACTCCATTCCTTTTTCAAATTATTAACTTGTATCATGAAACACTGAGCCCCAATACAAAACCTCTGGGGAAGACTGCTGGTCACATCCAGTTAAGAGTTTTAACAACACCAGGTTAAAGTCCAACAGGTTTATTTGGTAGCAAACACCATTAGCTTTCGGAGCGCTGCTCCTTCGTCAGATGGAGTGGAAATGTGCTCTCAAACAGGGCACAGAGACACAGAAATTCTGTAACTTGATTTGTGTCTCTGTGCCCTGTTTGAGAGCACATTTCCACTCCATCTGACGAAGGAGCAGTGCTCCGAAAGCTAATGGTGTTTGCTACCAAATAAATTTGTTGGACTTTAACCTGGTGTTGTTAAAATTCTTACTGTGTTCACCCCAGTCCAACGCCGGCATCTCCACATCATCACATCCAGTTAGTCAGAGAATATCAACTGTCCTTAAAAAGTTCCTTCTGGAAGTCCACATTGATAACACACATATCCACCATGCCAGTGGTTTCCTTAAAAAATTAAGCAAGATTAGTCAAACATTACATATCCTTCGTGAATACATGCTGAATCTCTGAACTCATACTTGTCCAAATGCTTCATTTTTTTGGCCTCTGATTACTTATTCCAGTAACTCTGTCACAACTGATGTAAAATTGATAAGTCTGCAATATCCTGTTTTCTCCCTCCTATTCATAAAGCCACTCTCTGCCACTTGGGTGTGAACAATTAAACAACTTTCATGATTACAAATTTTGACCTGATCATTTGCATTTGGGATTGCTTGCTCTGAAATTAAAGCATTCTGCTTTTGCTGTTCATTTTTCTTATAGTGCTGTGTTGTAGCATTACCAAGCTGACACCTCATTTTCAGGTGCACCTGCTGCTGTCCCTGGTATACTCCTCTATCCCATTGATGGTAATGGTAAAGTGATGGATATGTCAACATGAAATTTTGATGGAATACATTTCTATTGCTGCTGATGACCTGCAGTATCTCACTCTAAATCTAACTCCCTCTATATTATAGGCATATTGTTTCCATAACAAAACCAACAGCCCCCTAAATATTATTCCAAGTTGAAAGCCCATAAGATATGTGGTTGCTAATTCAGGGCCAATATTTTGTTCATCACCTTGGGAAAAGGAATAAAACATTTCTAACAGGCAGCAGCAGAAGTATTAGGAGCCATGGTCAAGTTATGAAAACTTGAAATAGAATTACTACATCAGTCCCTGTAACTGTTTATAGTGAGGAACATTAATGCAGGGACTGATGAATCCTGCACTCCCAGTATCAATACCAAGGAATTCCAGTTCAGAGAGTAGCATGCAGCTTCCAATATACTCTGAACTTTGGACCAGGACCCTCATACTGCACCAATCTGACATTTTTCTATTTCCCACAGAGGCTGTTCTCAAGCCTCTCTGATGCAGACAATGTAATGTTGAATTACAGCACTTTTAGACTGTGAGCACAACACAATTTTAAAAATGCCCAAACTTATTTCATATTGGTGAAATCATTATTTAAAATATATATTTATTTTATGAGGCATATTAAGAAATTGAGAGAGCTACCAAAGTCCAAAGATGTGCGGGTTAGGTGGATTGGTCATGCTAAATTGTCCCTTAAGTGTCAGGGGGACTTGCTAGGGTAAATGCATGGGGTTATGAGGGAATAGGGCCTGTGTGGGATTGTGGTCAGTGCAGACTCGATTGGCTGAATGGCCTCCTTCTGCACTCTAGGATTCTATGATCCTACTTTTCCAGTAAGCACTGGGAAAGATTTAAGCAATTAATTTCATTTTTTTGTGGTTACTTCCTATAATGCAACCATTTTTAGAACAAGTATATTTTAATATTTTGTATTTGCATTCCGATACAGGAAATCTCATTATAGCTCAATCACACCAGCTATACTAGGAACTCCCGATTCCATCTATCCAATTTGAGTATTCTATCACCACAGAGAACAAGGACAGAACATTCCCAAGTTATGAATGTTGCTATTGGTTCAGCATATTTAGATTCTAATTGGTTACATTTTACATTCCTGTTACGCTTTTCATGGAAACTATGTTTAATAATTGATTAACATTTAGCACTAACCTTGGATTAAAAAGGTAGATAAACTTCCAAAATAGAGTTATTTAACTGTAAAATTCTCCAGCCTTCCCCACTGCAATCATTAAGTATTACCTTAATTACTGTTCTCTTGATTCAAAGAATGACAACATGTGGTGTCGGGTGCAGTATGAAGTCAGGCGGGCCAGATTTGATACTAGGGTTGTGCTAAAGCAGTGGTGGTAATTATATATCATGGTAAAAGTTGAATTTACTACCCTACAGCATAACATAGAAGAATTTTAAAAAACACATCCGAGACTGTTGATTGCTCTGTCTCTGTCGTGGAAATATGGAGGAGGTCAAAGTACTGGGTTGAGCAAAGGCACAGAGATATGAAGATGATGATTTTGTGTGATGCTAGTGAGTTTTTTTTAATTCATGCTCACAGCCTTAGGTGATGTCATTGTTGGGAGGAAGGAACAAAATTCTGTGGGCAGCTCAGGTGACACGGATTTCATTTTTAGTTTCCATTTGGAGCTGCAGGTTTGAGTTTTTAGTTTTAGAAGGGACAACAAACTAAAAAGAAGTGTTTTCCCTCCCTCCCTGTTGTTTTGAAAATTCTGTTGGTTAGCTGAGAACAAGAACTTGTTTTCCTGAAGGGTGAAAATCTGCTGCTGTTGGGGGCTGTACCAGAGTCTCTCTGGTGTTTTAGGAAGCTGTCTTGTTTTCAAACTGTTCTGAGTCTCAAGAGCATTTGATCGCAGAATTCAACTAACGGCCTCGATTCCAGTATCACGTGAGCATTACCTGCGCTATGTTAAACCTGTGAAAAGGGTCCTTTGTCTATGGGAGGTTTTGGTTTTGATTGGGACATCTTAGCTGTATTCATTAAGGGTTATACATTATCATGATTGTTGTTTCTTGTTTGTAATTGATAAAAGTTCTTGCTAATTTTCTCACTATACATGCTAACTATGTTCTTAAAGAAACTTTGTTTGATAAAAGCTCCCTAGTGAAACACCTCATGCTTATCCTAGTCAAATTCAAAATGCAAAACTTATGATTCAGGTGGGTTTCATTAAACACTTGGGAGTTTCGAACTTAAAAGTTTATTTATTAGTCACATTTAAGGCTTACATTAACACTGTAATGAAGTTACTATGAAATTCCCCGAGTTACCACAGTCCAGCGTTTGTTCAGGTCAATGCACCTAACCAGCACATCTTTCAAAATGTGGGAGGAAACCGGAACACCTGGAGGAAACCCACGTAGACACGGGGAGAACGTGCAAACTCCACACAGACAGTGACCCAAGCCAGGAATCGAACCCGGGGGCCTGGCGCTGTGAAGCAGCAGTGCTAACCACTGTGCTACCATGCCGCCCCATTTTGAACTTGAACCATAACATTTGAAATCAATGCATTTGGGACAGGGAGTGTAGGTCAGCAAGTGTGTGTTAATCAGGGTTTTATGGAAAACAGGAGGTGGAATTTTACACAGGTTACAGTTTAAGGAAGGTGAAGCTTAGGTGAACAAATGATGTCTGTAAGAGAATTAGATTTCATCTACAAAGACGAGAGGTCACACGACACCAGGTTATAATCCAATAACAAGCTTTCGGAGCACTGCTCCTTCATCAGGTGAAGTGCAGCAAGGTGCGCAGGCAGAAAGTAGGTAGGTGGAATGACGATAGCCCGACACTAACAGGTAATCAAGAGTGTCAAAGGATAAGTACAAACTTGCAGCCCAATTATACTCTGCAGTGTTGAAAATTCACTGCGCTATTATGTTCTTTATACGTTTATGGCTTGCTGTGTATTAAGTACCCCTTTCTAACAATATTGAACTGATTTTAGTCCAAGAGAACGGGCTTCTGCCAGCAGACCCAGAAGCCAGCGGGATACTTGAGTGGGTGGGAAGAAGCCAGCCAACCACAATCAATGGCAGCCAGCCAATTAGGGAAAGTGATATGTGTGGCCTGTCCAATTACATGCTGAGGACCAACCCATTTGCTAATCTCAATGATAACGTTGCCTTAAGTGCCTGCAGACCTCTCCCTCAGCTGCTCTGCTCATATGTTCAATATTCTTATCTTCATTAAACAAAATCATAAAGACTGAGTTCAACTGATTACAGATAGAACAGCATTGTCCTTGTCCCATTCCAGGGTACTGTAAGATTGCTCATAATAAAATGATGAGTGATTATATTACACAAATTAAAGCTCTACTGCTGATGGATCGTTTTTGTGTTATATATTTCACAACCCACGTTCCAATGTTAAAGGGGTTGTGTTGATCTGAGTTTAAGTTGTCAGAAAAAAAGTCTCAGCTTGCTGGCCCCTATTCTGAACTGTGCCACTTAGACTGTTCCATCAGGCCCTCCCCATTCAGAACTGTGCCCCTCAGGTATTCCATTACAAACTTCCTCCGTCCTTCTGAGAAAGACAGCTGAGATGGCTACTCTTGCACTGCCCCAGTTCAACACCACTAGCTTTCACCTGTTGGGGATCTGATGGTCCATCACCCCGCTCATCATTTGCTTAATTGCCAAAGGCACGTTTAATCTTGTTCACCAGCAAGCAAATTAACCTCAACAGCCTTAACTATCTCAATTAAGTTCTTACCACATTCATGCACTTTTAGCACCTCCCCGCCAGCCTTTTAAACCACCTTCATTTCCCTACTTGGCGATCCTTCCCACTTGCTTCCCTCCACCAATTCGAAGGCCTTTTCCCCACAAAACTTCAGTTTCAGTGCGCTGCACTGAATTCTGCCCATTAGATTTACTGCTAAATTATTACTTACTGAAATCTCTAAATCGGCTGCATTTTTTCACCAGTTTCTGAATCTTTTAAAACGCAGGCATACGGGAAGGTGGGGGAAATATCTAAGAAAATCTGTCCATAAATTCTAAAAATGGTTACAGAAAATAATTTCTTCCTTTGAGCCACTGTAAGCTAGCAGCCGATATTTGAAAATATTAATACAAGCATTGGACAGGGTACATGTGTTTGGTAACTCTGTACAGCAGAGTTTACTAGAAAAGCCAACACAAAGAGATAAGTGCACCCACCATTCCCCATGTCCTAATACAAAGACCTCGCATGGAAGATGAAAATAGATGCAAAAAGAATAATCACAAACTACGTACGTTTACAGCACATAGAGGCCAGTCGGCCCATTTCCAGAGCAATCCAAACTATGCCCAATGGCCCATGCTCTCTTCATAGCTCTGTATTTTGCTTTGCTTCGAATATTTATCTAACTTTTCTTAAAGATTTGATAGACTCTACCTCAGCCACTCCCTTTGGCAACATTTCCAATAGTTCAACAACCCAAGACTACTTTCAAACATCTTTGGCTCAGTTCAACAAAGGGAACAACACACTTCAAGGGACACTACCTGCGTGAAAATATCCACAAATATGCGCTATTATAACATCAGTTATGCCAAAGAAGATATTATTTCATCAAATGTGCATAATGTCATTGTGAAAAAAAAGTGGTAGGAAGCATAATAGTAGCTGTGCCATTTTTCATTAGTAAAATAATCCACAAGGAGTGTATTCTTAACCCAAAAGTAAAATCAGTAAAATCAGGCATTACTCACTGTCATTGCAAGATGAATGTTAAAAATAAGCACATGAAAATGAGTTTTGTTTGAAGAGACTCTGGATGAGGGAATGTATAGTTTCTCATGCAAGTCATGCACCAAAAATAATCTATTTCAAATATATTAATCTAAAAATGCACTCAGGATTTCTCTTTTATTGTCATAACATAGAACGTATGCAGAAAAACATGCCATGTGACCCAACTCTCAAAGCTGCTGTCATTCCTCCACTAATCTACCACCCCTCCCTGCCTCCTCTCTCCCCATCCCACCATAAATGCATTTGAAATAAAACAAAATCTCTCAATACTCTGAACAAGCAGGGATCTAGTGCTGTAAATACAGAAGTGAAGATAAATACTACAACATCAGCTGTACAGTCACGAGAAATGTATAAAATTACCAAAGCTCAGTTGTCAGACTAGTTTCCCTTCCCAAATTTTGTAATTACTTTCACAAGACAGGACATTTCTAAAACATTTTCAATTGCTATGAATGCCACTTTGAACAAGACTCAGATATTTAAAGAACTAAAAATAATTTAACTTAGTTTTGCTTTTGTACAGAATTTACGAACCTTAACTACTGCCCGTTTTGTTTGAAGGGAGTCTGGGTGAGGGAATGCATAGTTTCCCATTTCTCCATAGTTAAGCATGTCCATTGCTCACCTCAGTTCATTCCCTCTAATCCATATTCGTGCATTTCACCTCTTCTTATTCAAGACTTCAAACTTGCCCAATTTCCACTGTTGTGTCAAAAATGTTATTTCCTTCAAACAGTAAGTGTTTTCAGTTAAACAATGGATAGACAGAAGCCATTAACTTTGATCCTCAAAAATTCTATACCCTTGCCACTAACTCTATCCTTCTGCATGAATGTAGTCCCAAACCGAATAAGATTGTTTGAAATCCTCCATCCTCCTTAATATCAACTCAACTAAACTCTACTATTCATAATTGAATCATGCACCAAGTCACTCACCTATAATCCTTGCCCCCTACTGACATGCAGCAACTCATGTTCCCTCAACATCTCAAATATTATAACTCGCCTCCTGGTGTTTAAACCCGATAAGGCCTCGCCCCTGCCCATCTCTGTGATCTCTTCTGGCCCTACAACAACCCCAGAAAATGTGCACTGACCCCTGTCTCATTCATTTCCTGCTTCCTCCTCCCACCTACCAATGTTGTTCAGGCCCCACATGCTGGCAATCCAATCTTAAACTTCATTGCCTCACCAACTTGCTCTCCTCGTTTAGAGGCCTCATTAAAACCCATCTTTGAACAACTTTTTGGTAACTCTCCTGATACCTCTGATTCTACTTCCATTTTTGTGCTTCCGTGAAGTGCCTGACAGCATTCTTCTAAGGCAAAATACTGTGGATGCTGGAATTTGAATCAAATTCAGCAGCTCTGTCGAAGGCGCATCCTGACTCGAAACGTTGGCTCTATTCTCTCTCCACAGATGCTGTCAAACCTGCTGAGTTTTTCAAGCATTTTGTTTTTGTTACTTATTTTGGTGCTGGATGAAGAACAAAATCCAAATGTTTCATGAGGCAGGAGTTCTCAGAGATAAACTAAAAGATCTTCTTATCCATACGTATCAGAATTTTTTTTAAAAACTATTTTGTTGGCATTAAAACTAAGTTATCAGCTGTCAAAAGTATTCAACAGAATAACAGTCCTAAAATGACCTTATTCTAGGACATAAGGAATAGGAGTTTGAGAAACACCACGCTACTTTTCAAAAGCCTGCTCCACCATTCAAGAAGATCATGGTTGATCTCAATTGCATGTTCCTGCTATTTGGAAACTAAATCAGCATTGGAAATCAGGAACTCCAGCTCCCAAAAGGCCTTGGGCTTTTCGTCCAAAATGGGAGATGGCCGCACATGCACAGTTAGTTTACTTTATCTTCTGGCCCAAAACTGGCCCTGTGCAGAAGAACAGCAAACAGTGTGAAAAACAGGTCAGGTGACCTGAACCACCACACATCATTACCAAGGAAGATGCTCTAAGAAGTAGGACATGGGGAGAGGGACATGGAGAGTTCCCAAAGAGGGAGAAACACAGGGATTGGAAAGAGGTTCCAGAAAGAAGTCCCAGTGAAAGGGATTTGAAATGGTTCCCAAAAAGTAAAATTGAAAGAAAGGGCACAGAACAAGAGGCTCCAAATTAAAGACCTAGCTGCAGGGAGCAGATTTGAAGCAAAGTGGGTTTGAGAGAAGCTCTGGAGATCCAAGGAGGTTTTATAATAAATGCCAACATGCTACTTGCCTTCCTAATTGTTTGATGTACCTGCATGCTAACTTGGTGAAGAGGGAACAAAGAAACACAAATCCTTCTGAATGCCAGTATTTCCCAGTCTTTTTTTAAAAACTTGTCTGCTTTTCTATTTTTCCCAAATAAAGTGGATAACTTCACACTTCACATTATGCTCCAGCTGCCAAGTTCTTGACTATTCATTTAACCTGTCTACATCCATGGAAAACTTCTTTATGTCTTCCTTGCAGCTTATGTTCCCAACTAGTTTCATATTATCAGCAAACATGGATACATTACACTTGGGAATAAGAACTAGGAGCAGGAGTAGGCCATCTGGGCCCTCAAGCCTGCTCTGCCGTTCAATAAGATCATGGCTGATGTTTTCGTGGACTCACCTCCACATACCCGCCCGCTCACCATAACACTTAATTCATCTACTGTTCAAAAATCTATCTTTGCCTTAAAAACATTCAATAAGGTAGCCTAACTGCTTCACTGGGCAGGGAATTCCACAGATACTTTGAGTGAAGAAGTTCCTCCTCAACTCAGTCCTAAATCTGCTCCCCCTTATTTTGAGGCTCTGCCCCCTAGTTCTGGTTTCACCCGCCAGTGGAAACAACCTCTCTGCTTCTATCTTTTCTATTCCCCTCATAATTTTAGATGTTTCTATAAGATTCCCCCTCATTCTTCTAAATTCCAATGAGTATAGTCTCAGTCTACTCAGTCTCTCCTCATAAGCCCTCTCAACTCCAGAACCAACCTAGCAAATCTCCTCTGCACCCCTCCAGTGCCAGTATATCCTTTCTCAAGTAAGGAAACCAAAACTGTACAGTACGCCAGGTGAAGCCTCACCAGCACCTTATACTGCTGCAACATAACCTGCCTGTTTTTAAACTCCATCCCTCTTGCAATGAAGGACAACATTCCATTTGACTTCTTAATTACCTGCTACACCTGCAAACCAACTTTTTGCAATTTATGCACAAGGACACCTATGTCCTTCTGTACAGCAGCATGCTGCAATTTCTTGCCATTTAAATTATAGTGCATTTTGCTGTTATTCCTACTAAAATGGATGACCTCACATTTACTAACACGGTACTCCATCTGCCAGACCCTTGCCCACTCACTTAAACTATCTATATTCCTTTGCAGACATTCAGTGTCCTCTACCTTCGTTCTACCACTCATCTTCGTGTCATCTGCAAACTTTGACATACTACTCTTGGTCCCCAACTCCAAATCATCTATGTAAATTGTAAACAATTGCGGTCCCAACATCGATCGCCAACCAGAAAAACACCCATTTATCCCCAGTCTTTGCGTTCTGTTAGTTAACCAATCCTCTATCCATGCTAACACATCACCCGTAACACCGTGCACCTTTATCTTATGCAACAGGCTTTTGTGTGGCACCTTGTCGAATGCCTTCTGGAAATCCAGATACACCACATCCACTGGTTCCCTGTTGTCCACCGCGCTCATAATGTCCTCAAAGAATTCCACTAAATTAGTTAAACATGACCTGCCTTTCATGAACCCATGTTGCGTCTTCCCAATGGGACAATTTCTATCCAAATGTCCTTCTCACCCATCAGCTAAGTCATTAATATTGTTTTTAAATAGCTTTGGCTGAAGCATTGATTTGAAGTACTCCACTATTTGCAGTCTACCAACCTAAAATGACCCTTTTATCCCTACTCTCTCCTTCAACCAATCCCTAATCTTTTTCTTTTACATACCTGTAGAAACCTTTAGAATCGTTTTTTTATATCTCTGGTCAGTTTACTGCCATATGTTCTTTATCAATTTTGTGGTTATCCTCTGCCAAATTTTGAAATCCTCCCATTCTCAGGCTTACCACTTTTTGGCAACGTTATAAGGCAATACCATCATTCAAGCAATACCATTTCAAGCAATATCATCTTTACCTTCTCTTGTTAGCCATGGTTGGACTACTTTTCCTGTGGCTTTTTATTCCTTCAGGGAATCGATATTGGGAATAACTACATGAATACCTTCATCTACTATTCTGTCTTCTATTTCTGTTTCCCAATCTACCTCAACCAACATATCCTTCATACCAACATAGTTTGTTTTGTTCAGATTTAAAGCTATATATTATACAGCTTGTGTAATGGTATTACCATACACTATACTGAGTTGGGGAGATCTTGTAGCACAAAGGGTTGCATCCCAGCTTCTGAGTTCAAGTCCCATTCCAGACATATACTAGGTGCAAGAGGAGGATCAAGAATATGATAGTGTGTTGGGAGATCTCAAGCAAGGGTTAACAATAATAATTATAGGTAAAAAGTGTAATTTTCATCATCAAATTATGTGCTAGTAATGTGATGTGCATTTCATTGAAAAATACATTACATTGTGGGGTTCTAATCAATTCAATCACCTGAAATCGCCAGACTCACTGGACAGCAGCAAACTTAGCTGGTTCATTTCTACCATGTGAACACATGATTGACGCAAAAATTGGTACAGTGACACAGAAATAGTATTTCATTTTTTTATCCAATAGCTGCAAGGAACTACTGTAATGTCCAATTCTGCCTGTAGGATATTTAACTCGGTGGATCTTTCAGATCACACTCGAGAGTCTACGTAATGCATTTACTAACTGATCCGTGGTGGAATCAACTACAACACTTAAAATTAGTACTGCAATTCCAATGTCTATATTTGGCAAAAATCTTGACTGAACCAATCAATATAGCTTCAAGAACAAAAAAAAGCTGGGAAAAAATCAGTAGGTTATACAGCATCTGAGGTTTTTCGGCATTTTTTGTTCTTATTTCAGCTTTTCAGCATCCGGAGTATTTAGCTTTTGTATTAGTGTTCCTTTGTTGCCCCAGTCTGGCAATTTTATTTCCTACCCCAACAATTCTTGTAGACTTGATGGGCAAAACTGCCAAGTTAATGCTGATCAAGTTCAGACAGGCAGCTATAATGTAGATGAAAGCAAATTATTTAAATTGCACCGTGATTACAAAAAGAGGAAACAGATACAAGATTAACAAGCATCAAGCCAATCTAAAGATGAAAAAAAACCTTTTTCTTGCTCCCCAGAGAAACAGAAATGTGGAAAATAACCTTAGTGAAGCAATTAATTCTATGTCCGTTAACAATAAACAATGGATCTACTGTTCAAAATGCCAATAGCAGTCAACAGCATTTGGGACGAAAGGAATTAAATTTTACAAAAACACCCATTTTTTAAAAAAGTAAAATGCTGAGCAGAACATCTGTGGACAGGCTGAGCAACTGACAAATCAACTCTTTAAACCATCGGTCAGTACTAAGCAGCAGCTCAGTACAAATCACCTATGTTACAATGCCCATTAGACTACTGGCCATGACCAAAAATGTTTGCATTTATGTGGCACCTTTAATGTGTTAAGACATCTCAAGGTGTTTCACATGAGTATTTGCATACCAAACTTCAACACTGGGATACATAAAAGGAGATAGGGCTTATCATAGAAATCATAGAAACCCTACAGTGCAGAAGGAGGCCATTCGGCCCATCGAGTCTGCACCGACCACAATCCCACCCAAGCCCTACCCCCACATATTTACCCGCTAATCCCTACACATCCCAGGACTCTTAAGGGGCAATTTTTAACCTGGCCAATCAACCTAACCCGCACATCTTTGGACTGTGGGAGGAAACCGGAGCACCCGGAGGAAACCCACGCAGACACGAGGAGAATGTGCAAACTCCACACAGACAGTGACCCGAGCCGGGAATCGAACCCGGGACCCTGGAGCTGTGAAGCAGCAGTGCTAACCACTGTGCTACCGTGCCGCCCTTTAAATGACCAAAGCTTAGCCAAAGAGGTAGGTTTTAAAGGAGCATCTTGAAGAAGGAAAACAAAGTAGAGGCATGGAGAGGATTAGGGAGGGAATTCCAGTGTATAGGACTTGGTAGCTGAAAGCACAGCTACCTATGGCTGACCAATTAAAATCAGAAGTTCTCAAAAGGTCAGAATTAGATGAGCGCAGGTTGGAGGTTTGCAGAGCTTCTGGAGGGACAGCAAATGATAAGGCCTTGGAGAATTTGAAAACAAGGATGGGACTTTTTTAAAAATCGAGATGTTGCTAAACTGGAAACAACATAGGTCAGTAAACACAGGTGTGTTGGATGGGTCAAAGGGTCTTGATACGAGTTTGAACATGGGCAGCAGAAGTTTGAATTATCTCAAATTTACAGACATGTAACACCATATAACATTTCATACTGTTACAATCTTCATTAAGAAAAAACAAACAATTTCTTAAATCCAAGCCGGGAATCGAACCCGGGTCCCTGGCGCTGTGAGGCAGCAGTGCTAATCATTGTACCACCATGCTGCCCATTAAATTCAAATGGTGGCTATGGATAGGTTGGGGCTTTCTCCCCTGTCTTATTGATTCCATTGCTCTCCCCTGTCTTGTTATTGATTCCATTGTTGCCTATGGGACCTTGCTGTGTTCAAATTGGCTGCTGAACTTGCCTACATTAAAGTAGTGACTGCACTTCAAAAGTGCTTCACCTTTTGAGACAATTTAAAAAACAAACAAATACTTATAAAGCAAATCAAAAAAATCAAATCAAACTTCTTAAAAATTGATTGCAGGCTTGTCCAAATGCACAGATTCTGACAGTCAAGCAAGTGGGGTAACTGAAATTAGGATAGAGTGGCACAAATGTAAAGTTGGTATCGGGAGTAGTCAGTGTGAATAGTATGGATGCATTTAAGAGGAAGTCATACAAGCAAATGAGAGAGGGGGAAAAGAGGGCTTGTAGATGGCATTCAATGTGGAAGGATGCTCAACTGGAGCATAAAAGCCAGCATGGAGTCAGTGGGCTGACTGGCCTGTGCTGTACATTCTGTGTGATAGAACAAAAATGGAAAATAGATACTCAGACCACCACAGGAATAATATTTATCACAAGTTAGGAGTACGGCTTGACTGCATGGGTGCAGTCACAATAGCACTCCAGAAGCTCAAAACACCATTCACGATAGAGCACTTGATTGGCACCTGTACCACTGGATTCAATTTCCAACCCTTTGCCAATGGGATATTGTATGCAAAATACATTGCAACCACAAGATTTACAGCAGTAATTCACCAGCTAGTTCAGCAACACTTCAGTCCCAAAATATCACAAGACCAAGGCAGAGCAACAACATCACAGGAAAACCATAACCTCCAAATCAAACACCAAGCTGATTCTGGTGGACATCACTGTGTACAATTCTGTTCCTTCATCATCGCTAGATCAAAATATTAGAATTCTTCATCGAGAAGCGCATATTGGAATGGACAATAAATACGCCTTTTCAGCATCGGTCATAACTCATGAAAAAAAAAGATATTTTCAATTTCCTGAGAAAATAACTGAGTCAACATTTTGGTTTGCAATATTGAGCAGAGTATGTGTCACTCTGTTGCCAGGCAACAGTAAAGGCACATGCCACCTGCCATTGGGCCAAACCGAAGTTGGCACAGATGGAAAACAATTTCCACAGCTGTTTGCTGTTGGATACTCTCCTTTTCGTGAAGCAGCCTTTTATCTTTACAACTTAATTTTTCTTCCCCAGAGATTTGAATTTACAGAATGTGGTGTGTGTTTAAAAAGACAGACACAGCACTTCACATAACTGCAAATTGTCTCAAAAAGTGAAGCACTTTTGAAGTGCAGTCACTTCTTTAATGTAGGCAAGTTCAGTAGCCAATTTGAACACAGCAAGGTCCCACAGGCAACGATGGAATCAATAACAAGACAGGGAAGAGCAATGGAATCAATAAGACAGGGGAGAAAGCCTCAACCTATCCATAGCCCCCATTTGAATTTAATGGGCAGCATGGTGGTACAATGATTAGCACTCTGCCTCACAGTGCCAGGGACCTGGGTTTGATTCCCGGCTTGGGTGACTGTCTGTGTGGAGTCTGCACATTCTCCCAGTGTCTGTGTGGCTTTCCTTCCACAGTCCGAAAGACATGATGGTTAGGTGCATTGGCCATGCTAAATTTTCCCTCAGTTTACCCGAACAGGCAGTGAAGTGTGGCAACTAGGGGATTTTCACAATAACTCCATTGCAGTCAATGTAAGCCTACTTGTGACTGTTAAATAAACTTTGACAGTAGAGATACAGCAATTATAATTATTTGGAGAATCGTGGCTTTTTTAACTGTAGGGTAAAAATAATTGCTTTCCTATGAGAATTGAACCATTGCATTTGGTGAAAAAAAATTGCATTTTTAAAAAAATGTCCGTCTTATAATCACAGTCCCCAAGTGCTTTACAACCAATGAAGTGCTGCTGACATGGAGTCATCATGTAGATAAACACTAATTTGGGCACAGCTAGTTTCTGCAAATGACAAAATAAACAATTTGATCATGTGCTTTTCTAAGCTATATTGGTTGAGGAAAAATATTGTCCAGATCATTGGAAAACTGACGGGCTCTTCTTCGGATAGCTTATGGGATTTTAAAAAATTTTCTTGAGATCACAGTATTGAACTGTCTTATCAAAAATACAGCATCACTTATTACTCTAAATCACTGCAGCAAAGACTAAGCCACGATTAAAGAACAGGTTAGTGATGGCACTGCAGGAGAGACGGAAAAGGGAAATGGGAACAGGTAGGCATATAGAATTAAGACAATGACACTATATGAACTGGTTGAGACGAAAGGCCTGGTTCTGTATTCAAATTTGTATACAATTGTCAGAAATGAATTCTGCCTACACAACACAGGAACCAAGTTCACTCAGCATAATTCCCCTTGCAGTTTCTAAGCTCAAACTCTTGTTCAGAAATGATGGTGGGGACCAAAAAGGGAGAGAGAGCAAGGCATATAGAAAATAATGGAGTATTGCACACTACATATTCATCCACCACAGAGAATTTGCATCAGATTACTACTACACACCCATTCAGTACAGTAAATGGAAAAATCTAGCATTGTGAAACATACAAGTAGAACTTTACTAACAACAAATCAAATCCAAACTTTCACATACAGATCACAGTAAAAATTATCCTCTCTTATATGCCTGCCAAGACAATTGGGCAATTAACGCTATTCTGTTATAACCCTCAAGAGTTCAGTTCATAAGTCTACAATTCAACAAGAACCAAGTGTTGTGTGCAATGTGGACTAGTAATTGTTAGTTTCATCGGCTGGTGTAATGTCTTGGATTGTTTTAGACTGCAAAGACCCGGTTTTAAAATGGTTGCTGAGGTCACCAGACCTACAAATTGGCCGACTTTCTAGCAGACTCTGAAAGCAGATTACTTGGGGACATGTCCAAGCTGTTTGCCTGATGGACTTCACACCTGCCGATGTCTGAACTTTCTGAAAAAAAACAGGGACAATAAGCCACTATACTTCATGGTTCCAGAAACTGCCAGGATCGAAGAATGACTAACAAACCTCATTGCGCAAGGAGAATGCATAGGACCCCTTATCTATTTTGAAGGCACCTTGATAACTTTGTCAATGGAAGCAACTCCTTCACGAATATGGATTGCCCTTCATTTTGTGCAGATAGCCAGCTGTCACATGGTCAAAATCCCATGTATGAAAGGCTATGATTATAAACCCTTGTGTTACAGAAAGACAAAAGTTTGCAGGAAGTAACATCCAGAAGAAACGCTACAAAATGTAAATCATCTCTCCCTTTGCTATTCTCACCTTCGGATCCAATTTCATTTACATTTGGAATATGTCACTTGGAGAATTTTAATCAAAGGAACTTCAACTGTCGTAAGCTTCCACTTTGGAAAGGGCAGAATACAGTTTAAAAGAGACTGTCTCTAGAAAAACAATCGACCGCAACACTCCTGGAATTTCAAGACTACTAAAGCAACGTCGGAATGTACATTTCCTTATGGACATTTAACTCATCAATTCCACCCCTTCCACCCTGTAACATATTCTGTTGTGCATGCTTGTGTATGTACGTATGTCTGTCTGTTACGGGATTTGGGATGTGTTATTACCAAGTCTTAACAGTTTTAACAAATGAGGTTTTAAACAATAAAACTAACTCCTCTCTCGTTAACTCAAGAGATCTGGCTGGTTTAGTTCTTCCTAAAGCTTTACATAGTCAAATACTAAATCACAAATATCAAAGCAGAACTTTTTTTTAAAATTCAAACTCTGTTATAATTAACCAATATACGGGCAGGAGGGGAATTAATTTAAACAGCCCTGATTTCTCCTTTCACCACCCGTCTGTAAGCAAAGGTGCTTTGATTTTGATTTTTCCGTTTATGAGTGGTGCTGTAATTTTTTCCAAACACTCAGCTTTGGTATAATCCAATTTCTGTGAATAACCCCACAGCAAACTCAAGATAGGGAAAAATAAGGTTATTTTGTTTTCACTCACTCAAATCTGGAAGGTGGGGGTGTCACTACATAGCCCCTGGTACATTCATACAACAAAAGAGTAGAGAAAGAGAAACAGAACAAAGACCATAGAGAAAATAAGAAATATTGTTTCACGCAAGTCCAGAATTAAAATCCTTCACAAGAGGATGAAATTAATGCTGGATAATCCATTTTCTAATAGAGATGACGATGGACACGTAGAGAAGTATTAATCTTGCAGGTGTTGGTACACAAGTTCCAGATGAAATGTAAATGGGGGACCAGCAATTTAAACCTGGACAAGGCTTTGGTAACGCTTCCACTTGCTAGATGGAGATGGCAACCAAAAGAGAAAATGCTGGAAAATCTCAGCAGGTCGGGCTTTGACAAAGGGTCGTCTGGACTCGAAACTTTTCTCTCCTTACAGATGCTGCCAGACCTGCTGAGATTTTCCAGCATTTTCTCTTTTGGTTTCAGATTCCAACATCCACAGTAATTTGCTTTTATATAGATGGAGAAGGCAGTCTGCTTTGCAGCTCCACAAGACAGGATAACTGGTTCTCCCAGCTGGGGGGGGGGGGGGGGGGGGGGGGTCATGTGATATGACTCCCACTTCTCCACTTTGACTTGGACGAAGGTTGTACATTCCTTAGAGATTACGATTCTTGAGATTGGTAACATTTCAGCCATTAAGGATTTCAAAAGAGGTTTCAGGGTCCTTTGTTCTCACAGAATAGTCAGCTGCATTGGCCCAACCTGGCCTTAGAAATGTAAATGGCCTTGGTAAAATTCCCTTGGATTTGACCTCTGCAGTTACAGGGGTCTTTAACATCTATTCAGAGATGACAAAGTGACCTCTATTCTGGACGCAAGTTCCTTTTGCTTGAGTCACTGTTTCAGTCACTTTGAAGTCTTTGCACAGTTTTTAAGATTTTATAAATTAGCCATCATGATACATACAGTTATTTCATAAAAATAGAGTGAGGTTTTACCCAGCTGACACAACCCTGGGAGTGGAAAAGAGAAATTCATTCACATCTCTGAACTTGGTCCTAACATAAGCAATACAGATCTGGGTGATCCCAGGTTCAACTCCAGGCAATATGACAGCAAATTATTACATCATACACCACAGCAAGAGGTCAGTCAATCCATCATGTCTGTGCTGGCTCTTTGAAAAAAACCTTTCCAATTGGTCTCACTCCCCGGCTCTTTCCCAATAGCCTTGCAAATTTCTCTTAACATGCTATAATTTATCTCAATGCTACAAAGTCAGGCTTGTTTTCTTTAATGTCATCATAGAATCCCTACAGTGCAGAAGGAGGCATTTGGCCAATCGAGTCTGTACCAACCACAATCCCATCCAGGCCCTTTTCCCATAATCCCACATATTTACCCTGCTCATCACCCTTAGACTTTGGTCAATTTAGCATGGCCAATCAACCTAACCCGCACACTTTTGGACTGTGGGAAAAAACCGGAGCACCTGGAGGAAACCCGCACAGACAAGGGGAGAAAGTGCAAACTCCACACAGACAGTGACCCGAGGCTGGAATTGAACCCAGGTCCCTAGTGCTGTGAAGCAGCAGTGCTAAGCACTGTGCCACCCCAATGTCACTCATAAACAAGTAGTTCAATGATCGGCAACCATGAAGCTCACAAATGAAACTGTCTGTTTAAAAGTAGAAAACAATAGGTATCCACGGAGTCGAGCATTAGTCATTATGTTCAAGATAATTTAAAAAGGCATAGAAAAGCAATAAAGGGCAAGACCTCTCCCAGTTGAGAAAAAGGAAAACATAAGTGTCAAGGAAAATAAATTGTAGAGCAGATAGAATATGAATCAGCTCCTTGGTACCTCTTAGAAGCTGGATGAATTGGGCACTGGAGAGGTCCTAGAGTAGAACAAATATTAGCCCATTTGGATGAAATATAGAAATAAAAAGGGATCTCTAAGACATCCAAAACGTGAAGACTGCAAACACTTTTTTGAGGTGCAAACAATGACCCAAATGTTTAACATCCTCACATGTCTGCATTTTAATCAAGAAAACTTGCACTGCTATGCTGAGGGCATCTTCTCCTTCCAGCTGATACTGTTTCACAGCTGCGCAACATGCGCCTTATGCATACTCAGGCCAAGTTCTTTGTGTGAGAACCTAGACAGTTAGCAGGCTATTCATTATGAACTAAGCTAGCCTATCTTCATGCAATGTCCATGTGTAAACCTTCCAAAGTCCACTGAGTAGCGATGATATGAAACTGAACTTTTTTGGGGATCTTTAGCCCAGGTGTGCCGAGCTGAGGTCAATTGGAGTGCCTTTACTCCCAACCCAGGTGAGATCAGTTCTCTAGATACTAGGAATCAAACCTTCTGAATGATTCAACTGCCTTTGCCAACTGTAAGCATCATGAATAATTCTAGCCTGTTGTCGACACAACAATGATTTTTCAGTCATAATACAGCTGGGCACAATATGGCAAACAGTGATCCACGAATTTCAAAACCCTTATTAAATGTGGCACAAAGCCAGAGTAACCGAAGCATCTGTGCAATGTCTACAACTTGTATATTGCAGGAAGATTTTTTTTTAAACCAAATCTGACTTTGAGTATGTACAAGCTGGACTAATGCCACAGCACAGGTAAAGCTCAGGATGCTGACTCATGACTGTACACGCACATCCATGTCCTCAAAATAATACCTTTGATGTGGAAGTTCTTTTCAGTTCTACAGTACTTTCCATGCACCGGGAATCCCTTGGAAGTCCCAACACAGTTACTTTCTGGGAACTGCCTGGGAGGTTTGGACTTTAATTCCCCTGCAATTGGAACCCACCAAAACAAGACTTTGGATGTTCCAACTCACTTACCAGAATAGTTACCCAGGAAAAGTTAGGATTAAAACCAGTTGTAATTCCTGGGCAACGATTCCACTGACCCCCTGACTACCCACTTGACACCATCCCACCAACCTAACTAACCACCAACTTCCCATTCAGCACCTCCTCGCTCTCGTGCCTTGACAGCAAGTAGCAAAACAGCATGGTGATGGAGAGCATAAAGAAAGGGAGACTCAGCAGAGGAAAGAAACCATGTTAAATGAAAATATGCTATTAGAACACGTCCTAAACAGGGGACATTATTCAGGGGAAAGTGAGAAGAAGGTGGTTAGACCATCAGTGAGTGTTGTAAAGTTGAGCTCTTCCAAATAGGCAAGTGTTTTTCATGAAGTTCTGTACATGCCTAAACATGTGTGGTTATGTGAAAGAAATGCTTCAACTTATTCCACCTCTGGTTTATTTTCTATGGGCATACTGTCTGGAAGATCATTAAAAAACAGATGCCTTTCACCATGTGGTGCAACTCACAATAAGCGATGCAAATAAAAATGCAGTGTTTTTAAACACAAACTAAATGAAACAAACATTTTCCAAAGAGGAGAATTAAATAATCCAAAATCCTACCATGTTGGACAAACGAGTGTCTTAAAACTACCAAAAAGAGAAAGAAAATAAGGCATAAGCTAGGGTCACAATTACTTTACATAGGAAAAGAGAGATCATGTGGTGCCATTATGATGATACTCAAATGAAAAAAAGACCCCAAAACAGGATGACAAGCAAGGTAATTTTCATCACTGTCAACCTGAACTTTTACTTCACTTTATGCATTAGATACTGAATGAAAAAGTAAACCAATATTTGGTATACTCTCCCTACTTTGGTATCAAACTTCTTTTAAAAATCTAATCTGCGGCTTCGACTTTGAGAGACAAAGGAATGCCATTTTCAGTCAGAACTCTGGTTCCAGATGTGAAGGAAAGCAATGCCATTCACTCACTGCACTGCCTTCAGGCAGAATAAAAGTTCTGTCTCAGCCTTGAAGCTGATTATTTCCATATGCCCGCAAAAAGCATACTTCATTTGATCCAAGCCTTAAAAATGGGTATAGTTCTCTGCCAAAAGAAAAAACACATTGAAGGTTTCCTATACTGTAAAGAGGGTTGGAGAATTCCACTCAACAAGTTGCTTGTAATGAGAGGGAAAGTAACTTTTCTGCACTGGAAATACCAAAAAATAGAAGCAAGACGGCAGCCTGAAAATAAATTCAACCTACATTCCTGCTGTATAAGATCCTGTATGGACACCTATTTCTTATGTTCTTATGACACCGGCATCCCTTCCCCATGTAATTTAAACCAACTTTATTTTATTTCACAACATATTAAGCTTGCTTATTCCCCCAACTCTCTACATAATCCACTCAATTATCTGAGGAAAGCTTCTGCAAATTATCAAACTACCTACTCTTTCTGCTGAGCATCAATCAAGCAAAGATCCGCATGCCTATCTAACTTCACAACATAGACATCCCAAGCCAGATCCATTTTCTTGACCTATTTCTATAGCTACAGCAACACAGATTGACACTTTTCACACCCACAGAGATTCCTCAAACATGTTTCCTTATTCACCGAATTCTTTGAAAGCTCTCACCAATACAGCATGAATTTCTTCAATCTGACTCTTCTTCACATCGTCTGGGGTGAAAAAAAATCTATCTTAAGTCTTGAGACTAGTAAAATTTGTATCCATGCTCTCCATTTACAACACAACCTAATTAAACAGAATTTGCTGGAACAACTATCTACCGGCATGGGCGGCACAGTGGCACAGTGGCTAGCACTGCTGCCTCACAGCACCGGGACCTGGGTCTGATTCCTGGCTTGGGCCACTGTCTGTGTGGAGTTTGCACGTTCTCCCTGTGTCTGCATAGGTTCCTCCGGGTGCTCCGGTTTCCTCCCACAGTCTGTAAGGCAGACTGGTTAGGTGCATTGACCCGAACAGGCACCAGAGTGTGGCAACTAGAGGAATTTCACAGTAACTTCATTGCAGCGTTAATATAAGCCTTACTTGTGACTAATAAATAAACGTTAAACTTTTAAACTTTAAACCTTTTCTTTTCAATTCACTCCGGTTAAATTTAAAGTTTTGTTGAAAATAAAAGTTAAATTGCTACACTTTTCAACCTAAACAATGCAGATAGTAAAATTTGCAACTCTCTATGCCTGAGAAATTATTGTAAATATCTACATACACACACCCTTCAGAATTAAATATTTCACACCAAGCAGCGACCAGATATTCTACTTTTTTTTATAAAAGTACAAACTCAAATGTAATGCAATCTGAATACTAGATTGTTCTTGCGAGATTTTACGTTATTGAAGGTTAGCACACTTCATCACTTCCCCACCCTTGCAAATAGCACAATTATAACAAAGAAATGCAGAAGGTGACATGAGATTAGAGGGTTAATCACTTCAAGCTGTTGTAGCATCTGACACTAGGCTTGTCTTGCCAAAGTCTGTGAGTAAACTAACAAACTGTACTCCCAGCCAGAGAAAGTATATCATGCAAAAGTAGATATAAAAAAAGGAACTAGAAATAAAAATTAATTTGTCAAAATAATTTTGCAAAGCAATTACTGAAAACAATCACTACACCATGCCAAGCTTTATGAACCTGTGAACTGGCTAAATATCAAGATTCATGTACGTTTCATTCATACATTTACATAAACAAAATTTACAAATCTGCGTCACTTTACTCCTATAAATGTAATTTTTAAACGTTTCTAATCTCATGCTCATTAAAATTCATTTTTTCTTCTTTGCAACTAATTTAAACAAGCAGCTGATGCCATTCATCAAACTTTACGGAAGGTCAGCACTCGCATAAAGTTTCAAATCTACAAACTTACACTTGGAATGGTCTAACCCTTGCCTGGCAACATGGCAAATTAGAGAATGATCACTTGCATAAATGAAAGGAAGAAAAAGTCTAAGGACAAGTCTTGACTAAAGGTTCTTGTGCAATTTCATGGTCAATGACCTGGCAACAGACCGCTTCCTCACCCATTTCATAGGGCAATTCTTGGCAAAGATTTAGAAATTAAACAGGCACAACAAGAACTCAATCACACTGCATGCAGATCACTACATTAGTTCAAGATTACACAGGAGGTAGGAACAAGAATTAACAATGCTGCTTGCTATTGGCGAATTGAGGGATGTAGTGAAAACAATGCAGCAGCTTTGCACTGGTTACACCGGAAGCACACAACGTAAACATCAGCAGTAAAGTAAAAGGATTCAAGTTCAGATGACTGCATTGATTGATATTTGGTGGCTTTTGACCCAAGAGAGGGAACAAAATTCAGATGAAGCAACCCCATGGCCAAGCTTGAACCTGCGCTGAACTGTTGTCACACAAAAAGATCAGGGGGGCATCTGTTATCAGCAAGTGGTGATGTGGAGATGCCGGCGTTGGACTGGGGTAAACACAGTAAGAAGTTTAACAACACCAGGTTAAAGTCCAACAGGTTTATTTGGTAGCAAAAGCCACACAAGCTTTTGGAGCTCCAAGCCCCTTCTTCAGGTGAGTGGGCATATAAAGACAGAGACTCAATTTACATGAATAATGGTTGGAATGCGAATACTTACAGCTAATCAAGTCTTTAAGATACAAACAATGTGAGTGGAGAGAGCATCAAGACAGGCTAAAAAGATGTGTATTGTCTCCAGACATGACAGCCAGTGAAACTCTGCAGGTCTAGGCAACTGTGGGGGTTACAAATAGTGTGACATGAACCCAATATCCCGGTTGAGGCCGTCCTCGTGTGTGCGGAACTTGGCTATCAGTTTCTGCTCAGTGACTCTGCGCCGTCGTGTGTCGTGAAGGCCGCCTTGGAGAACGCTTACCCGAATATCAGAGGCCGAATGCCCGTGACCACTGAAGTGCTCCCCAACAGGAAGAGAACAGTCTTGCCTGGTGATTGTCGAGCAGTGTTCATTCATCCGTTGTCATTCATCCGTTCAGACGCTGCGACAACGGATGAATGAACACCGCTCGACAATCACCAGGCAAGACTGTTCTCTTCCTGTTGGGGAGTACTTCAGTGGTCACGGGCATTCGGCCTCTGATATTCGGGTAAGCGTTCTCCAAGGCGGCCTTCACGACACACGACGGCGCAGAGTCGCTGAGCAGAAACTGATAGCCAAGTTCCACACACACGAGGACGGCCTCAACCGGGATATTGGGTTCATGTCACACTATTTGTAACCCCCACAGCCTGCCTGGACCTGCAGAGTTTCACTGGCTGTCTTGTCTGGAGACAATACACATCTTTTTAGCTTGTCTTGATGCTCTCTCCACTCACGTTGTTTGTATCGTAAAGACTTGATTAGCTGCAAGTATTCGCATTCCAGCCATTATTCATGTAAATTGAGTCTCTGTCTTTATATGCCCCGTTTGTGAACAGAATTCCCACTCACCTGAAGAAGGGGCTTGGAGCACCGAAAGCTTGTGTGGCTTTTGCTACCAAATAAACCTGTTGGACTTTAACCTGATGTTGTTAAACTTCTTACTGTATCAGCAAGTGGAGCAGGAATCCAAGTTATACAGGCTGCACAGGAGGCTGCTGAGTAAAGGTAAGAGCCCATGGTGTTAGAAGCAAGGTAAAGTATGGATAGATGATTGTCTGACTAATAGAGAGGCAGAGAGTGGGAATAAAAGGGTCCTTTTCAGGAAGGCAGCCAGTGATAAGTGGAGCTCCACGGGGGTCAGTGTTGGGACAACTTTTCACTTTATATATCAATGATCTAGATGAAGGAACAGAGGGCATTGTGGATCTCATACCGAACAATGAAAGGCCTGGATAGAGTGGATGGGGGCCTGGATAGAGTGGATGGGTTGGGGGGGGGGGGGGGGGGGGGAAGAGAGAGAGAGGGGAAAGAGAGAGAGAGAGAGAGGAGGAGGAGGGAGAGAGAGAGAGAGTTGTTTCCATTAGTAGGAGAGACTAGGATCCGAGGGCACAGCCTCAGAGTAAAGGGACCCTTTAAAACGGAGATGAGGAGGAATTTCTTCTGCCAGAGAGTGGTGAATCGATGGAATTCATTGCCACAGAAGGCAGTGGAGGCCAGGTTATTGACTGTATTTAAGACAAAGATAAATATGTTCTTAATTGGTAAAGGGATAATAGGTTACGTGGAAAAAGCAGGAGAACGGGGTTGACAAACTTATCAGCCATGAGTGAATGGCAGAGCAGACTCAATGGGTCGAATGGCCTAATTCTGTTTCTATGTCTTATGGTCTTATAAATTTTGTCCCCGAGTGAAGTATCCAAATAACTACACAAGAAATAGGATGGGCTATATGGCCCATCGATTCTGCTCCACCATTCAATACGATCATGGCTGATCTTGGGCTTTAACACCACTTTCCTGCTCACTCCCCATATGCTCAATTCCCGATGAGCCAAAAATCTGCTTATCCCAATCTTAAGTGTTCAATGATGGAACATGCACAACAGTTCTCCCCGTGTCTGCGTGGGTTCTCCAGGTGCTGCGGTTTCCTCCCACAGTCCAAAGATATGTGGGTTAGGTGCATTGGCCATGCTAAATTGCCCCTTAGGCATCCCGGGATGCATAGGTTAGGGGGATTAGCAGGGTAAATATGTGGGTTTACGGGGATAGGGCCTGGGTGGGGTTGTTGTTGGTGCAGACCCGATGGGCCAAATGGCCTCTTTCTGCACTGTAGAGTTTCTACGATCTATGATTTGGGGTAGAAAATTCCAGAGATACACAACCCTATGAGTGTAGCAATTTCTCCTCACCTCAATCCTAAATTATCCCGAGACTGATCTCTCAGTGTCCACCCTATCGAGCCCTTCAGAATTTGTTAGGTTTCAGTCAGATTGCCTCTCATTTTTTTGTTCCGCACAAGCTTACTTTTATATTTTATTTTCGCTTTCTTAATCAATCCCTTGGCCTGCCTTTGTTGAATTCTAAACTGCTCCCAATCCTCAGGTCTGTTTTTTTTTCTGGCCATTTTGTGTGCTTCTTCCTTGGATCTAATACTATCTCTAATTTCCCTTGTAAACCATGATTTAAACACCTTTCCCATTTTACTTTTGTGCCAGACAGGAACAAACAATTGTTGCAGCTCACCCATGCACTCTTTGCCAACCTGGTGACCCTGTAGCAATGTTTCCGTAATCCCGATTATATCATACCAGTAAAACTTGTTATTTGCATTCCAAATTGCTTGTACCACCTGTATATTAACTTTCTGCATTACTCGTGCAAGCACAACCTCTTTGAGGTCGAGTCTTACAAGTTTCACACCTTTTAAAAATAATTCTGCTTTTCAATTCTTAATGATCAAAGCGAATAACTTTATCTCACCTTTTGTGTGGCACCTTATCTACTGGTTCATTTGTTTTAATTATACTGTGCTTTTCTTCATGCATTAAACTTCAAAAAAAATTTAAGCATTTTGCCATGAACCGATGTTCGGTTAACTAGTTTTTGGTTTGAGGTTTTCTCTCTCCCTCATTCCTTGAAAAGCAATGTAACATTTGCCAACTTCCAATCTAGTGCAACTGTTCCTGAATCTAAGCAATTTTGGGAAATCATGGCGACTGCATCCAACATCTCTGCAGCTATCTCTTTTAGAATGTTACGGTGCAAGCCATCAGGTTCCAGAGATTTATTAGATTCTAGCACCTTAAGTTTCTCCAATAACTTTTCTCAGCGGATATCAAGTTCCTTACTTTTCTTAGCCTCGAGGTTACCTTCTATTTCTGGTGAAAACAGACAAAATATTTGCCTCTGCCATTTTCTCTTTCCCCATAATATTTTTTCTGACTCTGCTGCTAAGGGACCAATGTTCATTTTAGTGACTGTCTTCCTTTTGCATACTTACAAAAACACTCACAATCGTTTTTAACATTTCAGGCTAGTTTACTCTCATTCTTTTTTTTCCCTTTTTATGAACTTCTGGTGGCCATTTTCTGGTTTCTAAAACATTGTAAGAAGTCTCACAACACCAGGTTAAAGTCCAACAGGTTTATTTGGCAGCACAAGCTTCCCGAGTGTCACTCCTTCAGGTGACTCAGGTGTTGTGAGACTTCTTACTGTGCTTACCCCAGTCCAACACCGGCATCTCCACATCAGGTTCTAAAACGTTCCCAATCCTTGGACTTGCAACTTTTTTTTGCAACATTATAAGCCTCTTTTAATCTAATACTATATTTAACTTCCTGAGTGAGCCACATCTTTTCAACATTCTGAATTGTTACTTTAGATGCTTCACACTTTTAATTTATCTCCATATGTATTGGTCTATTTGCCCAATCAACCTTAGGTCGCTCCTCATACCTATGTAATTGGCTTTGTTTAAGTTTTAAAAATCTTATTTGTGATTGAAGTATTTCACTTTCACTTAACATGGAATTCAATGGTACTATGTTCAATATTTTCTAGTGGATATTTTACTTTGACATTACCAGTTAACTTCATTACACAATACTAAATCTAAGTAGCTTTATCCCAAATAAAAACAGAAAATGCTGAAAAAACTCAGCAGGTCTGGCAGCATCTGTGGAGTGAGAAACAGTTAACATTTCAAGTCCACATGACTCTTCAGAGCTGAAGGTAGAAAAGTGATGGATTTTATACTGTTGAAGAGCAGGGATGGAGCAGGTGGAGCGAAATAAAAGGTCAAGGATAAGTGGGAGCTCAGCAGAGATTTAACAACGGTGTCATGGACACAAGACGAAGGAAGTGTTAATAACAGTGTTAAAGACTAAGGAAGCTACTAAAAGAATGAAATGTACTTGTAAAAAAAGCTCATTCCTTCCAGAAAACAAGTGCTAAGTATTGTTCATGCAACCTAACATCATGATGATATAATAACTTTCCAAGCACTTAATAAGCCTCGTACACAATAGGTTTACGGACTCTCAATTCCACAGTTACTTTTGGATTGTGTTATGAAATGACAACAATGCACATCAACATTACTTTGCACCACTGGCACCTATATTTTCATTTTAAACAATGAAGATGTCGTAGCTTCTCCGCTCCGGGGAAGTACTGGACGACGAAGGGTATTCTGTCCGCTGTGTCCTGTGTTTGTTTTCTGAGGAAGTCGGTATGGTTTTTCACTGTGGCGCGTCGGAACTGTCGATTGATGAGTTGAGCACCATATCCTGTTCTTACGAGGGCGTTTTTCAGCGTCTCGAGGTGTCTGTTGCAATCCTCCTCATCTGAGCAGATTCTGTGTTTACGGAGGGCTTGTCCATAAGGGATGGCTTCTTTAATGTGTTTAGGGTGGAAGCTGGAGAAGTGGAGCGTCGTGAGGTTATCCATGGGCTTGCGGTACAGTGAAGTGCTGAGGTGACCGCCCTTGATGGAGATGCGTGTGTCCAAGAATACAACCGATTCTGGAGAGTAGTCCATGGTAGTCTGATGGTGGGATGGAAATCGTTGATGTCATCAGGTAGCTGTTTCAGTGATTGTTTGCCATGAGTCCAAAGGAAGAAAATGTCATCAATGTACCTAGTGTATAGCGTCGGTTGAAGGTCCTGTGTTCGAACCTGTGCATGACGATGTTGGCATATTGAGGTACGAATTTGGTCCTCATGGCTATTCCATGTGTCTGGATGAAGAATTGGTTGTTGAAGGTGAAGACATCTTCTCGGAGCCTTCAACATGTCATCAATGAAGATGAACATCTCGCCAAGGCCATCCCCACACCCCCACTACTTGCCTTCAAACAACTGCACAACCTCAAACAGACCATTGTACGCAGCAAACTACCCAGCCTTCAGGAGAAGAGTGACGACAACACCACACAACCCTGCCATAGCAACTTCGGCAAGATGCGCCGGATTGACACGGATGCCATCATCTTATGTGAGAACACCATCCACCAGGTACACGTTACATACTCTTGTGACTTGGCCAACATTGTCTACCTGATATGCTGCAGGAGAGGATGTCCCGAGGCATGGTTCATTGAGGAGACCATGCAGACGCTACGACAACGGATGAATGGACACTGCTCGACAATCACCAGGCAGGAGTGTTCCCTTCCTGTCGGGGAACACTTCAGCGATCAAGGGCATTCAGCCTCTGATCTTCGGGTAAGCGTTCTCCAAGGCGGCCTTCACGACACATAACAACACAGAATTGCTGAACAGAAACTGATAGCCAAGTTCCGCACACGTGGACAGCCTCAATCGGGATCTTGGGTTCATGTCATATTATCTGTAACCCCCAAGACTTGCCTGGACTTGCAAAATCTCACTAACTGTCCTGGCTGGAGACAATTCACACCTCTTTAACCTGTGTTTAACCCTCTCTCCACTCACATTGTCTGCACCTGTCAAGACTTGATTACCTGTTAAGACTCGCATTCCAACCATTATCTTGTAACTAAGTTTGTGTCTATCTGTGCCCTGTTTGTGAAACAAATCCTGCACTCACCTGATGAAGGGGCACTGCTCCGAAAGCTCGTGCTACCAAATAAACCTGTTGGACTTTAACCTGGTGTTATGAGACTACTTACTCCACATAGTAAATTATGCAAAAAATATAAAATCAGACAGAATGGTGGCAAAGGCTACAAATAAGCAAACAGGACAACCAACATTTAAAGTAAAATAGCAAAAGCAATTTTGGATAGCCCTTCTTTTATACTGTTTCTCTAGTCCAAAACTGTTTGAGTAAGAGCATCAAGTTATTCTCTCCTCAGAAATTTAAGATCAAGGTTAATGTATAGATACATCTCAGCACAATTAATTATTATATATTATGAAACCATTTGGTATAAAAGACAGTTTTCTCATCCACTATAAAGGAATTGAAAAATAACAATTTTTATTTTTGGAATATCAATCTGTTCACTAAGTGGACTTGACTCAATAAAGCCCTTAAAATTATTGTATATTTTTGATGGAACAGTGAGGCTTTAACACTCATTTTGAAAAGCACAGCACTTTTCAGATGAGATTAACTTTCCTCATTCCAAAGTGCATTCGTTTTTATATCAATTGCTGTCTATCAAATATCATTTTTCAATGTGTGGCAGGCTTTACTATTGCGTAAGCATTGTTTCAACAACTTTTAAAATTCGTTTGGCATTTTTCATATGATCCTCATATCCTGCTCTCTCCTACGTAAACTGATGTACAATGCAGGTCAAGTGTAACGGTGAATCAGAAAGCCCACAAAGCTCAGTTACAACATTCTTGGATGCTTTTATTCTTTATTTCATACAGCCAACAAAAATGAGCTTTGCACTCAAAATTCTTCTGACTACAGACAACAGGAACTGACATTTTTATACTAATCCTAGCATTATTTTGTTGAATCTAAATATAGGTTGGCAGGAGTGAAACTATGGCAGTTATTGCCAAAAAATAATTTAAAACAGATTCTAAATCTCCCCACCCTGCAGATCAGGAAAAGCATAGCATGTGGAAAATTGAACTGAACATCCAGCAGCCCTTTGCTCTCAAAATCATGTCAATCAACAAATCCACTACTCGCCCACCTGACCTGTTGGCTCAGTTGGTAAACGTGTCAACCAGTGTGGAATTAAGTGACACAGATGAGTACAGACTATGTTTGATCTCTAGACTGTGTTTGTTTAGGATACTAGTATTAGCCTCAGTGCACTATGGGTTTTTTGGTGGTGGAAGAAGGTCATCAGCAGGGTTCCTACTCTTGTCTGCCAAGTAACCCCAGTATATATTTATAATGCAGCTTAATAACTTGCTACTGTCCCTACTGTACAATTTATCTCCTTTGCTTGATGTTGGAACTCAAGCACCCAGCAATTCACAACAGAACTAGGAACTTGTTGCTAAGCATCAAGTGTTTATTTCAAATATTTTCAGCAGGTTGTTTTGATCATAAATAAAATTGCAAATGAACATTCTATTGACATTATCCTGCAGTTAAATTCTGGCAAATCTAGCAACCATACAAGTAGCACAATAGCAGCAGTACATCCACAAGACAGGACTTGTCCCAGGGCAGCACGATCCCTGCTTCAATCGACATATATCAGCATTATCTACCTACTCAACTCTCCCAAATGCTTCCAATTCAAATTTTCTTCCAACAAACATTTGTCCAAATCCTCTCACATTTCCCTCACCCAATACAGGCTTTTCTTTGTTTTTCATCGACGAATGAGCTTTGGAAGCTAAATCAACAGTGTCTGATCAGTGGCACAGTAGCACTGAAAATGAAATATTTGCCTGTGACAACCCTACTGTGAGGGCTTTATACTATGAAAAATAAATCAAAGGAAATCTTGCAAGGGGCAAGGTTTAAAGGAGATGTATAAGGCAAGTTTTTTTTTTTACACAGAGGGTGGTGGGTGCCTGAAACTCACTGCCAGGGGAGGTAGTGGAAGCAGATACGATAGTGAGTTTTAAGGGGTATCTGGACAAATACATGAATACGATTCCCGGAACGGTAGGGGGTTTTAGTTAAGTCAGGCAGCATGGTCGGCGCAGGCTTGGAGGGCCAAAGGGCCTGTTCCTGTGCTGTAATTTTCTTTGTTCTTTAAAAGGGTGAAAACATGGATCAATTAGAGAGGATGAATATAATTTTAAAGCTTAGGTTAGCCACGTTTGTTCTTACACATCTCCCCGCATCCAATTATAACAAAACAGCACCAATTCTGAACAGCCCAACACTCTTGGATTGAGATGACCAAAACAAGGAAAAAACTTGAAGTGCAACATCGCTATTTTTTACAAATTAATTCAAGTATTGGGGAGCCTAAAGCTAACTGGCTGAATTACTGCATCTAATCACTTCATTAGTGTATGATGGAATGCTCCAAAACTAACCAGCATAAATTATTTTAAAAGCCTTCTGCTGTCTACAAGGCACACATCTCTCAAAAGAACTATTTTAGTAAGAAATGCTTCCCTGTTTTCCATGTCATTCCGGACCACATACCATCTCAGCTGAAAGGGTAAATGCATTGCTCCCCACCTATTTCCAAAGCCACTCAGAAACCATCAGCAAGTTTTAAAATATACGTATACTTTTAATTTAGCAAGCACATACAGGACTGAACTAAACACTGAAGATTCAGGCTCTAGATTTATTCACAGATCAAGTGTTGTTTATTGTCAAGCAAACAATAAATTTCAGAATATATATATACAGGACATTATCTGATCACATTATGTCCAAATGCCATTTCTTCATGCACGAGTGTAATCAAGGGGGGCATACCACTGCCAAGCCTAATGCCATCCTTACTTGTGTGTGTCAAAACCCCACACAAGGACGCAAAATGATAGTAAATCAGGAGCAAGTATAAAGCTAATCTTCCTCTTTCTAGGCTGTGGAGTATAAGGGTTCTTTATAGTAAGTACAATCTTACATGCAACATTACATCAATTGAGGGGGGGGACACAGACGACGACTTAACCACAAACTTTTCAGTTACAGCTTGGCCCAATATTTATTTTATATACATATTGTAGACCTTTATATATAATATATATCAACTTTCACGTTTAAAATCAAGTCTGTACCACATTTACCAGCACCACTTCATCACAAATAATTAAAAATACATTTTAAAAAGCTATAATTCAGTTACTTTTAATTTCCATGCAAATATTTTTTTATTTTATTTGTTACAGGGTTGTACTATTTATATAATCAAATATATAGTCTTTATCAGCACCATTTACATTCCTTTTGTCCAATTACAGCACCCACCCACCCCCCCCCCAACCCTTCCCACCTCATAGTATAAATCTTGTCCTATTTTCTTTAGTCTTTAGCACTAACGAAGGGTCATCCAGACTCAAACCGTTGGCTCTATTCTCTCTCCACAGATGCTGTCAGATCTGCATTTTCTGTTTTTGTTCCTTTAATTGAAGATTTGTTTGCAGCTGACTTGAAATTCAGCAAGATTGATCTTTCAAGCATATTTACAGATGAATGTAGCTACTGAATCTCAACCATTGCTTACCATCATTCCTCATGAAGGCCTTCTTTGTTATGAAAGATTATCTTTTAGAATATCCGCACCAGCCCTATTCCAAAGATCGAAGGATCAAATTTTAAGTGGTCTCTCTGATGTACAATGTTACCTGGGTGATATTCTAAATACAGGATCCAGTGAACAAGAGCATTTGAATAATTTAGAAGCAACATTGGAAAGTTTTCAACCACATGGTCTGTGTATCAAGAAAGAAAAGTGTGACTTTTTCCAGACGTCAGTCCAGTTTTTGGGTCATGTTATTGATAATAAAGGCCTACATAAACCACCTAAAAAGAGGGACACTATTTTAGAAGCACAACATTTAATGAATGTGACGCCATTAAGGTCCTTTCTAGGACTATTAAATTATTATGGCAAATGAGTGTGGAACAGTCATGAAACTGAGCAACGAAATTTGAGAAAGAAACAAGGATGTCAAAGATTCTTTGCAGAAATCTGAAGTTTTGGTTTGTTTTCATCCAAAGCTACCATTACTGGTTGCTTGCGATGCTTCATTTTATGGAGCAGGGGCAATCGTTTCCCATATTATGTATTCGGATAAGAACAAACAATAGCTTTTGCTTCACGTACTGCTGACTAGTGCTGAATCTAACTACGCTCAGCTAGAAAAAGCAGCTTAAAGTATAATTTTATAATACGAAGATTTCGTCATTATTTATATGGTTGTCTTTACACATTATTGACTGATCATCAACACTATTATTTTTAGGCTGTCGTTAGCTGCTCAGCGATTGCAAAGATAGTCACGGATCTTATCTGCACACTAGATGTCATGCTAGTGAAACTCAATTCGAATGTTAATGCTAATAAATTATCGCACTTACCATTATCTATTGAGCAGATACCAGCAACTTGTTTGGCTACATTTTTTTATTTTTCACTGGTAAATCATTTGCCAGTGACAGCTTCTCAACTTCAGATGCATACCAGAAATGATCCCGCGATGAGGAAGGTGAATTGATATGGTATTGAAAGGAATGATAGCTGGAATGCACTGTCTGCATCCTGATTTGAACCCACGCGTCAAGAAAGCTTGAGGTAACCATCCATGATGGGTGTCTATTATGGGAAATCCAAGCAATCATTCCTCCAAGTCTGTATGGCAGAGTTCTTAAACTACCAGAGTACTATTGACCCTACATATATCATAATTTGTTGACATGTTCACAGAAGTAAAGGGGGAAGGATGTTATATATTTAAAAGGGTTGCAGGCTACTTTAAGAGCTGATCACATGATGTCATTAGGGAGTGCTCTCAGGCTGCTATTTTATTTTCAGTTTTGTGTTCTGTGCAAAGCTCTTCAATAAAACCTGTTGTGTGTTGGCTTGCACTAGATTTAAACCATATGTTTTCATTCTGTTAAAACCCACAACCTCTGACATGGTTAGGACATTAATTGTTTGGCACAAGACAATCTTCGTCCTCATGGTAGGGCACAAAAATCTTGGTGTTCATAACAACCCTCATTAAATCTAGCATTCTTCCAAATGGTGAAATTAGGAAACTATAGCTTCAAAAAGGCATTTAAAATTTTATATTTACACACACTTAAACTGGAAGAAATAATGAAAAGACAGTAGCCAATCTAATGCTACAATACTTCATGGAATATGATCTGTGCAACATAATTATATATGCTTTTCACTACATCAGAAAAAAGTGAGTCAACACTAACATCCTCTACTGAGACTAGAATGATTGTAAGGAAGATGGGATGATTCATTAGGCAGTTCATTACTCAGATGACACAAATTGCAGTAATGACAAGCTTCCGCCAGGTATTATCTAATGCAAACGGAAGCTGACTCAAACTTTACACAGCTATCCCTCATTTAGAATGCCTAATGAGTTCTCCAAAAAATGGCATGCTAACGAGAAATAAATTTGGACATAAGAAGACAAGTGAAAAAGATTGGTTTATATTCCTGCTCTGGATAGAACATTGCCCACTGCATTCCTTACTGCAATCGCACCAGACACAATAAGCACTATCTGGAAAAACCTGATTGGCATCTGAACCAACACAAGCATATAAAAAGTTGCCTAAAATTTCCTTTAACATGCAGGAACACTCAACCAAACCAGAAGAGATTCTGGCCACAATGGCTGGTAGACTGTCTGAACCCAATACACGAGTATTTTGTTTTTAAAACAGTTAGGGAACTAGGCTAACACCTGGCAGCTGCAGGGCTCGCACTGGGGCCTGGTGATGGAAACCACTATGGGCTTAAGCACCCTTCCCTCATATCTGCACCTGGCCAGCCCCCAGCCATTCCTCGCTGTCACCACTCACATCCACTTCAATCACTACCACAGCCTGCACCATTTTGAGAGTGTGACAGTAAACCAGGACAAGACTCTGTCGCAGGAGATAACCTAGAGCAGTGACCCAGCTGAGTGAACAGGAGGTCAAGCAGGAAGCCACAGCCCAGTTGGAGGGCCAACTGGATACTGGGAAAATGCAACATGGCTCAGTCAGCTACAGGAGGATGGCAATATTATCACTAGGCACTGTATAGAGTTTTACAAAAATTGAGGTCGTGTCAAATCTGAAAGTGCTGAAACTAAATTTTGGCACACTTAATATCCGCGGTTATAAACTTACCTAGCACACTAAATCGAAAACAGAGCTTGTAGTTGGCAGCACTATTCAGCCAAGTTCCCTATTTTTAAAAGCACTAAAGAAAACATAAGCACCAATGCAAATGAACAGATAATTCTGCAGTGGCAAATCACCTCAAACTAGTGTGAATCCAAGAATTGGTCTTTGTTGGAATTTATCATGACCCACTATGGTGGTGTTGTCAGCAAACTTGAAAATTGCACTCGAGGAGAATTTGGCCACACAGTCATAGGTGTATAAGGAGTATAGTAGGGGGCTGAGAACACAGCCTTGTGGGGCACTGGTGTTGAGGATGATCGTGGAGGTGGTGTTGTTGTCTATCCTTACTGATTATGGTCTGAGAGTTAGGAAGTTCGGGATCCAGGAATAATGGTATTGAAGGCTGAGCTGCAGTCAGTAAATAGGAATCTAAATAGATTGGATGCATTACAATGCCTGCTTGAGTATACAGAGAGAACAATAGACACATCGCACCAAGTCTGATTAAATTTGTCAGCACTATCGCCCCTAGCTCCAAAGGCCCTGGGCTCGAGTCCCACCACAGGATTAATTCTCTAGGTTGATACATCACACTATTGTCAGGGTGGGGGGAGTCTTACAAATGAGCTTTTAAAACAAGGCCCTTTCTACCTGCAAAGGATTTTTTATTTTTTCATGGAATGTGCCCATCGCTGACAAAGCCAGCTTTTGTTGTCAATCCCTGACTGCCCTTGGGAAGGTAGTGATGAGCTTCCTGCATTAATCTTTGCAGATACCCACACAGTGCAGTTAAGAGTTTTACATTTTTGACCCACTTACAGTGAAGGAACGCTGATATAGTTCCAAATCAAGATAGGGTGTGGCTTGGAGAAGAACTTGTAGGTGATTATGTTCCAACATGTCTGTTATCCTTGTCTTTCTATGTGGTAGACATCTGTGCTTGGAAGGTGCTCTTGCAGGGGGCTTGGTGAGTTGCTAAAGTGTATCTTGTAGATGGTACACACTGCTACTACTGTGCATTGGGAGGGAGTGAACATTTAGGGTAGTGGAGCAAGTGAACGTTAAGGTAATGGATGGGGCGCCAATCAAGTGGGCTGTTTTATCCTGAATGGTGTAAAGCTTCTTGACTGTTGTTGTAGTTGCACTCGTCCAGGCAGTATTCCATCACTCTTGGACGTGTGCCTTGTAGATGGTGGGCAGGCTTGAAGGAATCAGAATATTACTCTCACAGCATTTCCAGCCTCTGACTGTTGTTCTCTCCACTGTATATATGGTTGGTCCCGTTAGGCTTCTGGCCAATGGTAGCCCCAAGAATGTTGATGGGAGGGAATTCAGCAATGGTGATACCACTGAATGTCAAGGGATGATAGATAACCAGGTTCCCTCTTGCTGGAGGTGATCATTCCCTGGTATTGTTACTTGTCACTTATCAGCCCAAGTCTGTTTATTATCCCAGTCTTGCTGCATATGGACACAAGCTTTTTCAGTACGAGGAGAAGAGCAAATACTGACACATTGCTGTCATCAGCAAAAATCTCATCTTCTAACATTTTGATGGAGGAAAAAAATCAACCTGTGGAGACATTTGTCCCAATTCCCACTATGATTATACTGTGCTTTTAAGGAATATATGTGTTATCATGTTTCTTGTAAGGGGTATGTTTAGAATTCAGATCTGTTGTGTAAGATGCCAATTTGACTAAGAAGCCATTTAAACTGGTAGCTGGGAAAACAGGATAAGTACTTGGGTGCTTGTTTCAAGCTAAGCTAATGCATGTGTGTTTACTTAGGTTTCCCCAGGGTTTCAGAGTAGAATTCTAATTAGGATGATTGACGAAGACAGAGTCATGTGTTTAATAGGAGGGGCTAAGCTTGCAGGGAAGAAATACTGTTCATTTCATTTTAAAGTACAAGTTCGCAGCCTGGACTGCCAGAAAGAAGCCAAGGCTCTCTCTGTGAAAAGGCCTTTCTGAGAAATCTAGGACTGTTAATCTGAGATGGGCAAGTCAGCCTGTGTTTTGCTGACTAATTTTAAAGAGATAGTCTAAGTCTATAAGATAAATAGTGCTTAAATTAAGCTCAGTGAGAGGTTAGCAGTTAAGAAATGTATCTTGTCTTGTTTAAATATTGCTCAATTGTTAAAAGTTAACCTAGTTCATTTGTCATAGTTAAACTGTGTTGGTAGGTTTGTTTTGAATGAAAGCTTCCCAGTGTGTCAGTGGAATCGTGCATGGGGTGAAACATCATAACCTCACATTAATGCCAAAGTAGCAAATTGTTGGGGTCTAGTCTGACTTCATTGTGTACCTTGGGATTTCTGATCTGGTGGTCCTAACTGCACTGAGTTCAATTTTGCCAGGGCTCCTTGATGTCACACAGGTCAAATGCTGTTTTAGTATAAAGTCAGTCTCACTTCACCTGTTAGTTCAGCTCTTTTGTCCATGTTTGCATGAAGACTTCAATGAAATCTGGAACAGAGTCTTCCTGGCAGAATCAAAACCATGCAACAGCAAACAAGTTATTGCTGTATTAGTTCCACTGCCATCATTGATGACAGAAAGTAGACTAATGGGACAGTAACTAGCTGGATTTGATTTATCCTGCTTTTTATGAACAGGACGTGCCCAGGTAATTTTCAACATTGCCAGTAGATGCCAGTCCTCTAGCTGCTTGAACTGCTCGGCTGGCAGCGTGGCTTCAGTATTACTGCTGAAATGTTATCACCACCCAGAGTCTTTGCAGTATCCAGTGCCTTCAGCTATTTATTGATGTCACAAGACTGATATCTGTACTGCTGGAGACAGCACTCTGCCTGCAAGTAATTCAGCCTGGTCGTTTTTCACCAATGTGCTAATCTCCCCCAACATTCAGAATTGTTTGTGGAGTTTCCTCTTAAATTGTGCACCACCATTCATGACTGAATTTGGCAGGACCGCAAAGCTTTGATCTGGTCTGCTGATTGTGGAATCAATTAGCTGTCCTCATAATACATGCTGCTCCCATTTGTGGCATACACATAATCCTGTATTATAACTTCACCAGGTTGGCATCTTATTTTTTAGGTATCCCTGGTGCTGCTTCCTGGCATGTGTTCCTGCACTTCTCATTGAACATGGTTGATCCCCTGGCTTGATGATGGGAGTGATGAGTCATAGGGTCATACAGCACATAAACAAGGCCCTTTGAACCATCATGTCTGAGCAAGCATCTATCAGGTTGCAGATTGTCGCTGAATATAAATCTGCTCCTGTTGATGGCCCATGCCTCACGGATGCCCAATTTTGAACAGCTTTATTTGTTCTGAATCTACCCCATTTAGCATAGCGATAGTGCCACAAAACATGACGAAGATAATCGTTAGTGTGAAGATGGGACTTTGTTCTGCAGATACATCTGATGATTGTTGACAATATTGGTGGAAATTACCACTACACAGTCTTTGTGGAGACATACTCAGGAATGATAATGGAGGAGCCTGGTGCAAGATTTGATTCAGTGAACATGACTATGTCAAGCTGTGGCTTGGCTAGTCTGTGGGACAGCTCTCCCAATTCTCTCTTCCCCCCCACTTTCCATCCCCCAGCACCACCAGCTACTGTGGTGGGATTCAAAATAGTGTCCCCAGAGCATGAGTGAAGGCCTCCGGCTTACTAGTCCAGTAACATTATCACTATGCCACATCCCCCCAGCAATATTCCAAGAGTAAGGTTTTCTTCTGGAATTCTGGCCAACAAGTTATCCTTCAAAGAACAAAGAACAATACAGCACAGGAACAGGCCCTTCGGCCCTCCAAGCAGCGCCGCTCCCTGGTCCAAACTAGACCATTCTTTTGTATCCCTCCATTCCCACTCCGTTCATATGGCTGTCTAGATAAGTCTTAAACGTTCCCAGTGTGTCCGCCTCCACCACCTTGCCTGGCAGCGCATTCCAGGCCCCCACCACCCTCTGTAAAATATGTCCGTCTGATATCTGTGTTAAACCTCCCCCCCTTCACCTTGAACCTATGACCCCTCGTGAACGTCACCACCGACCTGGGGAAAAGCTTCCCACCGTTCACCCTATCTATGCCTTCAAATTAACACCACCAGTACAAATGAACTTCTTCAATTTGCTGCATGTGGGAACTTACTGTGCAAGTTTACTGCCATGTTTTCCAGAAAACAGTGAATACACTTTGAATATTAAAATGATTGGGTAGATTTCTGGGATGGCCTGACTACACAATACTATACACTACTTTTATTGATTTGTATTACAGGGCAGGCATATGCACGTCAAGCATATCGAGAGATGTCAACTTCTTTCTATGAAAAGCAACAGAGCAAGAGCTGAAAATATTGCAGCAGAAGCCAGGAAGTGCATGTACTGGTTAAATGCAATTTTTTCTAACCCTTTTGCACTAACACATCCTGTTAACTGCCCATATTTTTTCAGCTAGGTCATTTCAGCTAAATTCACAAAACCTGCTTCATCAGTTCATTGCCCCCGCAGATAAATAATTTTGCATTACTGCTCAACAAAATATCTCATGGATAATAGTAATTGATGGGTAATAGTAGTGAAGGTCAATTTGGCAATTTTGGTAAGAATGCAGCCAAGATTCTAGAGCACCTGCAATCCTTTATGTAAATAGATAGATGCGCTAATCTCTCTGGATTAAGTGAAATCATCTCATTTAAATAATCTAAAATGGCACCAAGTATTCTTCCCACAAGTATAATGAATGGAGAGGAATCCAGAGAGTAACAACTCACAGAAGGCTGAAACATCATTTTTATTGGTTTTAGCTGGTTGCTTTGAAGGTCATCTACAGAAGGTTGCTAAAGGGCTGAACCACTGATAACAGTTTTGATGTTCTGCTGGAAGAGATGCATTAGAGAAGCATTGCTAAATCCAGGGTTAAGGAAACACCATCTGCACCCCCGAAGGCAGCTTGGCAAGAGATGACTGATCTATTCAATGTTGTCTACCATATTCATAAATCATGTGAGATGAAGAATAAGGTCACCGTGGAAGAGTGCCAAAATGCACATAGTTTGAACCTCACATTAAATCTCTGTGCATGCTATGTGTGCTACAAGTAGTGCCCAAACATGTTACCGCAACAGTGTGAGAAACACTGACACAAGATATCCAGCCTTCCACAACTGCACTACCATTTCTGTAGCTTCAGCTCCATGGCTCACGTGAAAATAGTGGAGTCACATATCATTATGCTAAAAGGACCCACTAGAATATATACAGAGAAACTATTTCCTCTTGCAAAGGAATCCAGAACCCACCGTGTTAAAAGTAGAGTCAGGCCATTTAGGAGTGAAATCACGAAGTACGTTTTCCAAAGGGTCATAAAAATATGGAATTCTCTCCTCCAAAGATATTGGCAAGGATTCTCTGATCTTGATCTCCAAGCCACCACTGCCAGAGAAAAAGGAGAATCTGGAACTCAACTAAAACTCCATTCACTGCAGTGGGACTGAAGAATCCCAGCCATTGGCTAGGTCGGGGAATTCGGCGATTGTTGATGCCCAATTATTAACAAATGAAAGACAAGGATCAAAGGCAGATCAAAAAAGTTGAGGTACTGATCAACCACAATCTAATTGAATGGCAGAACAGATAACAGGGTGTAAACTGTCTGTTTCTATTCCTCTGATAAAAGAAAAATTAAACACATCTTATTTTTAACAACCTCATTATCTGCAACAATTTAAATGAACCAAATATAGAATGGACATTTCTCTATCTATGGTGCGGACTATTTACTTCCAATTGGTAAAAGTGTTTGTTTCTGCTTTTTAATTTTTACTTGTTATGTCATCAATTCCATTACATAAGAAATGAATGAATCTCATTTCTTGGTGGGGGAAAAAAAACATTGCCCACGGTCTACAAAGAAAATGCCAACACAATAGTTGTGCCTTGTTTTCTACTCCATGCCTCTCCTTCCTATCATGAGCCACCACTGCTGAAATCTTAGCCATCCTCTTTGGTCCAATCTTTATATGTAGAGCACATAAATGATGGAAACCAAAATATATTTGTTAAACCTGCTGTAAAAGCCACACAACTTAAGTGCTAGATATGTCAGTTATGCACTGTGCATAATTTAACATCCTGCATTTGCGTTTTTTGTATTTTGTAAATAAGTGAACAGTATATTTATATTGCACAAACATACAATTAAATACTGTTTTGTAAGAGATGATAGAAAGTGAGGAACATAGAGACGGAGTAAGACAGTGTGAGAGACAGACAAATAATTGAAGAGTAGAAGTTCTGAGAGGAGATTTTTTTAATTTTGTCAAAACGAATGCTACATGAGATCAAATAACATTACACTATGTTACTTAGGGGCAAACACAACAATAATAACGGGATCTCAGTCCAACCATCAACTCTACTTCAATAAACTCATTCAGTATCATTCATCAGTTGCAGCATCAGGGAGAGGCAACAGTCTGATGTATATAAATCCATAAATTCCACAATAAAATATAGCTTCATTTTTAAAATAAATTCTAATATTTCTCCTAGTGTCTCAGTAATTTTGCTTTGTACAGGATCAGAAAATAAAATTACCATAAAGAGAATCCTGAAAATGACCCCAGAATTTGCCATATTTGAGTCCAACATCAACCCTTTGGTTGGTGATGTTTGAGATTAGGAATTCTGATCACAGATTTACAAAATAACATGGATAGATCACTGGAAATTAAGTGTTTTTTCCTAATGTGCATTCCTGTGATTGGGGTGGGGGTTGTTGTTGTACTGCATTGTATTATTGTCCAGATCTCAGAAAGAGATCTTACGGTAACAAGTTGATCTCGACTTTACAATAAGTTTGAGTACGATGAATGGCATTTACAATGTTTATGAATTGACACACCGTTTCGACTTTACGACGCTGCATATGTACATGTGCAGACGTTCTGTGCCATCCATCTGTACGGCTGGACAGGTGAACTGTCTTTATTAGGTTGTCAATGAGCGCTTTATTTTGTAATCTCTTTTTCACAACTGTCACGATTTTAGTGCATTTACATGCTTCTATTGTATTTGCATGCAGTCAAGACTCGTAGACATCCAAGGCCTAACAGGCAACTGCCAGTATTATTATATATCCCACACTAACTGGGAAGCTTGTACTAAGGCACGCAGGCCATCAATCGTCGTCTCAGCAACTTGACAGGGCAAGAGCTGACAGCATTTAACACTGTTCGGTGCCCCAGGAGTGATTTCAAGCCTTGGTTCAGGAACCAACCCCTTTTATAATATTGTTTTTTTAGGAAAATCAGTTCTGACTTACGACATTTCAATTTGCAACATAGGTTTTGGGAACCAATTCTGTCTGACGTCCAAGTACTCCTTTTAACTCAGCTAGATGACATCACAACATGTGACACCCTAATCTTTCACTCTGTACATTGCGTTCGGTGGAAGTTGGTCTGTTCATTTCATTAGTTGATGGTTGGTCTGTTAGCAAGTCAGTCAACACTGTATATATGTAACTGTAGTCTCAGCAAGTTTGAAATGTGGTATCTGTATACATAGTTAATAAACTTGCAGGTAACTGACTCATAATGAACCTGACTCCATGGTTTATGTTATGTGGGCTAACATATAGAAAACCACAAAGCATATAATTTGGCAGCAAGCAATCATATCACCTAATATGCATTCCTGTGATCACTGCTTCAAGTAATTCAGTGCGAGAACTCAGTCAGATCCCTACAGGAAACACCAATCATGTGACAATTGTAACAAAAAAATCCAAAGACTTTTGCATTCTGAACTAATTATTTAACAACTGAGATTTTCTATGGAACACTCCCATGACAACTCTATAAACCACCAACCCTAGGTCAATTTTGGATGTCATTTTTATTTAACACGAAAAATCTCTCTTTATCATCATGCTGGGAATCAAGAATCAGAGAGGGGTATTGCTACACCATTCATACACTTTCGAGATGTGTACAAAAAGGGGGGCAAACCACCGTTATCATCAGCAAGTTCCTATTTTAAAAAAAGTAAAGACACTGATAGTGGTTGTGTCAGATTTAATAATAGTCAGGATCTTCTCACATCCCATTACACAAAACAGTGCATACAGAACAGTTTCAGTTGATTTATCATATCCGATTTACAAAAAAGTTAGGCATTGCACTTCAATACCAAACAGAAATAAAAATCTTTTTAAAAAAACTTCTGCAATAGCCTTTTATGTTAGATAAATGTGCTGCAATTAAAAATAAAAAGCTGCTGTTAACATTTCAAAAGCCACTAGCAGCAAAGCAACAGGAAAACGGATTAATTTTGTTCTTTTGTGTAGGGATAACGCAAATTCACCTATGCTGAATATTTAAAAACAAATATGCACATTTGAAATACCTATTTTTAAATGTACCTTTTTGATCAGTCATTCATCGTCTCATCTCTGCCACAGAATCACTTTCACACCTTTTTAAAACTTGCTGAATAATTTGATGGTTGGAAACAGAACCAAATAAAATGGGAATATCAAATACTTTCAAAAGTTACATTTTAAAAGCCAGGGATAAGCTTCTTGTTATCAAAAAACACAAACTAAAATGTGATCCCAATGGGGATCAATTTGCCGAACAACCCCAAAGATAAAATCGAAAAGATTTCACCTTTCTAATAACTTTTACTTTGACAATCAAATGAAACTCAACAAAAATTAAACTCGAATTAACAGGCAAATCGTGGTCAATATAAATTACACATTCAAGGGCAGACAAGGTCTCTCGGATTTACTAGGCAGTCCATTCAGCATATAAAGCACTAATTTCAACCACAAAGTCCTTCATAATTCTGATCTACCTCAGGCTGAATTCAAGCTACTTTTCTTCAAGGAATAGCCACTGTTTCATCTCAGACAACAGCTCCCACTCAACCTAGGTTCCATGGGCACAATCTTCAATAAAATGCTGCACATTTCCAGAACTTTCTCAGCCCCCATCAGTCTTGGTGACTTAATCCATCAGTATCACTTATATTTGAACAGTCAGTGATACCTTATATTTCCAATTTATTTAAAAATAACAGGAATAGCATGATGAAATCTTGTGTAGCTGCTCCCAGATCCAGCCTTCCGGTTCTCCTTTTCTAACTATACCACTACTTTCTTCTCAAACAGAAAACCCAGTCTCAGCCTCGGGTCACGGAATTGAATTTTCATCCCTCTTTTCAGGTTCATAGGGACAGAGTCTGTGAATTTTCTAACACTATCTTTCCAAACCAGTCCTCCAATAGGAGCCCAAACAAGCCACTCCATGACAGTGCAAAGGCTCGAAGCTTCCACAAATGTTCCCTGCAACTGCAGTTCAACAAATCAAACTGGCAGGGACAAACCTCATGGTGGATTTTAAATCTGCATTCATTTTATACTTTGTAAGATTTGCTGGAATCACAAGGCATGATGACATACATGATTAAACTGAGAGAAAGAGCACTGTGAATTCAAGTCATCAGCTGGTAGACATCTTTGGAAGCCAAAGCTAGAATTTGATCCAATTACAATCCCAGGTTTTACTCTTTAAAAGAACATAAGCCAAGAAAGCTGATCAAAACTTTTTGACTATAATAACTATTATTCAAACTCTCTCTCCCACAAAGGAGAGAAGAAACTACAAAAACAAACAATCCAATGATAACTAAACCTATTTTGTATCAGAAGCAGCTCACGGGATACTCATTTGATGCACCTAATTAAATATGTTGAATTATTTTCAAATCTTAAAATTTGCAAGACTAATTTCAAATCACAGACCACAGTTATTCAGCAACAAATATCCTGAAAAGAGAGCTGCAGACTTGCTTTTACATTTTAATGTTCCAGGTACATTACCGTTAATTCTTTATATTATTAAATATGAATATTTTCCCAGTGTAAGCTACCCTACGCATCGACTATATTTTGGCAGGTAAGAACACAGATGGGCAAACTCCCTCCAGACCAGCAATACCCTGTCAGTAGCAACGTAACAGCATTCCAGCAACAACAGCCCATCGATTTTACCACCCTACAATCCACAAGCATTATGATGGACAAAGAATTCAATAAAATGAGGAAAACTTGGGCCAGCACATGTTCTAGTGGTCAGTAGAAGGATCTTCCTGCAGTTAGGAAGAGAGGAATAAAAGAACAAGTTGGGAGTGTCGGCAATAGTTGTCTCTAAGCACAATGCATACAGCTAACAGTCAACAGCTAAGAAGCAATTCATTTCTAGTCAGCAGTGGGAAGTTCATGGTTACGGAAATAAGTTTTGAAGCAAGGGGAGGAGGAAGAAGAAAAAAAAGGGGAGATTTAAATTTATTGTGGCTGAAGAGGCAACAAAATTTGTCCCATCACTCTTCAATATGAATACATATACATTGATAAATATAGCTGTTCGGGGGTACAAAGCAGGCACTAAAATGTTAGAAACTGAACAATGTCTTATTCTGAGATGCTGCAGGCTTGCTATCTGGTGGCTAATCTCCATATTTTTAGTTGATTGGTGGTGGTATAAGTACACTGTTGATCTGCCATTACGAAGCTGAAATTTATTCTGCATGATTTCATGCAAAATTCAGGAATGCAAAACCAGTTTGCTCCCTGCACAGAAGAAATAAATACCAGTGATTTAGTGTCCGAGCACTGAACCGATCTCCCAGAAACACCTGCCAAGTGTGTGTTCAAAGATGGGCTCTATGTTCGAGTTCATCAGCCATGCAAGGCACCCAAAGAACCCATGACCAGTAACACTGAGTTTCTTGGGTGGACAATCATACTCGTTAGCAAGTGATCACTGAAGAAGATAGTAAATATAAGCAGGATTATGTGAAGGATAACATATATTGCCTGGGACATAGTGCAAAGGTACCAAATGGATTTGGAGGTTATTAATCTAGGAGGACAAAATTTAAATACTGATAAAAGTCACACCATTTGCGTTATGTTCCCATACATCTTACAAACAGCAAAATCGCAAAGGAGGAACATATTTTTGAATGGGACTTAGATAAGTTCTAGCCACGCGAGGGCAGCAACGATACTCCACTATAACCTTTATTTCTCTTCACTGAAGCTGTTAGACCTGCATGTATATTTCCCATTTTTGTTTGTTTCCAATTTCCGACATTGGCAATTTTATTTACAAGCTATTTAAAAATCGTGGTCGAAGAAAAAAAAACTTAGGACCAACAAGGATAAAATAAGCCCTGCAAAATCCCACACCCCCACCCCCTACAATTTGCAGAAACCAGCCAAGAAGATGACATGAACCAAAGATTACAAAGCCACTCACATCTGGTAAAACAGCATCTATGACACCAGCCTGTATTATATTCCACATCATATATTCCACAGCTTTACTACAAATCACATAATAGCCAGCCGATTTCTACTCTCCCATAGTAAATTAACCAATCACACACTCAAGCTGTGCTCAAAGGGTGTATCCATCAAAGAATCAATGCAAAGGTTCGGATATTTCAACTGCGGATAAGTGAACAGCGCTCACATGATGGCCGATGCGGTGTACGGAAGTACAAAGCACAGGTAAGTGAAAACGCAAGCAAGGAAGTTACAAAGACAGGACTTTACTGCAGCTCTCAATATCTGAACACGTCTTGCATTCTTAATATTCTTGCTTGTGCTTTTCTACTTGGTATGAACTTAGGTGAAATTTGTGGATGATATTATGTTTCCAGGAAGTGGAAAGATACCATAACAGCTCAAGTGCATTTGAATTACAACTGATCAACTAAAATGGTACGCTGATGCAGATGCTGGAAAACAAAAAACAACAGAAAATGCATGCAACCCAAACAAAATTGTGAATAATCAGGAGGTCAGAGAGCATCTGTGGAGAGAAAGAGATTTAAATGTATTGGGTCGTGATGATCATGTTTGTGGATTGTTCGGAGTTATTTTTTGTTTCATTGTTTTTCTTATCTACTTTTGTTTAGTAATCACTTTTTGATCGAACAATAAGTGTTATTTAATTCAGCTAGATTTTGTCAAAGACATAAAATAACCAAGCTAGAGAGATTTATCACAATCACAAGTGCTCATGGTAGTCTTCCACTAACCAAAGTTTAATGAATTCACCAATAGCTCAATTCTAGTTTCCTGAGATATGAGAACTTAGACTATTTTGGTTTAATAAATGAGTAATAGGGAGGCACTTTTTAAAAATTAAATTACTTCAAGCCCAGAAAGCAATAAATTCATCTAGCTATTTGCAATGTGGTTCGACAAACAATTGTATCATAGGACCACCAGAGATGAAAGAAACAGGTTAACACTGCTCATAATAGCACACTCAAGATCTAATGCACCGCCAAATTCTGTAACTACACATTAGTGCAGGTTTTGTGAAATTTGGGAAGGTGAGTTTTGCTGACTTTACTTGGCCATCTAAACAAACCAAATCAGTTGCAAGTGAAATCCACTCAAATTGTCATGGCACATTGCAGAGATAGAACAGTACATATAATCTTTACAGAAATACAGATGTAAAAAGACAAAAGCAGACAATAAAACTAATAATGCCGTCCATCTTTTAATTAAGCTGCCAAAATGGCAATTCAATTAACATTTCTTAAAGTCTACATTAAAGGCTGCTAATAGGATATGTGATATAAATTATAAAGAGAGAGAAACAGTGGTTCCTTATATTATGCAAAGATGTCCCATTTCAAACGCATTAGACAAGTAATTAGTAAAATATTGGAATCTACTCAATTAGCAAGACTGGAGTTTCACATTTCAAAATCAACACAAATCTGTCTGTTTAATCACTTGTAACTTTATAATCAAAATGCTACTAACACAATGAATACATAGGAACAGCATTGTAAACACAAACTTACATGCAAGCAAGCCGAATTTCACAAAATTAATTCATTTAAATTCACATTCAAGGTAAATGCGTTCTTCAATCAAACATAGAAACATCAAGGTAGAATTTGACCACGTAAGGAACCAAGGTGCCTTGACAGAACTAAAAACAGTAAGGTTTAAAAGAAAAACTTTCCAATGGCCAGATTAATACCTAGCAAATAGGTTAAAATTTTTGAAGAAGGCAACAACAATAAGGCGGGCTAGATAATTTTGCAAAAAGAGAAAGGGAATGAATGAATAAATACAGAGCTTCAAGAATAGGATTTGAAAATAAAAATGTAAAAGACCTTGGCTCCCTCAGTTCATAAACAATTCATGGCGCCAGTTTGAAAAGAAATATAACTAAGCATTTAAGTTTTAAACCACTCACGCTATCAATAACAGAACCATAAGTAGCTTAGATGTTCTATTATTTTCTAAACGGTGACAAAATTCATAATGCTAAAGTGCAAAGGGACTTGGGAGTCCTAGTCCAGGATGTTCTATTATTTTCTAAACGGTGACAAAATTCATAATGCTAAAGTGCAAAGGGACTTGGGAGTCCTAGTCCAGGATTCTCTAAAGGTAAACTTGCAGGTTGAGTCCGTAATTAAGAAAGCAAATGTAATGTTGTCATTTATCTCAAGAGGCTTGGAATATAAAAGCAGGGATGTACTTCTGAGGCTTTATAAAGCACTGGTTAGGCCCCATTTGGAGTACTGTGAGCAATTTTGGGCCCCACACCTCAGGAAGGACATACTGGCACTGGAGCGGGTCCAGCGGAGATTCACACGCATGATCCCAGGAATGGTAGGCCTGACATACGATGAACGTCTGAGGATCGTGGGATTATATTCATTGGAGTTTAGGAGGTTGAGGGGAGATCTGATAGAAACTTACAAGATAATGAATGGCTCAGATAGGATGGACGTAGGGAAGTTGTTTCCATTAACAGGGGAGACTAGGACGCGGGGGCACAGCCTTAGAATAAAAGGGAGTCACTTTAGAACAGAGATGAGGAGAAATTTCTTCAGCCAGAGAGTGGTGGGTCTGTGGAATTCATTGCCACAGAGGGCTGTGGAGGGCGAGACGTTGAGCGTCTTCAAGACAGAAATTGATAAATTCTTGATTTCTCGAGGAATTAAGGGCTATGGGGAGAGAGCGGGTAAATGGAGTTGAAATCAACCATGATTGAATGGTGGAGTGGACTCGATGGGCCGAATGACCTTACTTCCGCTCCTATGTCTTATGGTCTTATGGTCTTATGAAATTCAGGAAGGGAATCCAAATACCGTTCATCACAGAAGTAGGTCAAATGGGAAATAACCTGCCTTTAGTAAACACAAAACTAGATTAAAGTCCTGTAATCATTTCACGATACAATTTTTAAAGCTAACCCTAAGGAGGAGATCTTGTCCGATATCGTTTGCCAATTGCAGGTGACAAGGTAAATGCTAATATCTCAGAATCCGAGGGGGGGATTCTCCAAAAAGTGCTGAAGTGGCAGGAAAACTGGTCTAGATCACGACTATTTTTTCAGTGCAACTTTCAGACCCGACTCTCCCCACTCTGTGCACTGCAGAGGTCACAATCATGAATATCATTAAAAGCTAAGGCGGCGAGGCCTATTCACACCAAAGAGCCTGAAATCGGCAGGATGTGCAGGAACCCGCATATGCGCACATTTCTGGGAGATCGCTGAAAAAACCTCCCAGCATCCAGATCACTGCCATCCAACCCCAACAGACATCGCTGGCCTCATTGCTGCCCTCCCCTCCCCAGTCTCCCCCACACACAGATATGACTGCATGCTTAACCCCATGGATCCTGATAATGCGGGTACCCAAAACCTCCATTCCTTGAACATACTGTCCTCCCTGCTGCCCTGCAGAGAACTTGCATTGTGCTGACATGCACAACCCCAGCTTGCGATCATTCCCTTGCTTGAATGAAAGCCTTTAGTATTGCACCCCCCCTGGACACAGCAGCTTATCGATTAGGAGCCCTGAGAATTGCACCCCCTCCCCTGGGACACAGCAGCCTATTGAATGACAGCCAATCAGCACCCCAAGGGATGTATGACACTCAACTGAAAGCAGCCTTCAAAATTTCTCACTATTATTTGTTGCCAACTGACCCTTGACTGCCCACACTCACTGCACCTGCACTCCCCTAATAATGTGGAGATGCCACCGCCAAAATAGACCCCATCAGTCTCGCAGCAGACACAAAGGAATTCATCAGGCGAAAAAACTGGCTGGAGACAATACAGATCTCTTTAACCTGTGCTTAACCCTCTCTCCACTCATTGTCTGTATCTTTAAGACTTGATTACCTGTAAAGACTCGCATTCCAACCATTAGCTTGTAAATTGAGTTTGTGTCTATATGTGCCCTGTTTGTGAACACAACTCCTACTCACTTGATGAAGGGGCAGTGCTCCGAAAGCTTGTGGCTTGTGCTGCCAAATAAACCTGTTGGATTTTAACCTGGTGTTGTGAGAGTTTACTGTCCCTCCCCTAATAATGTGGACATTTTTATTTTCAAATCCTATTCTTGAAGCTCTGTATTTATTCATTCATTCCCTTTCTCTTTTTGCAAAAGTATCTAGCCCGCCTTATTGTTGCTGCCTTCTTCAAAAGTTTTAACCTATTTGCTAGGTATTAATCTGGCCATTGTCTGTACCTTTAAGACTTGATTAGCTGTAAAGACTCACATTCCAATCATTATTCATGTAAATTGAGTTTGTGTCTTTGTACCCGGTTTGTGATCAGAACTCCCACCCACCTGACGAAGGAACAGCCTGTTCCAAAAGCTAGTGGCTTTTGCTATCAAATAAACCTGTTGGACTTTAACCTGGTGTTGTTAGACTTCTTACTATGTCCTCCCCTAATAAGCCAGAGTTGTACGTAAGCTGCAAGAATGGACACACAGTCAGTCACGTCACAACGATGTCTGCGCACAAACCTGCACCCAGATTTACAGAGGCCGACCAAGAGCACCTGCTAGATGCCACGGAGGAGAGGAGTGAGCGGATCTTCTCCTGCCAGGGCCCTCACCCAAGGGGTGTATCCATCAAGGCATTGTGGGAGGAGATGGCAGAAGTGGTGAATGCCAGGAGCCTGACACCACACTGGCAGGCAGTGTCGCAAAAAAAGTATGACCTTCTGCAAGCAGCAAGGTTGAGTGAGCAGCCCTCTTGGAACCCCGCACACACTTGGCACGGATCTCAAACCCTGTTTAGACACCTGAAGGGCATGCAATAAGTTACCCTTCCCCCAGGAACAGAATCTAATCCCTTTCCCTTACCCCTCAAATGAGCACCCTTGAGTGGTGACCGCTTTCCCCAAAACTGCCAGCACAACGCCCGAGACACAAGCACGCATTGCGCACCATACACTGCAATATATTAATGCTTGCTATCCACCTTATGTATCCACAGGAAAAGAACATTCACAATGTATGTGAGACGACACAGACTGGGTGATGGTGTGCCTGACCTGCGGCAGCTGACCAGCATCGAGGAGCGTGCCATGGAGCTGGCAGGGGGTGATGGCCTTCCCGACTGGTCACCGACAGCCAGGTTGGCGTCCAGCATGCAAGTGAGTAGAAGCGCACTCTCAACCTAGGTCCTCCTTGAAGTAAGTGCGATGCTGCATAGAATGTTTTGCCTCCCTTCCCCTAATGTGTATTCTTTATTGCAGTTCTGGACCCAGATGGACCTGACCCTTCGGGTGTTGCCACCGCCCTTGCTGCTCTGGAGCAAACTGCCCACAACCCCCTGGATGAAATCTCGGAGGGAGGCACTGAGGAATCCTCCGAGGGCAGCACCACTGAAGCGGCACCGGCATGCACCACACAACCCACCAAGACAGAGATGATCACCATGGTGGGTACTTTTAGTGTTGAGGCTTCTGGGTCACAAACTGGTGAGCACATCACAGACACTGATGCACATCGGGTGGAGGTGAGCACACCGAGGTCTGCCAGAGGCCAGGATTCAGCTGTCCCCATGCCAGCTGCTGGACCTCCTTCAAAGGCTGTTGGAGATGCATCAGGAAACCCGGGGAGTTGTGGAAGGGCTGTCAGCAACCATGCTGCAACTGGAAGGCTGTTTAGGGGAGTCCAACAGAGTGCTGTGCAGGTGGTGGTGCCGACACAGCATGCAAACCAGCCCAACACTGCAGGGGTGGTGACCACAGTGGAAAGTCTGGCTCAGGGGTCTGTCCTCATGGGTGACAGGGTCCAGGCCATCCTGGAGACACTACGGGCCATGGGCGTTTGTGTTTCCGGCATCCAGGAGGCACAGCGTTCGATGGCCATGGGTGTCAGGGGCATGTGGGAGACACTGCTGGCCATGGCTGGGAATCTCGCTGGCATTCTGCAGTCACAGCAGGCCGTGGCTGTGAGCCTTGGGAACTTAGCCCAGGCTCAGGGGGCTACTGCTGATGGGCTCCAGAGCCTGGCTAGCTCACAGAATGCTGTAGCAGAGGGGCTCCAGAGCTTGGCCCAGTCTCAGAGGGCCAGGGCTGAGGGATCACAGATCAAAGGGCAGAAGCATCTGGGCCTCCAGGATTGGCAGAGCCAGGTGATGCCGGAGCTTCTGGAGCTCAGTTCAGCTACCCTAGCGTCCCATGGAGTCCCGGACATCCCGATTTCCTCCTTCCTCACACCAGGGCATCTCAGAGCCAGAGATGAACAGGGTAGCACCGAAACAGTGCCATCCGCAAGTCAGCCGGGGCCCTCCAGGTGCCGGCCACCTAGGGGGCATCCGCCAAGCGCATCACAGGCAATGGGGCGTGCATCACAGCTGGACACCTCCAATGTGCATTCTTGGGTAGCACCTAGAAGCAGTAGATCACCCAAAGAAAGTTGTAGTTCACTAAGAGGGCACAGCTGAAGGCCACCAGTGGTCAGGGTTTATTAGTGAATAATGTTAAGAACACAATAAACTGTTGATTGCACCTCACAGCTGTGACTAATGTGCCTCTGATTCCTCTCTTCCCCACCCCCCCCCCACACCACAGGGCTGAGTGGTCCCCATTTCCATGCATAAATGTGCTGTCTGTTGTGCCTTGCGAGACTCAGCCACAGAGTGCCTGCCCTACCTTCCCCAACATCCACCAGACCCTTCGTGAAAGTGCATTCCCCCCCCCCACCCCCCATTGGCCAAAAAACATGTGTCCCCAAACCTTACAGCTACCTGGGCCAGGGTGACAATGTGCATTCGGAATACAGGGAGGAGTCAGACTTGAGTGGCACCAAGGGCAGGATCCCAGTGTGCACAACAGCGAGTCATCACCATCCTTCAACCAAGACTCGCGACCATTTCCAGCCCAGACACATTAACAGGTTCGGATGTTTCTGGGGGATAGGGTGGTGGGATGACAGCGGCTCGGAAAGGGTGATATGGTGGTTTGAGGGCCCAGGTCGGTTTGAAGGGGAAATAGCGGCTGCACTTGCTCCTGCGGTGTGGTGGTTGCAGTCCCCTCATTGCACAGCACCAGCTAGGTGAAGCGGGCTACAATCAAGGCTTCCCTCACTGCCCTTCCCTGCTGGACACCTGCCATCACCACCTGCCCTCTTTTCTCTGGCTCTTCATATGGCAGGATGTCCACCTCACTCCCTCGCTGCTCCTCCTCCTGCTCCAGCTGGTCTCCCCGCTGCTGGGCAATGTTGTGCAGAGTGCAGCAAACAATGATGATGCGTAAAGCACGCACAGAGTCAGAGGGGCCCCCTAGAGCTATCCAAGCAGCAGCAGAACCGCATCTGAAGCAGGCCGAAGCATTGCTCTACGATGGACCGGGTGGCTGCATGGGCCTCTTGTAGCGGGTCTCCGCCTCGCTCTCCGGCCTCCGCACCGGCATCATCAGCCATGACCTTAGCTAGTATCCTTTGTCACCCAATAGTCATCCCGGGAGCTTAGGCTGGTCTTCAAAGACCCCAGGGATGTTCGACTGCCTGAGCACAAAGCTATCATGGACACTCCCTGGCGTGCATCGACCTGCATGATTCTCATTTGATGGTCACAGACAATTTGGACATTCAAGGAGTGGAACCGCTTCCTGTTCACAAATTGCTGCAGTCCTGCATGTGGGGCCCGCAAAACAATGTGTGCCCATCCACTGCTCCCTGGACATTGGGAATCCCAGTAATGGAAGCGAAGCCAAGAGCCCGGGCCTCCTGCTGTGCACGGCCCACACTGAAATTTATGTACTGCCCTGCCCGGGCATACAGGGAATCTGTGACCTGCCATACAATCTGTGCACAGAGGCCTGGGCGATTCCAACTAAGTCACCACTGGGTGCCTGAAATGAGCCAGAGGCATAAATATTTAGGGCAGCTGTAACCTTCAGGTCACCAGGGAGCGGGTGGCCACCCCTCCCGAGGTGCCAGGTGTGCGTGCACCTCACAAACGTGTCGCACCATGGTCTTGGAGAGCTGCAGCCGGCAATGGCACATCTCCTCCAAGAGGGCCTCGAATGAGTTGCAGTGCCTGTACCTCCTTGGCCTCGGCACCCTCCGCCTTCTTTGCACCCTCTCGGGAGCCTGCTCACCCACCTCTGGCCCTCAGCGGCAGCCCCCTGCCCTCCTTCCCGAGGGACTGGTAGTGGCTAATCCTGCGGTGGTCTCTCCACGCCCACCACCTCCCGAGACGCCTCCTCCTCTGCCCCTGCTGCCACCAACATGGCCAGCTCCAAATTGAGCAGACCGATATCCATCTGCACAATGGGGGTTTGGAAAGTGCATAGAATGATGGATTATCATTGGCTGCATAGACCCAGCACCACCCCAATCCCTCACTTAGGCCAGTACCCCCACTTGTGGGTGCTAGAAACACCACACAGTCCATGATGTCATGCGTGACCCAATTAGGGTTGTGAGAGATTCCCATCATAACAAATGCTGGCACAGATTATGCAGGTCAGCGTGCAGCCATGGGCAATGCACACCCTTGAGCCATTGCTATGTGTGCAAGTGCAGCATCCGTTACAGGCATATGTTGCTGGTCCGTGTCACAGGGCAGGAGCAGACTGCAAATCAGCACCAGATGTGTGCCCAGTGACAGCAGATTCCATGCAGTCCATGTCTGAACCTCTGCACCCCAGCCGCTTCATCTCGTTAGGCCTCAGTCAGCACATGGTGCACTCCTCCCCCACCCCGGAGCACCAGCACTCAGTCAAATCCCTGATGCCACTGTGTCTTGGTTTGGGCCAGCACCTGACGACAGCAGGGAGAAGCCCACCAGGCACCTCCAGGGCCTGCCTGAAACATTCCCCACGCTCCACTAGCAGCACGTACCTCCTCACACCAGTTCAAGACCGCCATGCCAAGTTGAGACTTTTATACTCTGATTCGTGCCAAAGTGACATCACACCAAAGAGGTGGGAGGCGCAAATATGGGCGGAGATTGCCGTATCAATCCCAATAATAGCATACTAAGGTATGGAAAGTAATTCAAATCAGCAACACACCGGTTTTTGGTGCCGTCCTGGTGGCGCCATTTTCTTTCGGTTGGGAGATGCGCACAGGTCGTAAACACTCACGGGGAACCTGCGAAATGGCCAACATGCGCATCTCCCGACCTGACCCACCAGAAAATTTGCAGGTCGCAAAGGGAGAGTCGCCCCCCCCCCCCTAGATTCTTGATGCCAGACAGCCTAGCTGGACTTCCACCGAATGCAAAAGAAACAAATCAGCAGTTTAATTTTACAATAATGGTGGAAAACAATGATGCAGAATGATTCAGCAGTGTGAATTTTTTTTTATCTCAGCTTATACAGAGAATAATTGTTTGGGCGAGGTCACGCACCCACAGAACCATCTGCCGAGCACAATTCACTGCCTTCACAGGAGGACGGAACAGAAGATAAAACTGGGGTACAACATTTTCCATGGTCTTTTATGAAACAATATGATAATATAGAAGATGTTATAGGAGACTCAGCACAATGAACTTCTCACTAAAGTTAGTGATCCAAAGTGTTCTACTTACTTTAACTAAGATAAACATGTCCTTGGAGTTTGACAAATATTTCAAGAAAAAACATTCACAAGGATGATTCTGCAACTATCAGATGACCAAACTGCCATTGATTCAGGTCCAAGCCTTTCATTTAAGTGCTGGCAAATTACTCATTTAACAAACCAGAGGAACCAACACCAATTCTGTGCTTGCTATCATAGTACGAGGACGGTTTTTCTTTCCATCTCCAAAATACATTAATTAATCTAATCTAAAAATGTGCATGTTATAACCTCTCAGGATACCCAGTAAATGCACACGGACAAAGGAAGTTAACCCAGTTTAGTCAGCAATAAGTATGCATAAATGACAATAAATATACTGATTTTTATAAATTTAAAAAAGGTCACCCAGGCAACATAAATCCAACAATACATTGGACAACGGTTGGACAGTAGCATGAATGATGTGTAATATTCTGTGAATGTACTGCCAGTGAAATAGATCATTTCACAATATTTACACAAATATTTTTAAACACATTAGCATGTCCATTTTACAATAGTTAGAACAACTGCTTCTTAATCAGTCAGATTTAAAGCCTGCTTATAGATATTTACTTAAAACTGTTTTGCTGCTGGCATAATGACCAGCCTGGCCGATTCATATCAAATAATCGTGAAAAATACTGTTCAATAAAACAAGTTCCCTTCAACAATATACAGTTTGCACTGATGTATGGGGCAGCACGGTGGCACAGAGTTCAGGTTCGATTCCGGCTTGGGTCACTGTCCACTGATGCGGAGTCTGCGCGTTCTCCCCGTATCTGTATGGGTTCTCTCCGGGTGCTCCGGTTTCCTCCCACAATCCAAAAGACATGGTGGTTAGATGCATTGGCCATGCTAAATTCTCCCCTCAGTGTATCTGAACAGGCGTCAGAGTGTGGCAACTAAGGGATTTTCACAGTAACTTCTTTGCAGTGTTAATGTAAATCTACTTGTGTCACTAATAAATAAACTTAAACTTGCTGCCTTTTGTCACAGCTTTGACCAACAGCAAACCTGGCCTATCAATATGCTAATGTATTCTGCAGGGGGAGGAATTAGATTGCCAGTGGCACTTCTACTCAATTAAAATTGTTTAAAACAGTTCTGAATATGGAGCAGTCACCATATAATTAACTATTAAAAATGAAGACTGGTCACTCCATCATAGTGTTTGCCACAATGTCACTCAAAAGATCAGCATCTAATTTCATATCAGTAATCAGAATTTCCACAATGGTAGCGTGCAACACGAGTTCCCAGCATTCATGGGTTGTCATCGCTTTAGCCGGTTTTCCATTGATCCCTTGGTCTCATCTGCAGTTGTAAAAGGTAACTGATTGGTGCAAATACTGCACAGGCAACATCACAATGTTCTTAAAAATTCAGCACGAGCCTCTTCCTGATGTCAAATTATCTCACAAAAATGCCTGTTTTGTACCGACATCACGACACTAGTGGTCAATTTCATGTCTGCTCTATGCCTAAACATTCCTTGGCATGCAATCCTAAAGAAAGTCCAGCAGCAAATGTTATGGCATTTATTTGAAAACAGAATCAAATTTTAAAAAACAAACTTGCATTGATGTTTATAGACTTATCTATTGATTTATAGTACCTTTCAAAGCACTTTATAAGCAATTATGCACTTTTTGAAGTACAGCCACTGATGTAATGTGGGAAACTTGGCAACCAATTTGCTCACAGCAACAGAATCATTTTTTAGTGTTTTCATTGAGGAATCAATCCTGTGAGGCACCAGGAGAACGCCAACATTTCTACAAAAATCATCCCATAGATCTTTTATGACCACCCAGGGAGACAGACAGAATCTCTGTCTAAATTCCAAAATATCTCTGTGCAATACCCCTCAGCACTTTACTGGTGTTTTAGGTCTATGGGGCAAACCCATAACGTTCAGATTCAGAGAAAGGGGTGTTACTACCAGTGAGCAAAAGCTGACATCTACTCTAATCGTGTTCATTTGCACAAATATAGTTTTGACTGCTTACCAGAAGAAAGAATACCAAGAGAGTATTCAGGCAATGTTGCTCCATAGAAATTTAAATTATGGAATGACATGCAAAGCATTTGGTTGACAACAGGAAAATGGAACCTGCAACACATCCATCTTCTTCAATTATAACGTGTAACCTAAACAAACTGGAGGCTCAATGCAAATCCTGGCAATCCTATTTTGCTTAACTGACATCAACTCATGGTGTCACAGTGACCATGACACCACACAACCCTGCCACAGCAACCTCTGCAAGACGTGCCGGATCATCGACACAGATGCCATCATCTCACGTGAGAACACCATCCACCAGGTACACGGTACATACTCTTGCAATTCGGCCAACGTTGTCTACCTGGTACGCTGCAAGAAAGGATGTCCCGAGGCATGGTACATTGGGGAAACTATGCAGACGCTGCGACAACGGATGAAGGAACACCGCTCGACAATCACCAGGCAAGACTGTTCTCTTCCTGTTGGGGAGCACTTCAGCGGTCACGGGCATTCGGCCTCTGATATTCGGGTAAGCGTTCTCCAAGGCGGCCTTCGCGACACACGACAGCGCAGAGTCGCTGAGCAGAAACTGATAGCCAAGTTCCGCACACACGAGGACGGCCTCAACCGGGATATTGGGTTCATGTCACACTATTTGTAACCCCCACAGTTGCCTAGACCTGCAGAGTTTCACTGGCTGTCTTGTCTGGAGACAATACACATATTTTTAGCCTGTCTTGATGCTCTCTCCACTCACATTCTTTTGTTTCTTAAAGACTTGATTAGTTGTAAGTATCCGCATTCCAACCATTATTCATGTAAATTGAGTTTGTGTCTTTATATGCTCTGTTTGTGAACAGAATTCCCACTCACCTGAAGAAGGGGCTTAGAGCTCCGAAAGCTTGTGTGGCTTTTGCTACCAAATAAACCTGTTGGACTTTAACCTGGTGCTGTTAAACTTCTTACTGTGTTTACCCCAGTCCAACGCCGGCATCTCCACATCATGTCTGATTGAAGACAGAGGGTGGTGGTGGATGGAAAATTTTCGGATTGGAGGCAGGTTGCTAGCGGAGTGCCACAGGGATCAGTGCTTGGTCCTCTGCTTTTTGTGATTTTTATTAATGACTTAGAGGAGGGGGCTGAAGGGTGGATCAGTAAATTTGCTGATGACACCAAGATTGGTGGAGTAGTGGATGAGGTGGAGGGTTGTTGTAGGCTGCAAAGAGACATAGATAGGATGCAAAGCTGGGCTGAAAAATGGCAAATGGAGTTTAACCCTGATACATGTGAGGTGATTCATTTTGGTAGGACTAATTTAAATGTGGATTACAGGGTCAAAGGTAGGGTTCTGAAGACTGTGGAGGAACAGAGAGATCTTGGGGTCTATATCCACAGATCTCTAAAGGTTGCCACTCAAGTGGATAGAGCTGTGAAGAAGGCCTGTAGTGTGTTAGCTTTTATTAACAGGGGGTTGGAGTTTAAGAGCCGTGGGGTTATGCTGCAACTGTACAGGACCTTGGTGAGACCACATTTGGAATATTGTGTGCAGTTCTGGTCACCTCACTATAAGAAGGATGTGGAAGTGCTGGAAAGAGTGCAGAGGAGATTTACCAGGATGCTGCCTGGTTTGGAGGGTAGGTCTTATGATGTGCGGGTTAGGTTGATTGGCCAGGTTAAAAAATCCAAAGATGTGCGGGTTAGGTTGATTGGCCAGGTTAAAAAAAAATTGCCCCTTAGAGTCCTGGGATGTGTAGATTAGCGGGTAAGATATGTGGGGGTAGGGCCTGGGTGGGATTGTGGTCGGTGCAGACTCGATGGGCCGAATGGCCTCCTTCTGCACTGTAGGGTTTCTATGATTCTATGAAAGGTTGAGGGAGCTCGGGCTGTTCTCTCTGGAGCGGAGGAGGCTGAGGGGAGACTTAATAGAGGTTTATAAAATGATGAAGGGGATAGATAGAGTGAACGTTCAAAGACTATTTCCTCGGGTGGATGGAGCTATTACAAGGGGGCATAACTATAGGGTTCATGGTGGGAGATATAGGAAGGATATCAGAGGTAGGTTCTTTACGCAGAGAGTGGTTGGGGTGTGGAATGGACTGCCTGCAGTGATAGTGGAGTCAGACACTTTAGGAACATTTAAGCGGTTATTGGATAGGCACATGGAGCACACCAGGATGATAGGGAGTGGGATAGCTTGATCTTGGTTTCAGATAAAGCTCGGCACAACATCGTGGGCCGAAGGGCCTGTTCTGTGCTGTACTGTTCTATGTTCTATGTAATTCAATTCCATCCCATTAGATTGTTCATGTTGCATTCAGTCTGATCTCACTTACACCTGCTCAGCTGTTTGTTCGAAATTATCCCATACTGCAATGGTCACTTAGGCTCATGGTGCCGATGTGTTAGAAACCAAAAAAGGTTTTCAAGGCACAATTGCTTTGAATTTGTTGAACATGCTTACTTTTAAATCAAAACCTCCAAGTTATTCCCACCACCAGTACTTCACCCTCCTGCTTTATAGTTCCAAATGCTCCAACCAGACACAGTCTGTTGGAGGAGCGAATTATGTAATTTTTATTGCTAGGTATTGTGATTAGGTGGGCATAATATTTGAAAATTTCACACAAATGTTAGTGATAAGAGCATTATCATTTTGATAATGCAGAGCAGCTTTACTCTCAGATGCCTTTGTACCATGTATGAGCATGTTGCAACAGAGGATAAGATCTTAGAATGATACAGAGAAGGAAGCCACTCAGCCTATTGTGCCAACACTTACATACATACAAACATATGAAGTAGGACCAGAAGTGGGCTATTCACCCCCGCCCCATGAGTCTGCTCCATCATTCAAACAGATCATGGCTGATCTGTTTGTGTTGAGTTCCACATTCTGCATCTATCTCCAATAACCTTTGATTCCCTTGCCTAACAAGAGTCTATCTATCTACCTCCGCCTTACATTGTGACCCCGCTTCCACCGCCTTCTGAAGCAAGGTTCCAAAGTTGCACAATCCTCAAGCGAAAAGATTCCTCCTCATTTCTATCCTATAATTTTATGAGAGGTCACACGACACCAGGTTAAAGTCCAACAAGTTTATTTGAAATCACAAGCTTTTGGAGTGCTGCTCCTTTATCAGGTGAATTTTATAATTTTAAAAGTGCCCTCTAGTTCTGGACTCACCCACAAGAGGTAATATGCTTTCAATACCTTGTCAATAATGTTCAGGATCTATACTTCAATCAACTCACCACGCACTCTTCTAAATTCTTGTGGAAACAAGCCCAGCCTTTCCAACCCGTCCTCATAAAGCAACCTGCTCATTTCAGGTATCAATCTAGTAAATCTCCTCTGAACCACCTCCATTTACTTTCTTCCTTAAATAAGGAAACCAAAATGCACATAAGTCATTTATTGCATTATGAATTGCAATGTGATCAATTTGTGGTGCAGTTTCTGCCTTTGTAGAGAACACAGGAATCCGATTCTGTACCACAATCTTGAGTCATTATGATTCAATTCTAGGATTATCTGGGATTGAATCTTAAAATAATTATGGAGAAGTTAACCATATTCCCCAAGGCATCAGGGGAGGTGATGGCCTCATGATATTATCAGACTATGAATCCAGAAACTCAGCTAGTGTTCAGGGGATACCCGCCATGGCAAATGGTGGAATTTGAATTCAATAAAAAAAATGTGGATTAATAATTTACTGATGACCATGAAATCATTGTCGATTGTCATAAAAATCCATCTGGTTCACAAATGTCCTTCAGGGAAGAAAATCTGCCGTCCTTACCGTCTGGCCTACATGTGACTCCAGACCCACAGCAATAGGGTTGACTCTCATCTGTCCTCTGAAATGGCTGAGCAAGACGGTAGCACAGTGGTTAGCACTGCTGCTTCACAGCTCCAGGGTCCCGGGTTCGATTCTCGGCTCGGGTCACTGTCTGTGTGGAGTTTGCACATTCTCCTCGTGTCTGCGTGGGTTTCCTCCGGGTGCTCCGGTTTCCTCCCACAGTCCAAAGATGTGTGGGTTAGGTTGATTGGCCAGGTTAAAAATTGTCCCTTAGAGTAGGTTAGAGGGATTAGCGGGTAAAATATGTGGGGGTAGGGCCTGGGTGGGATTGTGGTCGGTGCAGACTCGATGGGCCGAATGGCCTCCTTCTGCACTGTAGGGTTTCTATGTTTCTAAGACACTCAGTTCAAGGACAACTAGGGATGGCAATAAATGCTGGCCAGCCAGCGGTGCCCATGTCCCACAAATAATTTTTTTTAAAGTCACACAAAATAAAACAACCTGCAGTAGTGTTTATTTATCACCAATATTATATATTAACTGCTCAGCAAAGATTTAGCCCTTGAAGTATTAATTTCACACAGGAACACTGAACTATCAGCATAACACACACATACTCAGCAGACTGACAAATCAATATTTTAAAAGAACCTCTGTACAATCAACACAGGAGTAACCATCCTCCCACCTACATCAGCACAAGACAATGTATGTTCTTGTAAGTAACTCAGATAAAACAGTGGGTATCGTGGATAAAAGCATTACACTGAAAATTTCTACTCTGGGTTTAACAAAATAAACTCCCAACACCACCAACCACCCCACCCCTTACATATGCCCAATGTCTAATGTGTAACTTTTTGGTTTTCACAATGGAGCTCCTGAATTCAGCACATTGCACAAGGAAACGAAAATACATACTTTTTAAAACTTCCAGGGCTTGACTAACTTTTTTGTTTGGACAGAGTGACTATTACAGTGGCACAGTGGTTAGCACTGTGCGAGGAACCTGGATTGGATTCCCAGCTTGGGTCACTGTCTGTGCGGAGTCCGCACGTTCTCTCCATGACTGCGTGGGTTTCCTCTGGGTGCTCTGGTTTCCTCCCACAGTCTGAAAGACGTGCTGGTGCTAAGTTCTCTCTCGGTGTACCTGAACAGACGCCAGAGTGTGGCGACAAGGAGATTTTCAGTGACTTCACTGCAGTGTTAATTAATGTAAGCCTACCTGTGACACAAAATAAACAAACTTTATATTTTGCAGGCAGTAGCATTTTCCTCATCAAAAACAAGTGAATGCACTCAATGGTCGATTCACAATGAAGTGTGGGGTGGGGTATGAACAGGGTGTATGAACTGCATGTGTGGAGAACAAGCTTCGAAGGCGAAATCTCCACCCGGCCCAAATCTGAGCAGGAAAAGAGATTTTTCGTCGGCACAATGAAATAAAAGGCGGAGTAACACTGCCTTTAAAACGGGCAGCGTGTGCTGCCTTGAAGCTCTCGCCCCTCTGTCTAGCGGCTAAAGGATGTTTCAACCCGAAAGAAAAGTAAACTTACACCCACAAACAATAAACAGAAATTACCTGGTGGCTTCTTTCCGAAGGGTTTTTCATCAAGACTTGTTTGAAAAGCTGGTCCACGTAGGAAGTCATTATTTGTCCTCGGGCGCGGGGGTGGGTGGCTGTGGGGGTGAGTTGTAGAGACTTTCCCCCCACACACACCTCTCTCAGCAGGAGCAACAAATATCCCAGTTAAAACAGAAACGAAAGAAAAATCCAGAAATCCGACCGCACGCCGAGAGCCGCTTCGAAGGTAAAATCGTTGTTAAAATATCCTCCAAGGTCTCCTACGAAGTAAGTCACTCGAAAATCAAACACTTTGTGTGGGGGGAGGGAAAAAAAAGGGGGAAAAAAGCTGCAAACTCCATCCTGCCCAAAAAAATCACCTCTTTTCTCCTTCGAAAAATTCCCCTCATGGGATCTCGAAATAAAACGATTTTTTTTTGCTTGCGGTTCAAAGTTTTCTTAAGACTCTCCCCAGTCCTCCACCTCCTCCTCCTCCTTTTTGTTATTTTTTTTAAAAAAACACACCTTTTACATGTTCAAAATATCTGCCCGCACGGGTCGATCCGAGTTGAGGAGATGGGGAAGGGACAGGGGGTGGGGAAGGGGGAAAGGGGGGTTTGTTTTCATGATTCTTCCTCCATGGTTTGTCTCTCAAACGCCAACTGCCAACTTCACACACAAGAGGCAATCGGAGCCTCGCGCTCCGGGGGCTGCCTGTCAATCAAACGGCAAGAGGCGGTGGCAGCAGCAGCAGCAACTTCACCCAGTCACTTAACTCTCCCCGGCTGCCTGTTTGCAAGCATGGTTGAAAGTTTCCAGCTGCGTCTCTCTCCCTCTCTCTCTCTCCCCTCAGTGCAACATGCCCCACGGCGCTCTCAAAACACTGACTTTTAGTGCAGCGCCAGCAACCTAGAAAAGGCAACGCCTCTCGCGAGAACTGTTTTAAAGCACAATAGTTTAATCATTAGTGTCACAAGTAGGCTCACCTTAACACTGCAATGAAGAATAGAATAGAATAGAATCCCCACAGTGCAAGGAGAGGCCCATCCAGCCTGCATTTGGTCCCGCACCGACAGCAATCCCACCCTGGCCGTAACCCCCAGCCACGATCTTATTGAATGGCGGAGCAGGCTTGAGGGGCTAGATGGCCTACTCCTGCTCCTATTTCTTATGTATTTATCCTTGTTGGTTCCCCCTGACGGCTAAGGAGGAAAGCCCACTGTGAAAATCCCCTAGTCGCCACACTCCGGCGCCTGTTCGGGTACACTGAGGGAGAATTTAGCACAGCCCAGGCGTCTTTCGGACTGCGGAAGGAAACCGGAGCACCCGGGGGAAACGCACACAGACACGGGGAGAAGTGCAGACTCTGCGCAGGCAGCGAGCCAAGCCGGGAATCGAGCTGTGAGGCCGCAGTGCTAACCACTGTGCCACCCGCTCATCAGTCCTGCCACTGCACTGGGACTGCTCAAACTCCATAGATATGCTTTCATTGAATAGAATTATAGAATCCCTACAGTGCTGGAAGAGGCCATTTGGCCCATCGAGCCTGTACCGACAACAATCCCACCCAGGCCGTAACCCCACATGTTTACCCTGTTAGTCCCCCTGACACTAAGGGGCAATTTAACAGGCCAATCAACCTAACCCAGGCTCTGACAAAAGGTCATCCAGACTCGAAAAGTTGGCTCCATTCCCTTTCCACAGATGCTTGTTGGAGTTTAGAAGGATGAGGAGGGATCTTATAGAAACTTACAGGATACTGTAAGGCCTGAATAGAGTGGACGTGAAGAGGATGTTTCCACAAGGAGGAAAAACTAGAACCAGAGGGCACAACCTCAGGCTAAAAGGACGATCCTTTAAAACAGAGAGGAGGAGGAGGAATTTCCTCAGCCAGAGAGTGGTGAATCTGTGGAACTCTTTGCCGCAGAAGGCTGTGGAGGCCAGGTCATTGAGTGTCTTTAAGACAGAGATAGATAGGTTCTTGATTAATAAGGGGATCAGGGGTTATGGGGAAAAGGCAGGAGAATGGGGATGAGAAAAACATCAGCCATGATTGAATGGGGGAGCAGACCCAATGGGCCGAATGGCCTAATTCTGCTCCTATGTCTTATGGTTTCATGCTGTCCAGACCTGCTGAGATTTTCCAATTTTGTTTCAGATTCCAGCATCCGCAAGTATTTTGCTTTTATCTGTACATCTTTAGACTGTGGGAGGAAACCGGAGGAAAGCCTATGCAGACATGGGGAGAATATGCAAATTCCACACAGACAGTTGCCTAAGGCCAGAATTGAACCCAGGTCCCAGGTGCTGTGAGACAGCAGTGCTAACCACTGTGCCACCTTGCCCCCCTTTTTAATTCAGGTCTTTGGCTAAGATCAAGCGTGAGATCAGGTGTAACGAAGGGTCATCCAGACTCAACATTGGATCTATTCTCTCTCCACAGATGCTGCCAGACCTACTGAGTTTCCCCAGCATTTTCTGTTTTTGTTTTAGGTTCCAGCGTCCGCAGTATCTTGCCTTAGATTAGGTGTAATGTTGGCTCGATCGAGCCCAAAGTGTGATGTAATGCCTTATCTTGTCAGCTCGGATCTTGTTTGTCTTTCTTGAGGAGACCTTGAATTGGATTCAATTGGAATTTGAATTTTGGAGCAAGCAAGAATGGATTCAGGTCTGCCCGGTTCACTCTGAGTATTGGCTTTGTAACTTTAAGAATGGAGTAAAATGTCTGTTCTTCTTGTCAGCATAGATCTAGTAATGTCTCTTTTGTGAGAACCATGAATTACATTCAATTTGAATTTGGTTTTTTGAGCAGGCAAGGAGATGAATTAAGGGCTTTCCCTGTCCACCCTGCACATTGACTTTGTAACTCTGGGAAAGGTATTTAAATGAATGAATGTTCTACAATGTGGGTAATAACCCAAGTTATGCCATACATTCAAACCTCATGTTCTGGCAGCACATTGCACCTATGCCAAATCTAACCAGCAACTTGTTTCAAAAGGGCTCTTTGAATTTAAGTGTTCAGACGCAACTTTTTTTTCTCGGGTTCATTTGAAAAGTGTCACTAGAAATAAAATCTCTTTGAGCTGTGGTGTTTTCTGTGTGGTTACCAGTGTGGCGATGCAGCAAGTTGAAGCATCAACCCCAGAAAGTGTTTGGCTATACATTTACAAAAATAATCCCGTGAACTACAGATCACAGACACCTACATCGTTGTATAAGTATGTACAGGTGGATTGATTGGGTGGTTACTTGAGCAAATATAAAGACACACTGACATTGGCCTATTTTAAGGTCAAACCAAATAAGAGACACTGACATTGGAGCATAGTGGAATTAGGAGATGTATACCTGTAATGTTTCATTCTGCAAATAAACCTACTCCAAGTAAATACTCGATGGTTTCTTCCTTCACAAACTGACCATCAGGACTATAATACAACGCGGTGTATCTGAAGGACCCCTCAGGTTCATATGCAAGATTTAGAACTAAGTAAGTCAATTTATGGCAAAAGAGGAAATAGTTCCAGGGAGGGTGTGCAGAACAATTTCTGAGTACCCCGAATGAGAAGTACCCTTTAAAAAAAGTTACAAGCTTTTATTTCGACGATACTGACACTGCTGTATTCCTCTTAAAGCTTTTTAAAAATAAAGATTGTTTTAGACTTCTGAGTACCTAGAATGAGAGGTTACCCTTTAAAAAAGTTACAGGCTTTTATTTTGACGATGCTGACTCTGCTGTATCCCTGTTAAAGCTTCTAAACATAAAGGTTGTTTTAGATAAGGTTAGAAAGTAAGTTTGAGCAAGGTGTGTAATGCAGTGGCAATACATTATTTTCCATTTTGCAACTCTGCTGAAGTTGAATTTTAACCAGGATTTGCCAATTTAATTATTTAACCGCAGTTTTCAGAAGATGAGTCTTTAAAGCATAAGTAGCACGTACACCTCGATGGCAGACCAAGTATAGTTATGTACTGACTGACTATTCTGCAACCACTACTTAAAATAGTACACATCTATTGTATAAATAGAACACATGTTTCCAACAATGATTTAAGTTAACTCGTGTTGCAACCATCATCAGTTGTTAATGCCTACATACATCAACTCTTCATGGTCACTGTTAGCCTCCGGTATATTTAGTGTAAACCATCTGCCATTGACTTAATTTACATAGTGCAGTTTTCTGTAATTCTTGATCAAGGAATTATGACTGAGTCGCAACTTATTGCTGGAGCCTCAAGCCATAAGAAAATGTTTCAAAGTGAAATATTCACTTCATCCTATGAATGTATTTTGTTTGAACTTCCTTTTTCTGTTGTTTTGTTATTAACATTGCTGTGAGGAAGAGTGAGTGATGGTCAATGAGGGCAGAGCAGACTGGAATGCACCTACTGGTTATGCAAAGAGCTAATTTATGACAATCTATCTCGTGATCTATATGAAGGAGAGAATAGGTTTCTCCCAGAGTTGTGCTCTCTATATTTAGTGTGAATCTCCATATGCATGATCCCAATTGTTTATTGTAACTTCACCAGAAGAGCTCTGGGATCCATGGAAAATAGTGTGAATGTCACTTTTGCAGATTTTCTGTGGTTTGTCACTGAAAGTGTAATGGAACACCGATTTTCAAAACAGGACAAGAGAAAGTAGGGGAATGTGGGCCATTTCACCTGGCATCGGTCATCGGGAAAATGTTGTAATCTATTTTAAAGAATTTGTAACCATGTACTTAGAAAACTAATACAGACAAAGTCAACCAAGTTTTAGGAAAGGGAAATCATGTTTGACAGTTTTTCTTTGAGGAAGTATCTCGTAGGGTTGATAAAGATAAGCCGATAGATGTAGTATACTTCCTTCAATAAGGTGCCACGCAACAAGATAATGCACAGAATATGGACTCCTGGAGTTGGGGGCAATATATTAGGATAGATGGAGAATTAATTAATAGGTAGGAACCAAAGAATAGGGATGAATGGGGCATTTTCAGATTGGCAGACTGAAATGTGTGAAGTGTCACAAGTATCAGCGATGGGGCCTCAGCTATTTAAATTTATATTCATGACTTAGAAAAAGTGATTGCGTAATGTATCCAAGTTTGTTGACAATGTAAAGCTATGTGCTGTGAGGAACGCACAAAGGCTCCATGGAGATACAGACAGGTTAGGTAGTGAGTAAAAAGGTGGAAGATGGAATATAATGTGATAAAATGTGAGATTATTCAGTTTGGGAGTAAAAATAGAAAAGCAAAATATGTTTTAAAAGGCGTAAACTTTCTAAATATTGCTTCAAAAGCAAAAATACTGTGGATGCTGGAAATCAAGCAAAATGGATTTTTGCGTCAACCATTTTGATTAAGTTTGAACATTGGTAACTGAGGTGAATAGGCAATGTACATTTCTCGTTTTGTCAAAACAGGATTTTTGTAGTTCATTTCAATTGATTTATTAGGTAAATCTGCCATACAAATCAGAAAGACCCAGGTTCAGCATATGTTAGCTAACCTCAGTCTAAGTGATTGTATATATGGGCTAGGAAAAGGAAAATGATGGCCAAGCTTCACAATGGTGATCACAATTCAGTACCATCTTTGGAATGTGTATATCTGTAGAGTCAGGTAAAGAGAGGATGTAGATTGACTGCAATGTCCATAAAGATGAACAATCATCCAACATTTGTACCAGAACTTTCTCAAGGACAATTAGGCATGGGTAGCAAAAGCTGACTGATCATGCCTGTGACACACATCCCATAAATAGTGATTTACAGCATGGAAACAGGCCCTTCGGCCCAACTTGTCCGCCCATCCCTAAGCCTCCTATGCTCCAGAGAAAAAAGTCCCAGTCTATCCAGCCTCTGCTTTATAACTCAAACCATGAAGTCGGTAGCATCCTAGTAAATCTTATCTGCACTCTTTCTAGTTTAATAATATCCTTTCTACGACAGGGCGACTAGAACTGTACACAGTATTCCAAGTGTGGCCTTACTAATGTCTTGTACAATTTCAACAAGACGTCCCAACTCCTGTATTCAATGTTCTGACCAATGAAACCAAGCATGCCGAATGCCTTCTTCACCACCCTATCCACCTGTGACTCCACTTTCAAGGAACTATGAACCTGTACTCCTAAATCTCGTTGTTCTATAACTCTCTCCAATGCCCTACCATTAACTGAGTAGGTCCTGCCCTGATTTGATCGACCACAATGCATCACCTCACATTTATCCAAATTAAGCTCTATCTGCCATTCATCGGTCCACTGGCTCAATTGATCAAGATCCCGTTGCAATCCTAGATAACCTTCTTCACTGTCCACTATGCCACAAATCTTCGTGTCATCTGCAAACTTACTAACTATGCCTTCTAAATTCTCATCCAAATCATTAATATAAATAATAAATAACAGTGGACCCAGCACCGATCCCTGAAGAACACCGCTGGTCACAGGCCTCCAATGATTTTTTTGTTAAGTGTAGATTTATACATGAGGTGGCCATTCAGAAGGAGGCACCAGAATGAGTTCTGGAGAGGACAGGAGGAAACAAAGACAGGTTTTGCTGAAAAAAGACATTTTACCAAAGCATTTTGTCTTACAATCATCGGGACAATCGCAAGAATACCAATGTCAGGGGAAACAACAACTTTACGCCATATGAGAAGAAGATGCTGATTGGTTGGCAAGTGAAGTCGGATTGGTAGAGGTGTTGCCATGGAAAATGCATCAGTTGGTGATGACTGACAATGAACTGCCAAGCAGTGTTTCAAATTTAAACCAGACAACTTGACTCTGATTGGTCAAAGTTTACAATATTTCCAAGTTCGATGCCATCTGCAAATTTTGAAATTGTGTTCTGAATACCCATGCCTAGGTCATTAATATAGATCAAGAACAGCAGCAGGAATAATATTGACCTCGGTATACAAGCCCAGTCCGATGAATAACCAATCATCCTGTTTCCTGTCATTTAACCAACTTTGAATCTATGCTGCCAGGGTCCTTTCTATTCCATGGGCTTCAACTTTGTTGAGAAGCATGTGATGTGGCAATTCGTCAAAAACCTTTTGAAGGGGCGGCACGGTGACACAGTGGTTAGCACTGCTGCCTCACAGCGCCAAGGACCTGGGTTCGATTCCTGGCTTGGGTCACTGTCTGTATGGAGTTTGCACGTTCTCCCCGTGTCTGCATGGGTTTCCTCTGGGTGCTCCTGTTACCTCCCACAGTCCAAAGATGTACAGGTCAGGTGAATTGGCTATGCTAAATTCTCCTTCAGTGTACCCGAACAGGCTCTGGAGTGTAGCGACTAGGGATTTTCACAGTAACTTCATTGCAGTGTTAATGTAAGCCTACTTCGTGACTAATAAATAAACTTTAAGACCATGTACACCACATCGACCACATTACCTTCATTAACCCAACTATTAACTCATTACAAAACTCAATCGAGTTAGTTATACATGATTTACCTTTAACAAATCCATGCTCGTTTTACTTTGAGTCTAAATTTGCCAAGTGATTCTTAATTTTGTCTGGGATTATTGTTTCAACAAGCTTTCCCACCACTGAGATGAAACAACTGGCCTGTAGTTGGCAGGTTTAACCTTCTTTTGAACAAGAGTGTATGTAACATTTGCAAATTTCTAGTCCTCTGGCACCACCCCTATATCTGGGGAGGATTGGAAGATTGTCAGTGTTTCCACAATTTCCATCCTTATTTTCCTTGGCATCCTTAGATGCATCTGATCCAGTCTTGGTGATTTAACAACTTTACGTACAGCCAGCTTTTCTAATACCTCCTCTTTATCAATTTTTAACCCATCCAGTGTGTCAACACCAAGCATTTCATAATGATGTTGGCAGCATCTTCTTCCTTGGTAAAGACAAATGCAAAATATTCATTTAATACCTCGGCCATGCCATTTGCACCCAGGCATAAATTGCTATTTTGATCCCTAAACAACCAACCCCTCCTTTTCTTGCCCTTTTATGTGCCAATAGAAGAGTTTTTGATTCCCTTGTTAAGTTGGCTGTCAGTCTCTTCTCACAATCTATCTTTGATTCTCTTATTTTTTTCACTTTCCCTCTGAATTTTCTATTTTTGGCTTGGGTTTCTCCTTTATCATCGATCTGACATCTGTCCGGAATTTTGACCCAGCGACAATGAAGGAAGAGATACTATGTGACTTGGAGGGAAACTTGCAAGTGGTGGTGTTCCCACATGCCTGCTGTCCTTTATTTTCTAGGTGGCAGAGATCATAGGTTTAGAAGGTGCTGTTGAAGGAGCCTTGGCATGTTGCTGCAGTGCATCTTGTAAATGGTATACACTGTGCAGCCACTATGTGCCATTGGTCAAGGTGGTGGATGGGGTGTCAATCAAACAGATTGCTTTGTCCTGGATTGTGTTGAGCTTCTTGAGTGTTGTTGGAGTTGCACTAATCCAGGCAAGTGTAATTACTCACCTGTGTCATGTAGATGGTGGGTACATTTTGGGGAGTAACAGGTGAGTTACTCATTGCAGCATTGCCAATCACTGACCTGCTCTGTAGATGTAGAATTTCAATAGTTGGAGCAGTTAAATTTCTGACCAATGTAACCCCCATGGTCATTGGAAATTCAACAATGGTAATGCCATTGAAGGTCAAGGGGTGATGGTTAGATTTGTTCTTGTTGGAGATAGTCATGGCCTGACACTTGTGTAGAATTAATATTAAGTTACCACATATCAGCCTAAGCCTGAATGTTGTCCAAGTCTTGCTGCAGATAGGCACTGACTGCTTCAGTTTCTAAGGAGTATGAATGAGACTGTGCAATTATCATCAACATTTTTAATTCAGATTTCATGGTGTAGGTAAGGTCAACAGTGAAGCAGCTGAAGATGACTGGGCCTAGGATATTGGCCTGAGGAACTCCAGCAATGACATCCTGGACTGAGATGGCAGGCCTCCTAGAAACAGAATCATCTGCCTTTGTGCTAATTAAAACTCTAGCCAGCGGGCAGTCTTCTCCCTGACTTCAATTTAACTGGGGCTCCTTGATGCCATATCCAGCCAAATGCTACCTTGATTATAACATAAGAAACAGGATCTGGAGTAGACAACACAGCCCATCGAGTCTGCTCCACCTGTCATGAACCATGTGGATATTATCTGCGAGGGCGCTTCAACTTGAAACACCGGATCGTGGTGGTGTGTAGTTTTGTTTTGGAATGGTGTGAGGAGTCATGTGAAACCCCCAGTGAGAATAAACCAACCCAGTCATCGGGTAATTGTGACCAAAGACTGTTTATTAAACTAAAAAAAGACAACCACACATGACTAGGACTATGACACTCTAAGACAATTCAATGAATGAAATACTAAACATGCAGTTTAAAGAGCAATTACCTCTTGTTTTAAATATATATATATAATATATCGACAATCCCTAAACAAAATGAAGGAGATTGTCATCTTCAGAAAGAGGAGAACATGCTCCTGTCTGCACCAACGGGGACGAAGTAGAAAGGGTCGAGAGCTTCAAGTTTTTAGATGTCCAGATCACCAACAACCTGTCCTGGTCCCCCCATACCGACACTATAGTTAAGAAAGCCCACTAACACCTCTACTTTCTCAGAAGACTAAGGAAATTTGGCATGTCAGCTACAACTCTCACCAACATTTACAGATGCCCATAGAAAAACATTCTTTCTGGTTATATCACAGCTTGATATGACTCCTGCTCTGCCCAAGACCGCAAGAAACTACAAAATGTCGTGAATGTAGCCCAATCCATCACGCAAACTAGCCTCCCATCCATTGCCTCTGTCTACACTTCCTGCTGCCTCGGCAAAGCAGCCAGCATAATTAAGGACCCCATGCACCCCGGACACTCTCTCTTCCACCTTCTTCCTTCAGGAGAAAGATACAAAAGTCTGAGGTCACGCACCAACCGACTCAAGAACAGCTTCTTCCCTGCTGCCATCAGACTTTTGAATGGACTTACCTTGCATTAAGTTGATCTTTCTCTACACCCTAGCTATGACTGTTACGTGACATTCTGCACTCTCTCGTTTCCTTCTCTATGAATGGTATGCTTTGGCTCTATAGCACGCAAGAAACAATACTTTTCACTGTATGCTAATACATGTGACAATAATAAATCAAATCAAACTCCTTAATACCTTCCCATTCCCAAACAACATCCAAATTCAACAAATCTATAAATCAAATCCAGCTTATAGTTACCACGCAATACAAGGTGGATAATCAAGTCTGGGAAACTAGTCCAGCGAAGATATTGTAACTGCCTTTACAAAGGTTGATGCAGTACCTTGGTTCGAAGACTTCATAGATGTTACAATGACCTGTCAAGACTCTAAGCTGTAAAACTGGTCTCTCCAGTTCTTAGATGTTAATGCCTTCCTGGCTGTTAGATTTTTAAAAAGTTATATCCAATCAAAATCCAAAGACTCTACCAGAGAGACATTACAGATCCAAGCTGACAGGAGAGGCTCCCCATTTCCTGTCCTGGGCTTGATCTACATGATCCAAACTGCACCCCCTCCAGTGCTTGATCTCATTTGCATCTTAGCCAAAGGCAGAGATGCCATTTTTAAAAAAATGCTTCAAATGAAACCTCAGTGTAACCTCATTGACTTCAATCAAATGCAGGATCAAAAACCTGGCTGTTAGATGCTAAACTGAATATTGGCTGTGAGATGTTAAACTAGCCTGCTTGCTTCTGCAGGTGCTGGCAATTATACCCTGGTTCCTCTGTCATTGTCCCTTTGGGTTGCTAGTGTCTCACATTCGATGACTCTCGAAATTAGCATCTGTATACCCCAACTGATCTCTTAGTCATAGGTAAGGTGTTTCCTGATGATAGCTATTTACACCTGATTAATCTCATTACTGGAAAAGGCCACATTTCATTGTTCCCTTTGAATTCTGGCTACTGCTGTCGCTAGGCAGAACCATGACACACGATTCATGGCTGATCCTGGGCTTCAAATGCATTTTCATCTAGTATCTCATTCGTTTCTGACACTCAGAAATTTCTTATCCTACCACCTGTATCAGTAATCTGTTCCATATACTTACCACACTTTTAGTAAAAGATGTCCCTGCTCAATTTCCCATTTTCTTATGCTGTTCATTATCTCTAAATATGGCCCATTGTACACACAGCAGGATAGCTCATCTGGGTCTAATTTATCCAAATCATTAATGATTTTAAATACTTATCTTTCTGGTTTACTCAGACTCAGGATAATCAATTTATCCTTTTAGGTATTTCCTTATTGAATCACTACAGTGCAGAAGGAGGGCATTTGGCCCATCGAGTCTGCACCGACAACAAATCCACCCACGCGCCACCCCCGTAACCCCACATATTTAACCCACTAATCCATCTAACCTACGCATCCTGGGGCACTAAGGGGCAATTTAGCATGGCCGATCAACCTAACCCGCACACCTTTGGACTGTGGGAGGAAACCGGAGCACCCGGAGGAAACTCACACAGACATGCAAACTCCACACAGACAGTGAGCCAAGCCAGGAATCGAACCCAGGTCCCTGGAGCTGTGAGGCAGCAGTGCTAACCACTGTGCCAACATGCCGCCCTAATATATTCTAGTATAAATCCATATAGCCTGTTCCTGTACCCCTTCCAATAATTGAATATCCTTTCTGAAATAGGGAGACCAAAAATTGTATTCCATACTCCAGATGTGGTCTCATCAAGAGCAAATAGTTTTAAAATGTTTCATATACATCTGGTATACTGATTTGTCAGCTGGTGGGTGTAACCCAGCTCAAATTCATTTTAATAACAGTCTATAAACAATATATTGAACTTCAGCTATTCATACACCAAACATGTTGGAAAGAGTAAAAAGAGAAACTCATCCATTGCTCAGCAATGACCAATGCTGGAAAGAATACATGTATGGACATTAGTTAAGGACCAATTTAGACTTCATAATTGTAAGTGTGTTGGGTTTCTGAATCTCTGACAACAAGGACTTATAATGAAGAGTAGTTTATTCACTAGCTTAGCAGTTACTTCATGCTTGTACTCTGCCTGCGCTCCCAGGGATATCTCCCACGCTCCCGACAGGTGACCTCTTTGGTAGCCGTGTCATCACGTGACCACTTAGTCATTTAGTTGGAACACCCAGTGGCATGGGATGTAAGAGTGTGCGCAATCGGAAACTATGTACAGACCATATTGTAACATACAAGTTAAACAGGCTAACAATGCACAGCTATTTAAAGATAAAGTCACCATAGTCCCAGATGACCATAGGCCGCTTTCTCCTTTGAGCGGAGAGGGGGGTTGACTGCTGAAGATTTGACCTGAGGATCACAACACCTCAGGCAAGGGGCAAGGTTGAGAAGGCGGGCCTTAATGGGTAACCTCAGCTAGTATGGGAATTAAACCTGTGCTGTTGGCACTGCTTCTAATCACTAACCACCTGTCCAGCCAACTGAACTAAACCAACATATATGCATATATAGTGAGGCATGGGTTAAATAACTGCAGCTGGTGCTCATCGAGTCTCCTTTTCCCCTTCCCCCGTTTGTTGCAGAAAGGTGAAATTCAAAAGCCAATTCTAGGCTACATAGTAATATAGTCCTGGAACTTGGCGTTCAGTTTTCTCAGATGCCCTTTACGTGTAGTTCTGCTAATTGGTGACGTGACAGTCTTTCACTGGCCGGTGTCCTCAATGTGGAAGACCTGGGGTACTCCATCAATGTGTTCGGTGGGTACAGGGCTTGCTCCATGGGCCTCTGGTGTAGTGGGCCTGCACCGTAGGCCGGATGACTGTTACCTGTTGGTACTGGTTCCAATATCTGTAGGATGTGACATAGTTGTGTACATCGTGGACACCGTCTGAGGCTACCACATATGCTCCTCCCCCCACCCCCGAGTGCTCCAGTTTCCTCCCACATTCCAAAGGTGTGCAGGTTAGATGGATTAGCCATGGCATATGCGTGAGAATAGGGTGAGGGTGATGGGCCTGGGTAAAATGCTCTTTTGAGGAGTCGGTGCAGACTCATTGGGCTGAATGTCTTCCTTCTGCACTGGAGGGACTCTATGGTAACTGTTGGGTTGTGCAGGTTGGCTCCGTACCATGGCCAACTTGTCATAGCCACATGCAGTCTGGTACCTGACTGATGAGGTGTTGGAGGGCCAAATCTATGAGCGTCCTCTGCTTGCAACTCTCTTTTATGTCTGGCCACATGGCATCCATACCTTAACCTCCTTCCTGTAGCTACTGTTTGCAGGTCAAGGATTGCCAGGCCAATATTTCTTATTATTCCAAGAAAGGTACAAATGATCCCAGTACAACTGATGCAAACTTTTATGTCATACATTCTTTAAAAAATTACAAATTCCACAAACATTTTAAAGAAATTATACATTTTCCTTATTGTACTGATTCAGAGGCAAAGATCAGTAATGGCCTTTAGCAATGATTCAACCTTCAATGTTCTGGAAATATCAGAGGGAAAGCTGTTTACAATAGCACTTGAGGTTGAATGTTCCTGACTTCCTCAACATCAATTATTATTAATTATTATTCCCCCCCCCCCATTGGAGAATTGATGCTAGGAAGCACAAAGGGTTAAAAATAACAGAGCTTTATTTACAGGGTGGTGTTCATTACATGGCTGTTTTGGAACTCTGCAGTTTCCTGCGCTAGTGACCTGAGATGTCCCTTCCGGTGAATACATTAATATATTAATACAGAGTTAATATTTAGGTCAATGAACCTTTATTTAGTGCAGTTATCTTTACCTTGAAACCCGAACACATCCAAAAACATAACTTTAAAAAAAAATGGACCCAAACATGAGCCAACCGAAACCTCACCACCTTTTTGTCTTGGAAGTCTGTGACCCAAGTTGACATGAACCTCACTGACCGAACCCAACCTTTGGCATAGGAAATCTAGTTGTTTGTACTGTTTACAGTCACACGTTCTTACCTTACCTTGAGTTTTAGCTCGTTTAGCCAGATTTAATTAATGCAGTCATCATTTGGCTCCATCTTACTTATCGCCATAAAACATATAGTAGCGACCCATAGTTGTCTGGCTGGCCACTTAGTTTTGGTGGCATGCTGATTGGTTCCCACCAGCAAGATGTTTGTTTACATCAGGTGTTACAAATGGCTCGTGGAGTGAGCTTGGAGTTAATTTGTTGGTTAATAAAGCAATGTAATAGTATATTACAGGCATAATAAGTGTAGCAGGTAAGAAGCTGGGTGTGAGAAAGTTGGTGAATGGAGAAATTACCTATTATCTTTACACTATAGCCAGCCTAGGCTTAGGCTATTGTAATGCAAATAAGCATGGACCTACCGTACATATGGTAGCTCTGTCACATCCGAAAACTGAAAATATCTGAATACTGAAATGCAATTGGTCCCGAGGGTTTTGGGTAAAGGACACTTGACCTATTTTAGAGATATTGCAAAACTAGTTATTGGAACAAAAGAATTTAATGCTGTAAGACCTTCCCATAGCTTTAGGCTAGATCTGTGGGATCCAATATTCTTACAATTACATTTATAATATAACATCCACCGATGCTGGTTCATCAAAATGAACAAAGTGTAGTGTGCTGGTGGAAAATTAATAGTGTTTCACTGCTCAGTCCAACGTGTCAGAAAACATTTTTTTAAAAATCAATTTGCTTTATTTACCTTTTCTCACCAGGTCATGTATTACTATGGTGAGGCAATGTTCTAGTGGTATTATCGCTAGACTGTTAATCCAGAAACACAGCTAATGTTCTGGGGACCCCCGCCATGGCAAATGGTTGAATTTGATTTCAATAAAAAATATCTGGAATTAAGCATCCAATGATGACCCTGAAACTAGTGTAGTTTGTCAGAAAAATCCATCTGGCTCACTAATGTCCTTTAGGGAAAGAAATCTGCCGTCCTTACCTGGTCTGACCTACATGTGACTCCAGCCATTTGGCCCCTCGAGCACGGCTGATCTGATTGTGACCTTTAATTTCCTATCTAACTCTATACCCTTTGTTGAGCTGTGTTGGAAGCATGTCCACATGCTTGCCAGTGATGTCGAGCAACAACACCAAAACACAAATTTCAGTTTAAACAATCACAATGATTTATTGAACCAAATCAACTTACTAACAAAATGCCGTAATTAAGACCATAGGTATAGGGGCAGAATTAGGCAATTTGGCCCATCAAGTCTGTTTCATCATTCAATCATGGCTGATAGGTTTCTCGACCCCATTCTCCCGCTTTTTCCCCGTAACCTTTGATCCCTTTACCAATCAAGAACCTATCTATCCCGGTCTTAAGTATACTCAATGACCTGGCCTCCACAGTCTTCTGTGGCCATAACACATTTTATTTCCATTTTGTATCTCACCATGTGTGTTAAGGCTTCTATATAAAAGCGTATATAGCAAACAGAAAGGGGGGGGGGGCGGTGGTACAGAGGGCAACCCTGGGGGATTTTCACAGTAACTTCATTGCAGTGTTAAGCCTATTTGTGACACTAATAAATAAACTTTAAAACTTTAAACCTGTCTTGCCCCCCCTCTCTAGCCCAAAGGCTTCAGAAATATAACCATTCACACTAACATAGGCCCATGGATTTGAAGAAGCGATCTGTTCCAAACCCCAGGTGGTCTACATTCTGAAATAGGTACACTCATAATACTCAGTCAAATGTCTTTTCAGTATCTAAAGACAGGATCATGGCCTCAACTCCACTACTTTGGGCATGTGTCATGAAGCATTTTTGATTCATCTCCCTTCTGTCTCATACTTTGGCTCATTACATATCTATCTCAATGCTTGGTCAGTATTTTGGGTGATATAATTAGTGGATAGAGATGGATTTATATTAGGGGTGAACAGAGCAACACTCAGCAACCATTAGCTTCTCCAGCTCCCTCTAGTGTGCACACTTTTCCAAAGTTACGGTCTTCTGAGCCAGGGTTCCATTCTGGAATCATCCCATCCAGTTATAACATCAACTGGGATTGCAAAACCTTCCCAGGGCTTGTTAAATGCTTTTAAATTAATTGTAGCTCTGTCTTCCAAAAACAAAACAATACTCTTGGCTTGCATTTCTTTACAAGCAATGCTCACATCTTGGGTGGAATTCTCCCACCCTGCCTGTGGTGGGTAGTCATGATGTGGAGATGCCGGCGTTGGACTGGGGTAAACACAGTAAGAAGTTTAACAACACCAGGTTAAAGTCCAACAGGTTTATTTGGTAGCAAAAGCCACACAAGCTTTCTTGAGCCTCGAAAGCTTGTGTGGCTTTTGCTACCAAATAAACCTGTTGGACTTTAACCTGGTGTTGTTAAACTTCTTACTGTGGTGGGTAGGAGCAGAGAATCTAGTTGGAGCCAAAAAGTCTGAAACCCGCCAGCGTAAAAGGGATTTGAAATTCTCACAATGGCAGGTTAATGGTGAACACAGTAAGAAGTCTCACAACACCAGATTAAAGTCCAACAAGTTTATTTGGTAGCAAAAGCCACTAGCTTTCGGAGCTAACTCAATTTGTGTCTTTATATGCCCTGTTTGTGAACAGAGCCCCCACTTACCTGACGAAGGAGCAGCGCTCCGAAAGCTAGTGGCTTTTGCTACCAAATAAACCTGTTGGACTTTAATCTGGTGTTGTGAGACTTCTTACTGTGTGTATCCCAGTCCAACACCAGCATCTCCACATCAGGTTAATGGTGAGTCAGTTTTCCTGCTGCCTGGTGGTGTGAATGCCATTTGCATTAATTTGCATATCATGAATGCTCATTAAAACAGCTGCTCACTGGAATCTCCCCACACTCCAATCTTTCCAGCAGGAAATCATGTCAGCCTCAAACCCACTTGAAAGAGTCACATACAGTTTCCAAGGCAGACCTCAGTTGGCTAGTACAACATGTGTAGCCGGCTTGCCACAGCGTTGACTGGTTCCTGCCCTCCAGCTCCATGTTGAGCTGGTCTTGATGGAAGCACTGTTCTGCTGGACTCATGGACGCCCCTCTGATTTCACCGACATAGATCAGTACTGTGCCCAGGGTTGGGGAGTGCAGGGGTTTTCTGCTCCTGGTGCCATACACTGTTGTCTGTCTGAACAGCAATGTGCTATTGGCCCTATGCAGCTTCCATGCCAATGTTCAACCGGTGGGGGGGAGGGGGGTTGGAGTGCCAGATGAGAACATATGATGGCAGAAGGGCAAGGAGGTGGATAAAGATGACGAACAATGAAAGGCAGAGAGAAGTGAGAGGTCTGGGAGCTGGATCCCAATGTGAAACACTGAGAAACAAGGGGGTCATAGTTTACTGGAAGGGTATGAATACAGATGCCAAAATATGGGGTAGAGGCTTGATAGGGATGACTCAAACCAACACTCAGAAGTTGGGTCAGTTGTGGTTTGCGTGGGTTACTGTTGTCCTTAGTTCCTGTTTCCAAAGAGGACGATGTCAAGGTTCCCATTTTAGTTCAGGAGTTGGCAGAAAGGAGTCAGAGTGTGCAGACATTCCTCCTATGAAATGGAAAGGAGTCACAGATGATAGGCAGTCTAGGGATATGTGGACCTCAGTCTGAAGCCAGAAATGGGAGACAGTGTGGAAGAGCATGCAGCAAGAGAAATCTTAAAGTTTATTAGTGTCACAAGTAGGCTTACTTACTGCAATGAAGTTGCTGTGAAAATCCCCTCATCACCACACTCTGCCACCTGTTCAGGTACACGGAGGGAGAATTTAGCATGGCCAATGCGCCTAACCAGCATGTCTTTCGGACTGTGGGAGGAAACCCGAACACCTGGAGGAAACCCAGGCAAACACAGGGAGAATGTGCAGACTCTGCACAGACAACAACCCAAACCAGGAATCGAACCTGGGTCTCTGGCGCTGTGAGGCAGCAGTGATAACCACTGTGCCACCCCAATCATTGGGAGCATGGTGTATCCCAGCTGCAAGGCAAGGGTTGTGCGCTGCACAGGAAGAAAAGATTGGTGTGCGGGCTGTCGATGCTCCTGGGCTTGATGGGCTCTTACGTAATGGCGTGCACAGTCTCCAGATTGGAGGGCCAGAGGTCCATGTGGGGCATGTACATAAGTGATGAGCTTGGGGCGGGGCTGTTATTGTCACCAATATGACAGGATCCCATATTAGTGGTGGAGGTTGGAGAATAACAATTCTACCTGTACATCGTGAGGCTCCAGGTAAATGAGAGGCACTTGGATGGTGAGCAGGGAGGAGGTAAAGGGGCAGGTGTTGCACCTCCTGTGGTTGCATGGGAAGGGGGCGAGGTGTTGGATGTGGAGAAGGAGTGGGCCAATGTATCCTGGAGAGAACAGTCCCTGCAGAATGCTGATGGGGCAGTGAGGGGAAGATGTGTTTGGTGGTGGCATCATGCTGGAGTTGATGGAAATGCCAAAGAATAATCTTTTGAATGCGGAGGCTGGTGGGTGAAAAGTGAGGATAAATGGGACCCTATCCTGATTCTTGGAGAGAGGGGAAGTAATGAGAGCAGTAGTGGGATGGGTCGGACACGATTGAAAGCCCTGTCAACAACAGTAGGTGGAAAACTACAATAAAGGAAGATACATCAACAGTGCCAGTTTGTAAAGTGGCATAATCGGAACAGATGTGACAGAGGTGAAAGAACTAAGAGAATGCTATGGATTCTTACAGGAGGTGGGATGTGGACAGCTGTAGTTGAGGTACCTGTGGGAGGCGGTGGGCTTGTAATAGATACTAATGGACAGTCTACCACCAGAAATGAAGACAGAGAGGTAAAGGAAGGAAAGATGCGTGTCAGAGATTGACCATGTGAAGGTCACGGCGTTGGACTGGGGTAAACACAGTAAGAGGTCTCACAACAGTACTCGTCCAGTACTTCCCCGGAGAGAGAAGCTACGACATCTTCTCCGGAGCCTTCAACATGTCATTGATGAAGACGAACATCTCGCCAAGGCCATCCCCACACCCCCACTTCTTGCCTTCAAACAACCACACAGCCTCAAACAGACCAATGTCCACAGCAAACTACCCAGCTTCAGGAGAACAATGACCACAACACCACACAGCCCTGCCACAGCAACCTCTGCAAGACGTGCCAGATCATCGACACGGATGCCATCATCTCACGTGAGAACACCATCCACCAGGTACACGGTACATACTCTTGCAACTTGGTCAACATTGTCTACCTGATATGCTGCAGGAAAGGATGTATGGTACTTTGGGGAGACCATGCAGACATTATGACAACGGATGAATGAACACTGCTTGACAATCACCACGCAAGAGTGTTCTCTTCCTGTTGGGGAACACTTCAGCGGTCACGGGCATTCGGCCTCTGATCTTCGGGTAAGTGTTCTCCAAGGTGGCCTTCATGACACACGACAATGCAGAGTCGCTGCGCAGAGACTGATAGCCAAGTTCCGCACACATGAGGATGGCCTCAACCGGGATCTTGGGTTCATGTCACACTATCTGTAACCCCCACGACTTGCTTGGGCTTGCAAAATCTCACTAACTTTAACCTGTGCTTAATGCTCTCTCCACTCACATTGTCTGTACCTTTAAGACTTGATTACCTGTAAAGACTCGCATTCCAACCATTATTTTGTAAATTGAGTTTGTGTCTTTACATGCCCTGTTTGTGAACAGAACTCCCACTTACCTGACGAAGGGGCAGCGCTCTGAAAGCTAGTGGTTTTTGCTATCAAATAAACCTGTTGGACTTTAACCTGGTGTTGTGAGACTTCTTACCATGTGAAGGTGACAGAGGTGAAAATTGGAAGCGAAATTGATAAATTTTTCCAGGTCCTGACAAGAGCACGAAGTGGCACTGAAATTATAAAGTTATGGCAGGGGTGCTGGAGTAGGACTGGAACAAGGAAAACTCCACATACCAAGACATTGGGGTGCTTCTTGGAGCCATCCTGCAGGTACAGGAAATGCCTCTATATCCGGACTCCACGGATCAAAGCATCGAGTATTCAATGGCTGAAGCAGGGTGCAGCCTTATTCTTCAGGAAGGTAGCCTTTTACTTCTGGATTTCCTGCCAATCCGGCCAGCAGGAACAGCACCATTGGAACTGCTGGACACCGCACTTGGAAAACAAAATGGAGAATTCCTCCCCTTGTCTCCAAAACTGCAGCTAAGTCAGCCCACCTGTTGTTTTAGGACCTTACCTTTTTAGCTGTCACGCCAACGTGGATCCAACCTTTTAAGTATAGTAGTCTACAAGCTGTTTTGGTTGCATTTGTCCTATTTTCTAGTTAAACTTTTCCAGACTTAAAATTACCCATAAGCCATGAACTACGTACTTAAACAGCCAATGAGGGGGAAAAATTAAGACTCCTAGATACAATTGTAACAAACAGTATCAAATATTGATCATTAAAATTGCTGCAAGAGACTATCAAATAAAAGGATCGCACCTCGATGCAGAGTAAGTGGAATTGAAAGAAATAAAACAAGTATCTGGGTACTCTATATGAAGGGGAAAGTGATTAAGAGATCAGGAAGCCCATAACACTTTCAAAGTAAACCTTCAGATCTCTTTAGAAATAAAAACAGTTCAGATTATTAAAATTAGGGGAGTAGCAGATAGTGAGGATTGTCAGAGGATACAGCAGGATACAAATCAGCTGGAGACCTTAGAAATCTTAGAAGAAAGAAATCTTAGAAACCCTACAGCACAGAAAGAGGCCATTCGGCCCATCGAGTCTGCACCGACCACAATCCCACCTAGGCCCTACCCCCATATCCCTACATATTTACCCACCTCATCCCTCTAACCTACACATCCCAGGACACTAAAGGACAATTTTAGCATGACCAATCAACTAACCCGCACATCTTTGGACTGTGGGAGGAAACCGGAGCACCCGAGGAAACCCACGCAGACACGAGGAGAATGTGCAAACTCCACACAGACAGTGACCCAAGCCGGGAATCGAACGCAGGTCCCTAGAGCTGTGAAGCAGCAGTGCTAACCACTGTGCTACCGTGCCGCCCAAATGTGCCACCTGGGCTCAAAGATGGCAGATGCAATTTAACCCGGGCAAATGTGAGGTGATGTGATTTGGAAGGTGTCATGCAGAAGGAAAGTATACAGTAGATGGTAGAGCCCTTAGAAATATTAGCCATGCAGAGGGATCTCAGTGTGCAGATCCATAGTTCCCTGAAGGTGTCAGTTCAGGTGGACAAGGTGGTCAAGAAGGTGTATGGCATGCTGGCCTTCATCGGTTAGAGCATTGAGTATAAGAATTGGAAAATCGTGTTGCAGGTTTAAAAGACTTTGGTTAGGCTGCATTTGAAGTAGTGTACACAATTCTGGTCGCCACACTACCAGAAGGACGTTGATGCATTGGAAAGGGTGCAGAAGAAATTTACCAGGATGTTGCCTGGTTTGGAGAATATGGACTATGAAGAAAGGTTGAATAAATTTGGATTAGAACATAGAACATAACAGCGCAGTACAGGCCCTTCGGCCCTCGATGTTGCGCCGACCAGTGAAACCAATCTAAAGCCCATCTAACCTACACTATTCCAATATCATCCATATGTTTATCCAATAACCATTTGAATGCTCTTAATGTTGACGAGTCTACTACTGCTGCAGGCAGGGCATTCCACGCCCTTACTACTCTCTGAGTAAAGAACCTACCTCTAACATCTGTCCTATATCTATCACCCCTCAATTTAAAGCTATGTCCCCTAGTGTTAGCCATCACCATCCGAGGAAAAAAGCTCTCACTATCCACCCTATCTAATCCTCTGATCATCTTGTATGCCTCTATTAAGTCACCTCTTAACCTTCTTCTCTCTAACGAAAACAACCTCAAGCCCCTCAGCCTTTCCTCATACGATCTTCCAACCATACCCGGCAACATCCTGGTAAATCTCCTCTGCACCCTTTCCAACACTTCCACATCCTTCCTATAATGCGGCGACCAGAACTGTACACAATACCCCAAGTGGGGCCGCACCAGAGTTTTGTACAGATGCAACATGACCTCCTGGCTCCGAAACTCAATCCCTCCGCCAATAAAAGCTAACACACCGTACGCCTTCTTAACAACCCTATCAACCTGGGTGCCAACTTTCAGGGATCTATGCACATGGACACCCAGATCCCTCTGTTCATCCACACTATCAAGTATCTTACCATTAGCCCAGTACTCTGTATTCCTGTTACTCCTTCCAAAGTGAATCACTTCGCACTTTTCTGCATTAAACTCCATGTGCCATCTCAGCCCAGCTCTGCAGCTTATCTATGTTCCTCTGTAACCTGCCACTTCCCTCCGCACTGTCTACAACTCCACCGACTTTAGTGTCATCCGCAAATTTACTAACCCATCCTTCTACACCCTCATCCAGGTCATTAATAAAAATGATAAACAGCAGTGGCCCTAAAACAGATCCTTGCGGTACACCACTAGTAACTGAACTCCAGGATGAATATTTCCCATCAACCACCACCCTCTGTTTTCTTACAGCTAGCCAATTCCTGATCCAAACCACTAAATCACCCTCAATCCCATGTGTCCATATTTTCTGCAAAAGCTTACCATGGGGAACCTTATCAAATGCTTTGCTGAAATCCATATACACCACATCAACCGCTTTACCCTCATCCACCTCTTTGGTCACCTTCTTAAAGAACTCAATGAGGTTTGTGAGGCACGACCTACCCTTCACAAAACCGTGCTGACTATCCTAATCAAATTATTTCTTTCCAGGTGATTATAAATCCTATCTCTTATAATCCTTTCCAATACTTTGCCCACAACAGAAGTAAGGCTCACCGGTCTATAATTACCAGGGTTGTCCCTACTCCCCTTTTTGAACAAGGGGGCAACATTTGCTATCCTCCAGTCTTCTGGCACTGTTCCAGTAGACAATGACGACCCAAAGATCAAAGCCAAAGCCTCTGCAATCTCCTCTCTAGCCTCCCAGAGAATCCTAGGATAAATCCCATCTGGCCCAAGGGACTTATCTATTTTTACCCTTTCCAAAATTGCTAACACCCCCTCCTTATGAACATCAATCCCATCCAGTCCAACAGCCTGTTTTCATTGGATTGTTTTCATTGGAGAGTCAGAGGATGAGGGGAGAGGTTTACAAGATTATGACAGGCTTGGATAGAGTGGAGAGTTAGAGTCTTTTTCCCAGGATCGAAGGGTCAATTTCTCGGGGGCATAGGTTGAAAGTGAGAGGGGGAAAGTTTAAAAGAGATGTAAGGGGCAAGTTTTTCACATGGAGGGTGGTGAATGCCTGGAACACACTGCTGGAGGAGGTGGTGGAAACAGATTCTAAAACAACGTTCAAGAAGCATCTGGATAGATACATGAAAGGGCAGGGAATAGAGGGATTTGGAACACGTAGAGGCAAGAAAATGTTAGATGAGAGAGGCATCTGTGTCAGCACAGACTTGGTGGGCCGAAGGGCCTATTCTTGTACTGTACTATTCTTTGTTCTTTATTAAGCCTGGTCAATGTTATTATCCAGAAGCTAAAGTTGGAATACAAGCAAGACTATACAAGATAAATAAAAGACATCAGGGATGTGGTTTCTGAGACATAGGATGAGAGTTACTTCGAAAACACACAACGAAGGAGGAAGTTTTCAGGTAAGCAGGCACACAAGAACGTTTGGAGATGATCACCAAGAAATAATTTTGAATAAACTGAAGGTCGACAAGTCCCCTGGGCCTGATGAAATATATCCTAGGATTCTTTGGGAGGCAAGGGATGAGATTGCAGAGCCTTTGGCTTTGATCTTTTGGTCCTCACTGTCCACGGGGATGGTGCCAGAGGACTGGTGAGTGGCGAATGTTGTTCCTCTGTTTAAGAAAGGGAATAGAAATGACCCTGGTAATTATAGACCGGTTAGTCTTACTTCGGTGGTTGGTAAATTGATGGAAAAGGTCCTTAGGGATGGGATTTACGACCATTTAGAAAGATGCGGATTAATCTGGGATAGTAAGCACGGATTCGTGAAGGGCAAGTCGTGCCTCACAAATTTGATAGAATTTTTTGAGGTGGTAACTAAGTGTGTTGATGAAGGTAGGGCAGTTGATGTCATATACATGGTTTTAGTAAGGCGTTTGATAAGGTCCCCCATGGTCGGCTTATGATGAAAGTAAGGAGGTGTGGGATAGAGGGAAAGTTGGCCGATTGGATAGGTAACTGGCTATCTGATCGAAGACAGAGGGTGGTGGTGGATGGAAAATTTTCGGACTGGAGGCAGGTTGCTCGCGGAGTGCCACAGGGATCAGTGCTTGGTCCTCTGCTCTTTGTGATTTTTATTAATGACTTAGAGGAGGGGGCTGAAGGGTGGATCAGTAAATTTGCTGATGACACCAAGATTGGTGGAGTAGTGGATGAGGTGGAGGGCTGTTGTAGGCTGCAAAGAGACACAGATAGGATGCAAAGCTGGGCTGAAAAATGGCAGATGGAGTTTAACCCTGATAAATGTGAGGTGATTCATTTTGGTAGGACGAATTTAAATGTGGACTACAGGGTCAAAGGTAGGGTTCTGAAGACTGTGGAGGAACAGAGAGATCTTGGGGTCCATATCCACAGATCTCTAAAGGTTGCCACTCAAGTGGATAGAGCTGTGAAGAAGGCCTGTAGTGTGTTAGCTTTTATTAACAGGGGGTTGGAGTTTAAGAGCCGTGGGGTTATGCTGCAACTGTACAGGACCTTGGTGAGACCACATTTGGAATATTGTGTGCAGTTCTGGTCACCTCACTATAAGAAGGATGTGGAAGTGCTGGAAAGAGTGCAGAGGAGATTTACCAGGATGCTGCCTGGTTTGGAGGGTAGGTCTTATGAGGAAAGGTTGAGGGAGCTAGGGCTGTTCTCTCTGGAGCGGAGGAGGCTGAGGGGAGACTTAATAGAGGTTTATAAAATGATGAAGGGGATAGATAGAGTGAACGTTCAAAGACTATTTCCTCGGGTGGATGGAGCTATCACAAGGGGGCATAACTATAGGGTTCATGGTGGGAGATATAGGAAGGATATCAGAGGTAGGTTCTTTACGCAGAGAGTGGTTGGGGTGTGAAATGGACTGCCTGCAGTGATAGTGGAGTCAGACACTTTAGGAACATTTAAGCGGTTATTGGATAGGCACATGGAGCACACCAGGATGATAGGGAGTGGGATAGCTTGATCTTGGGTTCAGATAAAGCTCGGCACAACATCGTGGGCCGAAGGGCCTGTTCTGTGCTGTACTGTTCTATGTTCTTTGTACACACACTTAGGAGAGAGAAACTATAACACCTGGCAGTGACTGGTAAATGAGGAAATACATTGTCAATTTAAGGAGCAGGATAGGTATAACATTTGAGAACACCATCAAGATGGGCTGTTATCAATGACTGAAATGCAGTGAGCCATAGTCACTTGTGTTGTAAAACATGGCACCTGGGGTAAAACAGTTTCTAATGAAGTAATATTTGATCTTTGTCTTTTGTGGAAAGGATTTGGGAAGGTGTCGGGTTTAAATGTATTTTACAGCAAAAATGAATTTGGACAGATTTTAAAAATAATGCAGTTCTTTATCAGGTGGCCAATGACATGAGCCAGTTTGCACCATGTCACAGCTCACAGTCGATCGCAAACTGAAGCAATGAAATTCAATGATCTCATCCCAGGAAAACCTCTATTCACTTTGAATAGCTGGTGCTTTAAATTCCCTTTATTTAATTTAATTTAAACTCAAATTCCTTTTTTAGGGGACAGCAGAGGAAATACATTATAGAAACTTTTATTAGCAAGACTATTGATTGGAAGAAGGGTCAGAAGGATCTTCCCATTAGCTGAGGCAATCTGCCAATGAATTTGGTTTGAGGAAGAAGCATAGCCTAGCATGGGCAAACTCAATTATGAAGCTCAATGCCAAGGTTAGAAGACTAAGCAGTATCAAGTTAAGCCAACGGATAGGGAGTGTGGACTATTCATTAATCTCCTTAATTTCAGAGTTTTGTAGATATAATTGAATCAGGGCGACCTTTCTTTACAATTGCTGCACTGAAAGAAAATCACTTGCCGTTTGTAAAATAAACAAATGGCTTGTACCTGTTCACATCTCACGTCTTTGTAAAGAATGTAGAAGCATAAAAGAGCAGGTTTTTATTGTTACATTGTGGGTTACCAAATTGGATCATCAGATATTAGGCACTTCGGCATACTCCTGAATTTAAGCTGCTCTCACAGGACTAACCCACAGCATTGTGCCAAAGAGAATGTCCAAGGTAGAATCAACTTTTTAAAATCAGCTACTTCGAAAGAGGATGTACAGTACTTCATGCTTACATGAAGTTTAAATCTGGCCCAGACTGTCAACTAAAAAAACTCCAAGTTAGTTTTCAACTTAATTTGTAGCAAGTGCAAATGCAGAGGACAAGGGTTGACCGAAATTCTGCACTCAAATGATTAATTTATTTTCCCAATGAGTAAAAATAGGCAGGTTTGCAAATCTAATTCATTATTATTTCAGTTTTGTTATAAAGTGTGATTTATTTTGATGTTACTTTATAAGAACAAAAAGCTCCATATATTTCGATAAGTATCAATCGGTATCAGAAATATAATCAACAAGATGAACATTACCTTAATGTTGACAAGTCTAGATGGGTGGAGTGAGAAATAAATTTGTTTGCAGGATGTGGGCATCGCTGGCTGCATTTATTGCCCTCGAGAAAGTGGCGGTGAGCTGCCTTCTTGAACTGCTGCAGTCTCTGGAGGGAATTCCAGGATTTAGACCCAGCAACAGGGATCGAACGGCAATATATTTGCAAGTCAGGATGTTGAGTGATTTGGGAGGAGAAACATAAGGTGGTGGCGTTCCATGTGTGAGCTGCCCTTGTCCTTGTAGATGGTTGCAGCCGTGGGTTTGGAAGGTGCTGTCTAAGGAGCCTTAGTGAACTCCCGCAATGCATCTCGTAGATGGTACACTGCCGCCACTGTTGATCAGTGGTGCAGTGAGTGAAATGTCATCTTCGTCCAGAAGGAATGGCATGCATTTTTCCTGCAGAGTGCTACAAACCCTATGAAGCCCTGATAATTTGTATAGATTTGTAAAAATTATGAAAAACTATGCCTTATTCAAATCAAGTTCCCGCATTTCAGTGAACTTCAAGGAATTGGAAAAAAAAAAGCTGATCTCTGAAAGTGTTATTCTTAAATTGGAGTGCTCAACACTGGGGAGAATGGAATATTCTTTTCAACAATTAGGTCACTCACTCTGAAAAAAGTTCAATATTCATCTGTCCCTCCCATGAACAATAATTGTCAGATTGTATTTGAGATAATACGATAAACCGTTTAACTGACATTAGGCCAAATGATGAGACAGTTCATTTTCTTTACACATTTATTGCAGAAAAAAATTCTCAAAAAAGTAACAAATGGGAAATATTATATAGTGCACACTTAGGGAAAGTATTTACAGAATGTCTGGAAGTCTTGTACTATTCAGCCAGTAACTTCCATTTGAGTCAAATAAATTAAAAAAATACTGTAAAAGACATTACAATTGACAACATATTAAATACAATGATATCTTCCGGTGTACAATGCTCTTAAGCTCAGCATTCATTGTTGCAATTATTTAGAAATTAACTTGTAAATAAAGTTACTTTGAAAAGCTACACAAAATCTCCCTTAAGACTTTAAAACCATGATGCATGAAACGAAAAAGTGCAAGAGAAGTTTTGTGTTTATACAAGAGCACTGTCTTGGATTACAGTAAAAGACAAGAACATTAGCATCACTCCTAAAAAATCCAAATATCCCTTATTAAAGTAAACACTCAGTGTTGAGGTTTTTAAAAATAAAAACTGTACCTTGCATCTTGTACATCATTACCTCAACCAAAATAAATTCAAATCAGGTTTTTAATGATAGCCGGTGCCTCTCATCTCATATTCCCATGATTAAGGCTGTGATTGAAGTAATGAGCACAAAATCAATTCATACTGTAGCTGGCTCGAATATACGACAGAATAAACTGCAAGCAGTAGATTAAAGATAATTACTACTGTACTTCAGCAACAGTGAAACCAAGCCACTCATTTTTAATTCATCCTTACTTTCTTCTCTCCCCGCCAACTGCCCCCCCCCCCCCCCCCCCCCAGCCACCCAACACCTTCTCCCACCATTCTACATATTATTCCTTGACTGAGACACCAAAGGGGTGATTGAAAACCATGCTTCTGACAACGCCGCGAGAAACATTATGCTTTCTCTCCTCTCGAAATGGTTACAACTGGGATACGCAAGTTACTGTGCACATTGCAGGGAGATGGAGGGAAAACAAAACTAATTCTTTCCCTGCCAGACCAGGACGTAGTGTGCACATCAACATAGACATAACCGAAATTCCTTATCAAAAAGTATTCATAAATCTGTCACAGATTTTAATTTTCAGAGATGGAGAATTAATTTTTCCAGATTACATTTACTTTGGTTCATTGTCTGAATTTCATCCCCTTACTCCAACTTTTCCCCCTTTGATCCTGAAAGATTTTACCTATAGCATTGGCGGACAACTGAACTTCAAAATAGCCATTGCAGCCAACCGAATTATATCCCAGCACCCCATCCCAGCCTCAACTAGGTAAGCATTAGGTTGTGAAACCAGTGCTATCAAACTGGGGACATGAAAAAGTAAAAACTATTTTAAAATATTTTGTGTCACGTTAATATTGATTATGTACTAAATGTGGACATCAGAATAAAGTTATCAGATTGTCTCATCACAATATCCTATGCCAGGCACATCTGCAGCAATCCACACCCTGAATCACATGTTAAAAGATCAATGCCCTGTTCTCACCATGTAAGCAGAATTCCCACCCCGACCATCCCCAATATTTCCTCTGTCATTAGTCTCACTCATTGTTGTGTGGCTCCAATGTCCGAGAAAGCTATTACACTTAGCACCTTCAGCTGAATACCATGCATAAAATCAGAGAAATAAAGAGCAAAGAACAAAACTAAGCCAAGTTGGAATTTAAGAAACAGAACTGGGAGCAGAATTAAGCCCTTGGTACAGTATTAACTGAGGTAGTACAGTTTTTGAATTGGTTTCCCATCCCCATTAAAATCTTTTTTTGAATGA